>NC_140589.1:652639663-653264663 GCF_964204655.1 Triturus cristatus | reverse complement strand
CTGTTTGAATGTAAAATAAACAATTACCCCGTCACCATGGTAGTTTTCTTCCATGGCGTCGAGATAATTTTACATTGTCACTGTCTCTTACCACCAGGTTTTACCTGGCAGTGATGGAAAGTGAAAACTGGTCATATGTCTGCCCACTCTAAATTTGCTAGGTGGACAAATGGACAAACCTCCGACAGCCCTTACTCCGGTCAGCCATCAAAAGTGTATGTCAACAGCGAGATTGAATACTCTCTGCTGTTGACTTACTGAAGTCGAAGAACTCTACATGAGGCCAGTGGACCTTCAGTTCCGTGGAGATGGTACTCGCTCACTGTTGCGAGGGAGGAGGAGTACCCTCTCTGCCAAACTATAACTCGCGCCCTTAATGTTAACATGTTCTTTCAGTGACTAGGAGCCGAAAACTATGTTTCCAAGTGTGAGGCTTTGCTGTCCTTTGTAGAAATCCAATGTACATTTTAAAAATTCTAATACTGAATCTCGAAAAATCAGACAATCTAGAAAATAATGAAACAACATTTTATAATAGTTATTAAAAATCAAATTTAATGGTGAAGTGAGATTTTAAAAAAAGTATTTAGATAAAATGAGTAGTTCAAAGTTACATTTTCCCTGCCTGTAGTCTCTGGAGGCTAAATTTGCACATGCGTTCTATTTCTGCCAGTCAGTATTAAGTACTTTCATAAGTGTTGAAAAATATGTGATGCCTCCTAGGAGAAAAACAACAGTCTGACCTGAATGGGCAGAAAATACCTATTTGAACCTCTAGAATAAGCATGGGGGGCTGTAAGAATATTTTTTGACAGATTGTCAAATCGTACTTGTGTCAAAGCCTGCTTGACAGATCTGCTGGGTTTGTACATGTAACACTGGAGGCACACTTGAAAGGAAGGGAAACAGGATGCCAAAACAACTTTTGTGCATGCACTGTCTGGTTGCTGGAGACCCCTTGTTTGTTCTACCAAACTTTTATCTCTGGGTTTATTGGGTGTTCAGTGACTAGCACAAAACTGGAATTTAGTGTCAATAATATTAATAATCACAGCCATAAAAGAGACAAAGATTTAGATGACCACAGTTCATTTAACAATAACATACCAAAAGGTGTGCAAAATCGCAAAAAGTCCTACTAGCCATCAGTCACACCTAGAGTTTTTTGATCTTTGTGTAGCTATTAGGAAGTTCGTTACTACAAAAAGCATGCGAACATTAGGCAGATGTTGCTAATACAATAGAACTACATGGTCATGCCTAAATCTCAATTCTTTTAAAAAAGGTTTGAGAAAAAGACTTCTAGGAGAAGTAAAATAGTTACATAAAAAAACTAAATTTAGGGTATCCTGTGGAGACCTATTGTCTTAGCCAGAGTGACCTCTATCCTCAACATTTAAAACAAAGCCAGCCGGTGATGCCAGTAGATGGCGGAGCAGATTTAGTCTAAAACGAGTAATTAAAAATCTATCATAGGCACAAGTTAAAATTGAGAGATAATTTTCCATGCCCCGGACTGATTTAACTAAAACAAGCCCTCTTACCATGGGTTTGCTAAGCTCGTTTCCCTCCCAGAAGACCGTGGCGTTTTTATGAAACAACTCTTTAACTATTTTCATGTACTGGGGCTTCACTGTATCATCTTTCAAGAAAATGTCTGCTCTTCCTAAGGCCGTGAGGGTCTCCTTGACATCCCTTAACTAAGTGCAATGTTCTAGTGAGAGGCAATCCATAGTTACTGAGCGATTAAAAGCTTCCTCATCGCTAGACCAGATCTTCACTCAGCACAACAAAGGCTTAACTGCCACCAGGTCAGTTCTATACTTAATACCTAATTCTTCATGTATGGAGTACTCACCAGTAATCAGACGAGGGGCAGTGGTGTTGGCAAGGCTCGCGGAGGTGCTGATTGCAAGTTGTCGTAGTTTGCTGCGGGAACTGGTGCAGCGCCGGAGCAGCGGAGAACGATCGCATACTCTTATGGTCGCTATGCCCCCGAAATCAGGAGTTAAGGCCAGAGGCGGACCTGGGCAGTCGGCCCCCGGCAAGCCCCCGCAGCAATCCCAGCAGCAGGTGGAGTCTTCATCAACACCCACTACAGTTCAGGGGCGCCGGCAGTGAGCTCGTCCGGAGAACGCTCCAGACGGGAAGGGGAGGGTCTTGGAGCAGCCCCAGCCACAGCGGCCCGCTTCGATCATCGACTTGTTCCGGGGGATTGGGAGTAGTGCCGGCTCCGCTTCGGCAGGAGAACTACCTGCTGATAATGTTTGGAAACAGGAAGAATTGGCAGAAGGACAGAAGCCTACGGGTAAGCAGCCGCTGAGGCAAGGGGACGCATCAAACCAGGGTGAAAATGTGGGGCCGCCAATTAGTGTGGAGGTAATTGGTGGTAATGAAGATACCATGCAAGTTGAACTAAACGCTGGTATAGGGCGTATTGATGTATCTGGGGAAGCCCCATGCCTACAAGAGGAAGGACGGGGTCAGCACCAAATGCCACAGTCTATAGGGGTGAAGGTGGTTTCCCCTAAAGTTCCCCACAAGCCTCATGGGGGGCAGCGCGCAGGCAAAGAGAAGGATTTGGACTCCGAAGCGAACGAGGCAAATGACTTTTTCTCACTATCGGATGCTACTGGGTCTGGTCTAGGTTCTGGCCATGAGACTAATTCAGAGTCTACTGAGGAGGATAGTATTTCAGGCACAGATGGCAGGGGTAGGGCGACTTCTGTCAGAAAGACGCACTCTCGGTCTGTGAGAGCGGGCAGTGCCAAACAATCGAATCTCAGATGGGACTACTCTATGGGAGATCAATTGATGGGGGTAGAAATCAGCTTAATGAAGCGGAAGGTTTGGAAGGACCCCAATTACACTCTCCTACTTTAGAGTCCATATTACAGTGTGTAATGGCTCACAGGGAAGAAGCCAGATTAGAAAGCAAACGTTCTCAAAATGCTAATCGAAAACTTCAGGGTGCGGTTCGGAAAATCGCCAAAACCTGTAACGATATTAGTGATCGGATGACGGAGCTGGAAACACGGACGGCTGCGCTGGAGGATGATATAGCGGGTGTAAGAGGTCTGACTACAGCGCATGAGGAACAATTCATCGATATCCACTGGAAATTGGAGGAAGGGGAAAATCGACAAAGAAGGAACACTTTACGCTTTCTTGGGATCCTGGAGGGGAAGGAAGGGTCAGATGCACGCCTCTTTATGGTCCAGCTTCTGGAGAAGTCTTTTCCTGATCTGGCAGGTTGGAACTGGGCACAAGAAGTGCAGAGAGCGCATCGAGTCCCATTCAACATTCGACAACCGGCTCGCCCGGATGCCAAACCTAGGGCACTTCTGGTTTACTTTGAAAACTTTTTGTTGAGACAGAATGTATTTGAAAAAGCAAGACCGGAAGCTCAGCGGGCTACTGATGGGTTCTCCTTCTTCACCAGGCCGGACTTTTGTCACGTTACGGTAGAGCGACGATGGCGTCTGCGGCAATTAATCTCCCAGTTCCAAGAGAAAGGAGCACAGGCTTTCCTTCTTAGTCCGACTCGATTGAAAGTCATTTGGAAAGATCAAACCCGATTTTTTGTGTCCGAAATTAAAGCTAAGGCTTTCTTGAATACCTTGGGGTGAACCAATATATTTGGTTAAATTTGGTTAAATTTTCTCCTTCGCATTCCGATTGGGCAGTCAATATGAATATGTATAGTAACTAGGATAAGATATCTCATCGGATTATTCAGATTTTGTTTGTTTGATGTTTTATTTCGTTTTGTTCTTGTTCTTTTTTTTCCTAAAAAAGTTATATTTATGAATTAAAGTATAAAATGTTTTGAATGCCGTCACTAGGGTTTGGATCACCACTCATCACATACAGACCTAGAGAGGTCTGTTGCCTTATTTCACAGGGAGGGGGGTTGGGCGGGGCTGGGGCAGGGTGCTGGGTGGGAAGGTAAGAGTGGTTAAGGGGGATAAAAAACTGAAATTTCAGGACAGCAGGGCAGTTGGACAGAAGGTTAGACGCACTAGTAGAGCGGCAGTAGTTATTGTTTGGAGGGGTCAAAAGTGGCTGGAAAGTTTTTATGGGTATGAAGAAGGTTGTAAAAGAGTGGTCAGGAAACAAACAAGGGTAAGTTAGTATGGGTAGGCTAACTATATCTACAATTAATATTGGTGGATTAAACGATAGAGACAAAAGAAATAGGGCCGGAGAAATGTTGCGAGGAATAGAGGCAGACATTATATGTCAGCAAGAGACACACATTCCATGGCAGAAAAGAGGGATTAATATTATCCCAGGGTACGCTCAGGTTGCTTGTTCCTCACAGTCTACCAATACGAGAGGGGTGGCTATACATGTCTCTCAGCGATTGTTACCAATTGACCGTGTTAAGTCCGATAAATGGGGGCGGTGGGCCATCGCTTCCTTACCAAATCAATTTACCATGTGTACAGTGTATGGTTCTAATTTTGATGATACGGATTTATGGACAAAATTGGAGATTGAATTAGCGTCCTGGCCAACACCATTAATTATATGTGGGAATTTGAATATTCATGTTGATACCGGAGGATGGGGAAAGGCCGGTTATATAGGGAGGAAACCTCAGGTTTTTAAAGCCATAAATGCTCTCATTGATAGCCACGGGCTGGTAGATATGTGCAGAGGATCCAGGGTTTACCTATTTTTCATATCCGCATAGGAAGTATGTTAGACTTGAATATTTCCTGGCCTCTGCCTCTCTCATCGAGGGAGCAGATATTAAAAGACTCCCGAAAGTGTTGTCGGACCATAACCCACTAGTCATGAGTATGGACGCGCCGGCATACACTAAGGGTATGTTAAATTGGTCTTTTGACAAAAAATTGTTAGTTACAGAAGGATTTATCGCACATATTAGGGGATGGACCAAACAGTTTTTCGAAATTAATAGATACAGTACATCTAGAGAAAGTGTTTGGGACGCATATAAAGCTGGGCTCAGGGGTGAAATCACAAGCTTCGGGATATTCCACCAGAAACAATCGAGAGGGGAAACACTTACTCTTATAGAGGAGCTGAGTATGAATGAGAGACAACACATGGAAGCCATAGTATATAAACAGAATGAGTTACAAATTGCCTTAGAGCTAAAAGTAATCAGGACAAAGGCCAAACTCAATGGAATTTATAATAAAAAGGCAGCGGAAAGGTTTCAAACGGCAACACAGGAGAATTATGAGTACGGGGAAATGACTGGGAAACATCTGGCATTGCGAATTAAGCAAAGGGCGACGGCAAATAATATTCTACAATTAAGAGGGAAAGATGGAATGATGGCTACTGATTTAACTGGCATATTAAATGTACTTACTGATTTCTATCAGGACCTCTATAGATCTAGGGATCCGATAATGGATGGAATAGGTATAGCATTGGGCAATGAAGATTCCCAGCTGTTAGGGCTTAAGGCGGATATCTCGTTGAGTGAGGTCTCTGAGGCCATAAAAACAATGGCTCTAGGCAAAGCATCGGGCCCCGATGGGATCCCGATGGAAATATACAGAGCTTTACAAACAGAATTGACCCCGTTATTGTTGGATTTGTTTCTATCAGTTCAACAGAAGGGGGTTCCACCACAATCCTGGCAGGACAAGAACATCGTGTTATTTTTGAAGAAGGCCAAGAAGCCGGAAGATCCCGCCGCTTATAGACCAATATCACTAATTAACGTAGACGAGAAACTGTATTCTAAGATACTGGCCTTAAAATTATCTAAGGTAATAGGGACCCTTGTGAGTCCCTGGCAACATGGCTTCATCCCAGGCAAAAGTACCACGGATCATGTCCGGAGACCTATTTCATTATTTGATATCGCCGAAACCACTGGGATACAAATGTCGTTGATTCTGCTGGATGCCCAAAAAGCCTTTGATCAAGTTGAATGGGTGTACTTATGGAAAAACTTAAGACTTAAGGGATTTGGCCCACGGATTTTAACAGCTATACAGGCCATGTATTATAAGGCACATGCAAAAATACAGTTAATGGGGAGGGAGTCGGCTAGGATTAGGATTACCCGGGGGACACGGCAGGGTTGTCCGTGCTCCCCTATATTATTTGCACTTTATATTGATCCTTTGATTAGGTCTATATTGGAGGATCAAGCAATTAAACCAGTAGAGACCCTTGGATATAATACTAAACTTTTAGCCTATGCAGACGATGTTGCTGTGGTCACCACGGATCCGTTTGGTGCTATAAATCAGATTGAGAGGCTTGCAGCTGAATTTGGGAAACAATCAGGATATAGTTTAAACACGGATAAAACACAAATCATATGCTCAAAAAATACGCAGTTTCAGGATTTATGCCGGACAGAGTCAGCCACTTATCTAGGGATAACTATCGCAGCCGAGGTCGGTACAATATGGGAAATAAACTTGTCACCTTTAGTTAAAAAAATTAAGGGAGATCTGAAGATATTGGATAATCGACATCTATCGATTATTGGCAGAGCAAATGTCATTAAAATGACGATGTTTCCTAAAATATTTTATCTCTTCCGATGTATACCATTTGAGCCGGAAAATGTATTATTTAAACAGTTGGAGCAGATGTTTTGTCAATTTATTTGGGGCTATGGGAAAATTAGAAGGTCAATAAAATATATGTCCTTACCACTACATCCGGGGGGCCTTGCAGTTCCAAATATGCTGCACTACTTCTGGGCAGTAATGCTGCAACATATGAGTACTTTATTTAGGTCACAGACTCTGGATTCAGCCGGGGTAACTAGTCTTTTAGAAGGGGATAAAGATATCCCACCATCTATCTATGAACTTGCTATGAACTTACCATTCGGATCCCTGGATATAGACCTCCGCAGCCGGCTTTGCTATATCATCTTAGGCGTAACTGGGCCACCTTTTCCCAGCGTAAATTCTGCGAGGCACTGGTTAAAGGGGGAAGCCCGGGGGGGCTGACGCAGACTCAGCCAACACTAATCTGTGCACACGTATCACTGAGGCACTTGATTGCACGGCTCCTCTTCAAAAAATCAAAAAAACTAATTCCGGGGGCCGTGTACAAAAAACAGCTCCATGGTTCAACGATGAACTTAGATCCTTGAAATCCGCACTGAAGAAACTCGAAAGAGAATGGCGCAAGACCTTCTCTAAAGAATCCAGAGCCACCTACCTGACCGAGAGGCGACTCTACCACGGTCAAATTAGAAAGTGCAAAACTGCATACTACACGCTTAGAGTTAGTGAAGCCAGTAATTCTACTAAAGAGCTGTTCTCGCTATACAAAACCCTCTCGAGCGGGAATTCATCCAGTGTCCCAGATGACTGTTCCCCCGACGCTTGCAATAAAATCGCCAATTTTTTTTCCGAGAAAATAGCAACAATATACGCAGCGTTCCCAACACAACCCAGAGCGGGTGCAGAATTCATCGAAAGCCCCAGGGAATGGAGCAACAGAATCAGACTGACCCACTTTGCTATCCCTCCACCTGAAGACCTCGTAAAAATCTGCAAATCCGTGAAGTCGGGTTCTCCTCGAGACCCCACTACACCTAAGCGCCTGGCAGACAGCCTAGTGGTATTAGAACCCTATATCAGGCACCTACTTAATACATCTTTTAGTAGCTCCACTGTACCTAAAGACTGGAAAAAGGCGGTGGTCCTACCCCTTAGGAAAAAACCGACCATCAGTTTCGAGAAACTTGAGAATCTTCGCCCTATCTCTCTTCTCCCCTACTTGGCCAAAGTAGCCGAAAAACTGGTCAACTCACAACTGATGGACTTCGTCGAAAAAGCGGCATTACTGCACAAGACACAATTCGGTTTCCGTCCCCGCCATTCCACAGAATCCGCACTCTTAACTGCAGCGGAGGCTCTTCGTCAGGGGGCGGATGAGGGTCATACTATGGCCCTCATCCTATTGGACTTGAGTGCAGCATTCGACACTGTAGCTCACGCCAACTTGCTACAGTGTTTAAATGATGGGGGAATATCTGAAGCTGCACTCTTATGGATCCAATCCTTCCTGACTGGAAGAAGCTTCCAAGTCCGCCTGGGCGACCATTACTCGAGAGCCATGGGTCTGGGACAGGGCGTTCCCCAAGGATCGTCCCTGAGCCCAACCTTGTTCAATCTTTACATCTCCCCAGTGGCTTCGATTGCCGCGAGTCATGGTCTGGAAATCGTGTCATACGCAGACGACACGCAACTGGTCATCTCCCTATCGCGAGAACCCGGACTTGCTTCAAGTAGTTTTAAGGCCTGCATGCAAGATCTTGCTACATGGATGTCTACCAACTGCCTTAAACTAAACAGAAGCAAGACAGAGGTGCTCGTGGTGGGGGGGAGCCCCTCCGCTTGGTCGTCGGCGTGGTGGCCCCCTTGTCTGGGGGAGGCTCCGGTGCCTCGTCAGGAGGTCAAGAACCTTGGTATATGGTTTGATGCTGATATTTCTTTTGGTCCCCAAATAAACCGAGTAGCGGGTGTCTGTTTCAGCGTCTTAAAAATCTTACACAAGGTCCTTGCCCTCCTCCCCATGTCCGCCCGGAAAACGCTGGTACATGCCCTTGTGACATCACGCCTGGACTATGGCAACCTACTTTATCTAGGTGCCACCTGTAAGGCAGTAAAACGCCTCCAGGTATTACAGAATGCGGCAGCCCGCCTCATCTTAAAACTCCCCAAAAGATCAGACTCCAAAGCTGCTCTTCATAGCCTTCACTGGCTACCAGTAAGACGCAGAGTGGAATTCAAGGCCCTCTGTACATGTCATCGCATTCTTGCGCGAAAAGCGCTGGCACCGCTCCAGAACCTAGCCATCAAGCATGTACCCTCGCGTGCTTTGCGTTCCTCTCACAGAGGTCTATTGGTGGTCCCTAGAATCAGAAAGGCCCGTATGGGTGGACGCTCTTTTTGCCATCTGGCAGCTAAATGCTGGAATGCTCTGCCTCTTAATCTCCGCCTAGACCCTTCGGAATCCAGTTTCCGCAAGAACCTAAAAACTCACCTCTTCTCAAAGTAACTGAACCCCTCCTTTCCTCTGCTCTGAGTTTGCAAATGTAGCGCGGGGACACGCTTTTGCGTAACCAGGCGCTTTATAAACTTTCCTAATAATAATAATAATAATAAGCACCGGGGTTGGTTTTAAGGCAGCTGGAAGGAAATTATTATAAAAAAACTTGCTTTAAGATTATTAGAGCAGCCTGGAATGTATGGCTGAAGATTGGTAAATACTTGGAAATACCCAGAATTAATAGATATTCACTGTTGTGGTGTTCTTCGGCCTTTCCGGCGATATTGTATGATAATATAGGTAGAATTTGGGAGAAAGCAGGAATAAAAAATATAGGAGATATCACGGATTTGAATGGGATGGTCTCGTTTGGGGACCTTCAGGAACGATATGGAGTAGTTTCTAGCACGATATTTAAATATATACAAATCAGGGCGATCATAAGTAGTCTGGCTCCACAACCAATTAACTTATCACGAATTACCTTACTAGACTATGTGATGAAAAAACAATATAGAGTTAAGGATGTTTATACAATGCTGACGGAGGCCACTATGGACGATATCCTTAAAGTAGAAAGTGCTTGGGCAGGTAAATTAAATAACCCGGACATAGACATTAGCCGATCACTCGAGTTGTCTAAAAAAAACTTTTTGACTGCTAATCTTAAAGCCCAGACTTTTAAAACAGTGTTTAGACTTTATTTTACTCCGGCTAAACTTTGGGCATGGGGGAGAAGGGTTAATAATAAGTGTCCCAGATGCGATCAGGGCCCAGCGGATACAAGCCATATGTTTGCGGATTGTTGCAAATTGAATAGTTTGAAGGAAGGTATTGAATGCTTTCTACGTCAAAACCTGGGGCAATCAGTATCTCTAACTCCAACTATGTTGATACTTGGTTTTGATGAAAGCTTACAGTTAGATCATTTTGTTTTATGGCGACTGCTATTTATCGCTTACTTATTTCTACCAGGTGGAAGGATGCTGATGCCCCAACATATCAGGCCTGGTATGCTAGACTCTATCACATTTTTAACCTGGAGATGGTATTGTATAAATGTAAGGGTAGGAGCAGGATGGCAAGGGTACGAAAGATTTGGGGGCCATTGATGGAATAATTACTGATCCTGATGGAGAATGTATGGACAGGTATCTTGGTTCAAGGTTGCAGGCAGAATACGCCCCGGAATTAATGGTTATGCGATGTCGTCTTTTTTGTTTTCCTTTTACTTTTTTTTCCTTCTTTGTATTGCATGTATTACCAGATACTGATGGAACAAATTTGATTCAGCTTGTTAGACTGTCTACAGGTATGTCATAAAATCATTTATTGTATCATTGCTGCCTGTTCAAAAATAAAAATAAAAAATAAAAAAATAAAAAAAGGAGTACAAGGGGGTACCCTGGAGGACTTTCAGGATTCATCTCAGATATTTATTTTGTGCAGTCTGTAATTTATTGACTGTCGTATACCCCCAGACCTCGCTGGTATACAAGACCTTAGAAATGCAGAAAAACTGGTATAACTTTAAAATCACCACAGGTGACCAAGTCCCTAATCTGTGGGCATAATTTGCGATGGATCTCATTGATTTTTTCATGTCCATTAGCTTCCCCTCCTGCTTATGTTTCCAGTTTAGTTTGGCATCAAATAAAATTCCTAGGTATCAGAAAGCCGGGAACTTGGCTAAACTGTGGGTTCCTGCCATATAGGTCTTTGATCTGATCATTAATTCCATAACATAAGATTGTGTGAAATTAAGTGACAAGTCCAACTCATTCATAAAAGAAGCAAACCCATCTATTAGGACCTGCAGGCCAATAGGTGTGTGCACTATGAGTACTGCGTCATCCGTGTACATCAGGACCGTCACCGGTCTCCTACCTACCCTGGGGGTGTCAGTCTGTAGTGGAATCAGGGCGGATTCTAAACCATTAATGTATAACGTAAATAAAAAAGGGGCTAAAATGCACCCTTTACGAACCCCCCTGGAGAATTTAAAATAATCAGTGATTCCCCCTTCTTGAGAGTATCTGACTGCAGCAGTGGTATGGGCATGAATAGTCATTAATACATTTATAATTGATGGCTCCATCCCTAAGTCACCGAGTAAAATCCACAATTTCTTGCAGTTCACCCAGTCAAATGCTGAGTTGAGATCCAATAGACCCAAGAAAAGGGGTCCAGATTGGGCAAGTGTGTATTTAGAAATTAAAAGATAAAGATTTAAGCACTGTTCTATAGTTGACTTTCCTGTACGTAATTCATATTGCACCTCCAAAATAATTAGATTTTTTCAGCCCAGGCGGAGAGCCTATTTATTAAAAGCTGGCCTAGAACCTTGACTGTGGAGTCAAGAAAGGACATAGGGCAACAGTGAGGGTTATCCCTGTATCCCTTTTTGAAAATCAGGACGAAGGTAGCGGTAGACCATGAGGGTGGCATCACTGTCCCTATTGAGGCATTTAATACCCTGGTCACAACCAAAGCCCACTTATCAATATTGTCCCGGAAAAGGTCCAGAAGGATAACATTGGATACAGGGGCCTTATTTCAGGGCAAGCCCTCGATGCCCAACCTTACTTCATCAAAAACAAAAGGTAAAGGGAGCATCACTGGAACAGGGATTTAAGTCATTAATCGATCCCTCACTTTGTCCATAGTTGTAAACTCCCTCAAAATGGCTTTCCATCGTTCTGAGGTGATATGATGACATAAGGCCGGTCTTAACGGCTCTGAAAAGCAGGGGCTGCTCATAACATGCCAGAAAAGAGTACAGTCCCTTTTTTCACGTGCTTCTGTTAGCTCCTCCCATGTTTGTTTTTGTAGCAAGCGCCTCTGTTCCTTAAGGGCCCCTTTATACTTACTACAGCAACTTTCCACCCAAGTTCTATCACGTCTTCAGTAGCTGGAGAACCGGGAGCACTCACTATCAAACCCCCTCAGATATACGGAGAGAAGAGTGATTACCGGGACTGTTAACAAACTGGCGACTGACTGAGCAATTGCTATAACGGATTATATGGTTTCCTCTCCAGGGACTGAAGGATCTAAGCGTATTAAAATTAGGGGTGGGCGGAATTTGCGAAATCACTTTCGCAAATTATCACGAAAATGTTAAAAATTATCGCAAACACAAGGAAATATCACGAAGATGCGGAAGTTTTTTTCCCGCATGTTCGCGAGATTTTCTGCATGGTTGCAGCTCGCCAACTTACCCATGTGGTTGCTCGCGGGCGCGGCCATCTTGTTTTCAGTTGTCTCGCGGTGCATGATCACGAGAAGAAAGACGTGATCGCGCGACGCATGACGTCACTGTGGGCGCGAACTGTCGCAAGACAGCGCAAATGGCTAAAAACAATACAACATCTCATGGAGAACGCGACCGGATCAAGAAAACTTGTCGGCGAATGCCGGGATTCAGGTAAGGCGATCGCGCGCGCGCGAGAATGTATTATTTTACAGCGCGAGCAAGAAACAAATTATCGCCAAGCTGCGGAATGCGGAAATTTTGACATTTTCGCGCTTTCCGCGGAACGCGAAAATGTCAAATTATCGCAATTTCCGCGAACGGAACAAAATTTTATCCCAGGCCTAAATAAAATCTCATGTTATCGCATTTGAAAAAGAAAATAATTAAAAGCCTTGGTGTCCAACTGTGACCACCGTAAACACCTCCCCTTATCGGTTGAGGAGAATGTGCCCCCATTTATAACACATGCGCTGTCTGATTGCCCGTCACTTCAAGCACCAGAATCAGAGGATTGTGGTCACTAAAAGGGCTTAGTCAAATATTAAAAGAAGATTTGAGCCAGCCCAGTGAGACCGAGACAAAGATATAATCAATAGCCTTTGCACATCCCCTGCCTTTATAGGTTGGGGGAGGATGAGAATTGGTGGAATAAGGCATCTTGTCTAAGGTGAATAGTAAGCCATAATTATATGGGAGATCATTCAACTCACAAGCTTCTGGGGAGTCCTCCATATGTAATCCGTCCATGAATGTGCATGTGGGCAGATTTTGCAGGGTCTGTGAGGAGTCTGAGCATAAGTGGCAGTTAAAATCTGCTAACAGAATAAGATTATCCTGGGGAGGCCTTCTCCCTGTAATGATTCAAGGAGACCACTTTGCTCCGAAAGGCTAGACGCCCCTTCCTTCTACCTTTTGGCATTGTAAAAGTTAATTAATGTCACCCAAAGCGATCTCCCACCACTAATTTGAGGCCATGGGCTACTCTGGAATGCCATTTCAAAAGCTTTGTAGGCCCACAGAACCCAAGGACTATGAAGGTAATTAAACCTCTGCTGACTCTATCTGCTCTAGAACCCTCTGCCAGGAGGAAATAGGTCTTAAAGCCCTCAATAAAAACATTGTTTTCAACTACTCATGTCTCCTTGGTGCAGATAATGTTAAAAGATCTTTTAAATTAAATACACCTATCATATGCAAATTTTGCAGCAGGGCTAGCCACGTTCCAGGAAATAAAACTTAAATTTCCCCAATATGCTGCTTACAATTCGAATGAGGAACTGTGGAGCCCTCGAGGCGGTCTATAGGCCCATTAATGCTTAAACAACTAGAATGATGTCCTGCATTTACATGAGGCGGCCACTCACTATTCACCAATCCCTGTATCTGCGGTTCCAAGGGTGTGACACTATCTGTGCTAGCACTCTCTTGCTGTCGATCTAGATCATTAAGATCCACTAAAGGGCCACAAGGTTTAGAAGTTATCTGTAACCCATCCAAGGCACAAACACCCCCACAGTAGACTAAAATGGGACTACTTTTTGTGGTATTATGAATAAGTCTATAGAAAAAACACCGGAATCATAATAAAAAGACTGGGATGTATGTCTCAGGATATTTTGTGCCAGTTCTAGAAATCTAAACGTGACAACCACGCTATCTCCCTCAAATATGTTCCTGGTGCACCCTATCCAGGAGACCCTCCTTGCCATCAAATTATGCCCATGGTCTGCCATGTTAAATCTGGTGTGTCTGCTTAGCCAATGGGCAACTTTATTGATCAATTGGTCTACGGATTCCTCTTTTTGGAAGCCAAGTCCTGAAACCCCTGCCAGGACCAAAGTGTAGGGGCAACAGGCTGGAGGGAGGTCCATTGCTGGTGAGCCAGGACTGTTAGTAACAGATGGACATTCTTTTGCTACTTCGCAAATATGTGTCAGAGGACGCTCACCGATGTAGACTGCATCCGTGCATCATGCTCTGGAGTTGAGAGATCGAGGGGGAGCAGTCTGAGAATCAGATTCATGGCTCAAGGCTCCCATTTCCCTCGAGTTATATATTAGGGAGCTGACTTCTGCTTAGATTGTCTGGGAAGGGGGCATTCCAGTGCATGCACCCTGAAGCTGTGGATTTGGGGAGGGAGAATCTTTGTTGATAATTGACAGCACACTTTCAACTCTGTCTAGTGTGTCTCTGGAGTCTGCCATTACTTTGGTAAGCTTATCCCAAAACTGAGTCAATAATTCAGTAATTGTTTGCTTTAGGGGGTCCCAGAACACCTCTGTGTCCGGCAGGTTGATTTTTACAGATTCCTCTCCTCTGTTTAGTGTTTCATCCCGCTTTTTAACTTTTCGATTGATCTTATATGCTGGGGAAGCCCCTGAGTCCATGCCTTGTATAGAAACTGGGATTGCCCTGCTATTCTCAGAGCCAAGAGGCGAAATGCTGGGGCTAGAGACCTCTGAAACTGTCAACGCAGCCCCTGCGACAGGTTCCTGTGGACTCGGGTCAGCCATGTGTAAAGCTTCAGCTGGCAATGGTAAAGAGGGACCACTCGACCCCATAGAGAGCTTTTTCTCTGCCCTGTCTATTTCCTTTGAGATGGCCCCCACCGTTTTTACTAGAAAGGAGTCGATTGTCACCTGTTTACTTCCAATAGGGGTAACAACAGGGGCTGCCTTCCTCTTCCCCATTATTTCCAGACGCAGGAGGCCCTTGGTGAACAAAAGGCAAGGTAAAAACCAAGGCGCACTCTATGAACGGTCTACTCACTGTTATGACTTCTGTCGATACCTGTGGCTGGGATTGCATCCAGTGTCGATGTCTGAACGCATCAGCAATGTTAGGGTTGAACGAGGCAGCCCAGCCACTAACAAGTGCAAACCAAGAGAGTAGGCCCAGCCTAGCCTCCTCTGGCCACTGACGGGCACAGACGGGTCCGCTCTTGGCCTGGTCTTCGCCCGGGCACATGCCCATGTGCATCCCGCGCATGTCTTGCGCTGCCGGAGTCCACAGGGCAATTTGCAGCGCACCTCCAAGCGCAGTCGTGATGGCAGAGGTATGCTGCTCCTGCCGTGCTGCTCCCTGGGGTGAGTCATCTGCCCTGGACACAGCTGCCCCAAACACCACTTCACACAAGTCTCCCGCTCTGAGGGAGCCCACAGGGCAATTTGAAGCGAGCCTCCAGGCGAGGTCATGACGGCAGCGGTATGTGGCTCCTGCTGTGCTGCTCCCTGGGGTGAGTAGTCTTCCCCGGACACTGCTGCCCCAAACACCGTTTCACACAAGTCTCCCTAGCTGTGGGAGCCCACAGGGCAACTTGTAGCATGCCTCCAGGTGCAGTCGTGACGACAGCAGTATGCGGTTTCTGTCGCGCTGCTCCCTGGGATGAGTAGTCTGAACTAGACACAGCTGCCCCAAACACCACTTTACACAAGTCTCAAGAATTTAGTGTTAGATGTGGGAGGACTTAAGGGTTACTGTAGTGCACTCCACACACATACCTCCAGCTGCTCAGAGTTTAAGTTTAGTGTTGCCAAAGACTTCAGCCATCTTTGAAATGCCCAAAGAGGGTAGGGTTGGCCCCTGCAACTTTTATCCCATTAGTTAGGGCATGCCCATGAGTCATTCCCACCTGCACCACCAGGCACCCCCTTCAGAACAATCCTGTACCTGTGGAAGATCAGATGGTGACTGAACCAGTTGTCTGAGCCCCGAGAAGCGCTTAGAAGACTGAACCAGCTCTCCCTTTTGTACCCAGGACAAAAAAGTGGACTTCAAGGTTCAAAAGGCTGACCTCCACTGAAAGCTACAGGGAAACAACAAGCTATAAGAGGCCGTTTCTTGCAACTGTGCAGCTGACCACTGGCAACTAGACCGGGACTGGGCCTGATGTTTGGCCTCTGCCTAACACCGTGTAAGTCTTTAAATGCATCCCATGAGATCCTGGAGGCTTTAGACGTGTCCTCCTGTAGAGGATTCGGAACTAGAGAACAAAAGTCAGAAGGAAAAGTCTTTGACCAGGACGAACTTGTTCTGACCCGCACTCCATCGCAATTAGTCTCAAATTGCACCTAGGTCCATTGACTATCATTGACTATCATTGGCACATTATGCTTCTTGACGCTATTCCTATTCAAAACCTGAAAAATTCATATCTTCGGTTTCCCTCACTGGATTGTTGTCATTTTTGTGTCTTTTTGTTTATTACATGTTTTTCTTTTTTTTTCTAATTCAATTCGGTATTTTTATTGTTTTGCATTTCAACTTTATTACTGCTTTGGTACTGCATAAATGCTTTACACATTGCAATACATTAAATCTGCCTGCTCTGTGCCATAGCTACCTGGGGTTTGAGCTCAGGTCAATTTAATGAATTTGACGATTCACCCTTACAAGTGTTGTTATTAATTCCTGAGGTGGGTAGCCACCCACTCCATAATAAAGGCCCACTTTAGGGCAAGTTCTTGACATGCTGACTCTAACGCACACTATAAATTCCAAAGCCACGGGTATCATCTTTTATTGGTTGCGATATATAGCATATACCTTTACCATCTAACAGTAAAAAGGGTCTTGATGCTGTACTGAAATTACTCACTGAGATATGTTGTATTATGAAAAAGATACATTAACAGATGCGCTGTACACATATTTTGTATTAGTAGCAGGCGCAGAAACATAGTATGAACAAATGTGAAATATATTCAAACCCATAAAGACACACGTTTTGTATTCAGCAAATGCTCCACTTTTCCTGTGTCCTCTAAATCCATGCACACAGCCCAGCAGCACAATATCGCCCTTTAAAAGTAAAGACAGACAAGGGCCCCGGGGATGCTTTCGAAATATTCCCACTCTATGAAAATCACAGTCAGTGGATTGAACACGCCATCTGACAGTTATATTTAGAAGCAGATTCCGTTAGTTTCAAAACATTCCCAGGGCGCTTCTCTTCTTCTTACATGCACTGGCGAAAAGGGCTCCTCGTGGACAGAGGCACACTTCATGTAACATGTGTATGTCTTTCTTGTGTTCCAGATTGCTTCACTTGGAAGGTCTGCAGGAGCTGAATTGTCATGCAGCGCACATTGCTCGAAACGCATTGCTCTCGAAGCTCGCGCTCTCCAGATATGCTAATTTATATTGCGCACTGCCAGCACATTTTCATATGTAGGTCTGAACGCTCGGCAGGACCGGTTGTCTTGATTCTCTCCAGCTGTTAGCTAAATGCTACGCATTGCATAAGCACACCTGTCAAAGATGCAGCGCGGACTCCTTCCGCCCAAATTTGTGGGAATTATCCGAGCCGTGCCTGGCATTCATATCGCTTGCTGAATGAACGTAAGACACTCCCGCACTCGGGGTTACAGGCGTGCATAAAAAGTGGATGCATTTATCGCAGAAAAAAATGTTACAAAACCACAAACATGAATTAAAAATAACTTATAGCCCAGTGTTTTCCGCTGTTCGCAAACGATTATCTTTTCTTTCCCTCTCTTAAACGTATGCAAGCTGATATTTGCATATTCTGCAATGAAAGTGCAGATTGACATGACATGTATGCTTTATTTTGCAGGTGAGTGCACATATGAAGCAGTAACATTGTTACACATTAGACTCGGCGCCGGCGAGACATAGTGAGTCCACGTCCCCTTTAGCTTTACCTACCCCACACCAGTATGGAAGCAGTCGGAAGGGCCAGCAATGCCGAGAAGGAAAGGTGAAAAGAACCAAACACATCATCACGGCCATCTACTTCCTACTGCCGTGGCTCGGAGGCTTTCAGTGTTGGAGGAATACGTGCACCAGCTTCCTTCGGAGGTGATGGGAACCTAAACGTTGGGCTGCCAGAGAGGATCAGAGAGCCCTAACACACATTTAATAGTGACTGGAGCAGAAGTCATGTGTTCAAACCCAATGAAGCAAATGTGCAAAAGGGAATCTTTCAACAGGATACTGGTAGAGTGAACCGCAGAAAACATGTGGGGAATATAAAAATACAGGTCGGCGAGCCATCTAATTAACAGGGAGAGCCGAGCCAGGACCGAGCCGAGTGTCTGACTTGGCTTTAAGTGCCTGTGCATGAGCCGCGCCAAGGAAATTGGCATCTAAATCAAGCAGCAAACATCGTGTGAAGATATGATAGTGTCTTTTCAAAAAAAATTGCTTTAATATGTAGAAGCGTTTCAACTTAATGCCTTAGATTATTTTAGTACAGCACACACCCTGAACTCCTGTATTGGGAGGTGCTCTCACAAATGATATTGATTATAAAGGAGAGTCTATAAAAATATATATATTTGCCCAGGATCACAAATTTTGGTCAAGTGGGGAAGCCAGGATTTCTGGTTTTACTTTATGGCATTCTCACACTAGATGGCTACATCTTTCTCTCCCTTTCAACACCAAAGGTTTATGCTTTGTTTTTAATTGTTCTTGGCTCTTGATAAAAGAGTGTGGGTGGCAGAGTGTAGCCTCATTAGAGCTCAGCTTGTTTTAGGCTCAAGGGTCCAAGAGGACCTAAATCAGAGCAGAGCAGACCTCTGGCGCGAGCATGGTTCCATCCTTGAGTGGCTCGTCCACCTTTACTATTAAGGGGAAAACCAAACACATGTGGAGGGCGCAGAAGATGTGTGAACAAAACTGTTCTTAAGCAGAAAACAATGCAAAATGAAACATTGCCAGGCAAAGATTGTATTGTATTTTAATTAAATTTATATAGAGCTTACTATCCCTGACGAGGCGTCAAGGTGCTTTTTCGGCCAGTAGCATGCTACTCCAGAACCCAACAATGATTAGTGGTGAATTAGTATAGTGACATAGAAAATTCATTTGAGCGGTGAACATGTTAGTCTGTTATATGGATTGAAAAGGATAGTGGAGGGATAGAAAAGTGAAGAGTTTGTATTTATATAGCGCTTGCTATCCCTGATGAGGTGTTGAAGCGCTTTTCGTCGAGTAGCACGCTACTCCGGGACCCAAAAAGGATTAGTGGTGAATTAGTCTAGGGAAATATGAAATTAATTTGGTTGGTGTTCATGTTAGTCTGTTATTTTGATTGAAAAAAGGATAGTGGAGATCTGACAGCAGCAACCCTCTTCCCTTCTCTGAAGGCATCACAGCACTAGGCAAACTGTGAAAAATTTCCTTGGCAGAAATTGAGCAACATGCCAAAAATTACACATTATTACTAAATAAGGGCGGAGTTTGCGCAGTTCACTCCGTGGAATTCCGCGGAGTCACCGGGAGACTAAGTGGAATTCCATGGAGTTCCGCAGGCCGGCGGAGTTTTGCTTGGCCAAGTAAAAGTAAACACTAAAGATGAGCAACATGCCCCTGCCCACTTGCACTGACAGACAGAGACGCTCACTTTCTCTAATAAACAATGGTCCTAAACCTAAATTTCAGAAAGTATAAGTCTAATCTCTACTGATTTTTAAAGCAAATCTGAGCATGCAAACTTGTCAGCTCTCGGCAATCAGAAACAAATCAATTTAATAATATGCAACAACTAAAGGATTTTCAAAAAGACACAAATGTTTTTATTTTCTCATAGTTAGATTGGCAGTAAGTATCTTGCTGCATTTAGAATTTGTGAATAATTAATAGAGGGAAGGTTGCTCCAAAGGAACGTGCACGAAAATGTGCTCAAGTGAAAGTTGGAAAATATTCCAATGGGTACTCAGGGAAGAGGTTTAAAACAGTTCACAAGGTTGGACTGATAACAAATTGTCAGTCTAAATAAGTGTGGCCACAATGGAACAATTTTATCCAACACAATATTTACATATTTGAATAGTCAGCAATACATCGTCTTTTTTTGCACGGTAGGACAGAGGGGCTTTGTGGTCCAGGTTTGTAAGATGTGGGCGTCGACGTTTTGACCCGACTTGTGGCAAGGGGGGCCTATTTAGGGCCTCGTCCTGTTGGTCTTCCTCAGGACAGGGATGGGCAACCAGTAGTCTGCAATCACAGAGTTATCGATCAAGAAATCGGCCGGCAGGTATATGGCTTGGCGAAGCAGGGTGTATGAGAACAATGAAAGGGTGGGTCCTCTACTTGCAGTCCGCACTAGAGAAAAACTGGTACAAACCCGGATCACTGAAATTAGAGATCTTAGTGCCGGCATGGTCACTGAACCAGAAGCTATTCTCTCTGCTCTCCCAACGTTTTATCAGAGATTATATACAGAGGACATTCAGACAGGGGATCAAGAGGTTGAGGATTATTTAAGGGGATAAATTCTTGAACAACTATCTTCTGAGGAGAAAGAAATCTTAGAAGCACCTATTAAAACTGATGAGATAAAAAAGGCGATTGATTGAAAGCTGTCGGAACGGATTTGATATCAGGGGAATTTTATCAAAAATGTAGGGCACAGATCATGAAAATTATGTTAGAGATATTTGGTAGAGCACAATCAGATGAGACGGCACCCAAATCTTGGAAATCAGCTAATATTGTAGTACTTCCAAAAAAAAGCAAGCATATAAATGAATTGGGATCATACCGACCAATTACGCTGGTCAACAGTGATACAAAAATGTATGCCAAAATTCTGGCAACAGGTTAGCTTCAGTCATTAAGAAATGAGTCTCTCCTTATCAACACGGATTTGTTCCTGGCAGAGGAACAATAGAACATATCCATAGAACAATCGCCCTATTTGACTTCACTAAGGTTACGGGAGACCCTATGACCTCAATACTATTAGATGCATAAAAACCTTTGATAGGGTCTCCTGGCCTTTTTTGTGGGCAATTATAGAGAGAAAGGGCCTGGGTAAAAGATTTATTGGGGCTATTATCTGTATGCATCAGGAACCTACTGCCACAATAGCTATGATGGGCTCCACATCCGATGTGATTAAAATTACACGTGACACGTGACAAGGGTGTCCCTGTTCTCCGCTATTGTTTGCGGTCTACATCAATCCTTTAATTAGGAAATTAGAGGAGAATCAACAGATTCAGGGTATACATTCCATTGGAGGAGACACCAAGATCTTAGCCTATGCGGATGACTTGGCGATAGTCACAACTAACCCGCAAGTGGCCCTTATTGAGATAGAAAAGGAAGCAAGTCATTTTGGCAAGATTTGGGGGTATCATCTTAATGAAAGTAAAACGTTAATTGTTAAGAATGGGAAACTAGATCTGGATGACGTTGAAGTAGTGAAGAATGCTAGATATCTGGGGGTGGAGACCAGCGCTAATATAGATGAAATTGTCAAAATTAACTTGGAGCCTCTGATACAGAAATCTAAGGCAGATTTTAATAGGATGAATAATCTACATCTTACATTGCTAGGTGGGAGCAACACTATTAAAATGTTATTTTTACCAAAGGTCCTATATTTGTTGAGAGCTATTCCAGTGGAAATAAATAAAGCTTGGTTCTTAGTGCTGAATCAAGTGATTTCTAGATTTCTTTGGGCTGGGCAACACCCTCGAAGAGCTTTAAAATATATGACTCTGTCTAGAGATCGTGGAGGCTGGTCAGTTCCGAATTTTCAAATATATTATTGGGCAGCAGCATTACAACAGATGACTGATCTATTGAGAAGAGACAGCGGCACATCAATGGAAGTAGCTAACGTTTCCATATATAAGTTCATACTAGGGGTGGAGGCTAAAGGATGCCTCATGCGACATATCGATTACGCTGACCTTAAAAGAGTTAAATTTAAGGTATTAATGGGAGCAGTTACGGTCTGGACTGCAGATAGGGAACAATCACTTTTTAAAATATTTACAATTAAGGGATTTTCTGACTAAGAACGAGCTAGCTGAAGTAAAATCCCTCTACTGGATATGGTGCCGGGAGCTTCTCCAACATTATCTACAATTTGTAAATTACTCAATAAGGAAATGGGGGACAATTTAGACACACATATAAATAGATGGCAGGATCTATTACAAGCAGGGAGAGGAGAATGTGAGGATTCCCTTCTGTTAAGCCAGGCAGCATTTATCTAGGCAAATCTTCAAGTACAGTGCTTTAAAACTTGGCTCAATTTATAAATCACACCAGCACGGATTTTTAGATGGGGAGGGGCTTCAGGTATACACTGCTCTCATTGCGGAATTCTAGTTGCTGACAGTGTGCACATGTTTGCCACTTGCCCTAAACTTGCACCTTTGGTAACTGAGCTGGGTAATTACCTCAGAAATATGCTGGGATTTGGGGTGGATATCACACCTCAAGTGATAGTTCTGGGGGTAAGTAATCAGGAAATGACCGATCCAAACCAGATTATGTTATTCACAGCTATGGCGGTGTTTAGGTTGTGTTTGGCTAGTGCTTGGTAAGATCAAGATCCTCCTTCTATACATGGCTGGCTGGGGAAATTCCTAGCAGCATACCTGTGGGAGATTGTGGTATACAAATAAAGGGGACATAGAGCTAAAAAGAGAGGGTTTGAAATTTGGCTGTCAGTAACTAGTTGGATCAACAAGGATATCTCTCCAATAGCATAACACCTCTCGAGCTACTCTGAAAATGCAATCATGAGTTTTTGTTATATAGGCAACATAAGTAATGTATACCATAACTTCCTTTGGATTAGAGGGTGGAGGGAGGGAGGGAAGAGTAGGGAGGAGGGTGGGATATTTAGCAAGCAGGGGAGGATAAAACACAAAATAGGATATTGTGTGTATTTGTATTGTATGACGCATGTGATGTTTATGTCTCCTCTGTACATAAAGATTTATGAAAAAAAAAGAAGAAGTTAGGTGACCGGGTGAAAATGCTGGAGTGCTGTCACACCAAATTGGTTGGAATCTACAGTATGTGTGATGCCAACGTTTCAAGACTGTGTAGTGTACACTCATAAATATTGAGCAACAGTTTAGGACCCCAGAAAATGTGCATTGAGACCGAGTTGTGGGTTTACCCCCTAATGAGGGTAAAGATTGTGTTCATGGAATGGAGGTAACCCTGTTGGCAGACTTACTTCAGAGTCAGGAGGGTGGTGCCAGTCCTGGTAGGGATGGTAGTGAAGTTGTTAAGAACAGTAATAGCAAAAGTGTGAGCTGCAGTCACAGCACACAGCTGGTAGCTGTGGTGGTGGCTGTGGTGCCAGCCCTTTGGGTGGCAGCTGTTGTAGAAGCTGCATTGTTGCCCTTCCACTGGAAGATGTGGGTAAACGTAGAGCAGCAAATTATATTCTAGGCTGGCAACACCAGGAGATAGGTGTACTACATGCTTCCATCATAGTATTATCTGCAGTGCTATCAGTCTCTAGTATATACTTGCAACCCTCACAATGCAAGGTACAGTCAGCCTTTGTTCAGACAGATAGAGCCACACATTATCTCTGAAGCTGCAATGATGTGCCCATGTACATTTCTGCACGTTGGTGCCTGGCAGTTAGTGCCTGAGGTACAACCCATGGAGAAAGCAATATTGTGGGGGACATGTATAAATGTGCAGCAACACTATTTGTTGCAAATATGCTGAATGGCTCCATATAATGTCACAAGTTTGTAACATAAAAAAAACAGCCCAAGATGACATCAATGTCACCATATCAAGACATTTCAATTTAGGGTAAGCACCCAACTTGCACTTCACTGTCAGCTGCACACTCTGAGAAGTGCCATTGCCCCTCAGCTGCACATTGTTTGCTCTTTCCCTATTTGTATCCATTCTAGTTCCCCAATAAAATCCATTCATAAGGTACCCAATGCTGTCCTCTTCCAACCCACAAAATTGGACTCTATACCCATCCAAACCTCAATAGTTTCAGTGTATGCTTGGGTGTTCATCAAAGCTCCATTGCTTTGTAACTAGGTTTGTGCTATGAGTCACATAAACATATGCATGCATTGTGGTAGTTGATGCCCCACCCACAATGAGCCCACTCCAATTAAACATGTACAGATATGAGCAATGGGATACATTTGCATTCCTTGCTGCTAGAAGGTAACTTGAGCCTCTGCAACTCCACTGATGCCCTTGATGGCCCAAAAGTTGATGATGGTCAGGACATTCATCTAGAAATGTATCAGGTGCATTTGGAGTATGGCAGTGCTTAACCTGTAAAAAAAACATAGCTTCAGGTGCCCAGAAATTGTTCTTAGAAGGCTGCCTCCCATCAAGACATCTCACTTTCACCACTGGCATTGTCCACTTTCATCACTGGAGATAGAATGCGCAAAACTGAATGAAATGAAAAACACATTTATATAGCGCAATTGCTACCCTGAGGCATCCCAGCGCTGCAGACGAAACGCGGACAAACAGAGAAAGCCCAATAGTTAAACGCAGTTGTTAAAGAGCGGTGTTTTTAGAAGTTTACGAAAGGGCAGCAGATTAGGTTCTGCCCGTTTGCGTGGGGGGAGAGAGTTCCATAACTTGGTGGAGTTATTTGAGAAGGAGCACCCGCCACAACTAGTTCTCTTTATTCTTGGGAGTAGGGCGAGGGAAGAGGATGCCATGCGGAGGTTTCTGCTAGGTTGATAAGGAGTTATCATAGATCGCCTAATTGCTGTGCCATTCCTCCAGAAAGTCTTATGAGCAATACACATGGCTTTGCATTGGATTCTTTCCCCAACAGGCAGCCAGTGAAGGCTCCTCAGAGCAGGTTTTGTGGATTGCCAGTGTGGGTCTGGAGGAGCAGGCGAGCTTTAGGAACCGGTGCAGGGCCAAGGCATTTAGGCCAAAGTAGCTTGGGATTGAAATAGGGAGAGTTACCGAGGAGCATAAGCTCAGTTTTGTCCCCATTGAGTTTTAGGCAAGAGAGTTCCATCCATTTGGCTACTTCCTCTAGGCAACTCCCTAGGTTGCTGGGTGACTTCTTGGGGTGATTTAATGCCACCACGAGTTGAGTGTCATCAGCTTAGGTGATCATTTTTATGCCAAATGGATGGACAATCTCTGCCAAAGGACTCATATAGACATTGAACAGCGTGAGGCTCAGGGAAGAGCCCTGAGGCACACCACAGCTGAGGGGCATATGTTTGGATACAACATCTCCTTCAAAAACCTGGAAAGATCGTTCTCCTAGAAAAGACTGTATCCAGGTGATGACACTGCCTATCACTCCCAGACTCCTGAGTCTAAGGATCAGTATGTCGTGGTTGACAGTATCAAATGCAGCACTGAGGTCAAGGAGAAGGATCGATGCAGTACCCCCTTGATCAAAAATCCTCCTGGACTCCTCAGTTACTGCAAGATGGGTGGTTTCGGTCCCATGTTGGGGACGGAAGCCGGTCTGTGAAGGATGAAGTAAGCTGTTGGATTCTAGAAACTCTACCAGGACTGAGTTGACGTGTTTTTCCAAAATCTTGCTCAGTCATGGAAGAAGGGAAATAGGGCGGTAGTTCCCCAAGTTGTCCTGTTTGAGGTTAGTTTTTTTTAGGAGAGCCTTTATCATTGCGCATTTCCATGCAGGTGGGACCACTCCCGAGGAGATGGCGACATTGAGCAGGTCAAGGACTACTGGAAGGATGTTCCCTGAGACTGGGGTCAGAGCGCGGGGAGGCACAGGGTCTGAGGGGCAGCCCGATTTTACCCGGGCCATGATAGAGTCTAGGGTGACGAGGTCCAAAGGGGGGAGGAGCTCCAGTACAACTTGAGTTTCATAGACTGGTGTGGTAGTGGGAGCAAGGATTTGTTGATTCTGCGTGGGATGGAAAGTCGAGCATATGTTTTGTATTTTCTGGTGAAAAAACTCTCTCAGGGTGTTGCATCGAATATGGGCATCGTCAATGATAGGTTGTTTCTGGGGCAGTTTTGATAGGGTTTTGGCGATCCGGAAGATTTCCTTAGGGGGATTTCGCTTTATATGTTCTTATTGCCTCCCTATATTTGGATTTGCTGGATTCTGTGTAGTTCTGTCTCCACTTCCTCTCTTACCTTTTGAAGCGTTGTTTGAGTTCCCGTAGCTTCGGGAGTACAATGGGGAGATCTTCGACCTACATATTTTATGGACTGCAGTGATTCGGTGAGTCAGTGAAACAACTGAGCACACCTTTCTGAAGCAGACATCACAGGAAATTAGATAATCTGACGCTGACCCGTAATCAGAGGACATATGAGTGAGGCTTTTCACCCAGAAGACCTCTTTGGACATTCAATTCACAAACAAGTGACACTCAACGAGTGATGCTAACTTTATTCTCACTAGTACAGCTTCACTGGCAAACATATAAATTTAGCCAGTTGCAATTCAGATGCCCCCCAAAAATATATATATAAAAAAAAATGTAAACAGAAAAAACTATTGGCTTATCAATGTTTGTTTTTGAAATCTACACTCTAGGTGCGGGCTACTTGGAGTAGCCTTTGTTTTCATTCCCAGCACAAGATCACATAGTATTTAAACCGCTGGAAGTGCTATAATTTAGACTGCAATGGGTCTTGTGGACAATGTGTGGAAAAATGATAAATAGTTGCAAATGACAAATTCAAACTTGGAAATAGGATGTCGAAAAGAGAAATTGTTATACACAAAACAATAAGGAGACCAAATTTCATTTTGTACAAGAAATTAATGTCTGTATTGAAAAACAGATTGTGCTCGGCATCCCATGTAAAAAAGAACAAAAAAAAGAAAATGTGACACAATACCATATACAATAGGGTTTTTTAACATACAGAAACGACCGTTTTCAAATGAGCAATGTCCTAAACTGGCCTCTTTTTTAATCTAAGGAGGCCAGAAATGGTTTGTCATAATGTTAGTCAACGACGTTTCAACCCTGCAAAGAGTAGGGGGTCTCATCAGGACCTTTACATAAGGGACATCCAAAATGGCTTCACTCTCTATATTACTTTTTCATTGATGTAGGCTGCACTGACAATTTCATCAATAACAAATATTTAACAAAATGAAACAATAAAACATATTCTCAGCTAAGAAAGGAGAGAAAGACTTCCTAGTGTACACCCATTTAATTTCTAATGATCAAGTGGACCAGGTGCGACAGAAACACATGGAACAGCATTGCCTTTTTAGTTAAATGCTTTTCAATGCACCTAAAAGACTTACGTGCGGGCCGGCAGGCTCACACCAAACAGTAGAAATAAAATGTCACTGTACCAATAAATAACTGCTAGTGGGCCACAAGAGCACTAACCAACACATATTAAACTTTAGGTGTTGTTTCTCATCAGACAGCATGGGTCTCACTGTGGTGATGTACTGCAATCAGCCACATTCCCCTTGTTAGGTTATTCCAATATAGTATGATACTGCATTGAACCTGTCAAAGATATTTTTCCAAAGCCTGGTGGGCACATTGTGAAAGGGGGTTTCAGAACAGATTCTGGAAGAGATAACCCTTCTTCTTTAATGAGCTTCTCAGTCCTAATCTTCACCTCACAGACTGAGAAGTTGAACTTTCTCAAAGATAAATGCTTTTGGTGTTCAGTAGAAGGTGAGGGCAACTGGACTCATATTGTTTGGGAATGTCCAAGGATTAAACAATTCTGGGACGAGATCAAGAAACACTGTAGACACAGTCTAGGGCCGGGGGTAGCTATTGACAATTACATTGCAACCATTGGCTATTCCCCGAATATAACAGCTAGCACTTCACACATGGAAGGCTTATATATTTCGGCCATAGTGACATGATGATTAATACTTCAGAATTGGTGTAATGGGAATATACCTATATTTCACCGCTGGCAGACTAAATTATGTAGAGTCAGAGAACTGGAGAGACAATATGCTTTAATTTCAGGCTCATATGCTAAGTTTAAAGCTATTTGGAAATGTATATGAATTATGCCAGGAGACAAGGGAGGTTATGTATAAAATGGGTTACTTTGAAAATTGGTAGGCCAGCTGGTGAAATGTGCAATATTTGCCTTTCAATATGTTTCTTAAAGTAATATTCTTTTTTTATACAAGAAGTATACCCTCGTACTTATCTGTGTATTTTTAATGCTTCGTGTAAAGCTGAAACCTGATATGAATATCTGATATATTAGGCACTTTGTATATGTGTTATTTCTAATATGTAGTCTCTAATCAACAAAAACAAAAAGGTTGGATAGGGACCAGTCCATTTGTTCTGAAGGGCCCTGGAAACCACAGGCTCTACCCCCCACACCAGCTGACCTGATTGGTACTCAACCAGTGCTGACGTCTGGTCATACCAGTGCTTGATAAGCTCCTGGCTGGCCTGTAGCTGCTTATTTCCCTTCAAAATATACTCAGCCATACGTGAAAACAGGCCCAGCACATGGTCCCGTATGTCCCGATTTGGCTCTTTGAGAGGTTTATCACTAGACTCAGAGAACCCCTTACAGGATGCTAAACAAAAGTTCAAAAGGGCTGAATCTAACTCCCTTTTCTGACACCTCTCTGTAGGCAAACAGCAGGCAAGATAACAGAACATCACATCTCCTTCCGAGTTGTTCAGGGAGGCCCATTATCATGCCTTTCATGGTTTTGGTGAACCTTTCAACCATACCTTTTGTCTGATGGGAAATAGGGGGTGGTGAACTTGTAGCTCACTCTAACTTCAACCCACATAGCTTTAAGATGTGCAGACATAAACGTTTCCTTTCTATCAAAGACCATCTCTTTAGGAAACACCACCGTGGTTAAGATGCCAAGGAGGACGTTTGCCACTGCACTCCTTCTTTTTGTCTTGTTTGTTGCTCACCTCCTTCCCCTACTGGGAAATCTGAGAACCCTTCTTGTGGTCACTCCCACCATGGGTCTTCCTGGACACCCTGGTTCAGCTACCCTCTCCAGCTCTCTGACAGAAGACAAATTGGAATCCACCAAAGTCTGATGCAGTTTCTCTGAGGTACAATTAGGCTCCTTCATAATTTAATCATAAAGCCCATCATAATTATCCACTTCATTTATTTTTTTCCAAACCACTTATAAATGTCATCACCATTACTAAACTTGGGGACAATTCCCTTTGGGATTTTAGGGTCAAAGTATTCCTCCTTCTCCCTGGCATTCTTAGTATTGTTGCCACTCTCTTTGAGTTTCAAGCACATCTTAACCCTTCTTTCCTCAAGGGCTAGTCTCCTGCCTTCAAGTTTAAGCTTTTTCTGCTCCAGTAGGAGTGGATCAAGGTCTTCTTCAAGGGTTCCCAGCACCTTACCAGTGGGGGGTCTCATAAAGTAACTCCTGTCACTTCCCACTGGTGAAGTGGGTCTGGGAAAGGGTGGAGAGTTGAGCTCTTCACCTTCTCAGCCATCATTATCACTTTTTGCTTGGGCATCATCCTCACCCTCTTCAGGCTCTTCTTCTGAGGAATGGCCCTTCCTCTCTAACCTTTCTTTCTCATAGGAGCTGAGGGCTTTTTCAAGGTCCTTCTTTTTTAGCTGTAACTCTATAGCTAGTGTGCCTTTCTTTGCAAAAAACCCTCTAGTCACTGATCCCCAGGGCTGGGATGACTGACGAGTCGAGAACCTTCCAGCCTCCATTGTACCTATCATTTTACTTGGAAGTTGGCACCTATTTAAAAAAAAATTAAAAAACTTTAAAACCTTTTGCTAACTCGCATAAGCCTTTTAAATTTACTATTGGCATGGGGATCTACAAAGGGCCCTAACAATCTAATTTAAAATCGAAAAGATTCTGAAAAAAGTAATGCTGATGTAAAGTCAGTTAGGTGGATTTCTCATGCAAAATAATTTATGACTAAGTGGTACTGTGAAACACAGGTTCAGGATACCCACGGCTGTAACACCAAGGTGGGAAGGTGAAGTATTATGTGATGATGCTGGTTATGCCTCACCATGCAATACTGTCACAAACCCTAAAGATGGTCCTTGGATTCACACTAATAAATCATTAGCTTAGCCTAGTAATATTTTTTAAAAGTTATAATTTTGGTCAATGGGAAAAACCACTAGTGACAATCACTCACTTGCAAGTTGAGCAGCGTGGTACTCTTGCAGGGTAAAGGTGATCCCCAGGACCATGCCACGAGGTGCAGAGTTGACCTGGCTTTTCCCTGGTGCTGAACGGGAGCCGCGTGGAAGCTGCTTTTACAACTGAAATGATGCTGCAGGGGGAAAAGATGCAAAACACAACAATGGGGTCATTGTTGACATCAGTGAAAGGTTGGACGGAGTTCCTCTAGGTACAGTGTCAACTGAAGGGGTCAGTTGTCGGATTGGCGGCCAACAATCCTGTCAGCGGTAAGTAGAACAGAAAGTTACTTTAACGTCTTGTGATCCCCGGTAATGTGGTAGCTTCCTGTAACTTTGTGGAAGGCAGAACTACAGAGCCTACAATGCACTAAACCATCTCTATTTGGGCGATCTCTCCCAGAGCCCGATGGCCAGTGATTTTTCAGTTTCGGAGTGCTATTTTGCCTACAGTTTGTGTGGGACTAGTGCCACTATTCCAGGAGAGATTGAGGGTGCTTCAGGATTCCACAGGGGTCTCTCTGTTTGGTAGAACCAAGTCTGGTAGAACCAAGACATATTCTAAAAAACAGGAAGAGGGAGGGAGAAGCAGATATTCATTCAGCTTCCCGAGCCAGTACAGGCATTAAATACAACCTGTTGCCCTAACAGGGTAAGTGAATCCACTCACCTTACATGACACATACACAGCCCCTCAACATTTGAGACAGCAGGATCCTTTGGTCCTGAAGAAAGCCATCTACCCTTTTGGGCAACCCAGGCTGAAACATGTCGACCAACCACTCACCATGTGCACTTATAATTATCCAATTAAGCACCACCCACTTTTTTAACCTTATCCCTCCCCTGTGAAAATAAAAATAAACTACACAGTAGAGAAGATATTTTTAATATTTTTTTATTATTCCAACACTATTCCCACTCACGACTGTCACACACCAGACAGTCTCCCTCCTGGTAGAGGATGAAGAACACCTGGAGAATGGGACACTCAGGTGCCAAGACCCTATGATGATTCAGCCACCTTAATCAAATAAGCGGAGAACCAAGATATACCACTGCTTTGGCAGTGTGGCTGAGTATCCTCATCAGAACATTTCCAAGAGACTCTGTAAAATGAGCTAAGTGATTCATTGTTTTTGATTATTTAAGAACCAAGACATTGCCCAGGACAAGTCTCAACTAGGCAGTTCCAGGAGTATTGCCACAGGTGCAGGGTATCCCTCTTTAGCTTTGTGTAAGTCCTGTTGTCGCAGACACAGGACTCTTCTTCTGCCCTCTTTCATGCAGGTTGTTTTGGTGTTAGGGGTGTCCCTTAAATCCTAGATTTAGGTGAATTAGGTGTGTGGGAGTAAGTAGCCAATGGGCTGCTAGTCCCTACAGCTAGTCCACCCCTGAGAAAACCACATCCGGGGGTTTGGGTCACCTTTTGTTCGCAGAACCCTTTATTCTGCCACTTTTAAAAATGGTAGAACCTTTCTTCCAGTGTACAGACCAGACTGTCCACTTGCCTTCTGGTGGTGTGCACCTCCTTGACAATTTAATTTCCCGTCTGTCTATGTGTAAATGTGCCTGGGGCATGGGAAGGGCTGGTTTCTACTCTGGAAGTCAGCCCTCATGCATATGAGGCGGTGCAGCCTTTGAGGCTCACCGCCTTGACGTGTCGCTTCACTAGCCTGTCTGGGAGGGAGGAGGTGCGACTTTCTTTATGCCCAGGCCTTTGTTCCCGACTCCTGGGAGTGATCACACTGTCTGGAAGGAGGCCAGAATCCTGTATTGGCAGCAGCAAGTGCTGGAAGTGCGGGATTGTCAGCCAAAGCACAGAGAAGCTGGGGCAACCAGGTAGGCAACCTCTAAGGTAGCCACCTGTGTGCATGCCACATCACCCTTAACACAAGATCTGTGTCAGGGGTGAGAAGGCACATTATTTGATACCAAACATGACATATTTAGTGGTACCATAATGGAGCTGTCGACCTCGGACTTGCCCGGGTGCCAGCCCATGTGATCCTATGGACCGTCTATCACTCATAATGTCCTTCAATTGTAAAAAAAAAAGGGGAAAGTGGGAGAACCCACCAAGTACCTTGCACTATTCACCAGCTTGGGGAATCCCCCCATGCACACATTGTAGAACAAAAATCTTTCAAGTGACATTTTCAAAATATGAAAAACTTTACACAGAATAGGTTTAAACAGAACAACTTTAGTAATAAACCATGTGATCTCCAGAGAGAGAACTTGATTGAAGTTTTCAATAGTGCAACAGGTTAATAATTTCTTAACTGTGCATACAAATTAACTGGTTCATTATTGAACAAACGTAACCATTTTGTACATAATCAAAATTGCTTTCAATTCGTTGATGGAGAATGCCCAATGCATTTCGGGGTTTTACAAAACTCCATTCGTCAGGGGCCGACCTAGAACAAATATACACATCATACATTTTTATGTTGAAGACCTAATGAAACAAGTACTAGTAACGTGATGTTCAAGTGAAGGTTAGTAATAGCACACGGCATGCTTGGCACTTCAAGCCATGTTAAAGTATGGGAGGTGACAACTTCTATTTAAAGTTACCTTGTATGAAAATAATAACCACAAGAGTAGTCGTCGAGTATACATGATGTGTTTACCATATGTGGAGTACACTCGTGAGAAAACATTCTTGTTGGGAGTGAAATGTGAGAGAAACCAAAAAACAAGTTCTGGTGAGCCCGTTTTTACGAATAGAGGAAACTGGAGGTGTTGACTGGTGGTAATGCGCAAGTCTAAGAGCGCTCACCTGAAAGCAAAAAATAACTGGATTGATCGCTGGAACGAGTGTAGCAACCAAAGAAGTAATGGAATCTGCAACATAAAAAATGTGGTGGGTTGTACATATATATAATCCACTTGAACAGAACTAAGGAAGCTGCAAGGCAGTGAACATCATGGAGAGGTTCTGGGCTTACCTAATTCACAAAAAGTGGAATGGCAGTGCTGTATCGTCTGTGGGTGAAGATAACCACGTACGGTGCTTACTGCGCAGCGAGTTGTGTGGTGCCAATGTGGCCAGTCAACTGCTGAAACAAGAGTAGTTGTTTTAGTGATGCAAGACGACTTCAGCGTGGTAAAACAAAGCGGTAAACCAATGCGGGTAAACGCGTACCTTTCCTTCCGTGAACCGGGACACACATAGGTGACGATGCGAAATCTGTGGAGCAAGCTGAAACAGACGCGTTGATTGGTCAAAAAAGACTCTGGTGTTTAATAGGATGTTCGGCCGGAAGAAATGTCACATGCAACAATAAGCATCGAAGAAATACTGCTGGCTATGCGAATCGGAAACTGATATATCAGTGAAACGGGGGGTCCGAAAAAGAATGAAAGAATGGACTAGAACGCTCATGAACTGCAGAAAAAGTGCTCAGATGAAAAAAGTTGAAAAAAAAGTAACCGTAAAAACAGAAAGTCTGGTGGATAGATCTGACACAAGTGCTAATGAAAATGACCATTTTTAGCTGTGTCAAAAGAGAAACGAATGATACCAGTGGGTACATGTTTAATAAAAAGAGAAAATAAAAAATGAGTAAATAAATAAGGTGAAGGATGTGTGTTAATTAGAAACCTGAGTGGTGTATGGGTAAATGGAGTGCTCTTCATGTGAACCTAGACACATACAACATATAAAGCCTGTGACTGTATGCTAATACAAGATGTACAGTTTAACACCAATAGATAAACATACATGTAAATATCAGGTGTCAATCTGTAGTCATGTCCCTGAAAGTCTTTTTATAGTTGGGAAAGAATTAGATGAATGTTGTGAATGGGATGTAGTCAGGTACGGAAAAGAAAGAGGTAATGAGGGTGCAGAGTGGAGATATATATGTATTCATAAGAAGCAGTTCATATCGATGCAGTCGTTAAGACCGGATGAGATCAAAGTGTTCAGGTATTTGATCCAGAAGATTTCTCTTTGTAGTAGTTTCTGAGACGTGTCAATGCCTGGAGTGATACTGATAAGTTCAACTACCTGAAATTTAAATTGAGAAATAGTGTGATGTAATTCATTCCAGTGGGTGGCAAGTGGAGAAGAGGTACTGAGGTTCCTAATTTTGCTCTTGTGTTCCGTGATTCGTACTTTAATTCTTCTTTCCGTTTTGCCAATGTAGGCTTTGCCACAAGGGCATTTGATACAGTATATTACGTTCGTAGAGTTACAATCACATGCATGTTTTAAGGTGATTGCTTTGCCTGAGGATAGATGTGTCAATGTATTGCCAGTAATCACGTTGTTACAACGCACACAATTGTTGCATTTGGTCATTCCCTTGTAGCGAGTAGTGGTTCGACTGGTATGCGTTGTGGATAGAAGTGTTTTGAAATTCTTTCCGCGGGTGTACGCAAATAATGGCTTGTTGACGAAGATTTTGTTGAAATCGTCCTCTGATGATAACATTTCCCATCTCGTATTGATAATGTTCCTAATCTCTTTGGCAGCTGTAGAGAATTTTGAAACAAAGACTAGACGATCAGTTGATTTTTGTGTTTGTTTTTGGAGCAACATGGTTCTATCCTTTGTTGTGCTCGTTGTAAGCATTTGAGGAGAACACTGTCAGGATTTCCCCGATTTTTAAAGCGTGCAGTGTATTCAAGTTCTTTGTTTTTGGTAGTTTCTGGATTTTAACAAATTCTTCTAATTCTGAGGAATTGAGAGAATGGCAGATTCTTGAGGAGGCTGTTAGGGTGAAAACTGGTATAGTGTAGAGTACTGTTGCGGTCTGTGGGTTTTAAAAACACTGAGGTTTCAAAATTATTGTGGTCTTCTGTTTTGGTGATAAGAACATCTAGAAAATGAATCTTGTGTTTTTGAATATTCCAAGTGAACTGGATCCTGGGGTTGATGGTGTTCAGATCTGTGATCATAGTTTCTAGTTGGATTGTTGTCCCTTTCCAAAGGATGAATATGTTGTCAATGTAGCGGCAATACAACTGTATGTTGTTCCACCAGTTGGAGTTGGACATTATATTTTCATGTTCAAAAAGTGCCATGAATGTGTTGGCATACGCCGGTGCTCCAGAGAAACCCATGGAAGTTCCTGTTAGTTGGGCATAGAACTGATCATCCCACTCAAAATAGCTGTGGTGTAGGCAGAAATGTAGAATTTTTAGAATGAACAATTTTTCTGCTCCTGTGTCTGGTGATTGGAGGAGTGCCCACTCTGTGGCTTCTAAACCAGCTTGATGTGGGATAGATATATACAGTGCCGTAACATCAATGGTACATAGAGTGGTATCGGAAAGATCAATGTTTTGAAGTGTGTATAACTGTTGTAGAAAATGTGTAGTGTCTTTAATGTATGAAGGCCATTTTTGGACAAATTGTTGTAGATAATGATCTACAAATTTTCCCAAAGGTTCAAAAATGGATCCGCAGGCTGAAACGATGGGACGAAATGGAGGGTCTGAAGAGTTTTTGTGGATTTTAGGGATCATGTACAGTTTTGTAAAACCCCGAAATGCATTGGGCATTCTCCATCAACGAATAGAAAGCAATTTTGATTATGTACAAAATGGTCATTTTTGTTCAATAATGAACCAGTTAATTTGTATGCACAGTTAAGAAATTATTAACCTGTTGCACTATTGAAAACTTCAATCAAGTTCTCTCTCTGAAGATCAAATGGTTTATTACTAAAGTTGTTCTGTTTAAACCTATTCTGTGTAAAGTTTTTCATATTTTGAAAATGTCACTTGAAAGATTTTTGTTCTAAAATGTGTGCATGGGGGGATTCCCCAAGCTGGTGAATAGTGCAAGGTACTTGGTGGGTTCTCCCACTTTCCCCTTTTTCTCTACTTTTCAATTCCGCAGTGACAGCGGCATTAGTACCTTAGCACCCCAAAGATTAATGATTTCAAGCTCATGGTATAAACAAACTAAATAGAGTCAACATAAGGTGTGCTCCTTCCCTTCTCTTCTACTTCAATTGTAAAAGACACTTTAAGGTCTTGTAAGCTTGCACTTACATGTCCACACCTTTGATATAATGCACCCTGCCTCCTGGGCTTTAGGAGGTCTTCCATAGGGGTAACTGGCATAGGTCCAAGATAGTGTATTGACTTTGCCACACATGGTAAGAGTAAAGTTGAATTTGACCAGTTTGCGCTGCTCCTGCAGTCTGCATTATCAGGCATGCTGTCAGTAGTTTATTTGGGTCACTCAAGGTGGCACAAACAGTGCTACAAGCCCTGGAGACCCCTTTACCACCCATGTCGTGGGTACCACTAGTGACCTATAAGGGACTAAAGTCCTTGTCAATTGGGATTGCCAATTTACACATAACAGTTTTAGGGAGACATCAGTAGCACTGGGGCCTGGGATCAGATTCTTCTCTGGAGCAAAAAGTATGTGTGGGGGTGGAGGGAGGGAGGTGGGGATGACCATGCAAAAAGGGCACTTTCCAACACTCGTCACAATGCCTGATTTGTTCAGCCATGCTTTTCTAATTTTGACATGGACACTCTTCAAGAATAAATACTGTAAAGGGAGTGCCCGTAGTCAATTGTAATCTGTCCTACATCCAGTATACCTTCGACTCTCATAACCACCCAGCTAGGGCAGTGACCTTAGGTGTGGTAAACACCAGGCTAGGGGAAACAAAGTTTTCCATCACATTTCAGCACCCACCCACCGTGAAGCTAGCCCGATGATGAAGCATGCCACCTAAGTGGGTGAAGGCTATTGCATTTTTTAATAAAGGATTCCCCTTGATACACGGATATCACTGGACCCACCAGTCAATTTGTCTTTATGGTGGAATAGCGGAGCAGCACACTTTTATTGCTTATAGAATGTTAGTTTAGGGAGTATGTGTGCTGAACTGTGTTAAATATTTCCTCTCAATCCCCCTTTTGTGACATAAACAATGTTTTAAATGACCAATGTATTACAAGGCCAAACCAAAGGAAATGATGGACGGAGTGTTGAACATTGCAAGCACTCACCCCCAGTCAACCGATCTGGGTTTAATCCATCACCGTTCTTTAGCCCACTCTGCCACCCCAGTTCACACATGGCCATATGCAAATCAGTCTGATCCTGTGCCTCATGGGAACAGTCCAGCCCGAACTGCCAAGCCATGTCTTCCCTGGACCGGAAACAAGCTTCCTAGGACCGGTTTCTGGCATTGCAGCCGTCTTCAGCCAGGCTTGCTTGAATCCAGTGGCAAAGTGAGCAAGGGACTCACGTCTGAGCATACCCTGCCAACCTATGGCGAACAAAGCAAAACCAAAGGAAATGATGGACGGAGTGTTGAACATTGCAAGCACTCACCCCCAGTCAACTGATCTGGGTTTAATCCATCACCGTTCTTTAGCCCACTCTGCCACCCCAGTTCACACATTGCCATATGCAAATCAGTCTGACCCTGTGCCTCATGGGAACAGTCCAGCCCGAACTTCCAAGCCATGTCTTCCCTGGACCGGAAACAAGCTTCCTAGGACCGGTTTCTGGCATTTCAGCCGTCTTCAGCCAGGCTTGCTTGAATCCAGTGGCAAAGTGAGCATACCCTGCCAACTTATGGCGAACAAAGCAAAACCAAAGGAAATGATGGACGGAGTGTTGAACATTGCAAGCACTCACCCCCGGTCAACTGATCTGGGTTTAATCCATCACCGTTCTTTAGCCCACTCTGCCACCCCAGTTCACACATGGCCATATGAAAATCAGTCTGACCCTGTGCCTCATGGTGAGGTTCTGGACTTTTAAGAGTCCAGAGGTGTCAGGGAAACAACACCCGAAGACCCCTGAGTTCCTCCTGTCCCGGTGCACAAATAAACAGAGACACAGGCTTCTCGATGGTGGCGTCAAAGACCAAGGTTTATTTACTGCAGGGACACAGAAATCATAGGAACCACACAGAGGCAGAATCTACGAGACTGTTCGAATTGCATTAAGTGGGTTACTCTTTAAATACACGCAAAATGTCTTTAGGCAACATTACACGAATATTTCTCATGCCCAACCCGGCATCCCAAACAAACAGTAAATTTGACATCAAACAATAATTAGTTGTAGGTTTTCGGTATTCGATCAGGTCCTCTCGACAGTTTTCCATTCTTCGCCCGATCCTCCCCATCATAAAAATCGTAACCTCCCCATTGTAAAAGCCCAGAAGGAAAGGAGCAGAGCCAGGTGCAAAGGATTGAAATGTAGGATAAGAGGTGTTTATGGATCATAAACGGGCATGGCTACCGTCTTCGGCCTTTCAGTCAGGACAACGGACACGAGAACCAGTATAGCAGGACTGGCCTCAGGCAAGGGAGGCAGCTTGATGCCTAGTCATGCAGCGTCAGCCTTTCTCAGGGATCGAGCTTACGTGTCCTTAACAAGGTGACTCTGCCGGGGTCATCGTCCGTTCATTGACTATGTGAGGGCAAGAAACAAGATGGATGCCGTAACTAAAATGGATGCCATGACTTTTACAACAGAATGCCCTATTTTCCAGTGAATTCATGCTAGTTGCGCAGCGAAAACACTGTCATGCATATAATAGATCATTTGCGGTTCATTGGTACCGAAATCGTGTCAGTACTACGATACCGAATTCACGGGTTCGGATCGCTACAGAACCTCAGACCGTCCTTTTGCCCTTACATAGGCAATAACTCACTCTATGTCAGAGTCCATTTCTATGTTCATCAGGTCACTGATGTGTTGTTGCAGCATTACTCTATCTCGTGGCGTATCTCTAAAAACAGGTGGTCTTCTTACGCATGTAGAAATGCAGAGATTACATAAGGCAGGACCACACTGAACAATGAGACAGCACGAAAATAAAAAATACTAATGCAGCACCAGTGACTATCAGAACCTTCCATCCCCACGCAGACAACAGGCTCCAGAACCATCCCATTAATGACCAGTCACCTTCCTCTACATGAATAGAGTCAGAAATCTTATGTAACTTAGAGATGGCCTTGTATACTGTTGGTGCATTATCTGGAATAAAAACACAGCAACTTGATTGGATCATCTTACATACTCCACCTCGATCTGCAAGTAACACATCAAGGACCATACGGTTCTGTAACGTCATGAGGCGATCCGCTTGAAGCTCAGCTGTCAGGTTACTAAGGGCACCCGCAGTTTCAGTGATAGTGGATTCAACTACCCGTGTTAGTTGACGTAAGTTTCTACTGTTGGCCATAGGCCCCCAGAATGGGAGGAAACCCTTGAGAAAGTCTCCTGCCTCTTGGCCAGCAGTATCTTCTTTACTGAAAACACCTCTCACAACTCTAGTTTTGTGATAGTCCGGTGCAGCAGTATATGTCGGAGGTAACAGTTGAGCGATGTAACATGAGCCTGAGAAGTCAGCAGGCAGCCATGTGTATGCTCTGTCTTGGCAAACAAAATAGGTACCCTTAGCAGCTAAGAATGCAGGGGAAGACTGTGAGGGGAAAACATATGTTTCGATACAGTCACTTTTCTCTAGTCAAGCTTTCGGATTCCTCCCATTTCCTTGCAAACAGACTTGACCTTGGTGGGGTACGACCCAGATCGGAGTTGAGCTCTTACGTTTGTTCTCACCCAGAGTAATGCCATATTCCGTAACATTCCAACCCATGTAAACTCGCAATTCATCCTTGGGAATGAACGGAGTATTATTGACATCTCTCACCATGTCAGTGATTCCTTTTACCAAGGCTCTATTAGCAGAGTTATACCGGGTGGAACGCGGAGGTCGTGGAGGATAGGTCTCTAGGGCATAAGCGAACATGGTCTGAAATGCCCAGAATGATCCATTATAACTAAAAGGCAGAACCAGATAAGGGATGCCCTTGTCCATGGTATGTGGTATCAAACCACACACCCAGCAGTTTGTTGTGTTAACCACTAGTTGATGTTGGTGCAAGAGCTGAATGAAAGTGTTATTTATAAACTCAGAGCGTCGAGCTTGCTCGTGGGCAGGAAAAGGATGGAAAGAATGAAGAGAAACAACAGTCGGAGAAACAGGAGCATGGGGAGATACTGTAGATGCAACAGGTGTAAAGATCAACTGAATACCAAAAATAATTCCGCCTACCAAAGTTATTAAGACAATCAGAAGTGTCAGAGTACATTGCATTAGGAAACATTTACTGTACAATATGTCATATAATTTTGTCTTGTGCACATTTATGACATTAACCCGTCGTAATTCAGGAAGCTCCATCTTCTACAACCGTTCGCAACGGATGGTTTGTACCTGTTAAAAAACTTGCCTCTGTTTATCCTGGGAGTTCCCAAGACAAACAGAAGAAACCGACCTAGTGTCTGATTCCCTGCAAATTAAAACAAGGCACACGTTACGACCCTACGGTAACCCAGATGGTAAGGCGAGAGAAACAAAAAATAAAAATTTGAGCAAACTTCCCGACTGAATGGAATGCAATACAATCAAAACAGTTTTCAAACAGAAAGGTAATTATGCAATGTCATTAGTTCATAACATGAGAACGTAGATTATATCTGTACTTTCCGGGTCTTGTCTGGTCTTGAAATAGCTGGTCTACAGGTGCGGAAATGTTCGACTCCACAGGTGACAAATGTTCACTTTGTACAATACTCGGTTCAGGATTCAAAGGAGCGGTTCCTGCCGAGGTGTCAAAGTTCTGTGTTTCCGTTCGTGGGTGGTCCGTTAGGTACTCTGCATCACTGAAAGAGATGTGCCTAGGAACAGGTTCTGTCTCGGATACACCAATTCCCTGTCTAACCCAGTTGTCATAGGGGAGTGGAAGAGGGAAACGCTTCGTATGGCTGGCGTGCACCCAATTTTTCCTTCCAGCTAGGCGTACTGCAGTTCTTGTTGTGAGGAGTACCTGAAACGGACCCACGAATCTTGGCTGGAGGTTCCGAGTACGTTCAAAGTTCCGAACTACAACTTGGTCGCCGGGTTTCAACGTGTGGCCTGGACTCTCCGGCAGTTTAGGCAAGGATTCGAATACCTGTTGATGAATAAGGCTCAATTTAGCAGTCAGATCATGAAGGTAATCAATCAACATTGGGTATTCAATCTGTTTGAATTCCTTTGGCCTAGGGACTCCCCAAACATTAGCAGGGCGGCCGAACACAATCTCATATGGGCTAAGCCCTACTCGAGAGTGTACAGTCGCTCTGGTGGACAGTAAAGCTAAAGGCAGTGCGTCTGGCCAAGAGAGACCAGTGGAAGCTTGAATTTTCGCAAGTTTCAGCTTCAGGGTGCCATTGTACCCTTCAACCAAACCCGCTGACTGTGGGTGATTCGCACTGTGGAATTTTTGGGAAATACCCAAACCCGCACACACACTCTTCATAACTTTCCCTACAAACTCACTTCCATTGTCCGACCAAACAATCCGCGGCATACCATACCTGGGGAAGTATTCTTTGAGGAGGATTTTGGCAGTGGACATAGCAGTGTTATCCTTTAACGGATATGCCTCAATCCATCTTGAGAAGGCACAGACTACCACTAGGACGTATTTGAGATTGTTACACCTGTCCATGTGGATAAAATCCAACTGAATCACTTCAAAGGGACAAGAAGGGGGAGCAAAATGGCCAGTTGGGGTTGGGGTTCCCTTGCCAGGATTATGCATCAGGCATATCATGCAATTTTTCACCACTCTTTCTGCACACTTAGTAATTCCATCGTTCTTCCATACTGGAGCTAACATTTTACAGATCCCTTTCAAACTTATGTGCGCCGCTCCATGCGCCATCGTGACTACTGCAAGTACATACGCATCAGGTAACATCCAACGCTGCTGCTCAGACAAATCGACCCAACATCCACTTGAATCCATTTTACCCGTTTTCTCCTTCCATTCATTCTTCTCATTTTCAGTTGCTTCATTCTGGATTGCTTTCACACTTTCAATCGTATTCTCACACATTCCTGATTCCGCAATCCATCTTGCAGACGTTGCAACGTACATTCGGCTCGTCATGTTCTTGGCCGTTTCTTTAGCGACCTCATCAGCAAACGCATTCCCACGGCCAACATCATCCGTAATCTTCCGATGTGCACTGCACTTCACAATTGCAACTTCATTCGGTAGAGTCAGGGATTCCAATAGATCGCTGACTAACTGTCCATGTTGGATCTTAGTCCCATGGGACGTGAGAAAACCTCTTTCTCTCCAGGGACGCCCAAAGTTGTGTGCAACGCCGAAGGCGTATTGGCTATCAGTAAACACATTCACTCTCTTTCCCTCAGCTAAAACACATGCTCTTGTTAATGCAATTAATTCTGCAGCTTGGGCAGAATTCTGACTTACTCTTGCAGTCTCAACAATCATACTCAAAGTCGTAACTGCATACGCGGCCGTCACATCACCATTCTGTAGTTTAAAACATGACCCATCGACATATAAAGTGCCGTCTGGGTCTAGTAACGGAGTGTCTTTTAAATCAATCCTACCTTTTGTCTCTTCCTCAGTTCTGAAACAACAATCATGGGGCTCTGAATCACTCGACTCCTGAGTAGTCGGCAACAGTGTTGCTGGATTCAATATGTTGCATCGTTTGATCTGAATGTGACTTGCCAAAAGCGTCAGCTCATAGCCTGATAGTCTAGCACTGGTGAGGTGCTGAGTTTTCGTTCGATTCATGAGTGTATCCACAGCATGTGGAACCATGACTACTAACATGTTGTTCATGACTAGTCCAGCAGACTGTCGAATAGACACTGCAGCTGCCGCTGTAGCTCTCAAACAACTTGGCAACGCTCTGGCTACCGGATCTAATGTGGATGAGAAATATGCACAAGGCCGCTGTTTGTCACCAAATTGTTGCGTTAATACACTCAATGCACAACCTTCTCTTTCATGGACATATAGAGTAAATGGCTTACTGTAGTCAGGAGTACCCAAAACAGGAGCTGAACACAGCGCATCACGTAAGTCGGAGAAGCTCTGTTGGCATTCATCAGACCATGGCAAAGGGCTCGGAACACCTTTTCCAGTCAGGGCTACCAATGGTTTCGCCATGAGAGAAAAATTTGGGATCCATTGCCTACAGTATGACGTAATACCCAAAAACGCACGTACTTCTCTCTGTGTGCTTGGTACAGTCATCTGTGAAATTGCTTTGATTCTCTCTGGGGTCAACCTTCTTCCCTCCTTTGACAAAAGATGACCTAAGTAGGTCACTTCTTGGCAACAATATTGCAGTTTAGAAGGTGACACCTTGTGATGTAAGTCTGACAAATGACGCAATAAAGAAATTGTAGCTGCTTTGCAAGTTTCCTTGTCATCAGCGGCTAGTAAAAGATCGTCTACGTATTGGATCAGAGCAACACCATGAGGAAGTACAAGGGCATCTAATTGACTCTTCAATGCTTGGCTGTAAATTGAAGGGCTTTCACAATAACCTTGTGGAGCGCGTTTGAATCTGAAACTGCGACCTCCTAAGGAGAAACCGAAAATGTCTCTACTTTCCTCGGCTATGGGAATGCTGAAAAAGGCATTTTTCAAGTCGATCACTGTAAACCATGAAGCTGAGGCAGGAATCAACGTCAGTAATGCAGTGATATCTGGGACTACAGGAAACTGTGGAATCACTATTTTGTTAACCTCTCTGAGGTCAATCACAAATCTGTAAATTGGAGGTTTGGAAGGGTCAGTACGTTTCAAAATCGGCAGAACAGGACTATTGCAGACGTTTCCTCTAGTTTCCTCAATCACATCTTTCTGTATTAAGTCTTTCACAATCAGCAAGAGTGCTCGTTCACCTTCATTCGAAATCCGATACTGTGGGATTCGTGGGAATTTAACATTAGCTTTCAGACTTACCACATAAGGGGGAATTTCCAAGAGGCCTACATCATTAGGACCAGTCGCCCAAAGAGTATCAGGGAGAGAACGCAGCTCCGGTGGGAGCTTGTCCATCGACATATACATTGGAGAGATGACTCGTTTGCCTAATGTGAGCTGTACTCCCGAAGGAGAACAGTACAGTGTCGCGTGCAGGCGTTTCAACAGATCTAAACCAAGCAGATTCTCATTACAACCGGTTGTTAGGATAAGGGGTGCTTCTAGTTCGCATGGCCCAACAGATATTGACAAAGGACTAGAAACAGGATTGTGAACAGGGGCGCCTGAGAATCCTACCGAAGTGTTCGTTAAGCCAGACAAAGATGCGCCAGGGAGTTTCGCATGCATAATTGAACTTTTTGCCGCACCAGTATCCAACAGAAACGGTTCGACCACGCCTGAGGTAACTACTGCGACATAAGGTCCACTCTGATCAACTGGAACTGATACTACTCCCTCTCTTTGCCTGTGGCTGTCCTAGTGCTCGCTTCTTTGAATGTCTTCATTATGATCATAGTAATCTTCAACATGATACTGTGGAGATCTACCTGGTTGCGTAGGTTGTATATTTCGCTGATCGAAATAATTCGATTGGCGATCAGTCTGTGGTGTCATCGTACCACGCCCTCTACCTCTAGGAGCTTGCATAAACCCAACATTACCTCTCTGAGCTGGGACACCACTAGTTTGTGGGTGCAGTACTGGACACTCATTCTTATAATGACCCTCCTTTTTACAATAAGCACACTGATTCCATGCTAACTGTTGTCGGGGAAAACCATAATTAAATCTTTGGGCCGTCCCTTGCTGGAATTGTGGCTGTTGCTGAAACTGGGGTCGCTGCTGTGAATCTGACTGATTCGAACGAGGCGGATACGCCTGTTGCAGAAGAACTTTGGTCTTTAAATCTTTTGTTTTCTTTTCTGACTTTTCCTTCTCTTCTTTCTCTCTATTCTCGTAATACTGAGCAGTTGCAAGTATCTGTGCTGTCGTCGACACTGCCCATGCACTTTCAGAATCCTTTAACTTGTTACTAAGCTCAGGTAGTAAATTAAACACGAACTTGTCGACAAACAATCTCTGGCCTCCCTCAGTACTCATATCTTGCCCACTGTGGTCTACGAAGGTCTCTTCAAATCTAGTGAAGAAGTCAGAGACGCTTGCGTCCTTCTTTTGCTTGCATGCCGATAATTTATCCCAATTGACTCGTAATGCTGGCATCAGCGTTTTCATCAGAGTAATTATTCTGCCAGGTAAGGCAGCAATCAGAGGTTCAGGTTTAGCACCGCCAACTGGTTGCGCATCTGCCGCTATAATAGCTGCCCAATCACCTCCTAAGGCGACTGGGTGGTTTTCTTGCCGAATTTTGGCCCATATAGGCTGTGGCACCACATTACCAAACAACATTTCAATGTCTGCCAAATTCATGATACACGCTTGAACTGTCTGCGTTAACTCTTTGTAATAACCAGCAGGATTTTTACGTGGGTCTGGTAACGCTTGTTTTACTGCTAATACTTCGGCCCGTTTCCAAGGGATGTGTATCCACACTCTCTGGAAATGTGCCGGGGCAGCTACAATATTATTAGCCCCATCAGCTTGAACTGCATCACGCCATATCGGTGGAACTTCCCTCATCGGATATTGTCCTCGTTTTTTCCTAGTAGTAATCGGTGAACCATCAGGGTCTTTTGTCGCTCGAAGAGGGGACTCATCCCTATAAGCTAAAATCAGTTCTATCGCTCCCCTTACTTCTGGACCTATCACCATTCCTGCGGCAAATTTCTGTTGAATATTTATCAGGTCAGAGGGGACGGAGTCTAAATCATCATCTTCCCATTCTTCGCGTACAAGAGAACACATCATATCAAAAACGTAACGTTGAGTAGGTTCATTCCATTGCATAAAGGTGTCTAGCACTCTTTGTGCATCATACTTCACAGCTTTTGACATCCACCTAAGAGCTGTCGAATCTAACATGTCTCGTTCCTGGGGACCAGGAAGCTGGCTACGTCTCTGTATAGAGTCAGAAACGGGGGTCCCAATTAAAGACCTGTAGAGAGGAGTTAAGATATTAGTTACAGAGTCGGTTATTTTCCGACGAACGGAAAGCGGAGTCAGAATGTTCACAGGGTTCGGGGACACGACAGCTGAAGCAGATGAAATAGTAGCAGGTAATGCAGTTTGTGAAACGACAGGCAAAGGCAGAACAGGCGACCCAGGAAGAGGGGGTGCCGAAGGAACATTAACCACGGGAAGGATAGGAGCTGCAATCAAAGGAAGTGGAGCAACTATTCCAGGCTGACCAGCAGCTGGCTGTACAACAGGTAATAACTGTGGTACTGTAATACCCTGTGCATACGGTGGAGGTGAGTTCAACAGGTAAGACAACAGAGGATCCTTTTCATGATCCTCCATCGGCTTAGCAGGACATGATGGCAATACAGGGTAACATTTATCAATTGCCAAATTATATTTTCTATTCGCCATCTCCATTGCTTTCTCAGTCTCGTTGACATGCAGCTGCCTAGCAGACTCCATTAAAGTCAACCCTTTCTCTTTCTGTTCTTTCTTCGTTTTCCTAATTTCTCTCTGTTTGGCTTCTTTGCGCCATACGCGAAAAGAATCAAATATTGCCGGCCGGGCTTTTTTCTTGAACAACTTCATCTCTAGATTGTCTAGTATTTCCGTTTCGAAACTACCATGCGGTGGCCAACTAAGGACACCATATTTTTTGGTATAACGGACCCATACTTCATTATACGTAATAGGACCCACACCATGTTTACAATAGAGCTCATATGTAGGAGTTCCAATCGGAGGAACCGAACACGAATCCTCCAACCGGGAATCCCCGTTGCAACGTAACCAGGACAAGAAACAATTACTACTGGTAGTCATGACAACAAAGACAAATTCCATCAAAAAAATGCGCAGAGAACTTAGGCCTACCAAAATGAACTAATACCAAAACAGAGATTATCTAAACAAGAGCAACCAATGATAATCTACGAATTAAACCAGAGTAACAAGGAACAACCAAATCGAGCGTAACCCACTAAATACTTAACTGAAATGTGGAAGACGTCACCAAGGAGAACCCGTCTACGTCTCGCCGTACTAAGGTCTGCACCTCGGGTCCAAGACAGGGCGACAGTCAGGGCAGCGGTCCTCTGTAGCCGTCTGGGAACGGGAACCCTCATGGAAGAGATCGTCGGGCCACTTTTACGACATGCAGGGATCGATGAAGCGGGGTACCTCCCTCCGGAATCTTCACAGGAAACTTCTCGAACTTTTCAGGCTTTGGACCGGTACCGGATGACGTCGCCCCACGTTGGGCGCCAATTTGAGGTTCTGGACTTTTAAGAGTCCAGAGGTGTCAGGGAAACAACACCCGAAGACCCCTGAGTTCCACCTGTCCCGGTGCACAAATAAACAGAGACACGGGCTTCTCGATGGTGGCGTCAAAGACCAAGGTTTATTTACTGCAGGGACACAGAAATCATAGGAACCACACAGAGGCAGAATCTACGAGACTGTTCGAATTGCATTAAGTGGGTTACTCTTTAAATTCACGCAAAATGTCTTTAGGCAACATTACACGAATATTTCTCATGCCCAACCCGGCATCCCAAACAAACAGTAAATTTGACATCAAACAATAATTAGTTGTAGGTTTTCGGTATTCGATCAGGTCCTCTCGACGGTTTTCCATTCTTCGCCCGATCCTCCCCATCATAAAAATCGTAACCTCCCCATTGTAAAAGCCCAGAAGGAAAGGAGCAGAGCCAGGTGCAAAGGATTGAAATGTAGGATAAGAGGTGTTTATGGATCATAAACGGGCATGGCTACCGTCTTCGGCCTTTCAGTCAGGACAACGGACACGAGAAGCAGTATAGCAGGACTGGCCTCAGGCAAGGGAGGCAGCTTGATTCTGCCTAGTCATGCAGCGTCAGCCTTTCTCAGGGATCGAGCTTACGTGTCCTTAACAAGGTGACTCTGCCGGGGTCATCGTCCGTTCATTGACTATGTGAGGGCAAGAAACAAGATGGATGCCGTAACTAAAATGGATGCCATGACTTTTACGTTCAAAGTTCCGAACTACAACTTGGTCGCCGGGTTTCAACGTGTGGCCTGGACTCTCCGGCAGTTTAGGCAAGGATTCGAATACCTGTTGATGAATAAGGCTCAATTTAGCAGTCAGATCATGAAGGTAATCAATCAACATTGGGTATTCAATCTGTTTGAATTCCTTTGGCCTAGGGACTCCCCAAACATTAGCAGGGCGGCCGAACACAATCTCATATGGGCTAAGCCCTACTCGAGAGTGTACAGTCGCTCTGGTGGACAGTAAAGCTAAAGGCAGTGCGTCTGGCCAAGAGAGACCAGTGGAAGCTTGAATTTTCGCAAGTTTCAGCTTCAGGGTGCCATTGTACCCTTCAACCAAACCCGCTGACTGTGGGTGATTCGCACTGTGGAATTTTTGGGAAATACCCAAACCCGCACACACACTCTTCATAACTTTCCCTACAAACTCACTTCCATTGTCCGACCAAACAATCCGCGGCATACCATACCTGGGGAAGTATTCTTTGAGGAGGATTTTGGCAGTGGACATAGCAGTGTTATCCTTTAACGGATATGCCTCAATCCATCTTGAGAAGGCACAGACTACCACTAGGACGTATTTGAGATTGTTACACCTGTCCATGTGGATAAAATCCAACTGAATCACTTCAAAGGGACAAGAAGGGGGAGCAAAATGGCCAGTTGGGGTTGGGGTTCCCTTGCCAGGATTATGCATCAGGCATATCATGCAATTTTTCACCACTCTTTCTGCACACTTAGTAATTCCATCGTTCTTCCATACTGGAGCTAACATTTTACAGATCCCTTTCAAACTTATGTGCGCCGCTCCATGCGCCATCGTGACTACTGCAAGTACATACGCATCAGGTAACATCCAACGCTGCTGCTCAGACAAATCGACCCAACATCCACTTGAATCCATTTTACCCGTTTTCTCCTTCCATTCATTCTTCTCATTTTCAGTTGCTTCATTCTGGATTGCTTTCACACTTTCAATCGTATTCTCACACATTCCTGATTCCGCAATCCATCTTGCAGACGTTGCAACGTACATTCGGCTCGTCATGTTCTTGGCCGTTTCTTTAGCGACCTCATCAGCAAACGCATTCCCACGGCCAACATCATCCGTAATCTTCCGATGTGCACTGCACTTCACAATTGCAACTTCATTCGGTAGAGTCAGGGATTCCAATAGATCGCTGACTAACTGTCCATGTTGGATCTTAGTCCCATGGGACGTGAGAAAACCTCTTTCTCTCCAGGGACGCCCAAAGTTGTGTGCAACGCCGAAGGCGTATTGGCTATCAGTAAACACATTCACTCTCTTTCCCTCAGCTAAAACACATGCTCTTGTTAATGCAATTAATTCTGCAGCTTGGGCAGAATTCTGACTTACTCTTGCAGTCTCAACAATCATACTCAAAGTCGTAACTGCATACGCGGCCGTCACATCACCATTCTGTAGTTTAAAACATGACCCATCGACATATAAAGTGCCGTCTGGGTCTAGTAACGGAGTGTCTTTTAAATCAATCCTACCTTTTGTCTCTTCCTCAGTTCTGAAACAACAATCATGGGGCTCTGAATCACTCGACTCCTGAGTAGTCGGCAACAGTGTTGCTGGATTCAATATGTTGCATCGTTTGATCTGAATGTGACTTGCCAAAAGCGTCAGCTCATAGCCTGATAGTCTAGCACTGGTGAGGTGCTGAGTTTTCGTTCGATTCATGAGTGTATCCACAGCATGTGGAACCATGACTACTAACATGTTGTTCATGACTAGTCCAGCAGACTGTCGAATAGACACTGCAGCTGCCGCTGTAGCTCTCAAACAACTTGGCAACGCTCTGGCTACCGGATCTAATGTGGATGAGAAATATGCACAAGGCCGCTGTTTGTCACCAAATTGTTGCGTTAATACACTCAATGCACAACCTTCTCTTTCATGGACATATAGAGTAAATGGCTTACTGTAGTCAGGAGTACCCAAAACAGGAGCTGAACACAGCGCATCACGTAAGTCGGAGAAGCTCTGTTGGCATTCATCAGACCATGGCAAAGGGCTCGGAACACCTTTTCCAGTCAGGGCTACCAATGGTTTCGCCATGAGAGAAAAATTTGGGATCCATTGCCTACAGTATGACGTAATACCCAAAAACGCACGTACTTCTCTCTGTGTGCTTGGCACAGTCATCTGTGAAATTGCTTTGATTCTCTCTGGGGTCAACCTTCTTCCCTCCTTTGACAAAAGATGACCTAAGTAGGTCACTTCTTGGCAACAATATTGCAGTTTAGAAGGTGACACCTTGTGATGTAAGTCTGACAAATGACGCAATAAAGAAATTGTAGCTGCTTTGCAAGTTTCCTTGTCATCAGCGGCTAGTAAAACATCGTCTACGTATTGGATCAGAGCAACACCATGAGGAAGTACAAGGGCATCTAATTGACTCTTCAATGCTTGGCTGTAAATTGAAGGGCTTTCACAATAACCTTGTGGAGCGCGTTTGAATCTGAAACTGCGACCTCCTAAGGAGAAACCGAAAATGTCTCTACTTTCCTCGGCTATGGGAATGCTGAAAAAGGCATTTTTCAAGTCGATCACTGTAAACCATGAAGCTGAGGCAGGAATCAACGTCAGTAATGCAGTGATATCTGGGACTACAGGAAACTGTGGAATCACTATTTTGTTAACCTCTCTGAGGTCAATCACAAATCTGTAAATTGGAGGTTTGGAAGGGTCAGTACGTTTCAAAATCGGCAGAACAGGACTATTGCAGACGTTTCCTCTAGTTTCCTCAATCACATCTTTCTGTATTAAGTCTTTCACAATCAGCAAGAGTGCTCGTTCACCTTCATTCGAAATCCGATACTGTGGGATTCGTGGGAATTTAACATTAGCTTTCAGACTTACCACATAAGGGGGAATTTCCAAGAGGCCTACATCATTAGGACCAGTCGCCCAAAGAGTATCAGGGAGAGAACGCAGCTCCGGTGGGAGCTTGTCCATCGACATATACATTGGAGAGATGACTCGTTTGCCTAATGTGAGCTGTACTCCCGAAGGAGAACAGTACAGTGTCGCGTGCAGGCGTTTCAACAGATCTAAACCAAGCAGATTCTCATTACAACCGGTTGTTAGGATAAGGGGTGCTTCTAGTTCGCATGGCCCAACAGATATTGACAAAGGACTAGAAACAGGATTGTGAACAGGGGCGCCTGAGAATCCTACCGAAGTGTTCGTTAAGCCAGACAAAGGTGCGCCAGGGAGTTTCGCATGCATAATTGAACTTTTTGCCGCACCAGTATCCAACAGAAACGGTTCGACCACGCCTGAGGTAACTACTGCGACATAAGGTCCACTCTGATCAACTGGAACTGATACTACTCCCTCTCTTTGCCTGTGGCTGTCCTAGTGCTCGCTTCTTTGAATGTCTTCATTATGATCATAGTAATCTTCAACATGATACTGTGGAGATCTACCTGGTTGCGTAGGTTGTATATTTCGCTGATCGAAATAATTCGATTGGCGATCAGTCTGTGGTGTCATCGTACCACGCCCTCTACCTCTAGGAGCTTGCATAAACCCAACATTACCTCTCTGAGCTGGGACACCACTAGTTTGTGGGTGCAGTACTGGACACTCATTCTTATAATGACCCTCCTTTTTACAATAAGCACACTGATTCCATGCTAACTGTTGTCGGGGAAAACCATAATTAAATCTTTGGGCCGTCCCTTGCTGGAATTGTGGCTGTTGCTGAAACTGGGGTCGCTGCTGTGAATCTGACTGATTCGAACGAGGCGGATACGCCTGTTGCAGAAGAACTTTGGTCTTTAAATCTTTTGTTTTCTTTTCTGACTTTTCCTTCTCTTCTTTCTCTCTATTCTCGTAATACTGAGCAGTTGCAAGTATCTGTGCTGTCGTCGACACTGCCCATGCACTTTCAGAATCCTTTAACTTGTTACTAAGCTCAGGTAGTAAATTAAACACGAACTTGTCGACAAACAATCTCTGGCCTCCCTCAGTACTCATATCTTGCCCACTGTGGTCTACGAAGGTCTCTTCAAATCTAGTGAAGAAGTCAGAGACGCTTTCGTCCTTCTTTTGCTTGCATGCCGATAATTTATCCCAATTGACTCGTAATGCTGGCATCAGCGTTTTCATCAGAGTAATTATTCTGCCAGGTAAGGCAGCAATCAGAGGTTCAGGTTTAGCACCGCCAACTGGTTGCGCATCTGCCGCTATAATAGCTGCCCAATCACCTCCTAAGGCGACTGGGTGGTTTTCTTGCCGAATTTTGGCCCATATAGGCTGTGGCACCACATTACCAAACAACATTTCAATGTCTGCCAAATTCATGATACACGCTTGAACTGTCTGCGTTAACTCTTTGTAATAACCAGCAGGATTTTTACGTGGGTCTGGTAACGCTTGTTTTACTGCTAATACTTCGGCCCGTTTCCAAGGGATGTGTATCCACACTCTCTGGAAATGTGCCGGGGCAGCTACAATATTATTAGCCCCATCAGCTTGAACTGCATCACGCCATATCGGTGGAACTTCCCTCATCGGATATTGTCCTCGTTTTTTCCTAGTAGTAATCGGTGAACCATCAGGGTCTTTTGTCGCTCGAAGAGGGGACTCATCCCTATAAGCTAAAATCAGTTCTATCGCTCCCCTTACTTCTGGACCTATCACCATTCCTGCGGCAAATTTCTGTTGAATATTTATCAGGTCAGAGGGGACGGAGTCTAAATCATCATCTTCCCATTCTTCGCGTACAAGAGAACACATCATATCAAAAACGTAACGTTGAGTAGGTTCATTCCATTGCATAAAGGTGTCTAGCACTCTTTGTGCATCATACTTCACAGCTTTTGACATCCACCTAAGAGCTGTCGAATCTAACATGTCTCGTTCCTGGGGACCAGGAAGCTGGCTACGTCTCTGTATAGAGTCAGAAACGGGGGTCCCAATTAAAGACCTGTAGAGAGGAGTTAAGATATTAGTTACAGAGTCGGTTATTTTCCGACGAACGGAAAGCGGAGTCAGAATGTTCACAGGGTTCGGGGACACGACAGCTGAAGCAGATGAAATAGTAGCAGGTAATGCAGTTTGTGAAACGACAGGCAAAGGCAGAACAGGCGACCCAGGAAGAGGGGGTGCCGAAGGAACATTAACCACGGGAAGGATAGGAGCTGCAATCAAAGGAAGTGGAGCAACTATTCCAGGCTGACCAGCAGCTGGCTGTACAACAGGTAATAACTGTGGTACTGTAATACCCTGTGCATACGGTGGAGGTGAGTTCAACAGGTAAGACAACAGAGGATCCTTTTCATGATCCTCCATCGGCTTAGCAGGACATGATGGCAATACAGGGTAACATTTATCAATTGCCAAATTATATTTTCTATTCGCCATCTCCATTGCTTTCTCAGTCTCGTTGACATGCAGCTGCCTAGCAGACTCCATTAAAGTCAACCCTTTCTCTTTCTGTTCTTTCTTCGTTTTCCTAATTTCTCTCTGTTTGGCTTCTTTGCGCCATACGCGAAAAGAATCAAATATTGCCGGCCGGGCTTTTTTCTTGAACAACTTCATCTCTAGATTGTCTAGTATTTCCGTTTCGAAACTACCATGCGGTGGCCAACTAAGGACACCATCTTTTTTGGTATAACGGACCCATACTTCATTATACGTAATAGGACCCACACCATGTTTACAATAGAGCTCATATGTAGGAGTTCCAATCGGAGGAACCGAACACGAATCCTCCAACCGGGAATCCCCGTTGCAACGTAACCAGGACAAGAAACAATTACTACTGGTAGTCATGACAACAAAGACAAATTCCATCAAAAAAATGCGCAGAGAACTTAGGCCTACCAAAATGAACTAATACCAAAACAGAGATTATCTAAACAAGAGCAACCAATGATAATCTACGAATTAAACCAGAGTAACAAGGAACAACCAAATCGAGCGTAATCCACTAAATACTTAACTGAAATGTGGAAGACGTCACCAAGGAGAACCCGTCTACGTCTCGCCGTACTAAGGTCTGCACCTCGGGTCCAAGACAGGGCGACAGTCAGGGCAGCGGTCCTCTGTAGCCGTCTGGGAACGGGAACCCTCGTGAAAGAGATCGTCGGGCCACTTTTACGACATGCAGGGATCGATGAAGCGGGGTACCTCCCTCCGGAATCTTCACACGAAACTTCTCGAACTTTTCAGGCTTTGGACCGGTACCGGATGACGTCGCCCCACGTTGGGCGCCAATTTGAGGTTCTGGACTTTTAAGAGTCCAGAGGTGTCAGGGAAACAACACCCGAAGACCCCTGAGTTCCTCCTGTCCCGGTGCACAAATAAACAGAGACACGGGCTTCTCGATGGTGGCGTCAAAGACCAAGGTTTATTTACTGCAGGGACACAGAAATCATAGGAACCACACAGAGGCAGAATCTACGAGACTGTTCGAATTGCATTAAGTGGGTTACTCTTTAAATACACGCAAAATGTCTTTAGGCAACATTACACGAATATTTCTCATGCCCAACCCGGCATCCCAAACAAACAGTAAATTTGACATCAAACAATAATTAGTTGTAGGTTTTCGGTATTCGATCAGGTCCTCTCGACGGTTTTCCATTCTTCGCCCGATCCTCCCCATCATAAAAATCGTAACCTCCCCATTGTAAAAGCCCAGAAGGAAAGGAGCAGAGCCAGGTGCAAAGGATTGAAATGTAGGATAAGAGGTGTTTATGGATCATAAACGGGCATGGCTACCGTCTTCGGCCTTTCAGTCAGGACAACGGACACGAGAACCAGTATAGCAGGACTGGCCTCAGGCAAGGGAGGCAGCTTGATTCTGCCTAGTCATGCAGCGTCAGCCTTTCTCAGGGATCGAGCTTACGTGTCCTTAACAAGGTGACTCTGCCGGGGTCATCGTCCGTTCATTGACTATGTGAGGGCAAGAAACAAGATGGATGCCGTAACTAAAATGGATGCCATGACTTTTACAACAGAATGCCCTATTTTCCAGTGAATTCATGCTAGTTGCGCAGCGAAAACACTGTCATGCATATAATAGATCATTTGCGGTTCATTGGTACCGAAATCGTGTCAGTACTACGATACCGAATTCACGGGTTCGGATCGCTACAGAACCTCAATGGGAACAGTCCAGCCCGAACTGCCAATCCATGTGTTCCCTGGACCGGAAACAAGCTTCCTAGGACCGGTTTCTGGCATTGGTGATGGATTGAACCCAGATCAGTTGACTGGGGGTGAGTGCTTGCAATGTTCAACCCTCAGTCCATCATTTCCTTTGGTTTTTGCAATGTATTACAAGACCTGCTTCAATTTGAAAAAGCATCATAATATTCTCAAATTTGTCAATTACTTTTTTCATTCTTGAATATCGACATATGTCTTTGTCGACTCTGATTTGTTGCTCACATGTTCTCAGATGCATTTCCCAGCCAGAGGACTGACACATTTCTTTAAAAAAACTACAAGTACTCCTTCCTGGGTTTTGTATTTCACATGTAAGTGGATGTGGTACATGTATGAGGATTAATAATTTCAGGTTGAATAAGTCGGCAATATGAAAAAACAAAACAAAGAACTGGGGGTCTAGTCAAATCCTGCTGAATGAGCGGGAATGCAAAAATAGAGGGCTAATAAGTCCCACAGAACAGAGAAGAGAGTAAAAGAACAGAAACAAGAGGAAGAAAAAGAAAGAGACAACCAGATGCAATCTAGAAGGACCTTAGAGCGGAATTATTGGATACCCATCAATTGTCTGTGTGATCAATCTTATCATCTGGTTATCCAATCCAAAATGAGATGCTTCTCTTGATCATAGAGAACATCTAAATGGGAGTGATTTCACTCGTGGATGGTCCAAGGTTGTCAGAGGATTGGAATGGGAAAACCAACCATAGTAGGATGATAGGACAATTGAAAGGAGTGCAGTGCTAACAAAAGACAGTGAAGTGGTGTATTAAAATAGAATTGCGAGAAAACACTACCAATTTAATACGTGTCTCACATTCTAAATAAAACAACAGTGCAGAAAAGCAGTGTTAAACAAATAACTGCTGTGTAAAAAGGTCGACATGTTTCAGCCAAATGAGATACATTTACCCCTGCGGCTTTCTTCAGGACCTATGTTGTTATATTCTAGCTACTGCAATCAAGTGAAAATGTATAGTGATGAAAAGAATAAAGACAAAAAAGTAAATTTATCTCACTATCATGAAAGAGTGGCACATTGTACCACCTTAGGTAAATCCTCCGTCTCAAAAGGATGCTGCGTGCATCTGTCAAGAAAGCAAATGGAAAATGTCTCAATCAAAAGAAATAGAAGTAGGAGTACTCTCATTGTTATATTCAAACCCAACCTTATGTTAGAGGGCTTACCCGTAATGATCGGGGAACGGACCTCACCTCGCCTGGATCCTGACTCAGGACTAGGAGGCCCCGCTCTGTATAAAAGAGAAAAATGAACTACCAATATCTGAAGAATGATCATAGAGCACTTGATGTATCTTCAAAAAAAAAGAGGGTGTACTAGTGTGGTAGACTACTAGTAACAAATATTGGTAGAGTAAAAACACACATGTGTCGTTTCGAGGGAAGAGACCCACACAAATACTCTCCGACAAAATGTCATAAGCCCAAGGGAGAGACTGTATGTCAAGATACATCAAACTTAACATTTCTTGCCTGATATACCAGCCCCTACAACTGATCAGCAGTTGTAGTAGTGGAAGAGTTTGCACTGTGATGTTAGAGGCATGGGGGAATCAATAACTAAGTATGACAAATGCTTCCATAACTAGTGTAGAATCTCGTATGGAAACTGTTAACAAAGAAAAGAGGGAAAAAGTTCTCATGACCTCGTTTCTAAAGCAAGTGCAGCTAGAGTGCCCAGTGTTGTCTAGAATAGGGCTCAAAACAGTCGGGCGGGTGCTCACCTCTCCGTCGTTACCTCGTTGTGGCTGCAGAGTCAGGAGGGAGGTAACCCGGACTTCCAAAGCGGCGTTCTTATAAAGCCGACAGACCTCGTAGGTTTCAAAACGCGAAAAAACTTCATTGTCCGTCATCACCTGTTACCGGAAATGCAATCCGGACTACAGGGTGACGTCATAATGGAGATTTGTGTAGTTTATTTTGTATCTCTGGATTGCCTGCTAAAATGTTGATTCGCGCGTACCAAATTAGACTGGAAGAATAACCATAAATATCATAAAGATCAGCAGAACCTGTGCATGCGGCCACGAGAAGCGTCATATCCTGGCAAAGTCGCAGTATATAATGTTAATACATGATTATAGTAGAGGCGTCAAGGACTACAAAATGACGTCACGATGGGGGCGTCTGTAGTCCGTTAACCGCGCTAAAGATGTAACTCGCGCTTTAAGCTGCAAATACGAAGCATGGGGAGATCGCACCATCACATACATTATAAAATGTCTAGTTTGTGGGTGTGAGAATGTTGTATAGTATAATAAAGCTCTGTTTTGAGTATATCAGTGTGTATTCTATCTCTAGAATATTAGTGTGCAGATGCCTCGTTGTTTAGTGGGGAAATACAATCTAAACAGCATAATCACCTTATTCTAATGTAGATATTAAAAGGTGTTATAATATTTTATTCCAGATGACCAGGGACTGTCCTGTAACAACTGAGGCCACATGCAGGTTCCAAAGTAATAAGGCACACTGAACGAGGGAAAAAGGAAAACACAACCCATTTTATATGGTGGTCCATGGAATTTCATCATTTAGACCCCTGACATCACTATGTAGTCTAAACACCCATTTCTGTTCTTTCGTGAAGAGGTATTTAGTGATGTCAACGATGTGTGATGGTATCAGTGGTTTTTCGAGCACTGTCCAGAGAAAGTCTTCTGCTTTGTGATCTTTTTCAATGAAATGTCTGGTTAATTTGGTAGTTGATCTCTTACATCTGAAGGAACTCTTATGTTCTAACATACGAGTCCTTACTTTCCGGGTTGTCATACCCACGTACTTGCATTGGCACCGACAAGTGATTAGATAAATTAGATTGTCACTGTTGCAATTAGTAAACCTCTTTTGCAACCAAGGTCTGTTGGTGCCTATATCGATAGAGGTGGTGTGTATCGTTTGTGGGCAAATAGAGCAATTGCCGCAGGGGAAGTGGCCAGTCACTGCGGGGAGCTCCCATAGTGTGCCTACCGCTCTCTGAGGAAGGGTTTTCGGGCGGGTATGTACTAAACGGTCTCGTATGCTGCCAGATCTCTTGAAGGAGAACAAAGGAGGTGCCAAGGATCTATCGCATGAGGTCAGAATACGCCAATGTTTTCTGACGCTTTTTTGTATCTTGTTAGCCATTGTGCTAAACGTAGTAACAAACGTCATGCGTTCAAGTATGGGTTTCTCAAAAGCAGGTTCCAGGAGTGCCTCACGATGATTGTTAGTAGCCCGCTTTAATGAGCGTTTCACTAATCTTGGAGGATATTGTCTAGAGACCAGTTGTTCCGTAAGGGCCTCGGCGTGTTTCCTAAAGGTATTCACAGTCGAACAGTTCCTACGAACTCGCAGGAACTGTCCAAAAGGTAAATTATCCCTTAATGATTTAGGGTGTTGACTGTCGTATCGTAATAGAGAGTTACGAGACATAGGTTTACGATAGAGCTCGCTTTCTAAACCTGTAGGTGTGACCAAGATGGACAGATCTAAAAAGGCTAACCTTTTGTCATCAATTTCGACCGTGAACTTTAGGAACTGGTTTCTGGTATTGAGCCATTGATAGAAAAGAAGGATAGACGCACGGTCACCTCTCCAGACCACCAGCACATCATCAATATAGCGTTTCCACAGTCGGATAGACTCAAGAAACGGATTGGTGGGATTGAAGATGTGTTGCTGTTCATAGGAATGGACATAAAGATTGGCCAGACTAGGCGCAAAAATACTGCCCATACTGGTCCCGGAGACTTGTAAGTAGATCTGGTCTTCAAATTTAAAAAAGTTGTCTTTCATGGCAAGTTTAGCTAATGCCATAATGAAATGTACAGGGGTAATGGAGTTCAGTTCGGTTTCATGTAGAATTGCAGATACTGTGTCCAAAGTCTCATCTTGGGGGATGGAGGTATAAAGCGCCTCTACATCAAAAGAGACTAGTAGATCCGTGTTGGTATCAAAATCAATGGTGGGTAACAGACGTAATACATCTTTCGTATCTTTGAGATACGTGGGCATCTTGCTGACAATGGGTCTCAAAAAATGATCCACAAAAGTAGACAAAGGTTCCAGTATCGCTCCTTGACCCGAAATGATGGGTCTCCCAGGCGGTGGTCTTTGTGCTTTATGTATTTTTGGTAAAATATAGAAATATGGCATGATGGGGAATTTGGTTTGTAAGAACTGAGACTCTTTTGCAGTAATCCAGCCTTCGCAGAGTGCCTCCTCCGCCATATCACTAATAGTTCGCTGTAGTCTATTAGTGGGGTCTTCCGCTAGTGGTAAGTAGAAGCGGCGATCTTCCAATTGTCTAAGGCATTCAGTCCTGTAGTCCGATGTGTCAAGAATCACAATAGCACCACCCTTGTCCGCTGGTTTGATGGTAATCAAAGGGTCTGCGGACAGGTCTCGAAGGGCTCTTTGTTCAGCCAAGGGCAAATTGGTGTATGTGGATTTGTGACTACTACAAAGTAAGGTGACATCTTTCTGAACTGCTTCTTCAAAAGTTAGGACTGCCGGCGGAACTGTATGAGTTGGAGGATTGAACACTGAACGTTTCTTAAGGCCGGTGTTCATATCAGTTTGATCGTCTTCGGTCAGTTCCTTGTCTTTGAAAAAGTAATGTAGTCTGAGTTTACGAAAGAATTGTGCTAATTCGCACTGTGTCTGAAAAGGGTCCCCATCAAAGGTAGTGACAAACCCGAGGCCTCTGTTCAGAACTGATTCTTCATCTTTAGTGAGTATCTTTGAACTAAGATTTACAATCAGGTCTGGTGGGGGCTGTCTGTTGGAGGGATGTTCCTCTGTGTCTGACTGCGAGTCCCCGTGTGTGGGCCTGTTTGCGGGTCCCAGTGAACCTGGGATCGTTGGTTTCTTCTTCTGCCTCTCGATCTGGGAGGGCCTAATCCTAAAAAAGGATGCGAATTGGGGTCAGATGGAAAACCTTGAAAGGGTGCCATTGGAGGTTGGAAGGGATGTGGGGGGTAGCTCCACGGTGTTGGTGGCCACCACTGTTGGAATTGAGGCATGGAGTGTCCCCTATAGCTGTTGAAACGATTGAATCTGCCCCTACCCCTGGGTGGTTGTTTATATGGGCCTGGACCCTCTGAATCACTATCTTCCGTGCTGGATCCTGAGTAAGTGGATCCAAATCTTTTGCCATTGTTCCTAAATTCAGGAGGGGAATAGTTCTCGTTGGTATATGGGTAGACAGTCTCGTGTTTAAATTTAGCCAGGTCTTTCTTGAATTTCTCAATTTTTGAGAGTAGGATGGAATCTTTGAACTCTTTGTTATTTTTGTTGGACTCTTCCTGATTTTTACGAAAGACACTGGCAGTAATGGTCGTTTTGATTTGAGATTCTAAGAGCTGGATTTCAATCAGAATTGAATCAGCGACCTTTTTGGCAGTGCTGATAATCAGTATAAGCCAGTCGCGCGTGCAGCGCCAGGCTATCAGAGACCAATCTTTTAGGAATCCCTTATCTGTAAGGAACAAGCGTGGAGCATTGGTGACTATTAGGCCTGGGGGTGCGCAATTGGCCCGTAAATATTCTGCCATGATGGCCCCATGGACCGAGGAACGGGAATGTGATTTCTTTAGAATTAGGATCTTCCCCCACTCGTCAACCCCGCTGACAGAGGAGGTGGTAGGTAAATCCAAAATACTAGGAGTGTTGTCAAGAATAGATTGTAAGATAGCATCGTCGTACGCTAAGCCACCGTATTCGGCCATCTTGTCACTAGTCAAAGAGGCAGCAGGAAACAGTCGAAAGGCAGACACATATGTGTGGAAAAATGCAAGAAAAAGAAACTAACTAATTGTAAGTTAGATGTGTACTATCCTATTGGTATAGAGATCAAAAGTACAGACCCGCAGCTGTAAGCTGCTCAATAACCAGGCACTAAAATTTTTTTTGATAGGGTCTAAGGGAGAGTTTAGTGACCTGCCTCAGTTCTAATCCCCTAAATCTGCAATATGAAAAAACAAAACAAAGAACTGGGGGTCTAGTCAAATCCTGCTGAATGAGCGGGAATGCAAAAATAGAGGGCTAATAAGTCCCACAGAACAGAGAAGAGAGTAAAAGAACAGAAACAAGAGGAAGAAAAAGAAAGAGACAACCAGATGCAATCTATAAGGACCTTAGAGCGGAATTATTGGATACCCATCAATTGTCTGTGTGATCAATCTTATCATCTGGTTATCCAATCCAAAATGAGATGCTTCTCTTGATCATAGAGAACATCTAAATGGGAGTGATTTCACTCGTGGATGGTCCAAGGTTGTCAGAGGATTGGAATGGGAAAACCAACCATAGTAGGATGATAGGACAATTGAAAGGAGTGCAGTGCTAACAAAAGACAGTGAAGTCCCCATCATGCCATATTTCTATATTTTACCAAAAATACATAAAGCACAAAGACCACCGCCTGGGAGACCCATCATTTCGGGTCAAGGAGCGATACTGGAACCTTTGTCTACTTTTGTGGATCATTTTTTGAGACCCATTGTCAGCAAGATGCCCACGTATCTCAAAGATACGAAAGATGTATTACGTCTGTTACCCACCATTGATTTTGATACCAACACGGATCTACTAGTCTCTTTTGATGTAGAGGCGCTTTATACCTCCATCCCCCAAGATGAGACTTTGGACACAGTATCTGCAATTCTACATGAAACCGAACTGAACTCCATTACCCCTGTACATTTCATTATGGCATTAGCTAAACTTGCCATGAAAGACAACTTTTTTAAATTTGAAGACCAGATCTACTTACAAGTCTCCGGGACCAGTATGGGCAGTATTTTTGCGCCTAGTCTGGCCAATCTTTATGTCCATTCCTATGAACAGCAACACATCTTCAATCCCACCAATCCGTTTCTTGAGTCTATCCGACTGTGGAAACGCTATATTGATGATGTGCTGGTGGTCTGGAGAGGTGACCGTGCGTCTATCCTTCTTTTCCATCAATGGCTCAATACCAGAAACCAGTTCCTAAAGTTCACGGTCGAAATTGATGACAAAAGGTTAGCCTTTTTAGATCTGTCCATCTTTGTCACACCTACAGGTTTAGAAAGCGAGCTCTATCGTAAACCTATGTCTCGTAACTCTCTATTACGATACGACAGTCAACACCCTAAATCATTAAGGGATAATTTACCTTTTGGACAGTTCCTGCGAGTTCGTAGGAACTGTTCGACTGTGAATACCTTTAGGAAACACGCCGAGGCCCTTACGGAACAACTGGTCTCTAGACAATATCCTCCAAGATTAGTGAAACGCTCATTAAAGCGGGCTACTAACAATCATCGTGAGGCACTCCTGGAACCTGCTTTTGAGAAACCCATACTTGAACGCATGACGTTTGTTACTACGTTTAGCACAATGGCTAACAAGATACAAAAAAGCGTCAGAAAACATTGGCGTATTCTGACCTCATGCGATGGATCCTTGGCACCTCCTTTGTTCTCCTTCAAGAGATCTGGCAGCATACTGTGGAAATATGGATTTTTCTGATCAGTTATGTCCCCTATCTTGGACCCCAACGGTTCCATGTATAAATCACAAGTACATGTATGTTCCCTCCAGTTCCAGTTATGAAGACGCAAATACATGTGCGTCCACCGTTAACATGTCCTCTTTCAGATCCGCCATGAATGGGCCGGATATTCCATTCCTAAGTACGAAAGGCCACCGGCTTTATATGGTTCACTTATGCCATTTTACAGTTCAGGCGAGTAGGCCCTGATTCTGCCATCAAGCTTTTCCTGCCTTCTGCCTCTGAGAGCTCCAGTCTGAGCCTGCATCTGTATCCATGAACTTTGTCCTCATTCTCTGCGCGGCTCACGGTGCCTGACATCAGCTTGCTGCCTGCCAAAAAACTGTATTTCACCTTCGAAATGATCTGCTCCGCTCCCTGCCCAATGCATTCCTGTCTAGTAGTTTAAGTAAACAGTCTTCCAGCTACCGAGCAAAGGCCCGGCTTCTCTGTCTTTATGCAAGTAATTCATAGTCCTATTATTATGGAAGACTTTTGCCCTCGCATCTAGTGTAGACACTTAGACGCTTGTACACGCACTAACAGTCAGTATAGTCAGTATAGAATAAGATTCTACTCTAAGAGACCTCTCTTTTGGATAACATAGTTCTTTAAACATAGGATGTTAGATATGATTTGGGATAAGGTTGACTTGACCCTCCAGACATCTGTCGCCACATGTAGAGTTAAATGTCAAATCCCCTTCACCCCCTAGTCGCACGTCAATCATACGTCATGCTGCTGCGCGCGCATTTCTGCCAAGTATTTCTGCTGACATTGCGAAATTCTTTCATGGAACCACCCTATTATGACATCATACCTGATGACGTTCTTTAGTTACACCCAGTTACGCCCACTTTGGCTACGCATGTATGTTTTATCCCTATTATGAATTGTTACGCCTCCTGCATTTGCTTCACTGTAATGCCTATTGTATAAAAGTAATTACTTATCAATAAAGTATGTACTTCACTTCCTGAACCTCCGTGGTGATGGAACCTGGAGTCAACGATTCGAATCGTCCATTGGAATAAAGCCCATTCCGAACCTCTAATGTCACGGATTTTGCCTCTTATTTTACTGAGCTATATTTATTATTTTTCTGTATCAAATTAAGTCCCGGTAATTAAATTATTTACCACATGAATGGCGCCCGAATAGGGACACTTTCTCATCTCACGCGCCGGCGGTGCGTTGCAGGCCCGGTCTCCTGCCACAGCTGGACGGACAACAACGCGTACCAGCAGGATTTCCTGTATCTCCCTCCGGTCAAGTGGGGGCGACTGAGGCTGCGATCAACACCCAGACGAGGCGGTGAGAAGTGCGAAGTATCCCGACCAGAGCCTAGCTGAGAGAGCAAGATCCGAGGTATACAGAGGCCCACCAAGTTCCGAAGTTCCGAAGTTCCGAGGTTTCCGATGTTCCGAAGTTTCCGAAGTTTTCGAGTCGAGTCCAGTCCAGTTCAGTTCAGTTCCGTTCCGAGGCCTTCCGTTCCGAGCTACCCGGTGAGTACCATTACTGGGGAGGCGTTCTGGCGTGCACATAAGTTGTGCCGGTCCAGACGGGTTTGGGTACACAAATCCGGTCTGCACTGTTTTAGCGGTGTATCTATACTGTTTAGCAGTATATCTAGTATATCAAGTATATAAATTCAGAATAATTCAGTTAAAATGCCGAGGATTATGTCTTGTGATAAAGTTTTCTTAGATCGTCATCATCATTGTTGCTCATTTAAAACGTCAAATGTTAAATGTGTTAATACGTCCTGCATATTGTGGTGTGAATGACTGTTCATTATTGTGTTTATTGTATTAAGTTTGTTCAAGACCAAGTATCAGATCAGTTCTCAGTATGCCGCTCTTTTCGAAACTAAGACAGATCACAACTAGAAAAGGGGTACTCGAAGAAGCTGTTCCCATTCCTCCTAGGGACACTCCAGGGTACTTCATGTATCATAAACATGGCCTAGACGCCATATTATTTCTTGATCTATGGGTAGACTACACTAAGGAATTACCAGAAAGTCAGAGGTGGCCCGCAGCTGGGACCTGGGATGCAGATTGCATCGTGAAAGTAGAGGAAGAATTATGGAAAAAGAAAGCTAGACAATCACAGAAAGACGCCATTGAATTATGGCGTAAAGAATCGTATAGACGTACAGAAAAAGCACGTAGACAGGAAGAGAAGAGTAAGGAAAATTCAAATAAAGTCCGAGAAAATCTATTAATTGAAGAAGGTACACGAGTGACATCAGAACAAGTAGACAGACAAAGAAATGCCCTTATGAATGGTATGTATCCCCTTCTGGCCGAGGGATTACCTAAGGCTACTCCGGAGATACCAAAAGACTTGCCACCCCCATTGTTCCCAATAAAAATGCATCCTAAAGGGCATCCTAGAACAGCAGAAGATGTTTTTCTTTCCTCATATTTAGATGAAGCAGCTCCCGAGTATGCTAACCCCGCCCCACATAGACCGTCTGCCGGGGAGGTTCAATGCCAAGACCCTGTATCTGTATCCCTACAGCATCAAATCCTGACACCAGTTCCGGCAAGCACATCTGTTTCCACGTCTGTTCCTACAGCTGCTTCTACAGCTGTGCCCACACCTATAGTTGCTGTACCGCGTTCAATGAATCCTTTCACGCCCGATACCCCAGACGGAGCTACCGGAGGTGCTACCAACATTTTTTCTACGCCACCCAGAATAAATAAACTTACTTTTCAAGAATCAGCACATCCACGTACCCCCAAACTCATAAATTCCCGCACGCTTAAGGAACTTCTTGTAGATTGTAGATATGACCCTGTGCCCGGAAAAGAGGACGAAATGATCATGGCATCACTACGTATCAGACGAGCTGCGGTGTATTTAGGAAAGCTACCAGGAATGACTATGCATCTAGATGATATATATCATTTTGTCCAAACAGGGCGAGATTCTGAATGTATTAACAGAGCTATGGAATACCAGAAAGTGGAGATACAGGGGGAACTGTTACGTTTCCTCATAAATTGTGTAATCAGAAATCAAGACCGACCGGGGGTAGATCCGGAAATAATGCAAACCCTTACCAGATGGAGCCAGAATATATCAGAGGGGAGACATGATAGGCAAAAATGTATAATAGCCATGTGCCGAAAGATCCGTAAAGAAATAGAACGCCTACACGAAGAGAGATTAGCGGTAGACCAGTTTGAACAAGATGAGGAGGAGGAAGGATTAGGACTGCCCACAGGACAGTCAGAAACCATAGCCTATGTAGGTAGAGGAAGATCTTGTAAAAGTACTAGATGTTTCACTGACCCGATACGTCCGATATGTCCAGATAATAACAGGAATTTCCAAACACCTACAATAAATCTAAGGTCCCCCGAGCATTCGTTCCAAGCCGCTGACAAATTACTCCGAGAACGAAGGGGTTATCATTTACTCGATTCTATGGATGAACAAGAATTAGCCAGGTCAGCCGTTCATTGGGCTGACAGTCCCGGAAAATATGGTGATGATACAGTAGCACACACATTTTTGAACCTCACCCCAGATGAACAGCGTTTAGCTGGGATTTATATGATTCAACAACTTCTTATACTTTATCAAAGTCAACATTCCGATCCTGGTCCGTTACCTGATATATTGACTGAATTACTCACGAATAGATGGAGAGGTTCAGGTACTAAGTTAATTAGAGAAATACTAGAATCAAGAAAGCAGTACATTCTTTTTGTATGCCCAGAACATGTCTCACTGCCCATCAAGGAAAGAACGACGTATTACATGGACAGACAGAATCCCTTACGAGAAGTACACCCAATAAAGGGCGAGGACAATCAGTTTAAACGTGTATATGTATATACGCCCATATCGAAAATAGAATTGTTAGAAATGAAGAAAGTGGTACCCAGTCATGACAAAGACCCAGCGGGTTTTCACCGAGAAATTAAAGACATGTTACTCATGGGAGAGTATACCTATCCCGACATTATGACAATATTAAAGGTATTAATGCCTGCTGGCATTTATGAAAAACTCAAGGAAAAAGAGTGGGAGGTAGGAGACCAAAAGATAGACTGGACAGCATTAGAAAATGAAGAAAGGGCCCGAGGTCCAGGTTCGGGGCTTGGGGATAAAACTAAAGCACTACCAGGTTTACTAGTACAGGTACTGCCACGTTTATTAACCACGAAAAAGGAAGACTGGGGTGCAATCTCAGCCTGTAAACAAAAGCAAGATGAAGACACTAGTGATTTCTATGCCCGATTCGAAAAATGTTTTGGTATAAATAGTGGTATAAAAGCAAGTAGCGAGTCATACCCACATCTGTTTGTGACAAAATTAGTTGAAAATTCCTTGCCCCAGGTGAAGAATCGAGTATTAAAATTCGAGAGTACCTGGCAAGGTAATACCCCATCACAAATGTTACAAATGTTACAGTACCATTACAATAGAATTAGAGAGGAACAAGAACATGAACAGAAACGCATGAAAGACACAAAAATGAAAATGCTAGTCTCCCAGACAGTTCCAGCTGAAGGTCATAAAAAGGGTACGACACAGTCCGGTGATTCAGCAGGACCTGTAAAAGGGACATGCAACTATTGTAAACAACCAGGTCATTACATACACGATTGCCCAGTCTTGAAGCGTAATATCGCCACAGGTAAAACACAAGAAAGACCACGGCCACCTAGACAGGATCAGAATGAACAAGGAGCACTGCAGCATGCACAGTCCATGCCAACTCCACAACAGTCTATACAGTTTGTGCCAGCTGCACCAGCGCTGCCTGTTGCTGCCACACAAACCACGACACAACAGCTGTACCAGACCGCACAGTATGATTATCCTGATTATCAACGATACGCATGAACCAGCCTAGAGAGGGAAGTTGACTTACCCCTTATCGAGGTCCCTGTAGACCAAGAAGGACCTTATGTACATAGTGAACTATTAGGCCAAGATAGAAAATTTTTACTTGATACAGGGGCAAGTCGAACAACTATAAAACGTAGTGAAGTTCCAGGGGCACCCCTCTCAGGCTCACAGAATATTTCCCTTGGTTTTTCAGGAAAACCTATTGTTAATGAAGTATCACAGCCTCTTCCACTTACGATAGGACCCTTAACCCGAACTACAGATTTATTGCTTACTAAATCATGTCCAGAAAACCTGTTAGGTATAAAAACACTGAAAGCTCTAGGAGCTATAATATGTTGTTCTCCGGAAGGAGTAAGATTGTTTTTACGTGATTTCAAAGGTCACTATGTGTCTCGAGACATGGATCCCCGACTGCAGACTTTACCTACACATTTATGGGCACAAGGCCCTACTGATGTGGGTTGCATGAATATTACACCATATCGGGTTACATTAAAGGCAGGAGTGGTACTACCACGAATGCGACAATACAAGTTACCACCAGATGCTGTAGTGGCTTTACTGCAAATTATTGACGAGCTCATTGTCCAAGGAGTAGTTGTGGAAACAGACTCCAATGTATGTAATTCCCCGATAATTCCGATTCTTAAACGAACAGATCCAAAGGCTCCGCCAGTATATCGATTGGTTATTGATCTGCGCGAATTGAACAAATGCATTGTGCCACAATTCCCTGTGGTCCCAGATATCTCGTCATTACTGACAGCTATTGATTCCGAAGCAACATTCTTTACTGTAATTGATCTCAAGAATGCCTTTTTCAGCGTCCCAATAGATCCGGAAAGCCAATACTTGTTCGGATTTAGTTTAAATGGACGTAGCTTTAAATTCACACGCGCACCTCAAGGATTTACAGAAAGCCCCAGCATCTATAGCCAAGCACTGAAACGAGAACTTGACAGTATACACATGCCAGTCAACACTGCCCTGCTTCAATATGTCGATGATCTGCTGATCACCGCTAGAAACGAACCTGAATGTGAAAAAGCATCACTGACGGTATTACAATTTTTGGCCGAAAAGGGGCACAAGGTGTCCCCTTCTAAGCTGCAATTCTGTGTCCAGCGAGTTGTTTACCTTGGTCACTCGCTGTCCAAGGAGGGAAGGCAGCTTACACCAGATCGCATCCAGCTAATTGCAAATATGCCGATACCCAAGACACAAAAGGAGGTGCGGGCTTTCATAGGCCTCACTTCATATTGTAGGCAGTGGATCCCTCAGTATGCATTTCTAGCAAAACCACTCATTCAATTGACAACACAGGAGGCAGCCACATTGACTGTCCTCCCTTGGACTCAGGAACATACACACGTTTTTGAAAGTTTAAAGAAAGCTTTATGTCAAGCACCTGTCCTAGCAACACCATGTTACAATAAACAGTTTACACTCTTTGTTACAGAACGCGAAGGTACTGCCTTGTCAGTACTCACACAGGAACAAGCAGGATCACACAAACCATGTGCCTATTTTTCTAGTACATTAGATCCCGTAGCTCAGGCTTTGCCTGCATGCCTAAAATCAGTGGCAGCAACAGCCTTAGCAATCAGACAAAGCGATGCCATAGTATTAGGACATCCATTGACAGTACAAGTACCACATGCAGTAGAGGTTCTTTTGAACCGCACACAAACACAACACTTGACTATAGCACGACTCACCGGTTATGAATTAACATTGTTTCAGCCACATATAGAAATCAGACGTTGTAGTACATTGAATCCTGCCACACTGTTACCTGTAAATGGAACAGATCCACTTGCACATGATTGTATTGAAGTTATCACTATCACGACGAAACCCAGACAAGATTTAACAGACGTTCCATTATCAGACCCAGACCTGACGTTGTATGTAGATGGTTCATGTATGAGAACAGGTACAGGAGAGTTAGTGGCCGCTTATGCAGTCACAACAGACGCTGAAATCATTGAAACAAATTGTATAAATACCTTGTCCGCTCAAGCAGCAGAGCTCATCGCTCTGACACAAGCCTGTATTCAAGCCACAAATAAAAAAGTCAACATATACACTGATTCACGTTATGCATTCGGAGTTGTACATGACTTCGGCGTGCTGTGGCGAGAGAGAGGTTATTTAACTTCTCACGGTGCCCACATTCAGCACGGACCCCTCATTCATGCCTTATTAGATGCAATACATCTACCCACTGCAATATCAATTATGAAATGTAAAGCTCATACGAAAGTTACTGATATCATTTCTCAAGGCAATGATCTAGCTGACAGAACAGCTAAACAGACTGCTCAAACTCAAACATCCGACATGACAAAGACAATAGTCCCGACGCCAACACATTGCATGATGGTTAAGGATCCCGCTCTTGACGTAATTGACATACAGACACATGCTACTCCAGACGAAATAAAGAAATGGACTGAATTAGGAGGGATCCAAACGGATCAAGGATGGATGACAAAGGAAAAATCTGTGTGGTTCCTTCCTGATTCAATGGTCCAAGTCGTTATTAACACTGTACATAGTCCAGCACATCTAGGAGAAAAAGCTATGCTAGACAGCATTCAACACATTTGGTTCAACAAACATTTACGAGCAGCAGCTAAACAAAAAGTCCGTACCTGTATGATCTGTTGTCAGTTTAACCCAGGAAAAAGCATTCCCGTAGAACAGGGTGGATTTCAGCCTCCTGATCACCCTTTTGAAATCCTCCAGATGGATTATATCCAGATGGAACGATGTCGAGGATTCAAATATGTTCGAATTTGTCTCTGACATGTATCCCTTAGACCTGTACAGAGAAAGAAACAAAAGGATAAAACTGAAACGACATGCGTACTGTAAATCACTGCGTAGTCATTGCACAGTGACGTTATTAATTCTGTTTTTCCTAAGTCTTTTAATAATTACTGCAAGTATATTGTTGCACATATGTTATCCCATTTCTAGACATGTTTATAATGTTACTGCTGAACATTCTTTTAGTGAATTACCTCCGCATGAATTGTCATATAGATTTGCGCTGCGCAATAACACTTTTATTAGTATGTTACATCATTCCCATCAGGTTAGCAATGCTACAAATTGTTCTCGTAGTTGTCTGTGCTCTTTCCCGTTGGACAGAGGCATACCCGGTTTCAGATTACACTGCCCCGACTACTGCCAAACAGTTAGTTCGAGAATTCTTCCCACGGTACGGTTTACCACGTGTTGTCTACTCAGATAACGGCCAGCCGTTCTCATCCGAACTAATGAAACACGTTTCACTTTTGTTAGGTTATCAGTGGAAGTTTCACTGTGTCCGACACCCCGAGGCAGCAGGCCTCGTGGAAAGACATAATCAGACCTTGAAAATTAGATTGTCCAAAATTTGTAGAGAAAAAGGTGTCGACTGGGTAGTAGCTTTACCCGTTGCACTCTTTTACATGAGAATGGTAGCACACTCTCGAACAGGGCTATCCCCTTATGAAGTGATCTTCGGTAGACCACCAAATATGTGGGGGACGCCTATACCACGCAAAATAACTGATATTGACTGTAATATGCTGACAGATTACTTGGCTTCCTTGATGTCTGCACTACAATCTTGTCGTTCACAGGTAGCTGCAGCTTTCCCCGACAACATTGAGGTGAAACCCCATGACGTAATTCCAGGAGACTTGGTCTTAGTGAGGAACTTTGATCGGAAGTCTCAGCTGGACCCTAGGTGGAGGTCGCCTCAGCTCGTGTTATTAACGACGAGGACAGCCGTGAAGATCGAGGGTCGAAAAGGCTGGATACATTCAAGTCATATCAAGAAATTTCATGGACTACCATCAGATGTAATCGACACACCTTGCGTGTCTTCCCCGAGTGACTCTAAACTTCCTTTGGTTGAATTAAATAGTCGTGAACTATATAAACTAAAACTCAGGTCTAACCAGTCAGGCAATTTGATTGTTTAAGTCCTCTCCAAGGTGAAGCGGTCGAATTTGTCTCTGACATGTATCCCTTAGACCTGTACAGAGAAAGAAACAAAAGGATAAAACTGAAACGACATGCGTACTGTAAATCACTGCGTAGTCATTGCACAGTGACGTTATTAATTCTGTTTTTCCTAAGTCTTTTAATAATTACTGCAAGTATATTGTTGCACATATGTTATCCCATTTCTAGACATGTTTATAATGTTACTGCTGAACATTCTTTTAGTGAATTACCTCCGCATGAATTGTCATATAGATTTGCGCTGCGCAATAACACTTTTATTAGTATGTTACATCATTCCCATCAGGTTAGCAATGCTACAAATTGTTGGATATGTGGCCGACTCCCTCCCTATCAGAATTATAAAGGAATTCTACCTCTCTTTCCATACCCGTTCACACACAACGGCTCCTGTGGAGCATGGTTTAGTTGAATTAATTCCCAAGATTCGAATTCTGCAGTTTATCAAGACAACTGGGTATGGGGAAATTTGAACTTAGTTTTACTTAAAGTCTGCCACCCCAACAAGGAGGGACTTCCCAAAAGAACAGGAACTGATCTAGAAAATGAAGTATATGGATTAGGTAATTTTACGCTTAATCTTATGATCCTAAATGTCGAATCCGAAGCTACTCCAATTTTATCCGCCATGTCAGTATTTCGAGTAAAAGGTGAATTATGTGTAAGAAAGAATGGTTCCATACATATGGGCCATAGTAGATGCACCACTGTAATAGAATTTAGTGATCAAGGCAAGTCGACATTTAGAGCTTACCGCCATTCCTACTTTATATGTGGTCAGACCGCATATATACGCCTACCTCTAGATTGGGATGGTACCTGTTATATAGCATTCCTTTTGCCACCTGTTTTCCTAGCTCCTCCTGATTATCACAGAAATACTCAGTTAGTACACAATAGAGAAAGGAGAGATCTCCCAATAGTCGATTACACTGAAACAGCATGGGAAAAATACACAGATTTCAATAAAGGTCTCTTTCCCTATATAGGTACCGTTACTAATAGTAAGCTGATACGTAGATTAACTAGAACCCTTGAAGCAGTAGTGAATGAAACTATTTCCGCCTTAGGCAATTTAACAGAAGAGCAGTCTGCTATGCGGATTGTTGTGCTTCAAAATCGTCTTGTCCTTGACGTCATCCTGGCCGATAGGGGCGGAGCCTGTAGGGTCATCGGATCAAGTTGTTGCATTTTCATACCAGAAAATTCGCCATCTGTATATAAAGCCATAACCCGCCTTCATAAGATTGTAAGCCAGATACACCAGAATCCAGGCACCTGGACTTGGTCCGGTTGGTTTTGGAGTGTATTATCTACCTTTGGATGGAAGGTCCTATCCTTCCTAGGTATTGGCTTTCTCATACTATTCAGTTGCTGTCTATGTCTACAATGTGGACCAGCGATCTGTGGTCTGTGTGCCACATCGTGTATTCCACCACCAAGATTTCGTTCGTCCCAGAAGAAAAAAGAAGAACAAATGATGCTATATGAACAGATCAATGGATTGATGAAGATTGATATCTCTTGACGGGCAAGTAGGGGACAAGGAGGGAATGTGGAAATATGGATTTTTCTGATCAGTTATGTCCCCTATCTTGGACCCCAACGGTTCCATGTATAAATCACAAGTACATGTATGTTCCCTCCAGTTCCAGTTATGAAGACGCAAATACATGTGCGTCCACCGTTAACATGTCCTCTTTCAGATCCGCCATGAATGGGCCGGATATTCCATTCCTAAGTACGAAAGGCCACCGGCTTTATATGGTTCACTTATGCCATTTTACAGTTCAGGCGAGTAGGCCCTGATTCTGCCATCAAGCTTTTCCTGCCTTCTGCCTCTGAGAGCTCCAGTCTGAGCCTGCATCTGTATCCATGAACTTTGTCCTCATTCTCTGCGCGGCTCACGGTGCCTGACATCAGCTTGCTGCCTGCCAAAAAACTGTATTTCACCTTCGAAATTATCTGCTCCGCTCCCTGCCCAATGCATTCCTGTCTAGTAGTTTAAGTAAACAGTCTTCCAGCTACCGAGCAAAGGCCCGGCTTCTCTGTCTTTATGCAAGTAATTCATAGTCCTATTATTATGGAAGACTTTTGCCCTCGCATCTAGTGTAGACACTTAGACGCTTGTACACGCACTAACAGTCAGTATAGTCAGTATAGAATAAGATTCTACTCTAAGAGACCTCTCTTTTGGATAACATAGTTCTTTAAACATAGGATGTTAGATATGATTTGGGATAAGGTTGACTTGACCCTCCAGACATCTGTCGCCACATGTAGAGTTAAATGTCAAATCCCCTTCACCCCCTAGTCGCACGTCAATCATACGTCATGCTGCTGCGCGCGCATTTCTGCCAAGTATTTCTGCTGACATTGCGAAATTCTTTCATGGAACCACCCTATTATGACATCATACCTGATGACGTTCTTTAGTTACACCCAGTTACGCCCACTTTGGCTACGCATGTATGTTTTATCCCTATTATGAATTGTTACGCCTCCTGCATTTGCTTCACTGTAATGCCTATTGTATAAAAGTAATTACTTATCAATAAAGTATGTACTTCACTTCCTGAACCTCCGTGGTGATGGAACCTGGAGTCAACGATTCGAATCGTCCATTGGAATAAAGCCCATTCCGAACCTCTAATGTCACGGATTTTGCCTCTTATTTTACTGAGCTATATTTATTATTTTTCTGTATCAAATTAAGTCCCGGTAATTAAATTATTTACCACAATACGAGACCGTTTAGTACATACCCGCCCGAAAACCCTTCCTCAGAGAGCGGTAGGCACACTATGGGAGCTCCCCGCAGTGACTGGCCACTTCCCCTGCGGCAATTGCTCTATTTGCCCACAAACGATACACACCACCTCTATCGATATAGGCACCAACAGACCTTGGTTGCAAAAGAGGTTTACTAATTGCAACAGTGACAATCTAATTTATCTAATCACTTGTCCGTGCCAATGCAAGTACGTGGGTATGACAACCCGGAAAGTAAGGACTCGTATGTTAGAACATAAGAGTTCCTTCAGATGTAAGAGATCAACTACCAAATTAACCAGACATTTCATTGAAAAAGATCACAAAGCAGAAGACTTTCTCTGGACAGTGCTCGAAAAACCACTGATACCATCACACATCGTTGACATCACTAAATACCTCTTCACGAAAGAACAGAAATGGGTGTTTAGACTACATAGTGATGTCAGGGGTCTAAATGATGAAATTCCATGGACCACCATATAAAATGGGTTGTGTTTTCCTTTTTCCCTCGTTCAGTGTGCCTTATTACTTTGGAACCTGCATGTGGCCTCAGTTGTTACAGGACAGTCCCTGGTCATCTGGAATAAAATATTATAACACCTTTTAATATCTACATTAGAATAAGGTGATTATGCTGTTTAGATTGTATTTCCCCACTAAACAACGAGGCATCTGCACACTAATATTCTAGAGATAGAATACACACTGATATACTCAAAACAGAGCTTTATTATACTATACAACATTCTCACACCCACAAACTAGACATTTTATAATGTATGTGATGGTGCGATCTCCCCATGCTTCGTATTTGCAGCTTAAAGCGCGAGTTACATCTTTAGCGCGGTTAACGGACTACAGACGCCCCCATCGTGATGTCATTTTGTAGTCCTTGACGCCTCTACTATAATCATGTATTAACATTATATACTGCGACTTTGCCAGGATATGACGCTTCTCGTGGCCGCATGCACAGGTCCTGCTGATCTTTATGATATTTATGGTTATTCTTCCAGTCTAATTTGGTACGCGCGAATCAACATTTTAGCAGGCAATCCAGAGATACAAAATAAACTACACAAATCTCCATTATGACGTCACCCTGTAGTCCGGATTGCATTTCCGGTAACAGGTGATGACGGACAAGGAAGTTTTTTCGCGTTTTGAAACCTACGAGGTCTGTCGGCTTTATAAGAACGCCGCTTTGGAAGTCCGGGTTACCTCCCTCCTGACTCTGCAGCCACAACGAGGTAACGACGGAGAGGTGAGCACCCGCCCGACTGTTTTGAGCCCTATTCTAGACAACACTGGGCACTCTAGCTGCACTTGCTTTAGAAACGAGGTCATGAGAACTTTTTCCCTCTTTTCTTTGTTAACAGTTTCCATACGAGATTCTACACTAGTTATGGAAGCATTTGTCATACTTAGTTATTGATTCCCCCATGCCTCTAACATCACAGTGCAAACTCTTCCACTACTACAACTGCTGATCAGTTGTAGGGGCTGGTATATCAGGCAAGAAATGTTAAGTTTGATGTATCTTGACATACAGTCTCTCCCTTGGGCTTATGACATTTTGTCGGAGAGTATTTGTGTGGGTCTCTTCCCTCGAAACGACACATGTGTGTTTTTACTCTACCAATATTTGTTACTAGTAGTCTACCACACTAGTACACCCTCTTTTTTTTTTTGAAGATACATCAAGTGCTCTATGATCATTCTTCAGATATTGGTAGTTCATTTTTCTCTTTTATACAGAGCGGGGCCTCCTAGTCCTGAGTCAGGATCCAGGCGAGGTGAGGTCCGTTCCCCGATCATTACGGGTAAGCCCTCTAACATAAGGTTGGGTTTGAATATAACAATGAGAGTACTCCTACTTCTATTTCTTTTGATTGAGACATTTTCCATTTGCTTTCTTGACAGATGCACGCAGCATCCTTTTGAGACGGAGGATTTACCTAAGGTGGTACAATGTGCCACTCTTTCATGATAGTGAGATAAATTTACTTTTTTGTCTTTATCTATTCTTTTCATCACTATACATTTTCACTTGATTGCAGTAGCTAGAATATAACAACATAGGTCCTGAAGAAAGCCGCAGGGGTAAATGTATCTCATTTGGCTGAAACATGTCGACCTTTTTACACAGCAGTTATTTGTTTAACACTGCTTTTCTGCACTGTTGTTTTATTTAGAATGTGAGACACGTATTAAATTGGTAGTGTTTTCTCGCAATTCTATTTTAATACACCACTTCACTGTCTTTTGTTAGCACTGCACTCCTTTCAATTGTCCTATCATCCTACTATGGTTGGTTTTCCCATTCCAATCCTCTGACAACCTTGGACCATCCACGAGTGAAATCACTCCCATTTAGATGTTCTCTATGATCAAGAGAAGCATCTCATTTTGGATTGGATAACCAGATGATAAGATTGATCACACAGACAATTGATGGGTATCCAATAATTCCGCTCTAAGGTCCTTCTAGATTGCATCTGGTTGTCTCTTTCTTTTTCTTCCTCTTGTTTCTGTTCTTTTACTCTCTTCTCTGTTCTGTGGGACTTATTAGCCCTCTATTTTTGCATTCCCGCTCATTCAGCAGGATTTGACTAGACCCCCAGTTCTTTGTTTTGTTTTTTCATATTGCAGATTTAGGGGATTAGAACTGAGGCAGGTCACTAAACTCTCCCTTAGACCCTATCAAAAAATTTTTTAGTGCCAGGTTGAATAAGTCGGCATGCATGAACCCAAAAGCTGTCTCTTGTGTGCTGATTCACCTAATTGCAAAGGTAGCTGAAGAGCACTGACAGCGGAAGTGACTCTACAAGCTCTTTAATCTCTCATGACATTAAATAGCTGACACCTTGTCACACATTTAGGCCCCTCAGTAAACTCCTCCTCACCGATGAGGGGCTAGAGCAAGAGCAAGGTGTCGAACAAAGCACAAAATAAATATGTTCCATAGCGCTGTGTGTTTTCTAATCTTACTGCAACACTTCATGGCCATAGAGATCAAGGGGAGCAGGGACAGTTCCAGGAATTCCAATGGGTTAGCCAGGGGCAGCAGCTGATGCCCTGGCTGCCTCTAATTGATGCCCATGGGTCACTGTTCCCTATCCTGGCATGGGCTATCACTGGCATTTTTGTGATTTTCATACTCTGATTGCATAATGTATCATTTCTCGAAGGAACGTAAAATAGATTGCTATAATTTCTAGCCAGCAGGCTTTCTTCAATTCTAAAATGTCACAGGAAATGGAAATAAAGATACCAAATGAATTCAAAGATTCCCTGATAAATAAAGAGATGCACGGCATTCACTTGGCATGCAATTGAGGAGTCGCTATTTTGTTAGCCAAATATTACAATTTTCTGAAAGGGAGAGGTGGATTGCAAGGAAGCTCATTATAATCTATATCCTTGCTTCTCAAGACTCTGTTTGTGTGCTAAATATAGGCAATCATTGCATCAGGTAATGTTAGCTGGAGGCTGTATTATTCAGTGATAACATCTCCGCACTATTTCTATTTCCCAAAGAATTGTTTTAAAACTTCATATGTAGTTAAGCAGATCTCAATTCTAAAACAGTTGAAAACAAAAAAGAAAAGTGGAAGCAGGAGAGGACATTAAATTACTCCTCTCAGCTATATATTTTGGACCGATTGTCCTTTGCATCAATATCACATTTTGTACTTTTGCACTGGGCTCGATTTGAGAATAAAATAGTGGTCGATTTCCCCAAACTTCTGTTAGCTAGGAATATAATAGGATTGTTCACTGTAAAAGAATGTAATTCAACAGTGTTTCACTACTTAAACGAAAGTTTTTTTAGCGTTTCTCTGATGAAATGATGAGATATGCAAATAAAATGCTGGAAGCAACGTTGAGACAGAGCCAGAGGCAACTCTCTCACATTAGCTTTAGCATGAAGGCAGAAATTATTTAGTGCAGCAGGGAGAACATGTTTCTCTCCATTTAGAACTTTAGATCCAGGCAAACCCTCTGCATAGATTGGGTAAAATCGTGTTTTTTAAGGGTAAACCCAACAACAGCCTTTGGTGGGCAAATGTAGTCAATTAAAATGATTGCTTTTCCCTCTGTCCCAGCAAAATAACACACACCTTGTCCTGTGGTTATTCTTCTGAGAATCAAAGGTGCTATCTGCCCCTAAACCAGATTAGGGTTAGGCCTCCTGCCAGACCTTGCTTTTCTGAAGCTGCTTGACCTTATTCATTCTAAATGGACAAATGTACCAGTGTTTCTCCCTTAAGTACAGATATATCATTTGGGACGTCAAATGGGACAATCATGAGGATAGGGTAGAACATTCTTTCAAGTGCCATATGTACAAAAGGGAGATAAATGTGAGGAGTGAGTATTATTCCATTCAGAACTTTGATTACCTATTGGAATAGAGTTCAGCTGCTAATGTCATTGCTCATAGCTGCTATAAATTATTTTTTTTACCACATGTCACCAATATGCTGCAAATTTGCATTTAAATTAATTTACAAATAAAATGTTTACAGATTTAATGTGTCATTACATTTTTTTTAGCAGGAATTTGACCTGTAGCAGTGACTCCCATATGTAATCCAAAATATAATGTTTTCATTTAGCAGCAGATGGGACAATTATGTCCTTCATTCTTTAGTTCCCATGTCAGGATCATGTGGCTTGGCAATTATAGGGGCACATAAGGTAAGGAAAAATGGTGATTGCATGCATCACATGAATCTCTTGTCTATGAAGGGGAACGAAAATAAAATGGAAATTAGATACATTACATGGGTATAGAAGAAGCATACATCACAATCAACTTGCAATGCCATACAATTGTTTACCACAGTAAATTCTAAAAAAAAGTACTAATATGTAAACACCATCTTCTGATCAAACATAGGTAACAGTTAACTGAAGTTGGATCCACATTATTAAATCACATATTTAGATCAGAAGCAGAAATAGGCAAATTGACGACAACAATGAACAATATAGTGGAACTGTAAGTAGCCTTTGATGACTGTAAGTAGACTTTAATGAGACAGAAGAACTCCCTTCAACACCCTTTTTGGACTGCTGCTTTTAGCACTAAATCGGTTACAAGTAATTCTGCAATTCCCTTTATATTTTAATGTGTGCATTCTTGTTTTGCTATAGACACGTAAATTAAAGAGGATAATGCACAATATTCACCACTGGTAAGCAAAGACAATTAGTGATCATAAGCTTTTTTGAAGAAATCATGTACACATTTGAATAACACCATGATCTTCTTTATGTTTTCTACAATGTCTGCATTAAATCATCAATACTCAGAGAAATACTCAACTCCTCCCTCACCATGAACTGCCAACTCAATGCCGTCGCCTCCACCTGCTTCAACACCCTCTGCGTCTTTCACAAGACCTTCACATCACCCAACATCTGCGAGACCTCCACTGGCTCCCCGTTGAGAAGGACCCAAATACCTCAACGAAAGAGTCTCCTCCATGTACCCAGGATAAACATCCACTCCGCCGACCTCACACTACTAGAAACCCCGCTCATCCGCAGATGGAAGGGCCTTCTCCTACATCACGGCAAAGGCCTGGAATGACTCCTGATCAAAATCAGACGCTCCCCCACTCTACACACCTTCAAGAAGAGCCTCAAGACCTGGCTCTTCGACTGACCCAGTGCTGCCCCCCCAGCGCCTTGAGGCCCTCATGGGTGAGTAGCACGCTTCATAATTCCCTGATTGATTGATTGATTGAGGTGCACTGATGACAAAGTAGACTTCCAAATCATTTTGAGGTATGTTCCAAGTGAACATTCACCAAAAAATACTCTGCAGTAAACTGCATGATAAGTCAAGAACATGTGTGTAAGAAAGTGGATTATTAGTTAAAGTGGATGGTAAACCTCTCCAAGTAATAAAGGCACTCTTCCTTATGAGGTCCAATTGGGTCTCACCAACTTAGACTTGAACTCAACTCTTGGTAGCTGTAGCACAGAGCAGACAGGCTTAACTTAGGAGAAATGTGTAAAGCATTTATCAGTATCAAAACAGTGAAAAAGTAGAAAACACAACTCAAAAAAATACCACTGTAAATTTATAAAGATAGAGAATTTTTTAATAAGCAAATAGACACTAAATCTACAAAAAGATCCGATGTAGGGAACTACAGAATGGAGATATGTTTTTTCAAAGTTTTAGATATTTCTAGTGCCAAAAAGTGTCAGGCGCCAACAACCGGTATCTTGTTGCCTTACACCGGGTCAAAGACAAAGGTTAAGGCTGACCGTGATGGAGCGTAGATCAGATACAGGGACCAGGCTCTTCCCAGTGAAAAGTTTAGTTTCTGACTTAGTCTTTTTCTTAGAGAAAATCTTCAGCGACGAGGTTGTTGGTGGGTTGGATTGCAGGCTCAATTCAAGGGAGGGCTTGTTGTTGTTGTCAGCTGGCTGAAGTGCAGGTTCTCGGTAGTAAATGTAAATGGATACTTGTATAGCGCACTACTCACCCGCAAGGGTCTCAAGGCGCTTGTACGAATACCGCTGTGGAACCCATCCTGGCTTTTCCCTGTGAGGCGTCCACTCCTGGGCACCCCCAAGGTGGAGGCCAGGCATCCTTAGCGTTGTGGGGGCCGTTGTGGAGATTAAGCAAGCTATTGCCCAGAGTTGCAGAGTGGGACTCCATGATTGGAATGGCACCGAGGCGAGAATTATCAGGTCCGTGGAATTTTTGAGCCCAAGACCCGCCGAGGCAGGGAATTGAACCCTGGTCCCAGGCTAGACCTCTGCATCAGGGTCTGCCGCTCTAATCATTGAGCCACACTTCTCCACAACTTTGGTGAGAAATGAGGCTCTCAACATCAGGAAAGTTCAGAACAGGTGAAGTCCATAGTCTTTGCTCAGGGAGGTCTTGTCAACGGTCAGCTGCTTCTCGACATTGGCCTCAGTGGAATCCCTCTGCATTCGCACTTAGAGAAAGTTTTCTAGAAGTCACCCATCTTTCAGTGGTGCAAACCAGCAATTTGAGTCTGACCGTCAGTTAAACATTGGCGACTATGGCTCAGTGGCAGTCCAGTGGTAGCCTCTGGCTCTTTTTGAAAATAGTTTGGCAAAAAGCTTCTAAGTATCTAGTTTTGCAGTTCTTGAAGGAGAAGAGTACACTCTTACACAAGCCAAGGGTTCAGGACCTTGCGGGCACCAGAGTGAGGGTCAGGACTCAATCTCCCAGAAACCACTAGCAGGGTGCAAGGCAAATGTAGTAGGAACTGATCAGTTGGGCTCTTGAAGTTACAGGCTTGCTGTTGTGTTCCTGGAACTTAGCAGGAGGCTGGCCAACTAACCCTTGGAGTCCACTCTTCATTCCTGTGTACAAACGGGAGCACTTGAAGTTTCTCTTCACAGGTTAAAGTAGGTGTAAACCTCTTTCTGATGTCCAGGGTTCAGCAGGTTCAGTCATTCTTCTGCCTTCCACAGGTCCAGATATATCTGGAAGAAGATCAAATGGGGTATCACTTGGATGCCTGCAACCAGCTTGTGTGTGGGGGGTGACTGCCTAACCAATTGGGAAAAATGTCTCAGGAGCAACTTCACCTGCTTTGACTTCACTTCCCGTGGGTCTAGCCCTAAACAATCCCACAGTGCCCTGCTCTGCTAAACTCCATCATACAGAATTTGTCTTACCTTGGTCATAGCTCTGGGCACACCCCTGCGGTGTGTCCAGGAAAATGTGGAACACCCCCTGAAAAAACAGTTCTGGGACAGTTATTGTTTCCCACTGGGATTGGTGCCACTCTGGATACATGGACAATGGCAGGCCTAGGTGTGAGTTTCATCTGCCTGTGACAGGGGCTGCCCCTTTGAAGCTTGAACAGTTGGTGGGCACATACCAAAGGCCATTCTGTCAGGAGGAGGTCTCACCTGCTCCTAGCCAAGAACCTTTTGTTCCCTTTCATGAAAGCAATTCACAGCTGCTACTAGGCTTCCAGTTGCCATTTGAGGATTGTCTCCAAAATGGCTATTAGAGGCTTTTGGCAGGAAAATGCCACCATTCTAAAAGTGGCATTTTCAGAATAGTCATTTAAAATCTGACTTTACTATCAGATTGGATTTAAAATTCCCATTCATTTGAGTCATTGAACCACTGTTTAAACTAATCCCAAACTGAATGTATGCATTATAAGGTGCTATAATGTAACCCAGTACTTTTCTATGGGAGAGCCAGCCAAGCCACAGGGAAATTTCTCACAGCCAAAACATGTAAAACATAAGTACATATATCCTCCTTTTTAAATACCAGCACCCTTCCCAATGGACTATAGGGCCTACCTTAGGGGTGACTTAAAATTATTGAAAAGGAACATTTAGGCCTGGCAAAAGGCTTATTTTGCTAGGTCGAATTTGCAGTTTAAAAACTGCACTCACAGACTGCAGAATCAGGCCTGAAGACATGCTTTGTATAGCCATTTATTGGTGGCAGAATAATCACCGCAGTCCACTAGTGACATTTAGCTCACAGACCCTGAATACACTTGATACTATATACTAAAAATGGATAGATATGTTAAATATGCTAATCAGTAATTAACCAATTCAAACATGCTTGTAGGGGTCAGAACACATCAAATAGATGCTGGGTGGAAGTGCCATAGTGTTAGAGTCTATATAACATCAATAAAATCCGCTAAAAAGTGTGGGGAAGGTCAAGAGGCCATTTCCTTATAATGTGCATAAGTAATTAAGGAGAGCATCTCAGAAGGCAGATTTCATTTCTTTATATTTCTCTTTGTCAATTAAAAATATATTTTTGGTTTTTACTTTGTGGTGCCTGCGCATCTCTAGTGGAAACTAAGACTGTGTTATTACAGCAAAAATGTGCCTTGGGTCAGAAAATATGAATTGGAAATCATTTCACATTTTGATGCCCTCAAAAGAGTAGGGGTGGGCAGAACTTGCAATTTAACACCTACGAATTCTGCAGAGTTATATAAAAACTCAGTAAAATTCCACGGAGTTTCACGGTCGGATGGAATTTGCGGGACCCGCCGCAACCGCCCGCATTGATAAATGTCGTGATGCCCGAAAAGCGCTGTAGGGGGGACAAATTGTCGCTCATCAACGTAACATTGGCGAGCCTACCACAACAAAAACTCTGGCTTGTAGTGGTTGGCAGTGTTTTGCCAGAACTCGGTTGTCCAAGCGGAACACGGTGTAGGCAAAACTCTGCTGGTGGAGCAGAATTTCCAACCACCCTCTAATTGTCATTATCCTACGTGGATAATACGGACAACATCAAGTACTAACATGCCTCAGGGCAATCGCCGGGTTTTCCCAGGGAAACAAGGCTGCTTTATAAGCCCTTCTCTCGGGACACACCGGTGCTTGTCAATTTTCTTCTGAGCTTCTGTCCTGGAAGTAGTTAGTGAACCGTTGCAGTCCAGAGAAGATTCACCATGCTCCGTAGGATCGGAGACCTCACGTTCGAGATGAGCATCATGCAACAGAAGGTCCCCCTTCCTGCAATCCTACAATCCTGCATGCAACGCAGGCCCCCTTGCTCCATAATGCAAGGGTGCCTGCAATGGTGCTAGGCTGCCAGAACGGTGCCAGTACAAGGAGAAATGACAGGAATGCGTTGTATGCCCTTTCACTTTGATGCAGGTTGGTGAAGCAAGGTGACTTGCTGCACTGACCTGTGCCAAATCCCTATAAATATACCCCTAAATGAAAATCTTGTTAAAAAAGATTAATTGAACTGTGTGTTTCCAGGGTAATACCTGGTTTATGTTGGCAAGAATAGGAGGAGCATGGCAGTCCTCAGCATTTTGTGTGAGAGATGTGTTTATGTGAAGGGGAAAACTATGTTTTTGATGGACAGTTTAGATTAATTTGAACATCATTCTTCAAGTAGAGGGGTGGTACTTGAAACAAAGAGGAAGAGGGCAGATAAGGAAGTATCATGTCATTTGAACAAGGTCCACTTGCTGATGTTCTTAAGGCCATCAGCGGTTTCATCACCGGTTTATATGGGGAATGAGGATAATTTGCTATTTTTTTGTTATTGAAATATTCACTCTTTTTGGAAATTACATGAAATATATTGCATGAGACTCTTCAATAACCTTTCTCCACAGTCCTCAAGGACACGTCTTGAACAAAAAATAATGTGAGATATTTTCAGTTGACTGGTTTGCGGAGAAAATGTTTCATTCTGGAAGAAAATGTATCTCTGCAAGACATTTTCTACTCACACCTGTCATCTGTGGACAAAAGCACCAGGATAATCTCACAAGCCAAGAAATGTGCATGTAATAACAGCAGAGATGTGCTTTTGGAGACATATCCCAAAGAGCAGGGTGACAGACTTACTTTTGTCATCACATTTAAACCTGTCTCCAACACAGTGAAAAAGATAATCTTGAAACACTGGCATATGTTGAAGAAAACAGGGAATGATTGGCCTCCTCTACTTTTTTATTTCAAACAGAGCACGAGCCTGAGAAATAGCCTGGTACATACACTCACCACCTGCAGCAGCACTGTAACAAAACCTTCTAGAACGTTGTGGGGGGTACAACCGGTTGTGGGTTATTTTTCATGTGGCAACTGCTCTGCTTGTCCCTTTACCAAACATTTAAAAGAAATTGATATAGGCACTAATGCCAATTGGTTATTAAGCACCACACAAACTGCAATACAAGAAATTCGGGTTTACATGATTGTTGTTATCCTTGCAACTAAAAGTATGTTTAGATGGCAACCTGGAAAATCTGATCGAGAATTAGTGAACATCATAAGAGCACTATCTGAATGACCAAGCATTACCCTGACAAACAACCCACAGACAAGAATCTTTCCTAAGTAATACTGGAGAGGGTTATCCCCCGCCCTTTCGCTATTTTGTCCCGCATACTGTTGGAAAGAGAGCAGGGGTGGGTGTATTGCCTGAAAACCCATGAGCATGGATTAAATGTTCATTTTTCCTGGTTACAAGAAAAGCTTAGATTCTCCAGCTCTACAACTGTACCATTGATATACCAGCAATACAACCCTTGATATACCACCACTTTTACTGGCATCACTGAGCTTGCATGAGTAATATGTAGTACCTCGTACAGGTCTTTTTAGTATTTGAAAGTATGAATGTGTAGAGTGGGTGACAAGCTAGATCTGCCATGTTCAGCAGTTCAAATACTGGTTCTATGCACCATTTCCAATAGAAAAGCTTTCACCATGCCACCTGCCATAAGGATTTTTAGCTGAACCCCCATTTCCCAGTTCTTCCCAGAACAGTCCCTCAGTCTTTACCCAGGGCCCATGCACCATTAGAGTATTCTTGGTGAGGGCCGATGATGAAGCATAACACCCAGGGGGTATGTGAGGCCATTCTGTTTTTTTTAGCCAAATACCTCTTGGGTCCTAACTATAGTGTCTGTGATAGACATAATAATCATAATAGAGAATTCCCTCAGCAGTAAGGGTGGATTACTCCCAAGTATGAGAGCACACAACAAGGGCACGTTTCTTTTTTCAGTGTGTAACTGATAACAGTAGTCGGTTGGCATCTGTAGAGAGGGGGAACTTCTTGAAGTAACTGTGAATCAGATATGTCAGAATGTTGGTGCACAATCTTAGATGTAATGATGTAGTCGAGAGATTCAACCAGGAAATTAAAAAACAGATGCAGTCAGCTATTGCCAATTAAGTAAATTGGAAAGAAATCTTAAGAATTCTATGAGCAATATGTACCTTACCTCATGGCACTACAGGACGTGTCCACCTTTTGCAATGTAGATGGGGAAGTGTTGAAGGGACACAACTTAATAGAGAATGAATGGTGCTCAAGCAGGTGGGGGTTGAGAAGTTAAAAAATGTAGTTCATGTGAGATGAACTTTTTTGGATGAATATCAGCATTGTAGTGGTAGAAACTTGAAGGGGAAGCCTAGTGATGTGATGAGGGTTAACATAGATGGAAGATTGCCTTAGGGTAAAAACAGGTTTTCTGTTCCCAAGAACATGAAGAAGATCAAAGTTGATAGGATCATGATGTGCAAGTGTAAGCTATGTATTAAAGGTGAGGTGTTCCATTGTTTCAGCAGCAAAGAGGTGAGTGGTGTGTTAAAGAAAGTGGTGAATGACGTGAGGAAGAATGTGAAATCAATCTGGAGAATTAGAGTATGTCTTGTACCTTGCAAATAAAGAGATGGGAGGGTTTCAGATGTTGATAGACACCAAAGCTCTACAGTCATCGAATAAGATAATCTTCTAGGGCTTCCCTTTTGAAGGATTTTATAACCATGCAATTCTGTATGTATTTTCTTGATCTTTACTTCTATTCGTATTCCCTGGCATGGTTGTGTATTATGTAATTGTTAGTGTATATAGATACATTGAGGGTTCGGTTTGGCATATAGTTGATCATGAGGGCGGGAAGAAGGAGAATGTATTGGCTTTAAATTGACTTCAGTGCACAGTATAATAATTCTTGTTCTCCCTGCAATGTGTATTACATCTGCTGTATTATACTTTGAAGTGATGTCTGTGGAAGTTCAGTGTCTGTTGGTTCCTGCTGCCAAGAATTGATTGGGAGATGTGTTTCTCATTAGTCAACTATTGGCTTTGGTACTTCTCTCCAATCAAGCCGTATGGTACATTGGTGTACTCAAGAGTAATGAATAGATCTTATCATGAATAAATCTTATCACTGAAGGAGAATGTTTCAACATGTTGATATAGGACACACTTAATACCTCTTGAGATGACCTAAAACAATTAATCAGTTTCAGTATTTTTCTATCTTATTGATGTCACAGCTTTGTTTTGGGATATTTTCACAAAAATCCCAGATAAGCTGGTATTCATTTTTAAAGGAGTTTACATAAAAGATGAAAAGGATGATAAATCAACATTAACAAATGTAATGCTCTGCTCATGAAATGCAGATCAGGAACATCTGAGTTGTGGTAGATGGCTACGCAGAAACCTCTTGTGCGTCTGAAACTTTTAGCATGAGATGTGAGGATATCATTGGGCTAGGGAAGACTCTAGGTACAAGGAGGTAAATTCTGTCTCAGAATAAACTCAATGAAATCCTGTAGCATCCTTTCAAGCAAAGACTACCTTCTTCTGTCCCTCCAATAAGTGAGGATAGTCTGTTTAGCCTGTTCAGGGACAGTGAGAATGCAGCACTAAGTGACATCTGTCATTTGAATCTGGAAGTTGTTGGGCTCAATATGCAACCTACCTTTGTGAAAACAGCAAGAGGGTCTACAAGCAGATTTTCCGAACAAAAAGGGATAACATAGCTTTTGGAAGAGGGCCTCATCTGGACAATGAGTAAAAAGTTCTATGCATCAGCACATAAATGTTACATTTCCTGATGATGTAACAAAAGTTATAGAGGGATGAAACATTGGCAAGTTGGGAAAACAAAATTTAACACACAGGTATGTGTACAACATGAACACCCACGTATTCTTCATTATTTGTTTCCTTGCATCCAGAAATTTTCATTTCACATTTAATTGCCGCTTATAGTATCTTCTCCAATTCGAGTGCTCACTGAACAACGTGCACCTTTTTGCCACTATATACATTAATGACGTTTATATGAGATTTTATAAACTATAATGACTGTGAACAAGAGAAAGTAATTTTTTCTCTTTATCTTCTTGTGTTATTATATAGTTGATTCAACGTTTTCAATTAAATTTTTTTGTCTAGATCAACTGTACTAAATGTTTCTGAAAAATGTTTATTGTCAAGGTTATGCCAGTTTAAAGTGTAATAACTCCTCTAAATGTTCAAAACAATTTAGACTAATTGAGGAAACCACTGTTAATTTGATCTCCATTCCGAGGACAAACAAACTCTGTCTTCAACTTATTCAAACATAGCATAACTGTTAAATGATAATATTTCTTTCTCGTTTGTACAAGTTCCTTGTTTTGCATGTGTTTTCATGTTCTTCGAGTTCTTTATTTATGCTTAAATTTAAGGGCACTTAAATGTCTGCAAGGGCCATGGCTTGCCTGCAGTTCATGAGAGTGGCTGCACAGTCTCAGCTTGCACTACTAACCTCTATATTTATTTCATTCTGGGTCCTCTACAGTGTCAAGGCACGAGCCTAGGTTCAGCTATTAATAGTTACTGGAGACCAAGGGAAATAATAACATTTTTAATGAGATTTTACCTCTGAATCTCAAAATTGATGAGGCTACCTTTGAGGTATTGATTTGAGATGGTAAGGACCTTGACATAGATTTTAGGAGCAGACTATACTGATACCACTCCTAGAGGCATGAGTGATATTGTTAAAAATTTTAGCCAAAAAAAAGTAGGCATTTTAGGTTTGAGCCTTGAGTTCAAGAATAAAGTGAAAAGAGGTACTGCCAGATATTAGATATGTGATGGGAAGAATGGGTAGCATGGATGGCTTCTGGGTGTGGGCAAATAGGAATAAAAATGGTGAGTTGCTCCTTTCCAACAAAGAAATCAGAAAACATTAAAAGAACATTGTGGTATAGTTGTTTGTGTGTGTTTATCTTGGTAGGTTGGTGACATAATGAATGTTCTGCAATGACATAGGAATGTTCTAATAGAGAATGTGGACAGCAGAGAGTCAGGGAAAGTAAAGTTGTTGGAAATGAGTTGTGTCTTTAGGGCTCTGTGTGTTCATTACTTATATACAAACTGTGTTACAATAAAATTCTTCTGGAATTACATTGGAGACCACTGTGAATTTCTCACTTCATATTTGGCGACGGGAATGTTTTGACTGCACATATCAGTTATGTTATTGTGTTAATTGACCATTTGTCAAGAGGGGTGTTGTAGAACTGACTACTGATAGTGTGATCACATTTTTAAGGAAGTTTTTTACAGAGAAGACACTCAAACAAAGGTTCTGTCTTATTACGGAGAGCAATTTACTTCAACAGTCATGCAAGTATTCTTCAAGAAGTGTGGAATTAAACATTCTCGCACACCATTATATTGTCCTCAAATTATTGGCAAGTTTGAGAAGTTCAAAAGGAAACTAGTCAAAAGTATTCAGAGTGCTTTGAAAACAGAATTAATTGTGAGGAACCAGTTAGGGATACCATATGGTATATCGCACTACTCTGCATTCAGTTATGGGTCAGATTCACTTTGAAGTGATGAGTTGAAGAAGTGTGAAATAAAGTCTTTTCCCTGGATGGGTGTCTGATGTACTGGACATGAATGTTAATATACAAGATGTTTCTAAAAAAGCAAAAGTGGCTAGTGATGAAGTGTCAAGAGCAAGAGTTGGAGGTGGGTTAGCTGGAATGGAAAAAGGCTTAAGAATGCAGTTACGGTATGAACAGCGGACCATATTCACATCATAGACCCTTTGCTATTGAGGAAAGGGTTATCTAAGTTCAGAGAACTCATTGGTGTGAAAGGAGTGTTCGGCAATTCTGTACAGGTTTCTAATGGCCAGTGGTGGAATGAGTTACATGTGACCAAAGTGTGTAAGAGTACCATAACTAAGACGAATACAGCAATCATGCTCACATCAATCAACTGAACATTCGGTAATTCCAAAAAAAAAGTCACAGGAAGCCCAACTCTCAACAACGGAATAAACAAATTCAGAATCAATTAATTGCTTTCTTAGTCTCAAGGGGTAAAGAAATTATAGATTCAAGATTCAATTCAATTTAAGAAAAGGAAGAATATTCACTACTTAAATTGCAAAAATGCCATGGATGAGAATTTGGCAGAATTACAGCAAGCTGCCCTACAAAAGAAAAGCACGATATATTGGCAGCTCATCTCTAAGCTCACAGGTACAAGGAAAAACCATCTGCAATTCCCATCCCACAGAAGAATGGACTGATTATTTCTCTGAGTTATATGGGGTTTACCCAGCCCTGTTGAGCTATGTTGAGTTCCATAAGCCAGTTCTCAAAGAAGACCAGCACATAATAGCTCCCAAGGCAAAACAGATAGCGTTATACATAAAGAAAGCATGATTTTCTGCAGCAATGGGCCTGATAAGATCTCCATAAAAGTGTTACAGGGTGACCCTGAAGGCTGGAATAGGCTTCTCACACCACTTTTTTCCTACTGTTGCACAATGGGTCACATTGCAAGTTCATGGTCTGGAAGTGTTGTAGTTCTCCTTCTAAAATAAGGTTCCCACCTTTCTTCTTGCACTTACCTACAAAGAGCACTTCTTGATGTAACAGGGAAGATCTTTGACTCAAGCATACCGGATTATCTCAAGGACTGGACTTTCTCAAAGGGTTTGATACCAGCTGTCAAAGCGGGTTTTAGACCCAAACACTCAGTGACTCATAACATTGCAGTATTACAAACTGGAATCGAGAAGTATGTGGTGACCAAATCTCAAGTAGTATACTGTGTATTTGTAGACTTTTCTATAGCTTTTGATGGAGTAAGCTTGTGAGACTGGGGAGCCCCAGTGCCCTATTAAGACTCATTATTGCACTTCACACATCCACCTGGTGTGAAGTCTTAATGGGAGGTGAAAAGGGATTGACTCCCAAGATTTCAACTCAAAATGGCCTCAAGCAGAGGTGTATATTCGCCCCTCTTTTGTTTTCTTTATTTTTCAGTGACTTACCTGCCTATTTAGCAATATAAATAATTTCCCCCAAAAACTGCACAATAAATATATATGTTTTAATGTATGACTATTATGTGGTTATTTTTAACCTTAAACCTATTGGCATTCAGCGAGACTTGGATCTGCTTTTTAAATATGCATATACCATAATCATTACCTAAACCAAGGCTGTTCCTCTCAGAGAGCAAAGGTGATATCGCCCTTTGAATTGAAAGTTGAGAGGTAAGCCCGTGGAGTAATAACAACCTTCGCATACTTAGGGAGGGTCTTCTCCCAGACCCTAGAAAGCACCTCTCAACTCACAGACATAGGGCTCAAGGAAACAGCTGGCATAGGTGCTCTAAAAATATTTTATTGTTCTTCAGGTAGGAGACATTTTTAAACTTTAGACAATTATGGGTCAAGCATCCCACCCATCCTCTCTTACACATTAGAGTATATCCTCATAATGACGTGGTCCATATTACATTTATTTGAAGGGAGGCTCATCCGGAAGTTAGTGTCCACAGCAAATGTGATTAGATAGGCATATAACCTCCTGCTTGCATGAGAAAGTTCTTTGAGACACCTCCTGAGGTACAAAACATTTAAGGGATAAGTAGGTTTGTACACTTTTAATAATAACCTAGAGATTGGATGAGCACGCTTGCAATGTACTATTTCCCACCTGCAATTATGGACACCAGCTCAATTAAACATTTTTTTTTAAACAAATGCAACAGCCAGATTAAGTTGTAAACAGGACATTGCACACTGTCCCCAGTTACAAACTTATAAGTCCTATCGCGATAACCCATTATTCCAGTCTCAATAAATATATTTGACGTTTACACCTGATCACAGTACAAGGAGATTTGTAATTATGTTAAGGTTGGGCATCCTACCGTTAAACAACTTTAAAAAACATTGGACGGATACAAGAGACAAGACTGGTACATGTGATCTCTTGCAGAGTGTGATTCAAGATTTCAAGCATGCACTATACTTGTGCCCCTGTCAAACAGTCTTGAGGCAAGGAATACTTTTTTAAAACCCTTGTGTTTCAAATATAATGTGTTTAAAATGAATGATCTGATTGCCTTAAGTAAGTAACTCTCTGATGAATTTCTCTATTACAATTTGTGCAGATTTTTTAAAGTGTTTTACCCATGTAGTAGTAGGATGTAATTTGGAGCTTTGTTATGTATCTTAAGAGTCTTTCAAGTATGTATTTATGTCTGTATATAGTGTTAATGTTGGATGAGAAGTAAATCAATTAATACATGAATAAAATGATAAAACAGTATAAGAAGACAAATGTGTTGTCTAAGTATCTGGTGGGTGGATGAGGCTAAAATAAGCTTTATGGTGGTTCCTCAATCCAGTAGCTGTGACATGCTGCTAAGAAGAAGTTCATGTGTGAGGCATTTTCGGACTACATCCCTTTCTTTGTGTCTTTCAGTTGTTTTTTTGCGTTTGTTTTTAAGGTGGAAAGCTGGCAGTATTCGGTTGTTAGTATAAATAAAAGGGGGATATTTGTGGTATAGTTGTTTGTGTGTGTCTATCTTGGTAGTTTGGTGACATAATGAATGGTCTTCAGTGACATAGGAATGTTCAAATAGAAAATGTGGTCAGGGCCAGTGAATCTGTTGGGAATGAGTTGTGTCTTCTGGACACTGTATTTGTGTTACTTATATGCAAACTGTGTTACAATAAAGTTCTTGAGGATTTACAATGGAGACTGCTGTGAGTTCGTACCGTTATATATTAATCAACATAAACAAATACAATAGCACTAACATACAAGCAAAGAGGTATCACATCACACAAATTGGATTTTAAAGGACCAATAACAAGCAACAGTTAATCGACAGGACTCACCACAATTTTCTCATACTCATGTTCATACTGTAGCAATTATTTAGGAATTGATTGGAATACAGACTATAAACCTCTCAGACCCCAAGTGAGAGGATCACTCACAGTCTAGAAAACGTCAGGCAATGACACCTAGGGAAAAAGAAAAATGGGCCACAGAAACTAAACTGCAATATTAATCTACCTACTGATATGTTATTTCCAACTAAAATTAAAGTGACTCTGTCTAGGAGGAAGATTTGAGGGGGGTGCAGGATTCCACCTTATTTACATACAATACTGCAAAAGGCCTCTTTGATTTAAAATATAAGTTTGACTAGTATAGAGGGCTGAAGGCATGAAAAGGATTTGAGTAAGGCATCATCAATCTTGTTTTGGAAAGGCAGGATTCTGCTAACCATTTTGTGTCTCATCATCGCATACGCAAGTTTTGGGTCTGGCTTAGTTTTTAAGCATGACCTGCCTAGAGCTTGCTCATTCTGAGATTATTCAATTTTTGGTACTTTTGGGAGCATGGACGAGACTTGGTCATGAACCCTTGATCAAATTTCCATTCTTAGCACAGCGACAGGCAATGAAACCCAGACCTTTAAAAGGATGTAGAGGCTTTGTTCATGTCAGTAAATATAATTCATGTTCTAAATGTTCTTACATTTATTTGGAATTAATGTAGAAAAACAGGCTGTAACCCTGCTTTGAAATAGCTTCATAGGTCTCTACTCAAACAACCTTTTAAATTGATGGACCTGCCCTATTGTCAATATGCTCTTGATGATAGTATGTAGATATACCTAATAGGGCATATTACAGTTACCCATCATAAGAGATGAGAAATCAACTGATTCAGGAGCATCATCAATGATGTTATGGACATCGGATGAAAAATAAAATATACTCACATTCACCAGTAATGGTGAACTTTGCAACCATAACTTCTCCCAATGCACTGGTTGGGACCACATACATGATATAATAGATAGCATTACCTTATGCATCATTGATGGCCTCCCTGAAGTCACTTAAGAACAAGTATTCCCAGAGCTCCTGCATTCAGCCTAAGACTCTGCCCTGAAGGATCTGGGTTAAGACAATGTCCTTCAGTCAGGCCCTGTTCTATGTACAAGTGCTCATCCCATTGTGAAACTTAGCCCTACTCACCAGACTCTGGTAGTAGAGAATGGCTTGAGTGTGTAGGTGTGTTGAGCCCAAATTCTCTCTCTGTCTATATCCAATGGGCTCTGGGTCAGCACAGTGATTAAAAGGTTATAGGCACTAATGGTAACAAAGTGTGAACATAAAACATCAAGGACTTGTGATGCAGAGAAGTGCGAGGTCAGTAGCAAGATTACTATGAAATCTCTCTGGGACAGAAAGGACGAGTGTCTATGTAAAATAAGGCAAGTAGAAGGATTGTACACATGATGCCAGAAGCGAAACCCAAGAAAACACTCTTCTCATTATTAGCAATGTGGGCATGCTGATATTATCTCAGCCAGACAGCATGATAATTAGGGGGTCAAGTCCAAAATGGTGTGCTATGCAATTGTTAAGGATGTGATGGAAAGGGTAAATCCTCCCAGTTGTATGGTGCCACCCTACACTGTAAATGAAATTTGTAATGTGTCTTCTTAATTGGGTCCCTATGAGGAGAAAACACAAGGTAAAACATTTTTTAGTATAATCTTGTAGATCTTGATTGAAGAAGAAGAGTAATAAAGTGTAAAAGAAAGGTTCCCAAAATCAACCATAGATGAATCCATTATTTAAACATACAGACCTTCTTCAAATGTCATTCATCAATTTATTACCAATTTATTTTCAGTTTGAGCAATATACCCATATAACAAAGTGACACAAGTCTTTATAGAGACAACATTTTCAAATAAAGCGATTTTTACTAAAAAACAAATCATACCTATTTCAATAGTTGCTTATCTTATGTTGTGCATTCCGCCCCCCAAGTGCATTTAACCAGTCAATACATTTTGTGCTACAAAAGTTATTCAATATCAATTCAAGTGATAGTACTGGACTCAAAATGACCCCAGTAAACATTAGTTGACACATACCTTTAAGGATTAAAAGACAATATGGGAGCCCTTTCCTAATTGGGATATCAATTGTGATGTCATTAATGTTGTCCTTTGTGATGTCATACACAGTGCAAAGGAGAGGCTCGAGTTATGGTGAATTCCAGTGATTTGTTGTGTCTAAGTCAATACCATAACTCAGTTTTTTAATAAATAAAGCGAATTTCGTTGCGCGCGCTGCATCGCATTTTGCGATGCAGCGCGCGCAAAGGAATTTGTTTTATTTATTTAAATGTGCTCTTACCTCCGTTCATCCATATTCCGGTGTTTACTTTTCCCCATCCTGCCCCTCCCCTGCCCCGCCTCACTGCCCCACCGAACTCCCTCCACGGACCGCTACTGACTGTAACTCTCTTTCTGGGCTTGTTGCTCTCCTAATATTGGACGACGCACCTAAAAATAGGAACTGCGTATCAGATTTTAATAAAAAGCTGGGATTGTGTCTTTTATGACTATTGCTTTCCTTTTTTATCAGCCGATTTAATGATAATCATTCCTTCTGTGCCTAACTTCAAAAAGTCTGTTTGTAAATGTGTTCCTAAATAATGGACTGAGGTATGGTTAAACGGGGAACCTTTCTTTTACTTATACTTTACCCCTTTCCGAAAGGTCCATTAGGGACAACACCCATCTTCTAAGCAGCTGGGAAGTAGATAGCTAGGCACCAAGTTCTAACTGACAGAACAGAAGAGGAAAGAGCCAAGGAAGAAATTCTTAGGAAAATGTAAAGTGAAATCCATCTGCAAAGGAGGAAAAATCAGGGAAAAGTATAGTAACAGGTTGGTAATGAACACCATCAAAAATAAGGGAAAGAATGCAATCTCAGTAATTCCTCCTTTATATGCTATTATAATAGAAACTAACATCGCAAGACAACACTTCATGTTGGATTTGGAACCTCGAGCAGTGTCCTCTGATCAAACCACTATCGTAGAAAGGCCAGCTGATCAGGTTTGACCTCGTCCCCAGCCACTAACTCAGGAAGACCTCTTTGCCTATGAAGAAGAAGCCCAAGTTTGACTTATTCTGTCAAATTCAGAACTCCACAGTCCACCAGGTGCCCCCCTGTCTTATAAGTCCTGTTAGTCGCGGATCCCCCTCCCGGCGATCACCCACGGAAACACCAGCGCAGTCTTGACTGTGCTGCTGCTCAGACATGCGCTGGGCACGGCGTCATGCATTGAGCCACCTGACTGCACGACAACCGCTGGGTCTTTCCCTGCGCTCTCACACCTCTGGTGAGCTCTTGCATGGAAGTTACCACAATTAACAGTGGGGAATGATTCGTTACATGAGAAAAAGACCAAAGCACCACCTTATCAGTGACAGCTACATGTAAAAGCAAGGGTGCTTATTGGACAACTTGGAAGATAAACTTAATAGCAATGCACATTTTCAACACATTTATCAGATAGAATATCAAAACAGAATCCACTAGTAGCCCCAGGGAAAGTATGTTGCAGAAGACAAAAGGGCTGCCCTGCACGCTGACAGCACGACAATGCTCGATTAGCTTTGTAGGCGTGAAACTGTTTATCCCGGTGCTAGAACAACAATAAAGGCACTTAAATGGCTGTGTTTCAGCGGCAGCGAACATCGCATTGATGTAAGTTTATCTTCGTCATTATGTAGGTCTTTTCCAGTCCAGAAATATAATTCAAGGAATTATTATCTGTAATTCAGAAATTCTCAGGATCTGCAAAGTACAACTTGGTCAACTGCAAAGTGCAATAGATTTGAAGTTCATTGGTTTCAAGAGCACTTTAGAGTAGGAATTATAAACATTTGCAACAATTGAACGAGTGAGAGATATCTGCTATACGGATGTGTAGAAGAGTATAATTATATCCTTATGGATTAAAAAAAAACCTGTCTAAACGCTCGTAGCCAAGTGAGATTAACTATATGATGGTAACTTTAGTTGAATGACAAACTTCTTAACAACACCACCCAAAGATTAAACGTTTTCATAGAAGGATGGGCATACGATAATTAGCCCTTCTCGGCGATGGAGTATAATGCTCAGTCCCCCTGATGGAATACATGTCCTCTGTATTTAAAGTTATCTAGCAGCCCTGCTGACACCAACTCTAGTCAATAACAGAAACCTTGTTATTGCGTATCTGTCAATGAGCTTAAAGTTTGACAGACAGCTCCAACAAACATGACTGCTGCCTGTCAAACTTTTAACTTGTTTTTTGTTTCTTCAAAAACAAAATCCCAAAGCATGATTTTGTTTTTCTAAAAGTAAAAGCTACTGACTCCTACGCCATGGGAGTTTTTTTCACATGGTGTGGGGTCATTTAAGCGTTTTACGGTCCCATACTGTCAATTTTTCCACGGTGGTAAGGGATGGTAAAAACTGGCCATTCGACCGCCCACTCTAAAGCAGGTAGGTGGGCAATGGCCAACCCTTGACTGCCCCTACTTTGCCATGTCAGTGACAGAGCCGGAATAGGTCCTGTCAGTGACGTTCATAAAGACCTTGAGTTTGGCAGAGAGGACACTTCGTCGCCATTGCTCAGATTGTAAACAAACCCCTATGTTTGGATGTTACAGGCGCTACAAGATAGATAGAAAATAGGATTTTCTTTTTTAACATTGCCTATTAACTATTCCAAATGTCAGTTCTTTTTGTAAGAGCAAGAATGCCACCATTACGGATTTAGGTAGGGACAGTTTTAGGAGTGGTTCTGGAAATATCTTCTAGTGGTTAATGCTAACCTAATGAAAAGTAACATATTTTTAATTTAGCTTTTTTTGACATAGCAGTTCCCACCTTACTTGAATTGTTTCTAAGCACTATGAATAACAGGTGCTACTTTCACTCAATTTAATCACACTCATGGGGATATTAGCAAGGAAGTGGCGGAGAGAGGCGTTAGCCGTCTTGGCTTAACGCCTCTCTCCGCCACTTCAGAAAAGCAAGGCTGCATCATATTCACAAGGACATGGTGCAGCCATGCTTTTCACCCTGGGATGGTGCTAAGTTTCACAACTTAGCGCCAATGCAGGCACCCTTGCACCAGAGTGCAAGGGTGCCTGCAAGCAGGGAGGTTTGTTTATGTACAGGAAGGTGTCCCTTCCTGCACATAAACAAACCTAAAATGCCAGTTTGTAACTTACATGTGTGCTGCTTCATGCAGCACACATGTAAGTTACAAAATGGCATTTTTAATAAACGGTTTGTTTATGTAGAGGAAGGGACACCTTCCTGTACATAAACAAACCATGGCATTTTGCATTTTCCGTGTGTGCAGCACAAGGCAGCACACATGGAATAGGCAAAAACTTGGAGAAATAAAGCATTTCTCCTCATATCGCCAACTTAAGACCAGGGTTTTCCTGGTCTTAAGTTTGGCGTTAGCTCCTATTTACACTGCCCTTGTGAATAGGGGGCAGTGTAAATATCAATGGATGTTGCGTTGGAATGCCCACCACAACACCCACTGCACGACCCTTTCACACTGAACACAGCCTGAAAGGGGGCCTATTCACAAGGCAGCGTTAAGCTACGTTGCCCTGTGATTAAGGGGAGGCCCCTATCGCCACCACAACGTCACTTTCAGTGACGTTGTGGTGGCGATAGGAGCTTGTGACATGCCCCTCAATTTTGAGGCATTAAAATGATGGACATCATAGATGGCCTCAATGGGATAGGAACACATGACCTGCTCATTTTTCTTTGTTCTTTGAGGCTTTGCAGCTTCCATTTTGAAAAACTTAATTCGAAATTTATAAATTGTATGAGAGGCTCGCAGGAAGGTGGAAATATCAATTGTTTAACGGATTAATATCATTGCTAATTATGATTTTTTTTTATTTTAATTTTAATTGAAAAGCTTTGTTTTTAAAGTGGCCCACGTCACAACCTTTCCTAAATGTTCACTGAGGGGAGGTTTTCTACACATCTTTATTACTATAGTACAGTTGGTGTCAGTGAAAACTAATGAATAGAAGCCGTCACAAACTTGATTGTCACTAGGGATATGAAGAACAGATGGTATGGGGACCTAAATGGATGGCACTGACATTATTATTATTATATATTAATTTTTTTAATGCAGATTTATATAGTGCAAACTCGACCCGAAGGTATTGGAGCGCTTTACATGAGCACTGGTTACTTACACATTCAGGCTCGGGGAAATTAGGTAAAACCGAAATACCGAGTGCTTAATAGCGAATTTTACCGATTTGCTATTAAGGACTCGCAAAATTTAATGTAGGTAGGAATCGCTAAAATATTAGCGATTCCTTAACATTCCTTAACAACGAATCCCAAATTGAGATTAGCTAATAAGGAATACCTACCCATTCATTCCTATGAGCTAGGAGGCCCATAGGAATGAATGGGAAGATATTCACTATTAGCGATTCGGTATTAAAGAATGGCAAATAGCGGGTGCTATTTCAAGGGTGCCAGGTTGTCAAAAGGACACCCTGTTACACCACTGAAATGTGCATGTGTGCACATGTGGCACACATACATGCCCTAAGGGCATGAATGTGTGCCACATGGCACTTTAAAAAAAGCAAAAAAGTGCTTTTTTAAAGGAAATCGCTAATTACCACCAACTTGAAGTTGGTGGTAATTAGCGATTCCTTAAGGCTAATGTGTGCTTACTTTTGTGCTACTTACATTGCATTTAAGGAAACCCGATTCCTTAAATGCAAGAGCAAAATAAGGAATCGCAATTTTGTGATTCCTTATTTTGCCAGTAGGTTTAAACTCACCTACATTGCTCGCAGCCAAATAGCGATTGGTAATGCTGGAATTCTGCTAATTTCAGCGTTACTGATCGCTATTTTGCCACCTACATCTGGCCCTACGTGATTTGCCCAGAATCACAGGATGTGGACGTGACCCCGATTCTCGAACCCTGGTTTCCAGCACCAAAGTCGGCAATCTAGCCTAAGGACCACACCCTCTCCCCATGACTTGGTCATAATGGAATTCAAAGCCTAATTCTGCACGTTTTTGGCCAACTCATGCCATTGGACTACATTTTCACTCTCTTTAACCTGTGGTTTAAATATCTGTGATGATGATTTATTTAACCGAATTATCTCGCTGTCTTGAGAAGGTGCTTTAAATATCTGAGGTTTGGATGACAGACAGTCCAGTTAATCACTTTTTTATTCATCCTAAGTAAGCCCCTTCAGGATTATCTATGGTTGAGAATCACAGATCTACAGAGTGATGCAAACAGACACCCCACAGTTTTAACAGAAATTTCAAATGTTGTCAATAATTTGCTTTTATTTTTAATATTCCTTCATTGATGTTCCTTGTTTCCAAAATATGTCTTTTTTCATGCAACTAAGATCGTTTCTGTGACTGCGGGTATTATTTACAGTTGTAGTTAGTGACGCTTGGGGGAATTATTTTTGCCTCTGTTGCTATACAAACATTTTCTTATAACTAAACTTTTTGTCTGATTAGACTGTACCCCTACCTTTAGAACTGTATTTAACATAATGGCCTGGGTTGGTGGTTCCTTTATGTGTGGGTGCTCGGGATAGAGAAAAAGCTGGCGAATTTCCTGGCAGGTTTTCCATTAACCCGAGAGCTGTTGACATCTGCATGCCACCCTGAGGAGTTCATGATGACCAGGTGCTGACAACATGCTTGGAGAATCACACGCGATTCCAGGACTCGTTTTTTCTTGTTTTCCTTTGTTGATTGACCATACCTCTGATTTTAGCTGCTAAGCTAGTTCTTTGCTTTTCACGCATAGTTTGCACAGGCATCTCAGCGTGTTTCCAAAGTCCACTTGTAATGGCACTCTCTTTCACTTCCACTGTATTTGACAAGATAGACTGTGGTCCTCGGTCTCTTGCGTATCATTCTTTGGGATGTTTGTGTTTTTGTTACTAGGGCAACGCACAACTTGCCCTGGGCATCATACCTATTTGAAGTGACTGGTGGGCAGCACTGTATTGTTCTACTGTCTGTGTTGTTTCACTACAGACTTGGTTAGTGAAAACACATTCTCCTACTTTATTTTCTCGCAGCAGAAGTCTCCACACGGAGGGATATGACAAAATAAAGGGATCTCCTGAAAAGTATGATGAGGGCCCTTATCTTTCCAGTCACGTGTCATACTACCAGCATTGAGCCCTAAAGCCAGCATCACGCCTATGTTAAAATGGAGTGAATGCAGCGGCCGATGGTATGGCTCTGTGTGTGTGTACACATTATGCATCTATGCAGCAGATTGATCCATATGGTTCCATTTTCTCTCCTGCTAATAAGCAAACTTCTGTTGGTTCCTTGATAAATGGAGAACAAACCTTACTTTGGCCCATTCATAGGGACATGTTGTAACTGGAGAAATTGGGCAGGTGCTTACAGAAGTGAAAGGACATGATTAATTATAATTAATCTTTCTGTTAATCTCATTGCTCTACTTTAAGGTTTCTCCTGCCAGACCACAACCCTTCATTTTTAAATATAGTGCATCTCCTCCTGACAGGCACCATAAGAATAACCGTAGTAAAACAAAAGAAAAACACTAATTCACAGTTGTGCCTTTTACCCAGCAGACGGGACACAGCTCTGCTATTACTTTCTTTGTCATTACCCAACTTTTAGGATGAAATCAAACACTAAACCACGAGGAGGAAAGAGGGGACTGGACAAAGGAAAAATGGCTACCAGTACGTTATCAATGTATTACTGTTTCAAACATCAATCATCACGAACCCAGAAGCATATGGTTTGCCCCATTAAAAGAATGACCACAATCAAAGGACCAGGTAGATGTTCTGCACTTGTATTTAATGCATGTCATGTCAATTATCCCAAAGGAACAAAGGGCAAGTTCTAAGACTCATAGTATAAACCTTTATTTTTTTAATTTATTTATAGGTTTTATATAACGCTAGCAATGACCCGTGGGTATTGCAGCTTTACATACACAAAAGAAAAATAGCATGACATAAGGATGCTTAAAGAGATAAGCATAACATTATATGAAGGCATACAGTAAAGGGAAGAATGAAAGCTTAGGTCTAGTTAAGAGGAGAATCAGCTAAGCTATTGAAGTCTAGCTCAGTGCGCTCGGACAGTAAAGTATTTGTTAAGGAGAAGGAGTTTTAAGTCTCTTTTAAAGCAAGAGTAGGAGGGGTCGCATCTGAGGTCCATAGGAAGTGCCTTCCACATACTGGGTACATTACCAGAAAAAGATCAGGACTGAGTGGTTTTCCTTTTCAATTTCAGAGGGATGGGAAGAAGTCAGTTGGAGCTTCTCAGAGTTCTGGATCTTCCTGCTTTTGCCAGTTTGCTTTTTAGATAGTTGGGGGAATGTGTGTGAAGGGTTTTGTGTGTGATGCAGGCCGACTTAAAAATACATCTACCTTCAATGGGAGGCCAGTTGAAGGATTTGAGGGTTGGTGTTATGTGTTCAAATCGTTTCACACTAGTTATGAGCCTGGCTACCATGTTAAGGACCGACCTTAGTGGGGCTAGGTGAGCTTTTGGCGTCCCTGCTAGAATGACATTCCCATAGTCCAGTTTAGAGAGGACTAGAGATTGTACTATTGTCTTGAAATCATCCTATGAAATAAAAGGTTTAATTTTCTTGAGGATTTTTAGTGAGTAAAGCAAATCTTTTGCAGAGTTTTGAATGTGGTTCTTCATTTACAAGTTCTTGTCCAGGGTAATACATAGTGACTTTACCGAGTCGGATAGAACGAGAGAGCAATTTATGGCATCCAGGTTCTTGAGACAGTCTTGGATTGGTAGGTGGCTACTTTCTGGAGAGAACGGTATTAATTCAGTTTTGTTCAGGTTCAGCTTTAAGTGGTTTGAGTTAAGCAAAGTTTGTATCTTGGCTAGTGTGGCATTGAGGTGTCGGATGTCACTGTGTGGTTTGATTTTGTAGAAGAGTTGCGTGTCATCTGCATATAGGTGATATTTAACTCCTGCTTGCTTCAGAATGATTATAAGGGGTTCCATGAAGAGATTTAAGAGGGACGGGGAGAGGATCGAGCCTTGGGGGACCCCAAGCGTGACTGGTGTGGGTTTAGTGAGATAGGAGCTGATTTTAATGTGTTGCGATTGGTGTTGAAGGTCAGAGACGAACCATTTTAGTACTATATCTTTAATGCTGGAACACGTCTTCGAAGTCTCAAGTAAAGCTGCATGATTTATTGTGTCGAAAGCCACTGATAGGTCAATAAGGATGATGAGAAGACAAGCTTCACCTTCATTTAAGACTCTGTGGAGATCGTCTGAAATATTGAGCATGGCTGTTTCAGTCCTACAGCCTTTCCTGAATCCCGATTGAAAGGTATTGAGGAGGTTAAAATCATCTGTATGTTTGTTAAGTTGTTGGCAAACGCACTTCTCCAAGGTTTTAGCTAGGAACGGGAGGTTGGAGATAGGTCTAATGTTGAGATTGTTAGGGTTGGCCCCTATTTTTTTGGAGTATGGGTGTGATTTGTCCTAATTGGATGGAGTCTGGGACACAGCCTGATGTGACCGAGGAGTTGATGATTTTTGTCCAGAAAGGAGCAATGATGTGTTTGAGATTTTGTTCTATTGTGGATGTGAGGTGTTCCGTAGTTTGGGAAGTAGGCTATAAGCTCGCAATTATATTGAAGACATCTTTTTCAGAAATTACATTGAAGTCCAACCCATTAGCATCGTTTTTCGGTTGGGTGTGGACCTGGTTGTCCTTGTTTTGATTTAGTTCTGTTTGGTCAAGGTTGAGTATAGTTGGGCAGGTTAAGAGGGTAGGTGACTTTGAGATTTGGATGAAGGATTGCTCAATTTTTGTGACTTTATCTGTGAAGAAGCTGGCAATTACTTTGCAGTGATCCTTGGTGGCTATTATTTTGTATGGGGATGTGCCATTAGTTTGTCTTTTAACAATGTTGAAGAGTTCCCTGGGTCTATTCTTAGCCTGGTCTAGCTGGCTGCGAAAAAAAGGGGCCTTTTCTATAAAAATGTGTTTTTTATATGACAACTGAGCAGATCTAAGTAGTGCGAGGGGCATTGTTGAGGGATTTTGTCTCCATGTCCTTTCCGCATGTCTCAGTTGTCATCTTTCGTTATTAAGATTTGCGTTGAACCAAGATTTTGATTTGATAGATCTCAATTGTTTAAGTTTGAGTGGTGCCACTTGATCTAACACCTCCGTCATTGTTGTATTGAAGTGTACTGTGAGGTCTTCGGCCATGTGATTGGTAGGATGAAGCTGTAGATGGGCATGAATCCTGGATTCCAGTTCAGTTATAGGGACTTCTTTGATGTTCCTGATCCAGTGCTTAGGTTTGTCAGATCATCAATATTACACAATTTGACGTGGTAGCTGTCAAAGGGAGAAATCGATCTCAGAGAGACCAGCTCATTTTTGGTGATAATCGCATCCAGAGTGGCTCCTTTAATGTGTTTTGCAGAGTTGTTTGAGGTTGATTATTTCAAGCAAGTTGGAGAGGTTCTGGACTGTGGTGTCTTCTGGGTTGTTCCAGTGGACATTGAAGTCACCCAGAAACACGTCTTTCGTGTCCGTTTGGGAGAATCATCTTATTAGGTCGGTTAGTTCATTGGCGAAGAGGGCATGCTTACCAGGAGGATAGTAGATGGTGTGAAATTTGATGGGCGCGGAGCCTTTCAGGGAAGTTCAACACCAAGGTACTCAATAGTCAGGTAATCTGCAGGTTTAATGTGGCAAGCTGTATTCCTTCTTTGTGATTGATAGCTAGCCCGCCACCCTTTTTAATCAGTCTGTCGTGTCTGATCAAGTTGTATCTTGGAGGGGTGAGTAGGTCTAGAATGGCTGTAGAGTGGTCATTGAGTCAGGATTCAGTGAGGAAGGCGATATCTATTTCTTAACTGATTATAACTTCAGCCATATCTGTGGTGTGTTGTACTGCTGATCTACAGTTGAGGAGCATGCATGATAGAGAACAAGGATTATCATTTCTGGAGTGTGCATTATGGATAGCAGTGTATAGAGCAGGTGGTCTGGGTGGGTGGACAGTTCTAGGGATTCTATTTGTGCCAACTATTACTGGTATTGTGAAGGCTGCCATATTCTGGCTCATTGTGAGGTAAGAATCGTTGATCTCATCCGCTTACAGTCTCTCCAGAGAAGCAGCCAAATATCTGACTTAGAGGCAGCCACACATTTAGATTATCGAAGTACTACCTAGTGGTATTCAACCAGAAAAAAACTCTAGCCTTCAAACTGTGTGAACAAATAGAACATCAAATGGCCCTCACCAGCTCCCCTTGCTGCCAGTTCAGTGCCTCTTCCTCCCGCGCTGCTAGGCTACTCCTGGCCTTCTAGAGAGCCAGGTAGCCCGCTGATAGCCAGCTTGTAGCCACTCCACTGCCAATCACAGCCGTTAGATTCTGACCTAGGTTCCTATGGCAGGCTATACCCTGCTCACTTGCCATTTACCCGCTTCACACTACCCACTCCCTGCCACTGGTTACCCCCGTCAGCCTTGCCTCCCCTCACCCTCCCAGGACCAACTTTAATAAAGGTCGCATTGCAGACCCACTGAGCAGGTTCTCATCAGCTCCTCTTGCTGCCAATTCAGTGGCTCTTCCTCCCCCACTGCTAGGCTGCTCCTGCCCTGCGAGAGGGCCAGGTAGCCAAACCAGGCAGCTAGCTTTTAGCCTTTTTGCTGCCAGTCACAAAACTTAGGCTCCTATGGGCAGTCTATCACCTGCTCAGCATTTTCCCGTCTGCCTGCCTCCGGACACCGTTTTCCCGCCATCCACCTCCCCAGCTCCCCCCCTCCCAGGACCTACTTAATAGAGGCCACGGTGTGGCCTCATTGAGCAGATCCTCATCAGCTCCCTTTTGCTGCCGGTTCAGTGCCCCTTCCTTCCCCACTGCTAGGTTGCTCCTGCGCTCCTAGAGAGCCAGGTGGAAATCTTGATAGACAGCTTGTAGTCTCTCTGCTGCCAGTCTCAGGTGTTAGGTTCTACCCTAGGTTCCTGGGGCCAGGCTATCACCCACCTTTTTCCTGCTTCCCACCACTGGTTTCCTGCTGCCCACCTCTCCAGCACCCCTCCCGCTCACAGGAGTGAGCCACAGCGCAGCCGCACCAAAGGTAGGCCTGTCTGCACCTGGACTGCGCCCAGTGCCAGGATCCCCGATTCCCCGGGAGCCCACATGTACACCACTGCTGAGCTCCAAGCCCTAGACCACAAATGCTGCAACAACTCCTGCCTCACATCTCCTCGCTACACAGAAGGACCATTCAACTGCCATCAATGTCGGTTTACCTCCAACCGAGGACCACCTGCCCTTGAAGAAACCCACACCTCTCCCACCCCACCAACGAGTGACAACATCCCAGAAACTCTCCAGTGCCTCTTGATCAACAACAGATCACTCTGCAAACACGCCACCGAAGTCTGGGACATCATATCCACCCTCAACCCTGACATGACCTTTATCACAGAGGCATGGCTCAACTCCTCGTCGGCCTCTGACATTGCCACTATGACACCCAACAGCTACAAGATGAAGCACCATGATTGCAACAACAAACATTAAGTGGCATCACCATTATCCACAAAGAATCAATCCACTGCACCAACACCAAAGACAAAACCACGCCGATCAGGGAACACCTGAATTTCCAATTTCACACTGATGACAAAACAACCATCAAATGTAGACCCCCAAGACAATGAACCGGCTTCTGCAATACCATCACTGACTTCATCACCCCACTTGCCATTGAATCCAAGCACTACATCTCCCTTGGAGATCTCAACTTGCACCTGGACGAACCCATACGCACTAACTCCGCAAACGTCTTGAAACAAATGGACAACATAGGCCTCACCCAGCTGGTCACAAACTCCACACACACAGAAGGACCCACACTAGACCCTATCTTCACCTCCAGAAACAGAGTAAAATTCAGCCATACCACGGAACTCACATGGACCAACCACTCCATCGTCCACTTTACCATCACAGTACCTCCAACCCTGCAAGCACCACCTTCTGCAGTTGCAACAAAGCAACACAGAACCAATGGACGGACACCCTTCACATCCCCAGCTCAAAGCCGCAGTCAACCTGAAACGGGCAGTAGAAAACTTCAACTCCTTGATCACCAATCCCACCAGCCGAGTTGACCCCTTCACACCAGCCAAAACTTGCAGATCCACCAAACAAAATAGCTTGTACACTCGAACTCAGCACAATGAAATGCAACTGCAAACAACTAGAAAGAAGATGGCACACCAGCAGAAATGATACAGACTGAACCACCTTCTAGTCACCCCTCAAAAATTACTGTCAACAACTCAAAGACACAAAAAAGGAATCCATTGCAGACCGCAATGAGGCTAGCAACAATCACAGTAAGGAACTCTTCACCATCGTCAGAGAGTTTGCCCGCCTAAAAGCCACCAAGAACACAATCCCTCCCTCACAGATACTCTGCGATGCTCTAGAAAACCTCTTCCACAACAAGATATCCACCATCTACAGGAACTTTGAGCCCCAACTCACTGACTTCCTCACCCTCCCCACTCCTACAGAGGCCTTCCGCAAGCAACATCTCACCACATGGGAACAGCTAACCACACCAAACACTACAGCCATATTGAACTCCATCACTCTGGAGCACCCACCTACCCATGCCCCACCACCTCTTCAACCTTAGAAGCGACAAGATCAGCCAACAACTCACTACCATCCTCCATACATTAATCGCCACAGCAACCTTTCCCGACACATGGAAATACACAGAGGTCAAACCCCTCCTCAAGAAACCCACTGCCAACTTCAGCGATCTTCAGAACTACAGCTCCATCTTGCTACTCACATTTCCCACCAAAGTCCTGGAGAAGGCCATTAACATTCAGCTCACCAAACAGCTGGAAAGAAACAACCTACTAGACCCCTTCCTGTTAGGCTTCCGAGCCAACCACGGTACCAAGACACCCTAGATCACTGCTACAATTAACATCCGTACCCTACTCGACAGAGGAGGTTTGTTCGCCCTGATCCTTCTCAACCTTTCCGCAGCATTTGACACTATTTACCACCATAAACTCATCAAGAGACTGCACCAGATTGGAATCAAAGGAGGTGCACTCAGATGGATTGCATCATTCCTCAGTGGACACATGCAGAGAATCTGTCTCCCTCCCTTCGCCTCCCAATCCAGGAACACTGTCTGTGGCATCCCCCTATGTTCATGCCTCAGCTCTACCCTCATCAAGATCTACATAACACCGTTAGATGACTTTGTCAGAACTCATGACATCAACATCATATCCTTTGCTGATGACACCCGTCTCATCTTCTCGGTCTCAGCAGACCCCACCACAACAAAGACCAACTTCCACAACTGCATGAAGAATGTCGCAACCTGGATGAAGGGAAACTGTCTGATGTTCAACACGGATAAGACCGAAGTGCTGATCTTTGGCAACCATACCTCGTTCTGGAAAAACACCTGGGTGGCTTGCGGAACTCAGACCCACCCCCATACCAAAAGACTATGCCCACAACCTCACCATCATCCTGGACAGGAAACTCACGATGAGAGATCAACACAGTCTTCTTGGCCTGCTTTCAAAGTCTCCGCATACTCCGAAGAATCTTCAAATGGCTCACCACAAGCACCAGAAAAACAGTCATGCAAGCCCTAATCACCAGCAGTCTGGACTAAGGCAACACACGGTATGCAGGAACCCCCATCAATCTCATGAGAAGGCTCCAGACAACACAAAACTCAGCAGCCAGACTTATTTTCAACCTACACAAATGAACCCACATCACCCAGCACCAAAAGATCCTCCACTGGCTTCCTGTCCGGAAAAGATGTCAATTCAAGCTACTGACACACACCTACAAAGCCCTCCATGACCAAGGACTTGCATGCATGAACCACCTCGTCAACTTTCGCCAACCCTCCAGAAACCTCCACTCCACCTCCCTCGCCCTGGCACAAATACCACTCATCCACCGTAGCCACAGCTGAGGACGCACCAACTCCCACCACAACGCCATGTCCTGAAATGCCCTCCCCCACCACCTCTGAACATCAAGACCTGGCTCTTTGACTAAGGCTGGATACCCTCAAGGTTGATAAGCCATGCTCTATAGGTACTTATTGATTTATCAACATGCAAGTCTTACAACCTGTCCTGGCTGATCCGAAGTAACAATGAAAAGATCACATATGAAAAACATTAAAGATATGTAACAAAAGCCCACCAGATATCCAGTGTTTGCAATATGACATCTGATGCTAACACTAGATTTTGGTACTAAGAGAGATGCACCTTTTCCTGGTCTGTAGAACATGGTGATGAGAGCACATCAATATTCCACCTAGTCAATGACAAACCAGGGTAAACCCAGGTATCCTTCACTGACACCTGATCTTCCTGACACTCCCTGAAAACGAGTCCCAATTACAAGCTCAAAGTCTTCCTTAAGAAAGCAAAGACCCAGAGGAGCTTTATAATCAAAGAGGAAATAACATCTTATTGTGCACCACAGCTAAAAGAAGGTACAATGGTGATCATTTGCTTTGAACAAAGTTCAACAATGAGAAACCGCAACTGTCCTTGCTCAGTCTCTAGAGAGACTTCAAACCTAGGGTCTTATTTAAGAGAAAATAACCCAACGTGGTGCTGCAAGCCATTTGGCTGCACTGCGCTGTGTTAATTCTGAAGCAAAGGGATGCTTCATATCTACAACGATATGACAGATCTCTCTGCTCTACCCTGTGCTGTTTCACAATTAGCTGCCATGCGCTGATGCAGGCAACCTTGCAAGGCCTGCGTCAGGGGGATGATTGTGTTTTTGCAGGAACGGACACCTTCCTGCACGAACACAATCACAAGAAGTGATTTCCTCTTCCCATGTGTGCTGCAGAATGCAGCACACACAGAAAGAGGAAAAAAACAAGAAGAAATTAAAACATTTCTCCTCGTTGCACCTCCCTACGCCTCCCCTGGGGAGGCGTAGCATTCTGACGCATTTCCAGGTTTACGATCTCTCGTAAATCTGGAAATGCGGCAGAAGCCATGGGTGTTACGTGGAACACACACAACAACACCCATGGCACGCCCCTCTCACACAAAGTGTTGCATGTAAAGGGGCCAGATGTAGAAGGAGACAAAAAGCCATGCAGGGTTGGCTCTACGTGTTCTTATAAATATGGGGCAGCAGGTTGCGACGCCGGTGCTTCACAAAAAGTGACACACTGGCGGCTCAAGGAGCTTGTAAATAAGCCTCATGGGGTCTAAAATTCAGGGCCAGAACCAGGGCCAGATCTGCTATAGGGTGTTTTGGTGGGCTAGCATGGTGGTGAGTGGATTCATTGCTGTGGGGGCTTGATATGTTGCTGGAAACCTGCCAGCACTTCTACCTAAACAATGGAAAACAAGTGCTTTAACCCGTTTTTTGCATTGTTTATTTAGAAACACCTGGTAGACAGTCTGACATTTGCCACAATTGAAGACTCAAGCAAGACAGGGCTGACCACCACAATGCTGAGTTTACAATATTGACTTACAAACATACCGACTTGCTTCTTCCTGTAAATAAACTATGCAATGAAAACACCCAGCTTTCAGTCACAAAAGCCATGGAATTTCAGATCCTGTAACTTACCCATAGTCTTATCTCTGATACTTACAATCTCACCCTCCACTACCAGCCAGTGCCTAAGTATCATTATTTGCACCATGTAAAGCTCAGAACAAATGGTGATACAGCCTCTCTTTCCATACCTCAAAAAGGAATAAGTTCCAGCACAGTAAGGTTGAACTGTGCCCCAATTAAATAATATCTTGAGATTGCACCATTTGAGGTTTGTCTTGTTGATCAAAGTCCATGAGACATAGAGGATGTCTAACACAAACACACACATGCAGGCAAAACGCATGCACGCACGCACGCACGAATACACACACACCCACACACACCCACACACACCCGCCCCCTCTATTTTGGCAGCTAAATGAGATCTAGAAGCAGAAAGGACAAACCTACATTCCATGCAGCGATGACCAGCAAGAACCTAGAAATAGGAGAGACCCGCAAATTAGTCAATAAACTTTGTGAACACTCTTGGTGCTGCTTTGAAAAATTGGGAGTGGACCCTGAACTGATAGTGCAGTCGAGAAATGCAGGCCATTCAGATGGAGCATAAGAATGCAAATGCAGAGATTTTGAGGTGGGTTTCTTCCAGAAAATTCCCCAATCAATTCATGGGAATGAGCCACTGGAGTGCTTCTTTCTTTCAGTGGATCTTTATGTTCATTTTAAGATTTACATTTTTTATATGCATACTTGTTTATTCTCTAACATTACTCTTTAACATTCTGATTTTCTTTCTTTATAGACAATGCCATATTAGAAAGGAAACATTCGTACTGATCAAATTTTGCATCAATCTATTCACTGACATTTGGACCAATCGACTGCTGTAAAATGTCGTTTTTATACTCCGCGTCCAGTAACAATGCTATTTTTAGATCTTGCATGAGACAGTGCATGTGCTGTCTCTTGCTGTCTCTTTCGATGATCTTTTGTTCAAAAGGGTTGTAAGGAAAGCACAATAAATGAAAAATTGAACTGACCTTGTGCAATTTTTCTAATATGGGACAGCTGATGCAAAATTGCACAGGCATTTATGCAGACATGTCCTGGAATGCCATTCTTGTGTGAAATTTATAGTATAAACTATATATTCTACATGTTGTCCTCTAAATAGATTTTGTATGAGCCATTATCCTAAAAAGAACAACATGCTCCTTACTACTCCTTATGTGGGATGGGGATACAGGCCTCTCCATCTAGCTTAGGTCCTGTCAGCAACTGCAGGACCACTATCGCCCAGCACCACCGACCTCTCTTACAGTTGTTTGCCCTTCAACTGTCCATCCAACACAGCCAGACAGCAGAATGCACCCACTGTGGAGAGAGAGTATCAATCCATTTATTTCCATTGTGGGTTACAGAGATCGAGAATCGGGTTACACTGAATGATGTAGCTGTTTTTTTTCCATACTCAACTATGCAAACAAAAGAAAGACTGATTGTGCTAGCCCCTTCTGTTCAGTAAATGGAGGCAATTGTGAACAGGACAGCAAGACAAAAGTCCCAGTCCTCAGAAATAGGTGCCAGGCTCATAGGCCATCACTGTCACGAATCAAGTACAAAGGGCCTGATTACAATGACGGTGAGAGCCTGTCGGTGGCGGTCGCACCGCCATCGTAAGCATGTTTATCGCCCGCCAAATTAGGTTGGCAGGCAGATGGTTGGTGGTCAGAGAGACCGACCGCCACGGATCCGATGGGCTCAAGGAGCCCGTGGACCATCGGAGGGAACTCCGATCCCTACAATGGTGGCGGTGCCTGCCAGGCCATAGGGATTATGATGTCCCTCCACGCCGTTGGATAGCGTAGGGGTTAATTGCCATGAAAAGGCTCTCAGAAAGGGATATTGGGGGCCTGTAGCGGGTCCACCTTCCCCCTGGCTCTCAGCTTTGGGTGGCACCAATGGTGCCCCCAACATATCCCTGCACCATGGTACAGGCACTGCATGGTGCCTGCCACATAGTGCAAGGATATGTGTTATGTCTAATATTTGTACTGCGGCATGTGCAAAATATAGCCATTGCGACCGCCTTGGAGGAGGTCACATTGTAATGCCATTGGTGGGACCGCCGACAGCAAGTCAGGCGTTCCCGTTTCCGATATGATTGCGGTCGGACGAAAGTCTGACCACTATCATAATAAGGCCCAAAGATTTGAAATCGTGAGCATTGGGTTTCAGAGATACAGGGACACTCAAAATTAGGCCATCAGTAGTAACCAAAATCAATCTACATTAAAGTGTTGTAGTAATTGAAAGATGTCCTTAGAGACGTTTTACAGCATTGGCATACTGGGCAATAGTGAAGGGGCCAGAAATTCCAAGGGGAACGAGGTAAAGTGTACTTTTTATCTCACATATGTCTATTTCTCTGTCTCAGCCTTCAATATAGAATTCAGGATTGTTTGGCAGCATGAGACATGAATTAGAAGGCAATGAGTGATAAAATTCAAAGCTGCTGTAAACAAGAGGCCCCAAAATATTTCTTGCCCTGGGCCCTCAAAATTCCTAACGTGGCATTGCGTGTGCTGTTTAGAAATTATGAGACTTGACTACAGACCTCCTACTTATAATTTCAGTGGTCTTTAACGTACCCACATTTGGTTAGTTCATAGTCACCTCAATTCATTAATTCATTAAATACTGTTTCTGATTTTCTAGCATTCAGTGTCCTTTACGAGAGGATTGTGCATGGTATATGCAGTCTTTGTATACATATTTTGCAGACATTATAGACATTAACAACACTTTTTTTTGTAAATGTACTCTTTTTCGCTATTCACAAACTATGATTTAATGGTAACTTTACAATTGTGGAGTCCTCAGGCGGGACGCTTTTGATAACCAGAATAATCATGTCAAGGACAGTTTGCTGTGAAAGTATGAATCCTGACATACAGGCACATACCACACATAAGTCAAAATCCATCAGTTTTATGTAAACTGGTAAATTGAGTTTAGTCTATTTCATAGTGCTGTTCAGGATGTTCTGCTTCCTCGACTGTGAAAAATTCATTTTGGATGGATCTGATCCAACAATGTGTTTCTGTTTAACTTAACTGTACTGTGAACTGTTGACAAGGGTGCCATGTTTACTGAAGGACCCGCTTTCTGTAAGGGTAGAACGTGTTTTTTCAGTCCAAAGTTCTACCTGGGTTAGACGGAGGTTAGTGTTTTTAACTAGTTGACTTCTTGCTGCAAGAATGCGTGACTCAGCATGCATGGAAAAGGGCTTGAAAGCATTCATGTCAGGATGTTTGCTCTTCAATATATCATGAACATAGAAGGAAAAGTAGTACAGCGTCATTGCAGTGCCGGACGAATTTATTTTGTTTAAAAATTCACAATAGGAAGACGAAGATCTCTTCGTTTGTCTTAATAACTTTGTACCACGCCTGATATTTGTTTAAATTATATTTGTATTAAAGTCTATCATGGTTTTGTTACTGCAATGAAAATGCTAAATGTTATACGTGAATGCTAACACTCTCCAAGAAGGATAACAAGTATTGGCAAAGCCCATGGGTTTTGCCTTTGTCAACTATTGGCTTTACTTATTGACTCCCCCCACACCGCAGTGAGATGGTCACCGTGAATGTGCATGCATGCACATCAGCCATCTGGGAGTGGGTTTTCTTGTGATAAGAAAAATTTCTTCAAAAATGACCACCATGCATGCACGCACACAAGTAGCAGCCATCTTTTTTTTTTATTGAAAGCAAAAAAGAATCCAAAATGTCTGCCAAACAAGCAAACACAAGTGCTAATATGAGCAGTCGACTTGGATTGGTTTAACATTTGTTTAAAGATGATCATTTGACAATACAGCAGTGGATGACGGTAATAACGTGAGAGGTGGGGGGGGGGCAAGCATGCACTCAGATCAGCCAAATTAGAGTAGTAGGTGTTCAAAAGAGGCTGAGAGAAACAGTGAGACATGCACAGAAGAAGATAACATTGTGCGCCATGCTCTGCAATGTAAGGTTATGACATCAGCAGTGGAAGGTTGCAACTCATCAATCAAAACACAGTGAGGCAGAAATGCTCCTGGAGGCAAAATCACCACATTGGGATAACAGCCATCAAATCAGGTGCATAGAACTGAGATATACAATAAAATTATCAAATCATGAGCAAGGAATGGATAGAAAGCCCATTCTAAATCCATATTGGATACAAAAAGACTACATACGATCAGAGAAATGAAGATGTGAATAGGCAAGACTTACAAAAAGCAAAAGCTTTTTCACTTTATTGAGGAGGGCAAATTTCAAAGGTTTATTGAAAGCAATAGCCTTGGAGACAAAGATCAGAATTTTCTCATAGTGTACATGGGTGTTATGCTACACAAAGTTGCACTAACAACAGTGAAAATCAACATTCTAATGCAACAGCTTTTATGCTCAGAAAGCTGATTATCGTGCATTATAAAGAATGATTTCCACCAATACTGTGTTGATTTATGTGACAAAGTCATGACTGTGGTGAAACAACTCAAAAACCATATGTTTTGATGGAGTCAGATATATTAACGTAGCATGATCTGGCTTTGTGCCAAATCCTGAAGCCAAGTGAAACCAAGTGCAATCAAGGGTTGAAGTGGTTTATCACTGACCTGATACACATACGTATAAATTGGGATTTAACATAAAAGCTCCCTCTAGCAAGTATGACTCCTGTGCTGTTGTCCAAGCATAGGACCATGTGGTGCGGGAGCACCCGTCCTGCGGCCTGGTGAGGGTCCGGGTGCCCGTGACGGGGTCCATCGGGCCAAGGGAGGCTCCCCAGACCTGGCTGGGATCAGAAGCAGGGAACGGGCCAGGTGGGTGTGTGGCAGGCTAAGTCTTTTTCTTGCGTAAGTAGGAGTTTGGAATTCTGGTGGGTGTACCTACAAGTGTTTATCCTACTCTAGACATTGTTGGCCTGCTTGTTGTCCAGGATGGGCATTGCACAGACCAGTAATCTTTAGCAAAAGTGATGCGAACATCACCGAAAGTGACTCTTGATGAATCTTTGTGTTTTTGATATTTTTCACTCAGTGGTCTGTTGTGTTAAGGAAAGTAAAACTGAGGCCTAGATATTCTGATATCTGCGGATGTGTAGTAAACTAAACAGGAAGTGGTCTTCTAGTACGAGTTGTTCTGGACCTTGCAAGTAGCAATTGAGAAGATCTGCTCAATCACTGAGAATTTGGCATTGTATAGCACAAAGAAGGCGATTAGCCAAGTCAGTGAATAATTCAAGCAGTTAAACAGTAGTAAAAGTATGCCCAACCTTATGGGTGAATTCATGAAAACGCATTTCAAACCACAGCCCTCAGAGCCACACAGCTCAACGCAGCAGCTCTTACCTGGCTCTTGGGGTCAGGGGTAGAGCACCTTTCACCTCCCTGCACTGTCGCTGACAGTCCGCTACGCCGCCTCCAGCTCAAACGAGGCCGCCTTTGAGGAGGACTACAGCCCCCAGCGTCCACTCTGCGTCCCGCCCACATCCGCCGGAGAAGCGCGCCCGGAGGCGCTACATTAACAGACGCTCCCCCCGCGTCGCGGGACGCGCGCGGGCGTCGCCGGGCTGAGCCCGGGCAGAGGGCGGGCCGTCTGTGGCCGTCCGGGGTCGACGAGGGTCGGGTCGGCCAAGTCTCTGACATCACGCATCCGGTATTTCAAGGTATTGCTATCTGGTTGATGTGCCCATGTTCTAAATCCAAGTCATGGGTAAGAGAAAAACCCCGGAGGGTGGGTCCGAGCCATCAAGATCTCTGGCCACTAAATCCAAGTTGAGGAGGACTAAAACGAAGAAAACTTATCACCATGCGGGGAGTAATTGTGTGATGGACCGCATAGATGTCATTATTGACGAATGCGAGGACCTACTTAATCCTACCCCTCAAACTGCCGTTGGCGGGAGGAGGGAGATTACCAGAGGTGTTGTTACGGTTCCGGACATGTTTCTCCTGAAAAAGGGTGGGGAGGATATATCTAATTTGGAAGTGGGTAAAGTAGTGGCTTCTACTACCCCTACAGCATTATTGTCTGAAGGACAAGCCCATTCCCCCAAGCCTCCTCATGCCTCTATTGAACCATCTGTTATTGTTTGCAGCAATAGGTTTTCTGTATTGAGTGAAATTGACATTGATACTAGTACCCTTGCTTCGCCTCCCATTGAACCCTTGGTCCCTAATCCGGGTGCTTCTGCATCTGGTGAAAGTTTTACCACGAATTTAACAGAGGTTCTTTTGGGGCCTGAGGCTAGCAACCAGGATGTGAAATCTCTAGTGGTGACAGTGAAAAAACTTTGCTCCTTGATTGAAACCATGCAAAACAAGATCGAGGTGTTAACGGTTGTTGTTAAAAAACTAGAAGAATCTAACTTGGGCTCAGGCACCCACCATGACTCCATCTCCGCTGAAGGGGTTCGGCCTACAGCCCCTCCTGAAGTGGTAGATGGTTTACATAAGTCATTTAACATATGTAGTAGGACTCTGCCTCATGTCTCTCGCCCCTTTGAGAAATCAGTCCCGTTCATTAGTTCAATCTAGGGCTGATGTTCATCAAGCTGCTATTCCAGCTCCTGCTAGTTATCCTACTAGAATCCCCCCTGGTCCCCCTGGTATGTGTCAGAATACTTTGTATGCTGGAGGACTCTCACGTGACGATGTAAGATCAGGCACCACCCCTAGGAGTATCTCCCATCTTCAATCACAAAATTCTGGGTCACAAACACGTGTTCCGCATCCTCGGAAAATCTATATGGTGAATGTCCCGAGCCTGTCCTCTGGCTCTGATTATGAAACCAATGAATCCCTGACCAATAAGGTTATCCATTGGATTAGGCACGTAAGGGGCTGTTGTTCTGTAATTAGAGCCGACATAGCAAGAGTAAGTAGGATCCCCCAGGTTGGTAGAGGGAGGGATTCTATTGAGGTTACTTTTACTGACCCTACTATAGCAGACAACCTAATTAACCTCGAGTTTAGAAGCTGTTCCCCGGACAACTCTGCTATTCAAATGAGGTCTACTCCCACTGGCTCCTTTCGTCTAGATGGAGCCTCTAGTTTGCCCATGGGCGAGTCGTGCCTAGAACAAAATGACTGACTGCATAAAGATTGCAGCCTAATAGTCCATCCTGTTTGCTCATTGCTGACTGATAAAATCCCAAATGCTGAGCCAGGCACTTTGGCCTGTGTGGAAATAGAAGGCCTTTCCTTAGATCTGGCAAGGGCAAACCAATTGAGCACTATTCCGGTGACCCAAAAGACGGGCAGTGCATCACAAGCAGAGTTCGGGATGCTCTTGTCCTGGAATATTGCAGGGCTAAAATCTAAATTGGAAGATCCAAATTGGGTAACATTTATTAATCTTTATGATATCTGCTTATTCCAGGAGACCTGGACACTCGAGGCCCAGTTTTTGTTGGGTTTCCTGAATTATAATGTTTTGGTGATCAAGGGTAAAAAGGGTCGCCCTTCTGGTGGTCTCACTATTTGGATCAGGCAGGATCTTGGTCTCATTGTAAAGGAGCTTCCTACCTCACACCCAGATATCCAGTTGCTTAACCTCAAGTTTAAAGATGGAAAGCTTCTGGATATCTATAATGTTTACATTAGAAGCACAGGTGGAAAGAAATCTGATACCATAGGCCGATTGGATGAACTTATGCTTTTATATTCCCAACATTCCTATGTTATTTTAGCTGGTGATTTTAACACAACCTTTGAACCGCTTCTTGGTGTTGATCGGAGTATTTCAGTGGTAGAGGATGACCTATGGGGTGTCCCTAGTCTAGACCTTGAACCTGCCATTCGATGGACTGAAATAGCAATCCAGATTAATGCCCTTTGTTTGAACATGGGGCTTCGTGCAACAAATGGCAGGGCTGCACATGATAAGCTAGGGACTGCTACCTTTAAGTGTGGTTGCCGTACTAGTAGGATTGATTATATCTTATTATCACTAGAGCTGTGGGTGACCCTGAGGGACATGACGGTTATAGACAGATTGGAGAGTGACCACAATCCTCTCTCCCTGTCTATCTCGTATTGGGTGACCACCACCGCCCATAGTGATTCTCCTCCACAGTATCAACAAGATGTAGTTATTACTACCGATTTGCGCCATGTTAAGTGGACTAAGATTGTCCAAAGTCAAGAATGCTTAACACGTATTTTAAATAGTTTAGAGCTTGCTACCCAAGATTTAGGTGTTGTATATAACCAGTGTCTTTTGGATTCACATTCCACACCCGAAATGTCGATCCACGATTCTTTCTTCCTTGAACTTAAAAATATTTTTGTAAGGCCCTCCAGACTACCTAAGCCCAATCATGATCTCTCAACACGATGGTATTCTATTGAGTGCAGAGATGCCCGTGAGAATCTGGGAATTGCTTTGAAATCTGGCGACAGTCTGGAAGTTCGTATCGCCAGATATGACTATAAGCAAGCTATCTTTAAAGCAAAGAGAGCGTGGGACTTTCAAAGATGGGAGGAACTTAGGGAAGCTGGTGCCCAGAAGGATATGAGACGTTTCTGGTCTGTTTTCAAATGGGGTACTGGGGGTAATCCTGAAAAACCCCAAAATTGGGTCTCGCAAGACGCTTGGGTCAAGCATTTTGAGGCCTTGTATGCTGCTGAAGAAGATACGTGCCCCTTTTCTAATTATCAAATTATTTTTTATAAGGAAGATGCATTTTCTATAGGTGATGTTGACATTGCCCTTAAGACACTGGTTCCTGGAAAAGCCCCTGGGATGGATGGAGTCCCTGCGGATATTTTTCTGAATAATTGTAAATCTTGGGGAAATTATATTTTAATTTTAGCCAACTTGATAGCTAGAGGTGCCCCGATTCCCACTTCCTGGAAAGGTGCTGAAATTATCCCGGTGTTCAAGAAAGGAGATAAGTCCCTCCCTGCCAACTATCGTCCAATTAGTTTGATCGATACTACACAAAAGATCCTAGGCAGGTTGATCCTGAATAAAGTGCTGGACTGGGCTTTAGAGAATACAATCCTTTCCCATCTACAGGCTGGTTTTAGAGCTAGAATAAGCACCATTGATCAGGTGCTGCATTTTGCTATGCTCTATTGGAAAGTAGTCCACTTAGGGGGGGGCAGCTTATATGCTGCCTTTATAGATCTTAGGGCAGCCTTTGATCTTGTCCCCCGGGCATCCCTATGGACCACCCTAGACAAGATGGGGATGCCTGCTGTCTTAATCTCCCTAATTGCCAGACTTCATGTAGACAATTTTGCACAGATCCGATGGGGTGGTGTCGGCCAAGTGACTAAACAGTTTCCTATCCAGAAGGGGGTCAGACAGGGATGCGTACTTGCACCAACTTTATTCTCCCTGTATATTAACGATGTTGCTGCATTACTGATAGATGCAAATGTAGATGCCCCCTCCTTGGCAGGTAAAAAAATTCCTATTTTAATGTTTGCTGACGATTGTCTTATAATTTCTAAAACGCCGAGTGGCCTCCAGAAGTCTCTAGGTATTTTTGAGGACTTCTGTCTAGCCCGCGGCCTTGAAATCAATGTTTTAAAATCTAAATTTATGTCTTTTAACCAGTCAAAATCTTTTAAAAGTAAAATATATATGAATAACATGCCATTGGACCAGGTCCAAGATTTTACTTATTTAGGTATTTGCATTCAACATGATTTGGGATGGAAAAAGCAAGTAGATTTGGCATCCCTTAAACATTCCCAGCTCTCTGGCGCGTTAAGCAAAGAGCACGCCAAATCCCTGACTAAACCCATTAACCCTGCTCTTCGGGTGTATGACGGCAAAGTGGTTGGTGCTGCGCTCTACGGGGTAGAGCTGTGGGGTTTTGATAATGTATATAAACTATCTACCTCTGAAAATAGATTCTTAAGGAATCTCATTAAACTACCTCAGAGTACTCCCCTTTGTCCCTTGTCCTATGATCTAGGTATAAGGCCAATAGCACTAATTGCCCTGTTTCGCCCAGTTTTATATTGGAGACGCCTATGGGTGACTCCTGAACTCAGGCTTTTTGCTCTTGGCCTGATGGATATTATTAAATTGGATACTTTTCACAAGGTCAAGTGGCTTTGTAGAATGCGTGATTCGTTCCAAGATCTGGGCCTAAAAAACTTGTGGGAGGATCCACTAAATGCTAGCTTCCCGTCTAAACAAGTATTGAAGGCTCTATACTGGGAAAAAGTAGCAACTCGAGTTTTTAGTTCCACAGCCCCGCTTTCATTGTCTGGTATCTTTCTTGATTTTAAGGATACTATTTCTCTGGCACCTTTTTGGGATGACATTACAAATCCTTTGGACAGGAAGCTATACTTTCAATTTAGGGTTGGCAGTCTCCCAGTTAGAGAGTTTACTTCTAGGTGGGCCGTGTCTAATGTGCTTAACTGTCCTGGCTGTACTGCACCTATTGAATCGGTCAATCATTTTCTGTTCCAATGTCCATCCTATGTAATTCCCCGCAAGTTCTGGCTAAAATCAATGTGCCGACTCCTAGGTACCAGAAATGCTAAGGTGGCAGTGCGTATTATGCGTTCTGCTGAAATCCCATTTGTTTACATATCTGTTGCCAAGTTTTTAGGTAGGGCATGGGTGATCAGGAATAAAATGTTGGCGGGATAACCATCCCGATATTCTGTAATGTTAATCCCTCTGCAAATGCCTTTATTTATTGTCTTAAACCATTTTTAATATGCTATTTGTAAATTGTGTATATATATATAAATTTTGTATGCTTTTATGACAATCGTCGAATAAAGCTTTCTTGACTTGACTTGACTTGAAAACGCAAGTGTAAAACACTGCTGATGGTAAAACCCATATACAGAGGGGCATATTTACTAGAAAATGTGATAGCGTGGAGCTGTGCCAAGTTTGGCAGTGCCGCGCTCTAAAATTTTCGAAACACAGGGATGCACCATTTTTACTACAGTATGGTGCACCCCTGTGTTCTCCCTAGCGCTGGTGCTAAAACTAGCTGCCTAGTGCCAACGCAGGCAGCCTTGCACCATAGTGCAAGGGTGTCTGTGTTGCAGGGAATGATTGTTTATGTGCAGGAATGTCCCTTCCTGCACATAAACAATCCATAACGGCTATTTTTTACTTCTATGTGTGCTGCATGCTGCAGCACACGTAGAATTAGCAAATCGTAATTATTTAATGATTATTTACATGCAGGAAGGGACACCGTCTGGGCACATAAAACAATCATTAATGGCGTTTTGCCTTTTTAAGGGGCTGTAGAACACACACAGAGAAAGCAAAAATGAGGAGAAATAAAAGCATTTCTCCTAGTAAACCATTCTAACACCTGCTCTTGCGTGGCATTAGTTTTTGGCACTGTCACAGATTTACACCTCCTTGCAAATCTGGGGCAGCATCAAAAAGAAATGGGTGTTGTGTTGGAACACTCACAACAACACCCATTGCACACCCCTTTGCCACAGAGGACTGTGGCAGAAAGGGGCATATTTGCAAGGTGGTGTTATGCGACGCTAATTGGCTTAGCGCCACTTTGTAAATAATGAAAAGGGGGCTACGCCATTGGAGTGTCAAAAAAGTGATGTTCCAGTGGCGATAGGGGCTTGTAAATATGCCCCAGAGATTCATGTGAGATTCTTTCATGTGGCCATAGCACAGAAAGCTATTATGGACATATCTGGGGCATTCACAACGAATAGAGGATTTCTGTTAGACTTTTCATTTCAGTCTACTAGCTGGTCACTGCAAAATTGAGTAAGGGAAAGTAAATGAGGTTACAGAAGAACTGTGGGACTTATTTATGAGAGGCTTGCGCTGCTGAAGCATCAGATTTTTTGATGCTGCGGTGGCGCAAGCCTCTCAATCATATCTATGAGGCCACACAAAGTCATTTTGCGTGGCTTTGCATGGCCTCATAGACGTGGAGTAAGACAAAGCAGCGCAAGCCAATGCCTTGCCCTACTCTGCACCAGGGAGGGATTCCATGGGCGTTGCAATGGGTTTTCCCACGCAACATCCAAGGATTTTGACACTGCTTCAGATTTACCTGAATCACGTAAACCTGGGGAAGCATCAAAGCCTTGTGCCTCCCCAGAGCAGGCGTAACATGGAGACATTTTTGTATTTTTCCTCTCTCCAGCATTCTGCAGCACACATAGAAAGCGCAAAATGCCTCACATTGTTTTTCTTGTGGCAGGTGCCAATTCCTGTACATAAACAATCCTGCATGCAACACAGACACCCTTGCACAGTGCGTGCATTCGTCCTAGGCAGCAAATTGTGCACCAGCGCAGGGTAAAAGGACAGGAATGCACCATATTTCATAAATATGGTGCATTCCTAACCTTTCACATTGGTATAGGGCAGTGCAGCAAGAAGACTTACGTCATTGCCCTACACCAATTCCCTGTAAGTAAGGGCATGTGTGTTCATCCATCCCCCTCCTGCTAATTATGACCCTCCCGATTACTGCACAGATGTAGAAGAGGTGCAGAGTTACACAGATAAACAGACAGCTCATCTATGGCGGAGAATCATCGACTGACATGTTTGCCGTTGTTGTTAAGTATAAAGATACAAACAACTAAATGTAATGGTAAAAAAAGAGGACTATTGAAAAAAAAAAAAGTTAATTCCTACAACTTGTATATGAAAAAGCCATTCATATTCATAACTATATAAGATCTTCTGGAAAATATCTAATTGAAACAGTGACATAATGGGCCAAATGTCGTAGCACACTAGAAAGTCCTAGGTTTTACAGACAGTTGTGTAGAGGCACACAGGGGCATATTATCAAGAACGGTGTTAAAAATTATTGCCGGTTTAGCGGCAGAAAAGCAGAACATGGACTTCTATTTGAATTCTCCAGGGCATATTATCAAGCCCATTATCGCCGCTTTAGCGGCAGTTTTCTGCCGCTAAACCGGCGATAATTTTAACGTCGTCCTTGATAATATGCCCCACAGTGATGTTGGGGTGTGCCAAATACTCCTTGCTTTTCTGAAAGTTGTTCCAGATGATCTCTACTTCCCAAATGAACTGAAACAAATTGAGATAAACATTACACATTTGTATAATTTCCCTAAAATATATATCAAAAAGATGCAGGTTTTATAGGCAGCTCAAATAATATTTGGCATTGCCCCTTAGTATTCTGTACATATGTCTGGCATAATATACTCATTCACCACATAAGAATTGAGGATCTTCCAGTTTCTTTATTGTCTCATTTTGGGACTATACTCAAAACACAACGGAATCAGACTTGGCCATGTAGTTAGTAGGATATGCAGAACGGACCATGAATACGCATATACCTGACATAGCATACCCAGATTATGATCACCCTAATGATATCGATTTTAGTTTATTCATATAAATAGTACAGGTACTATACTGAAACAGCAGAGCTATTTATTATACTGATCCTAGTATTGCAATTCACAGGCTTTTCTATCACTACAACGTACTGTCAGTTGACAAGCAATTAGGTTGATATATAGACACAATACATCAACAGCATAGGGATTACTGTAACCATTTCATATCCTGCCCATATAAGCACTTGTCCCCTCTCGGGTCCTTCGGATGCATAGTAGTAGCCATGAGAGACTCTACATATATCGTCTGATATATTGGTGAATTGTCAATCACACTGCTGCTCAAAGTACCGTTGGTCACCGGCTATTTTTTCTACATCGTGCGGCCAGTTTATAAGCACTTGGGTGATATTTATTCTAGAGAATTGAATACCTCTTATTACAATATTAACAACATAGGGATTACTGTTTAATTTTCTCGTTTCGCTCCTATAGGCACTGGTCTCCTCGAGGGTTCTTCGGACACGTAATAGTAGCTATGGGACACTCAATATATACAGTTTGATAGATTGGTTGATGGTTATACCTAGTGATATTATAGAGGATAGCACACGATACCAACTCAATATTTAGTACTATTTCCATATTTAAAGTCCAATATAGATATTAAATAGTACACATTGAGATACTTCCAGTTTTTACCACTGTGAATACTAAGAGTGGAATTCACTTCATCATGGCTGCAGCGGTCCTCCCAGGTGGAGACTAGACCGTCCCACCATGATTTTGACCACCGTTTAAATAAATCCCTAAAATAGCGCTTATGCAGAATGCCAAGATACCCGATATTGCCGTCACGACATGTATGTGTATTTATTTCCTGGTAGGGCCGGATTGCGAATTGTAACAGTATCCGTTGCCATTCTTACTTATGACACTTCCTTTGAACTTACACCCTGCATGAGACTATGGTTAAACATAAATATACACACACTCTACAAGAGTGAGTACATGCTGTTTCCAGATGGGAATCAAGAGTTTTTATCTCCCAAAGACGGATTGACCCCAGAGAGTGAGTATTGTTTCTCAATACCTCAGTGATGTCCACACCGTCACGCATTTACGGTTATGCACTTTTACCGAGAAAGGGGGTTCAATATATCTTCCCGCTACTAGCGGCTTGACTGCGGATTACTGTTGTTACTCAGAAACTTTGAGTGTCGGCATATCTCCACGCGAAAACTTCCAGCTTATCTGCCTAATAGCAAATACATTTTAATAGGTTGCTAAGCATGTGCCATAGTTTAGATTAGGATATGGTCATCATGAGGGAGACATTCCTAATATAGTGCACATTTGATTACAGATTCGGACACCATACCACATATGGCTCTCGGCTCCACTCCAGCCAGCGGTGCTTCATCAGGAAAGAACTTATTATTTACTATCCAGATAAGAGCAGTGGCATTTAGCCATTCAGACATTTGGACATAGGTCATCATTATTATGTTTTTTCAGATGAACATTACATTGTGACATCCTAGATTGACTCGCCAACTAATGCCTATATTTCACTACTGCATCTATATCAAATAAGCTGAGTTTTACTCCCCTTACGAGAAGCATGACGCCCTCTTCAATTACTAGAATTGGTGCTGCTCTATTGTGCATGAAATAGAGCAATCAGTACTGGCTTGAAATGAGGAATGCGCAAGAGACATTCCATCACCCACTGTTGTACTGCACCACTTGCTTTCGCTGCCTCTGAAAATGTTGATGTTTTGGAATACTTTCCCTCTACTTTCTTTTCACTTCACGGGAACACAGTTGCTATAACTCTGTCATGAAGAACTAATAATATGACAGATTGGAAGTCCTTCTAAACTATAACAGACCGGAAACACACTTGGTGTCCTCCTGATCACAGACCCTGGTGGCAGGACTTCTATCAATATATTTTGCTCCTCCTAAAAGAATGCATATATATTTATGTTTTTAGCCCATGATGAAGTCTGATGTGACAGATACACCATTAGACACAACACGTGTTGTCGAACTTCAAGGGCGAAATTGGAGCATTGGAATCAAAATCAAATAAAGAACTGTTGATACCATGACCTCAATGCTGGTGATTTTATGAATGCTTGGAGAAACGTCTCGATAACATTTCAGGAACAGCTTGGTACAAGGCACTCCAAGACTCCACAGAGAGGCCAGAGGGACCTGCCAGTCGCAGGTCTTTTCTAGTACACTCTTGCTGGGTCATGTGCTTTAATCTGAAATTCCCCATGCTAGGAACAGATGGGCCTCTCCTCAAGGACAGTCTCTCCTCTTGCAGGGCTAGGCACACTCCTTTCTCCTCTCAGTCGATGCCAGACTTCTAGGCGTTTTAGGCAGATCTCAGTTCCTCCAACAGAAAGAGTTGGCTTCAGGTGAAATTCCCTCATTTCTCGGAGCCTGGCTGTCAGGTAAATCCAGCCCTGGTTACACAGTAGCAGTCTGTGGAGCATTCCCTTCCTCGGCCAAGAAGAACATGGGACAAGAACCCAGTTGAGTAGTTTGGAGCCCACTTTTATACACATTTTCACGACAGGGAATGTGGCTCCACTGTCTTAAACTTCAGAACAGGCATGCAGTCAGTGTTTTTTAATTGCCCTTCTCAAACTGCTGATCTCCAGACCCAGTCTTTGTGTAAAGTGATGTTTCTGGCAGTAGGTAGCATTGGGACTGTCTCCAAGCTCCCACAACAAGAGCATAATGGAATGTGAGCTTTCTTCACTTTTCTGCACCTGGATGTAATTAGTCATTCTGAAGCAGTAATCAGTGACTTACAAACTGGAAGAACTAGCCTAGAAACTGCTTCACCTTGATCAACAAAATCTGCAGTCTTACCCTTCGCCCCTACCATCTACTAAGTGTCAGTGCTCAGTAAGAAATAATCAGCAAGCCCCTTGATAGCAAAATCTTCATGGAATTTCTAAAGGTAGGTCTGTTTACATTCTCTTCACTTCAAAGTCTGGGTCTCTGTCCTCTAGCCATAGGAATGCAGAGATTACACTTCCAGAATGAAAGATGTGGGGGATAAGCACATCAAGATCAATTTTCAGACTATTGCTTTTCTGACATCAGAGAAACATTAGGAGCCAATTGTATAATACTCGTAAACAATATTGATACATGTTGAATTGTTTTCAATGTATGTATGAGGACAGCTAAGGTGCTCAGTGATTTCTATGAGGATAACTGGAAGTGCACACTACAATGGTCATTTAACTTGCTAACTTTCAATGATTTTTGTGTGATCGCTATATGTGAGAAACTATATTTTACCTTTTCAACCACAGAGTTCGCCTTATTGGAGGAGTATATTCTATCAAAATACAATGTCACCTAATTGCCTTTATGTTGATAGTTGCATAAACAATCACATACAAAACTGTAGGGCACACTTTTAATTTACAATAATAGGGATCACTTGTGGAAAACATTAAACAATAAAGGAACACGTATAACAATGTAAAAAAACTTGCATGCCAGTGCACGTTAAAAGAGAGTGGATAATTGAAGTTCTTTAACTTGAGCATGTAAGGACATCGTGATGGGCAACTGGTTATTGCAAAAGCAACACCTCTGGTGGTGAACTGGATGCCATATTGATATTCTTAGCATCACCGTAAATACGCTCATTATAATGGATAGGCATAAACTTAACATACGTTTTTGTAAATCTCACGTTCAGCCCCAAAGGGGCCTCTTGGCGCTAAATAACAGATGTTTATTGTTACCCAACTCAATGGTACTCATTTTATCGACCTCAGAATGGATGAGTGGACCTGCTGGGAATTTAACCTACAACCATGAGGTTACACACAGGCCATTGCAGTGGATGCATTAGTCCACTAAGCCACCAAGCCCGGCTGGTGCATGGTGGGTATCACTAATTGACAATGCTTTTCACTGTTAGAGGCGGTAACAAAATAGAGTTCTTATAACATTTATGATCTCATACTTTAATTCCACTTAACAGTACAGTCTTCAGAAAGCCCCAGGTCTTAAAGCCATAATAGGGGGCGAAACACGTGTTAGCTGGTTTGACTGGTTTGATATCCAAATGGAGAATTGTGAACCCTACTGGTTTGCTAGTCAATGGAAGAGTGTGATTTCACCAAATTGACTATACTCTCTTGCTTTAGATACATTTCACAAAGAATGTTCACAAATGAGAAAATTACACAGTACAGCGTGAATATATTTCATGAAGAATGTTAATAACTGAAACTGTATAACACAACATGATGTAATTCATGTTCACTTCTGAGAAGTATCAACTTTATGAATGAAAAAAATTGATAAAAAGAAGAAAATTGCTGACTATACGAGATTACCACCTATTTGCAACTTTTGGGTAGGTACACTCAACGATTACTATTTACACTTCCACTGTCTGTGAAAGCTTTGAGCTTCCTCTATCTTGTGCTATGCTACAACCAGAGACATCCAAACTCAACCACCCACACACAGAGTCCAACTACCACAAAATGCTGTATACCTACATCACACTCTCACCATACACTTGGGATGTCAGGACAGGGTTTTGGGTTTTACATAACAACTGAACCTTAGACAAGAAGGGTCAATAGGCCACACTCTCACTGACACAAATAAAAAATGCTGGTCACACTAAAGATTGACAGAATGCAGTACACAACCACCAAAACATTATGTGTCATGTCTAGGACATGGTCACTAGCCCACTGTCTACTAAAAGGGCCTGCCGATTGTGCCCCCTCAACACAGGTAACAGGGCTGGCCTTAGACCTCACATTGTCAGGGACAGACGTAAGCCTCTGCACTCAGGACAGACTAGTGTGACACCAGGGCATGCATTGCCATAGTAATCCCTGACACCTAGGGGAGTTTGTGAAATGAGAGAATGATGTCACTCACAATTTAGTTATTCTGTAGCAGAAGTGAGCAGACCCATTACTCCATGCTGTATGCTGTAGGTAGGCAGAAGAAAAATTGGAGAAATAAGGGAGGCAAAAAACACCTAAATAATAAATAATATACATATAATGTTAATAAAATCAAAACTATCAAGGTAGGTCATTAAACAGTTATCATAATATAACTGCCAGAGCAACTAGAATTGCTCTCTGACACCAAGCAAACAGTGCTTTAATATTAATAATGGGCCAATTCATTACTGAAAGTATCAGTCTTATTTATTAACTTATATTATCTCAAATTATCACTGTGCCATTTTCTGTAACTACACCTATTTCGTCCCCAAATAAAAACTCTACATTTTTTTGTGCGATTAGGAATTCTGGTCCCTATAAAGACATTGGTTATCTATTAAATACCACCTTAAGATATTTTGGTAATGCACTCATTTTAGAAATATTATTAGTTGCTATTATTCGACAGTAGCAGTGTAAGCTTCCCTCATCACACAAAGCAAAAGTACAAGACAGGCGACAAACAGCAAAGCAAGTTTTACTTAAATAGAAGGGGTCCAGGAACGACAGACTCAGTGCAAGCTTAACTTGGTCAGAGGATAGGTCCAGCACAAGCAGTGCACTGCAGGTTTCCCTCATACATAAAGCACAGCTGCAACCAGTTTTCAATGATTTATTAGAACAGCTTTGTCGCAGGCAAACTGCAGCGTCTCCAACCGTACCCGAAGGAATTTCCGTTGTTAAGAGAATGTTCAAAAATATTGTCCTAGCAAAAGCAAACACCCTTCCTTCTGGAGATATGAGAGGCAGGTGAGGCCAGAGTACGATAGGGAAGGGTACTGTAGTCTCGAGACCAAAGAAGACATCTACCACTTCATCTGTTCTGTCCATGGTACCCAGCAACACAAAGCAAACATTTAAAGAGCATTATGCAACAGCCTGGCATTAGGAAAGGCAATGAAATTATGATGTTGTTCTGCTCTATGACTACAAAGGCAGCAACTAAGACAACAGTGCTTTTTATTCAAAACCAATGAGGTCAAGGAAAATATTGTCCAAGGCGGAAATATGCTCATAATGGCAATGCAGAATTTTTATAGCACCACTATAGTCTCATGGAGTGTCGCATTATTGCCTTTTTTGTCATAGCTCGGGGAGTTTCCTGCTTTCCTTCCTTTATCTACTTTCAAGTGATTGCTGGAGCATTTAGTATGGAAGTGGTTTCTTCTTTTGTTTATCGCATGGTTAAGTTGAAACCATGTCATGTAATTAACTCATAGGTGTGTGGTATAGAAGTGCGTATCTTCCTTAGCATTTTTCCACAAGTACTCTGCAAAACTGTTTCACAGGGGTACATCGAGAGCATGCTGTATGCTTAAACGTCTTTTGTTGTCAAAATGCTGAAGAAAGTCAAGATTTTTTATCAGGATCATCATTTATGAAGAAACTAGGGATACTTCACAGAGTTGAGAAAATAATTTACCGAACTTTGCCTAAACCTGCAACTGGTAATTCAATTCTCACTGAACAGAATTGATTGGAATGCAACAGAATACAACCTTGCAAACCAATTGTGCAGCTTTATATATATGTCTTACATGTAATGCAACAAAGGTTGAAACAAACACGGCTAGCCTGTATTTGGGAAACGTTCATGATCGCTACTCCTCTGACAAGTGCATTGACGATCCAAATAGTGGTTACAACAAATATTTTTGGAAAATGTCAGCACACAAGGTAGTTAAGGTCACACGACGGGATTAATAATTAATCTAGGGTAATTGGACTTTTTCCCAGAAGCCTTGATTTTGTCAAACAACAACTTGTAGTCCCACCAATCCAGCCTTACTGGGAATAATGAAACATGTTCTGGTTTGAAAAAAGATATTGTAAGTGTGTTATTCTTGAGTATAGTAAGGGCTAAGAAGACCCTACAAATAACATGTAATGAAAATAAATCAGTACAATTTATGAAACAATTCATAAATAAATATTACATAACTCCCACCCTATTCCCCTACAAACCCAACAACCCATTATCACACTATAAACTACTATTAAAATTAAATAGAAAATTCAAATTCACTTAAAATTACAAGCTATATTTTAAAATAAATAATAACTTTTATATAAACAGTTTAAACACATAAAATTAATAAACCAACTAAAACACATTAAAATAATTAAAAAACGATATTCTTGTTAACCCCTTTATTACTGAAAACAATTTTGATATTATTTAAAATGATATTGCCTCAAAAAATTATATTCTTGTCAAAGATATTTGTATCATTTGCAAAATGGAGCCAAGGGGGTCTTAAAGGCAGGTCGCCCCCCACTCATAATCATATACACAAAAGGACCTGCCTCATACACCAATCTTAGTTTTAAGCCCAGGGAACATTCAAGACTTTCTACTCGGCGAGCTGGCTATTGCACAATTTGTTGCCTATTAGCCGTTTTTGCTGAAAATCAGTCGCTATGGAGTTCTAATGTCTCTGGCTGTGAACATGCCTGGAAACTAGGTGAATTTGACAAAAAATTCCCCTGGAAACCTAAAGATCCCCCCACCACTGTGTGTGAGGAGAGAGAGGAAAGGCAGGGAGAAGAGAAAACCACAGTCTCACAATCAACAGCACCATCAAAAATTGATGTCCGTTCCAATGCCTCAAAGAAAAGAAGTGCAGGAAAAAATGAGGACGGCAGTGCCTCACGGACGTAACCCCCACGAGGTGTAAGCGGACAGGTACTCGTCCGTTACCTCACCTTCTCATCATCGGCAACTACCGTCCGAAGTAAAAATGAAAAGTGACACAACAGGTCTAGCATCTATTCTAATACCTATTGTGAAATCAACTAATAATCTAAGCTGTGTCTGTGTACAGGGAAAAAAAGGAAAGAAAAGGGTGTCAACCCTAAGACTAGGGAGAATGAGTCTGATTAGGACCCAAGGTGCTCCCAGTTAAAACCGGGCAGTCCCACACTAGCTAAATGAGACTTTTTATTCAATGCTGTGTGGCTGTCCCCTAAAAACCATAGATATTTGTATATCAAGATATCTATGTTTCACAATATTTCATTTCCAATATTTCCGTCTCCTGATATTTTTAACTCAATAGTTTGTCCAAACACCCCACATTAAACATGGTAATCATTATCTTTTCTATTTATACATAATTATTATTTAATTTGAATACTCATTAGAAAGGTTTGGAGCAACACTGTTGTGGTGAAAGTGTTTCTACCTGCACTTAAACAAAGATAAAATGTGTGCTTAACGTTTTAATCTGTTTAGGGAAGCTCAGTATCCTGCAAATGAATTCAGCACTGCGATTTCTGGGAAATAATTCACAGTTTGACCTCTTGAAACCTTGGCAAAATTCAACAATAAGGCTTAGCCATGAAATATTTATCCATTTATCTATATTCCTGGGACATGGAAAACACAGAAAGGTCCCACAAACGCGACGCAGCACTCTGGCATTTACTCTATGAGTCCTGTTGGAGTACGGCAGAACCGTAGGGGACACCAAAAAAATTCATGAAAGCAGCTATTTGATTGGTCTCTCATGGAACACTACTCAAGAAAAAAGCCCACAGCTTTAAGACACTGCTCAAATTCTTTTCCTGAACACCATTACCAGAGTGGTGTTTAATAGAGGCATTTTGGAAAAAATAGAATCACAGTCCATCATGGTGTCAGGCAAAAAGACACCAAGCACATCATCAACCAAGCCTGTCACAGGTACAGTTTCTGAAAATTATGACATTATGCCATTTCATCTACTTCTACCGCACCTCAACAACTCAGGCTTCAGAAATAATCAGTGATGTAGCAGTTTTTCAAACTTACAGCTGTGAAAAAAGGGCACATGAAAGGCAGAAACCAGGTGCTGCATAGAGTAAAGGCTACAGCCATGGGAACCAGTGGGATGTGGAAGCACCTGAGAGCTATGCATCCCAACAACATATCTCAGGGTGAGATGCAGAAACGTTGAATGACTGAAGGACCAGAGCCTGTCCATAGCTGCATCAACTGAAGATGTTGCATTTTTCCATGCACTGAAGGCATTGCCTCAAATAATTTTGTCTGGGGAACTAATAAATAATATTTTCACAGGCCATGGAAAACCATCTCCACACACAACACAAAGGGCCCGATTCACAAAGGTAAATGTACACTTTTGTGTAAGTTAGTGATTTTTTGCAATTCACAAACGAATTCTATGAGTGGAATGTTTATGAATGCGGAGTCTCCGTACTGGTAGCAGAGACTCGGCATGTAAAAATATAGGGAGTCGTAAAGATACTACTTGTGAAATTGGTTTGTGAATTGCAAAAAAAACAAAAGTGTAAGTTTACCTTTGTAAATCCAGCCCAAAATCTTATGAAAAAACGAAAAGAAATGAGGAAAAAAATAAAATAACATTTCAAAAGATGAAAAAATAGTTCAAATACCAGTAGTTGATAACTAAAAAAACAAATACAAAATATCAGACCAAAAAAAGGGTGAAAAAATCACAAAATATGCTAAAGTAAAACTGTGCATTCATTCTCTTCTACTCACAGCTAGAGAGGGTGAGGTTGGATGATTTCACAGAGTTGGGCTCAGCATCTTACCAGAGACAGGCATTTGACCCAATCCTGCACTCCTTATGGCCGTGCCCCATTTGCAGATGTTCTCCCCAACTGGTGAACAAGTTACACATCCTTAATGTACAGAATTATCAAAAACATTTTGCCACTTTTGTGTAATTCCATTCAGCAATTTTTTTCTATATCAGAGCGAAAGTCTCTTATAAGAATTAACACGGGAATTCCACCCGCCTTTCTTTGCCCCTGCTTCACAGATCACCTCAAAACTTTCATTGAAATAGCCAACTTGAATACAATTTGTTGGAGAAAGTTTTGTGTTAAACAGCACTGAAGTTAATAAAGAAACAAAATATGATTTTCCTATGTAAACTCTGAACTTACTATAGCACTACACAGTAGTGACTGGCATTTGTGATATATATGTGTGTGTGTATGTGTGTGTGTGTGTGTACATATATAGATCCATATACACACTACACAGTGATGGATCAGAATTTCCATTACAAGTGTTTTTTTATTTTGCTAATAAGTTTGGCAACTTTTGACACACCTTTTTCCAAAATAAAAGTTTAGCCACCTCAGCTTCTTGTACTGAAGATATGTGCTGATCCATCATGTGGGGGCCAAGAAAAAGGGTGAGTCCCAAAACATGAATTTCCCATGTAAATACCCATATGAAATTTTAGGATGCGGTACAGTAAAAATGGATGAAGTGAACTATACCAATTTTTTACAAAAATTAGTGCTTGACTCAGAAATCATGTTTTTCATTATTTGGTGTAAATCTGTTATTCTGTTTTCAATAAATTTGCATTTAAAGAGGTGCACAGTATGGTTTTGAAAAACAAAAAATATAAATATGTGAATGCTTAGTACCGCGCTGGTCCATAATTTTAAAAATGGGGTATTCTGATTGGTGCAGGGAGCATTTTCACTCATGGGCCATTTCATTGTCCCATTACCTACACTGACACCCAGTACCAAAAGATTTGATTGTTAGCCGCAGATCTTCACAGAGTGCTGTGGTAGCAGTTGTAGGACTCAGTGACTCAGTCTTCAAGCCCTGAAACATTTTTGAAAAGAAATCCCATGAGGAACACGGTGGGTACACCCGGAACCCTAAGACAAGTGGGGTGGGAGCAAAACAAACTCACTTACATTAAAAATATATTTTTTAAACTAATATGGACACCAGATACCACAGTACCAATTAGCTGGTACAGTGGTGCCCAACATGGCCTCTGTGGTACCACGGTACCAGCTATTGGGCTCATCGGCTTCAGCTTGTTCGGGATCTATAGCTCAGAAAGCAGTCCGTAACACTCAAAATTGCAACATTGGTTCATTGGTCCACGCTTGTACTCAATCAATAGGTGGGGCCACTTTGTCTTTGATGCTCTCAGTTTTGACCTGTTCATCAGATAACTTTTCTTCGTGACCAAAAGGTGGGAAAGGTTGTCCATGATACACAGATTTTGGAGTTTTTATACAAAGGATTTTAGCATTTGCAAAATCGCAGACTCTGTAAATAAGAGGGTTTACAAACGCTAAAACCCTTTCAATAAATCAGAGGGTTTACAAATGATAAAACCTTTTTTTAAATGTACAAAACCCATTTAGCTATTTGGAAAAGATTTTCTGAATTGTTCCATGGGTTCAGAAAACCTCTAGGAATTGCTATTTGGAAGTATACAGGCACATGCATCAAGCTAAATAGCGCTCGCAATAATTGCGAATCGCAAATAAACCCTCTTTGCAAGCGCAATTTAGCTAATCCCAATGCATGAACACAAATCTTAGAAAAACCCTGAAATCACAAAAATAAGGAATCGAAAATTTTGCGGATACATACTTTGTGAATCCTTATTAGCAAAATCCTTATTTGCGAATCACAAATAGAGAATCGCAAATAAGGAATCGCAAACAAATGCATGAAAAATCGCATCTTGCGATTTTCAAGAAATCCGCAATTTAGCAAGTGCAATTTAAGAAGGATCACAATCAGGTGGTAACCATGAGTGAAAAGGCCATACAGGTGCACATCATATGAAAACCATTTAAACCAACCCAGGAGGCCTCTGAAACTTTCACAATGGCAGCGCTCTACCTGATGGTGAGGAGGATGAGGCTTCAGGCAGCAGCATGGCGAAGAAGGAGAATAAAGGAGTGCATCTTCAGAGTGCGCATCACATTGTTAGGACAAACAGATGAAGAAATCTACGACAAGTACAGGCTGAATGGCGACATGATCCTTGACCAAATAGCAGAATTGGAACCCCTATTGCAGTGCCACACTCGTCGGACTCATGCCATCCCCACTCATGCGCAGGTCCTATGTTGCCTACATCTACTTGCATCCGGCAGCTTCCAGGGGGGTAGTAGCTGTTGCTGGAGGGGTGTCACAAAGTTCCATTTCACGTATCTTTAATTCTTTCCTGAACGCCATGATGATAAGGATCCATAAACACATTAGCTTCCCACAACCCCATAGGAATTGTATAGGACCAAACAGGACTTCTACGAGGTAGCCTGGTTCCCACACATAATAGGATGCATAGATGGAACGCATGTTGCCATTTGTCCCCCAGAAGTCAATGAATACATTTTTAGGAACCCTCAATTCTAGCACTCGATCAACATACAAGTAGTCTGCAATGCCAACCATATCATCATAGACATGGTGGCTCTATACCCTGGGAGCACAGATGACTCCTATATATTCAGACACAGTGGCATACACACCCGTCTGCTCAGGGGTGATTTTGGAGAAGGACATCTGCTTGGTAAACTCATATAATGATTCCTCACACACAATGGTCAAATGGCAATGCATAACTGTTACTAACCCTTTGCTCACTACCCTGTAGGTGACAGTGCATATTCAGTGCAAAACTTATTATGACACCTTACCTCAACCCAGCCACCCCAAATGAGCAGAGGTACAATGCAGCGCACATCGCCACACAAAATGTCATCAAACGCACCTTTGGGCTGATGAAAAGTCGCTTCCGCTGCATCCACAAGACTGGCGGTGCATTGCAGTACTGGCCCGACACCTGCTGCAGAATTGTGGCTGCATGTGCCATGTTACACAATATTGCCACCAGGAGGGGCATACCCATTGAACTCACCGACAGTGAACCAGAGGAGGACAACCAGCAGGGTCCACAACTAAGACCAGCACATGGGGCAAGCTCAGCAGAAGGGCAAAGGAGACGTGCAGAAATCAAACAACATTTTTTCTGAGTAATGATGAGACAAGACACAGCATTTCTGAACTGTACTATATTTGTCATAATTAAATCAGGCAGTGTTGAAGCACACATATCACGTGCCAAGTAGCACAGGGATTGCATTTTTTTTAAAATTATACAATGACATAATCATAGGACTTGAAACTCAGTCACTAGTAATGTCAGTGGCAATGGTTACTTCACCATGGTTGTTTGGCTCTGGACATGCCTGTCTATCTGCTCCTTCCACGCACCCCCAGACGCCTTTCGCCTGCTTCATCTCCATCCCTCATGGAGCCTACAGAGGGTGTGGTGCTTCGAGTGACGTGCCTCCTACAAGTGGTGACTGGCACTGACAGGCTACTGAGACTTGAGGCCTTCTCAGTCCCCTCTTCCCCCGACACATTGCTAGCTCCAACAGTGGCAGACTGCATTAGTTCCACGGCATTTGTTACCTGGCCCAGTGCCTTGGCCACATCCCCACAACAATGGGTCATCTCGATCTGCATGGAGAAGGACATACGGGATAACAGTGCAGTGTTGGCGCTCAGGCAATTGTTCGATTGGGTATAGCCTTGTAAGCACTGCATCAACTGGCAATGCCGTCTCCTCTGTGTCACCAGGCCCTCCTGCATCACCCTGGTCAGCTCCTGCATGGCCGCATTTGACTGTTGCCCTCCACCACAGCTGTAGTGAGTTCCCTCATGCAATCACACATGACAGTGATGTTACTTGCCATTGTGCTGATTTGTGCCTGCACTAACCTCATGTTTTTGGCCTGCAGGCACTGCACCCGGAGCATCTGTGCCTCCAGCCCACCCCAGACATTTGTGGATTGGTTCTCCTGCGGAGTGAAGCCGGACTTTGCTCTGCGCCTCCGGCTTTGGACTGTGCGGACCTGTGCTTGGGGTGTTGTGCTGGGGTACCCTGAGGCTGGCTTGTCTTTGGTGTTGTTACTGGCTCATTCTCAGTTTCCATGGTCTGCAGTGGTGGAACTGTGCCCTGCATGTAGTGGCGGCACGGGCTGTTTGTGGGACCACAGGTGTATCGATGTCAGCCACAGCCGGAGTATCCTGGGTGTCCCCACAGTCACTGTCCTCAGCCTCTCCTTCTGCTGCATCTGTGATGTTAAACAGTGCAAGCTTTTATTTTTTTGGACCGGTTATGTCTTGTCACATTAAGCATACTTTGGCTCTCAATAAATTATTGACTGTCACATATTGTTCACTTGTTTTAACTTCTTATTGTCTGTTTGCCTACGAACCTGCCTAACCTGCCTGTGTCTCACATAATGCATTAGTGTGTGGGTGGAAAATGTGGACTGGAGTTGCTTTCTGTACACTTGTGCTGAACTGGGGTGATGTGCACATTTTGATATGTCTCTTGAAATGGTCACTTGCATCCATCTTACCTTGAGATGTGCTGGGCGCTCCAGATGTGTCCGGCTGGGTCACTCCTCCAACGGCGTCAGGCTGGAGTGTGGACTCCACCAGGTCCTCCATGGGTGTGTTCCCAGGCTGTGTTGCTGGTCCCCCTCCAGTCTTCTTGGCCTCCTTCAGCCTCTAAGCAATCCTTTCTTCGGCACGACTGCGCAGGTCGTACCAACGCTTCTTTAGTTTGTCTATTGAGAAGTGGGTGACCCCCACTGCATTAACTTTATTCTTGATCCTGAGCCAGAGTTTGCGCTTCTGTGCTTCTGGGACCTTCATTGACAGTTTGCCAAATAGCTTGTCATGGCTGCTGACTACCTCCTCAATGAGGTGTTCAATTTCCCTCTCACTAAATAAACTTCAGCTTGCGTTTCCTGCCTGGTGTACTGCCCCCTGATGCAGAAGTATCCATTTTTAACAAGGGACAGTTCTGCAAGCAGAGTTGTTGGATGTCCTGTTCTGCTCCTGCATTCAGCCTCCTCCTCGCACTCTCACTGAGCACTGAATGAAGCATGGGCCGGATGACTTCCTGGTTGTGAGGTCATCACCATGCATCAAAAAGCGACCTCGCTATTTGCGATTTCGCTATTTGTGATTTCGCTAATAGCGAATTCGCAAAAAGCGAGGTTGGTATTAGGCTTTTCGGAAATAGCGCGACTCGCGTCGGTATCGCTATTTGCGATTGCAAATTTTACTGTTTTGGTAAAAATTTGTAAAAATGGTCATGCATTGGGAATAACGATTTCTAAATAGCGATTTCTTATTTTTCGCTATTTAGGATTCGCTATTTCTTAGTTTGATGCAGGTGCATCATAGTGCTGAGGATGTCCCTCGCAAATACTGATTCATTATGGTATGCATTAATGTTTTGTGATCCAGCTGCAACACATAAAGTTTGCCACCAACTCAAAGGGGGTGGTAAGTCATTCTCAAACATGAAGGATTTGCGAAGGGATCTCATCTCCTTTGTGACTGTTGACAAATACTGTTTTTAGGATCAGACAGTGGTCTATAGGACGACTGAGGTATGACACATTTTTTCTCTCTCCTTGCGCTAGTGCACTTGAGGCTGCCTTGCTGCAAGGGTGCCTGCACTGCGAGCAGGATTATTTTTGTGCAGGATGGGGTACCTAACTGCACAAAAATAATCCTAAACAGCATTTTCCTTTTTCTAAGTGTGATGTGCAATGCATTACATATAGAAAAAGGATGTAATGAGGCGGAATCAAGATATTTCTCCTTATTACACCTGGGTCTGGGAGGAGCCCCACCATTTAAGCGCAATCCCAGGTTTACTCACCTTTAAAAATCTGGGATTGTGTCAAAATCTTTGGGTGGATGCATGTGAACGTCCATGCTCCACCCATGGAGCACCTCCCTGATGCAATGAAATGCAAGACAGTGCTATGCGTCGCTTTGCATTTAGTAAACCACACAGAGTCATGTAAAGTGGCTTTGTGTGGCTAAGTAAATCCTAGGTAAGAGCTTGAAATGCCTTGTGATGACCTTCATCACCCAAGGACAACGCAAGTAGGTAGCAAATCTGGGCCTAAGTTTTGGCACTTTTTGACAAACTGGTTAGAGAACCGAGACTTTCTTTAAAAGTGTCAGACTTGGAGTCCTTCAAGTGCAAGCACCTTAAGAAAAGTCACTGCACAATATAACAAAACTACATCAACAACCTTCTCTCGACTTTACTAAAATATTATAACAGCAAAAAACACTTCTATCTTAATTCATGACCCAAGGCCACTGCCACTATCAAGTGACTGTATCTTAAGTGGCTTCAAATAGTAAAGCAAAGCAAAGGAGACATAAAGGCACACAAGGAGGACAGTTTACAGGGCAATGTAATCTTTCATTCTAAATTCCATTTTAGAAGACCAGACAGAAAAAAAACTACCAATCCATCACACGAATTTGCTAACCTAATTATTTTAAGCCATGGAAAACACCCAAAGCACAATGATAGTTATCTTCAGACACAAAATCTGTACTTTGTGTTGTGAATCAATTTTGTGGGAAATAAATGGAATATATGAATTTTCGCTCAACAGATGAAATCCAAAAAAGGCTGATTTAGCAGTTTGGCAAAAGAATTGCCCACCATTACCAAAAAGTTCCTTTCTTGCTTCTTCATTTTTTAAGCAACTCTATCCTTTTTTTGTATGACAGGGGAGCACTTACCATTCTTTTTGCAAGGGCACAGCGAACATGGCTCGTTCATCAGAGCTCTGTTGCCTCATTAGCCTCCCTGACTCTCAGCACTCCCCATGTTGGGACCCTTCCTCAATGTGGCAGGCTGGGTGGGAGTGTGGTCAGCACACTTGATGCTGGGAAAGCTCCCCTTTTAAAGTGCCACATAACACAGTCCCAGTGGTTACCAGGAAGAAGTTACAATGTTCTCTCAGTTCCCCCTTTTTTAAATTCATCAATAGCTGTGCCTCGTTCTCTTCAGACCCTATGCAGAATGGGCTCCTGGAGACCAAACTAAATGAAACTTGGGATTTCTTAGTGGCTGCTTCTGCCCTCTGCTTCAGCCCCCCAACAGCAGATGTTGAAAATACTGTGCACCCGTGGGAGGCAGTTATTCTGATATTTTGGGCCCCAGTGAACCAATTCCAGCAGGGTTTTTATTGGGTGATCTTATGACATGCTCCACACTTTATGGGCCTCTTCGCCCCTAGAGTCTAATAAGGATTTTCTATGGCCATCCACAGCAATGGGCACTGTTGTTCCTACTCAAGAGCAGTTCAGCTCTAGGGGCCTGAATCAGTCCACCTGTCAAGCCCTTGTTTTTTCCTGACTAGGGATATCCTGGTAGCATCTCCCTAATGTCCTCCTCCTCCGCAGATCACTCTGCATGCCTAGACTTTCCAGACCTTTTTTACCAGCTGCAATGTGACTGCAAGAGTCTCTAATGGCCATGTCTACGGGACACACACAACAACGCAAAAAAGGCGAGTATTAGTATGGTACAGAATATAGTAAAAATATCTCATACAAATATTATGTCCTAAGTAGTATTTAAAAAAATAATCCCCAGTGGAGCTACTAATCGAAATGAACCCAACAGGGTGATATTTATGTACATGTGTCATGTGCCCCTGGGGTTGGTTTAACTGTGGAGGGTACTGTCTACAAAAAGGAGTAAGTCAGGAAGGTTAAGCCTCAATGGGAATTTATTGACAAAAAAAAACGAAGCGATAACTACAGCCTCCTGCTGTAGGGGAAAGTTTCTTTAGTTCTTGGGCGTTTCCGGGAGGGCTTGTTGGTGCTCGATGAGGGTTCCGTTTTCTTTGCTCCAACCGGGACCGTCCCAGGGCAATAAAAGAAAAAAACAAAGAAACCACTGATTAGTAGAAGGCACTCTGGGCCACTATTTATAAGGGAAGGGGAGTGCAAGGTTTCACTGAGGACCGCCACCAAGTGTACCGAGAACAGAAAGCGGTGCCCACCCCCGAAGCTCTACCCGTTCCCTCCCCGTGATTTAGAAAACCCCAGAAGACAGCGACGTACCTGCTCCAGCCACACTCCTCCAGGAGAATTGTCGAACCAAGAAAAGCCTTCCTCAAGGAGGAGTGGGGGCTTGGTGGTGCAGGAATCACCCGAATCTACTCTTACCCTCCTTATTTAATAAAGTGGACCCGGAAACCTTCGTCTGCAGAGAGAACCACCTTTATTACAATAGCCCGGGCTATGGAAGAGAGTCCCAAGCTAGTCAAAGACAAAACCCAGGAGGCTGCTGCTTTACTCCACAGCGAACAAGCCTTATATACATTTTTACTCCACTCTTTTGGCATTCAGTCCATTGTTCAATCAGGGCGGTGTTTGCAATTGATAACCTGATCAAGGCGATGTTTGTAGTTGATGACCTGATCAAGGCGGTGTTTGTAGTTGATGACCTGATCAAGGCGGTGTTTGTAGTTGATGACCTGATCAAGGCTCGGCATTCAGACCATTGCTCAATCAGCTTGATCAAGGCTCGGCATTCAGACCATTGCTCAATCAGCTTGATCAAGGCTCGGCATTCAGACCATTGTTCAATCAGCTTGATCAAGGCTCGGCATTCAGATCATTGTTCAATCAGCTTGATCAAGGCTCGGTCAGTCAGACCATTGTCCAGATAACCTGATCAAGGTGTCAAGGATGTTTACCAAGCAGGAAGCAGGAGATGAAAAACAAGCTTGTTTACACAGGGCATAGGTGTCTCATAGCTTTCTGCTGATGAATTGGCTAACTGCAAAGATCAGGGGGACTTGGGTATGCAATAGTTTTGAGCGTCAGCAGAAATGGAGGTTGTAGGCAGGGTTTTGTCACGAGATGGCAAGGAATGGAGGAATGTAAGGAAATGAATAGAACCTAGTGTAAACTCATTTTCTTTAGACCCTCCTTTTGCCATTGAGTGGCAAAACATGTTTCTTAGGAAATGTCTATCTGCATTAGGTCGCCAATCTCTTGTTGAAGCATTATCCTTACGTTGGTGTCACGTGTACTGACCGGGGAACTTTTAAGGGCCTGTGTACACATAGCACAAAGCATAGGCAAGCACTGGACACACAGGCAGCATGAGATGATGACTGCTATTCCCAAGGCAAGAAAAATGAGGAAGCCCCATCCCCATCTGGAAAGGAGGCCCCAAATCCAGCCCATGAGGGACCAGTCATCTTGTTGTTGATGAATCTCAGAGGAAAGTTTATGCAGACGTTGGATAGCTTGATAGACTGATGGAGCGTTGTCAGGTATGTAAATGCAGCAGCTGGAGCCGATCAGTTTACATACACCACTACGGTCATCAAGGATGATGTCAAGTACCTTTCAATGTTGTAGTGTCATCAGGCGGTCCGCCTGAAGCTCCGCGGTGATGTTGCCCAATGCCCCTGCTGTTTCATTAATGGTTGCCTCCACCACTCGGGTAAGGTGTCGTATGTTGCGGCTGTTGACCATAGGACCCAAGAACGGCAGGAAACCTTTGAAGAAGTCCCCCGCCTCCTGTCCTGCAGTGTCATCGGCTTCAATTACTCCCCTAGGCATATGATGGTGGAGGTGGGGATTGGTCAAGTGATGCGTCCCAACAGCAGTAAACGTACGGGGGAGTAGAAAGGCCAAATAACACACACCTGACCAATTTCCAGAAAGCCAGGTATAAGCAGACTGTCCACAGACAAAATATGTATTTGGAGAAGCGATTAGGAGTGGTGGTGAGGTAATATTCAGTGTACTGACTATTGCGCAGTCACTGACTCCTACCTCCTGGGTCCCCAATCCTTTCAGGCACACCTGGCCATGCGTGCTGATCACATTGAAAGCCTGAACTTTGATGGGAACTTTGCGTCTGGACCGGAAGCAAGAAAAGATGATTCTACTTGAGGTGTTGAACACAACCATCTCATTGCGTTCAGCACAAGAATTGTTCAAGATGTCAGATGTCGTAGTAGGGCAGAAAGGATTACTGACATTGCCTGTTCTGTTTCGGGTGAAAGTATCATAAAAATCGCCAATGATGGAGCTCGTTGTTCCATTGATCGCATATGCATCGGTGACGAGCATCCTCCAAGCCAGACAGGATCCAAAAACAGAAAATGGATAGACAAAATAGGGGAAAGTGTATGTCATAGAGTGTGGCATGAGCCCACATATCCAACAGTTCGAAGTATTAATGACAAGCTGATGCTGGTGCAATAATTGTACAAAAGTATTGTTCATGAATTCCAGGCGTCGTGGTAGTTCATGGGTTGACAAGGTGGCGTGGAGATGTTCCGCAGGTGTTGGGGTAGTAACCAGAGGCGCTGGGGGAGAGATCAGTAACAGAAACCATCCCACAACCAGCAGGATTAGCAGAGCAAAAAGTATAACTATCGTGGAAAGGAAACATTTATTGTTCAGAAGTTTGACATATTTCTTGTGCGCTTCAGATCCTCGGACTGCTGCCATTGTGCTCCGCCTGTTGTCATTAGCGGCTGTCTGTGATTGGTAGTTGCTTCACTGGATGTGGATACCAAGAGTCCTATGGACATCCCCTTGGTCCAGCATACCAGCACCGGTCTCAGCCGGGATATCACAGCCCTACAGCCTATAGACACCAAACAGAGTCAAGGGCCAGCCCCTTTTCTTGGTCTAAAGTTGCAGCGAGTGGAAGAAGGTATGGAGTGGTGAAAAGAAAGCTTCTTGTTCCTTCTCCTGATCCTGCAGAGGAGGGACGACTGGACCCCCCAAGATTCGATCAGTTTCGGCTTCCGTAGTGGTGTAATGAAGTCGAGCATCACTGAAAGGGACAAAGGTCGGTACTACTTCTGTGTCACAATCCGGCAGTCCTTCTTTCACCCATTGGTCGTACTAAAGGGGGAGAGGCACCCTCTTGCAGCGGGTAGCATGAATCCAGTTCTTTGGGTTCGGGGCCTAGTTTTTCCTGACTGAATATTCTGGGCTAATACCGGGCATTCACTAACCCAGTGGCCATAAGCCTTACAGTAGGCACACTGGTCTTTATCAACGGGACCTGCCGAACTGATGGACTTCTATAAAGGAGACTGAAGGGGGCACTGGGGCAGCCTCTGGAACTGGTCCAAAGGCGGACCTTGGCCTCTAGCATTTTGTCCCCGGGGTACATAAGCTTGTTGTAAAAAAACTTTCGTTTTAAGGTCCTTGTTCTTCCTAACCTCTTTGTTTTTATCTTCATTCTCTCTATTCTCATGATATTGGGCCATGGCAAGGATGCCTGCCATAGTCTGAGCTGACCACGTACTCTCAACCTTCTTAAGGCGGGCCGATAGATCCAGTAATAAATTAGATACAAATTTATCAATAAACACTGAACCCGAGCCATGGGCTCTAGGGTCCAATCCACTGTGACTTTAGAACTCAGTTTCGAAGCGGGTGAAAAAATCAGCAACAGACTCATCCTTACGTTGTTTACATGCATTTATCTTATCCCAATTAACAGCTATTTCGGGCAAAAGGGTCTTCATGAGTTTCAACAGATGGCCTAGGAGAGCCAGAGTAGCCGGATCAGGCTTAGTCCCTCCCTCTCTGTCATTCTCCATCCTCTCAAAGTCGGTCCAGTCACCAAGCAAAGTGGCATTATGGTAAGGACACCAGAGGAAACAATCTGACCTAATTCCTGAAAGTAAAGGTCCGGATTCTTACGGGGGTCTGGTAATTGGGATTTCAATTGAAGAACATCTGCTCTTTTCCATGGGACATGCACCCACATCCTACGCCACTGGGCTGGGGCTGCTCCAACACCCTGGTTATTGGCGAGCACTGCAGGGATAAAGATGGGAGCTGTCTCTCTCATAGACATGGCTTTGTCATTCGGAGGTGGCGGAAAAGCCGTTGTCTCTGAATGCAATCATGGTAACAATGGCTTCATGCATATCATCTCCCTGAACATGACCCTTGGCAATAGTTAGTTTTAAATCAATCAATCCCCGGGGAGTATCTATGAACAATGTTTTGTATCTTTTCATTATAAGTGTGCACATATACTCGGCCATGTCTGTTTGTTGTATGGCCGTCTATTGTCTAAACTTCGACCAGATATTTTTAACGCCATAAATATTACCATTATTTACCCAAAATGCACATTTTTTTCATATAGCGTCCCTTTCACTACTCCCAGCGAGTTCAGCAGACCTCAAAGACTCCTTTCTAGGGGTACCGAAGAATCCAAATAGGGTATTGGGCATAAGAGAGGACCATCTCGTTCGGTCTGGAGTGGCATAAGGGTCACCAACAGGGGTACCAATAGACTGATTATCAAGCAGATGGGAATGTATGGCCGGGGTTGGGTCAATAGGTGGGGCGGTATGAACTGTTGGAGGGAGGGGTACTGGCAGGATGACGGGAGTCAAAGGATCAGGCAGTGGTACAATGGGTGGGGCAGCCTGAACCACCACTGGTGGGGGTGGAGCGTTAGGAACATTTTGAGGAAGAGCGGGATACATAGGAGCTGGAGCATAGGCACGAGGTGGACCTTCAAGAAAAGCATTCAACAATGAGTCCCCCTCTTCTCCTTCAACCGCAAGGTCCCTGGGAGAACGAGCGGGGTAAAATGTTGTCGCCTTAGCCCTATGATGCCTATCTGCCATTTCAACCCCTTCCTGAACCTTATTTTCTAAATGCGCTTTCGCATGATCAGCCATAGACATCCTCTCTTTCTTTTTATTCAACGCTTGCTTTTTTCTCATTCTTTGATCTATTTCTTTCCTCCACAACGCGGTGGCGTCAAACATGGCTTGACGAGACTGTTTGCGGAGCAGCTGCTCCTCCAGGCTCGAAAGGGCCTGGAGATCAAAGGAGCCAAATTGTGGCCACTGTAATTCAACATTGCTTTGTTTCGTATATTTTACCCATAAGGAAGAAAACATGATAGCAGATGGCCCATATTTAACATACATCTCATAACTTGGAGTTTCTTCTGGAGGAAGCGGGCAGGCTGCCTCCAGAAGGGAGTCCTCTCTACATACGCAACAACATAACTTTCAGAACTTACTACTGACTGGCATATTTTTACTTCAGGCAGACAACAGTGGGATAAAAACACTCACCTCACTGGCTTGGCTTTTGCAAAAGTCAATACAGACAGAAAACAGAGCACAAGTGGTGGATGATCAGTCCACCCTTACCCGAAAATGTTGTTCTCTTCTGCAGACGTAGGCACGAGTCCAGATCCAGACAGAGACCGCACTTAAGGGGACACCAGCGGGATGCAGTCAGGTGGCCCAGACCGGATAGGGAAGACGGTGTGCAAGACTTCTGGTCTACCGGACTCAAAATGGTCCCTCGGGTAGGGTACCTCTGTCGGACTTCCACCACGGGCCCCATTCACGACCACTGGGCCAGACCTACATCTTCGTGGTGTCCCTGTTCAGGTGCCATCTGTAGAACCAAGAAAAGCCCACCTCAAGGAGGAGTGGGGGCTTGGAGGTGCAGGAATCACCCAAGTCTACTCTTACCCTCCTTATACAATAAAGTGGACCCGGAAACCTTCGTCTGCCGAGAGAACCACCTTTATTACAATAGCCCGGGCTATGGAACAGAGTCCCAAGCTAGTCAGAGACAAAACCCAGGAGGCTGCTGCTTTACTCCACAGCGAACAAGCCTTATATACATTTGTACTCCACTCTTTTGGCATTCAGTCCATTGTTCAATCAGCGCGGTGTTTGCAGTTGATAACCTCATCAAGGCGATGTTTGTAGTTGATGACCTGATCAAGGCGGAGTTTGTAGTTGATGACCTGATCAAGGCTCGGCATTCAGGCCATTGTTCAATCAGCTTGATCAAGGCTCAGCATTCAGACCATTGTTCAATCAGCTTGATCAAGGCTCGGCATTCAGATCATTGTTCAATCAGTTTGATCAAGGCTCGGTCAGTCAGACCATTGTCCAGATAACCTGATCAAGGTGTCAAGGATGCTTACCAAGCAAGAAGCAGAAGATGAAAAACAAGCTTGTTTACACAGGGCGTAGGTGTCTCATGGCTTTCTGTTGATGAATTGGCTAACTGCAAAGAACAGGGGGACTTGGGTATGCGATAGTTTTGAGCGTCAGCAGAAATGGAGGCTGTAGGCAGGGTTTTGTCATGAGATGGCAAGGAATGGAGGAATGTAAGGAAATTAATAGAACCTAGTGAAAACTCATTTTCTTCAGAGTGACGGGGCAACACGTGGGGTCGTTGGCCTCCTGGGGTTAGTCCACTTTCCGGCTTCTCCGGTTGGACTTCAGGACCTTCGGTTTTCCGGGGATTTCACTGCTGCTCCTCAGGTCTTCTCCCTTTGTCTGCTCCACTCCTCTCCTCTCCGGCTTGCGCGCTTCCGCATACGCGTTCCTCCTCTTTCTGCTCGGTGGGAGTCCCTGATAGGAGGGCAGGGGTCGACCTCACTCCTCCGGTCTCCTCCTCCCGCTGGTTCCAAGTGGAGTAAAAGGGGCCACCCCAGTCCTGCACACGGAGGAGTGTCAATGCGTCAGTGCGGTGACAGATCTGTGGGTCCCACTCCCCAGGGATTCCCCGACACATCCGCCCCCCAGGATTTCCCCGATCGGGGGATAGAGGATAACGAGAGAGAAAGTCAGCATTTCCCTGCTCCGTGCCTTTACGGTGCCGAACCTCGAACTGGAAGGGCTGTAGGGCCAGAAACCAATGGAGCACTCGGTCGTTGCAGTCCTTGTTCTGCTGGAGCCAAGTCAATGGGGCATGGTCCGTATACAAGACAAAGGGCCTACCCTCAAGATAGTATCTTAGCTTTTTGATTCCCCACCTCACTGCCAGGCACCCCTTCTCTATCGTGGGACAGGCCTTCTCTCTAGGGAACAGCTTCCTGCTAATGTAGAGTACAGGCCTTTCAGCACCCTCGCTGTCCACCTGGGAAAGCACTGCTCCAATACCCACCCCGATGCATCCGTTTGAAGGACAAAGTGCTTCTGGAAGTCAGGTGTTAGCAATACTGGGGACTTGGTTACGGCGTTTTTAAGTGTCTGGAAGGCCTGACCTTCAGGGACCAAGGGGAGCATAGACATTAAGAGGAGACCAATTTTTTAAGAAGATCTGTGAGGGGGACAGCAATGTCGGCAAACTGAGGGATGAAGCGTCTGTAGTACCCTACTAAACCGAGGAATGTCCTTAGTTCTTTTTAGTGCTGGGGAATGGTGTGTCCTGTATGGCCCTCACCTTTTCAGTCTGGGGTTCTATCAGACCCTTACCCAAAACATATCCCAGATATTTCACTTCTGGAAGGCGAACCTGGATTTTTTTGCGTTCATGTGCAAATGGGCAGCTATGAACTCGGTAAGGACGGCTTCGAGATGCATCAGATATTCATTTCAGGTTTTGCTGTAAACTACTATATCGTCTAAGTAGGCAGAGGCGTAGGATAGGTGGGAAGCCAGTACCGTATCCATCAGCCTCTGAAAATTGGCAGGAGCCCCATGTAACCCAAAAGGGAGAACAGTGAAGTGGTATAGATCATCAGGTGTAGCAAAGGCTGTCTTCTCTTGATCTTCGGGGTTTAGGGGTATCTGCCAGTAGCCTTTGGTGAGGTCAATCGTAGAGATGTAGCGTGCCTCACCCAGGCGTTCTATCAATTCATCAACCCTGGGAAGGGGATAACCATCCTGTTTTGATATCCTGTTTACTGCACGTAAGTCTATACAAAACCGGATGCTACTGTCCGGTTTTGGTACGAGAACCACAGGAGAACACCAGTTACTGTGGGAAGGTACTATGATTCCGGTTTTTAGCATTTGGGACACCTCATTCTGAAGAGTAACCCGACGGGCCTCAGGGATCCTATAAGGTTTTTGTTTTATCACGACTCCTTCTTGGGTTGGTATCGAATGCATAGCCAAATGTGTTCTTCCGGGTTGGTCGGAAAATATGTCTTTGTAAGTATGAAGGAGGGCATTGATTTCCTCCTCCTCTTTGTTCGTCAAATCAGGGTTGATTAAAAGGTGTTGTGAACAGTGTGAGATGGATTTTCCATGGTGGAAACACAGTGAGTTTTTTTAAGCGGAGGACCTAGCCATATTGTTAAGAGATTGATATGGTACATTTGGGTCTTATTCGGGGAAAGACCCAGGATGTACATTGTTTTCCCTATTTTCCTTAACACCTGGAAGGGACCTTGCCACTCATTTTTCAACTTGTGAGTGGAGGATGGAAGTAGAACCAGCGCCCAATCACCTATGTCTAGTTCTCTAAATGGGTTTACTGGACCCCTTCTTTTTCCCAGCTTTCTTTGGTGATCTCTAATAGCGTCCGAGGTTTCCGACCAAAGAGAAGCTCAAATGGGGAAACCCCAAGACTGCTTTGTGGTTGACTCCTGAGTACGAACAACTCAAACGGCAGCAGCTGGTCCCAATTTCTCCCATCCCCAGGTAGCATTTTTTTTTGGGTGAGCTTGAGGTTGCCGTTATAGTGCTCCACTAGCCCGTCTGTCTGGGGATGGTAGATTGATGTCTTTATATGTCGTATGTTTAATTCCTTACAGACCTGCTTCATCAATCTTGACACAAAGGGGGTCCCTTGGTCTGTAATGATGTTACGGGGAACCCCATCCTGGAGAAGACTTCTACCAGTCTCTGAGCTATTGAAGTGGACGTGGCTGGAAGCAAGGGAAGGGCTTCTGGGTACCTGGTAGCGTAGTCCACTCTCACAAGGACATATTGGTAACCCCGGGTGGACTTGGGAAGGGGACGTATGAGGTACAAACCAATTCTGTCAAACGGTTTGCCAATGGTGGCAAGTGGGTTCAACAGGACGTTCGGAGGGACATAAGGGTTTCTCTTCTGACATATCTGGCACTCCTGACAGTAGTTTCGTACCTGAGCGTGGACCCCTGGCCAGAAGAAGCTCTGCAGTGTGGACTGTGCTCTTTTCTCTGCCCCACAATACCCCGCAAGGAAGTGGGCATGGGCAAAGAAAAGGACTTGGTCTCTGAAGCCGGGTGGCACCAACAACTGGGCCTCACCATCCTGGGCCAGCCGATACAAAAGACCGTCCTGCTCAATGAAGCAGGGATATGTCCGTCGTGGAGAGTGTTGTGTTTACCTGGCTCTCTGCCAGGCGTTCCTAAGAGTGCTGTCGTTTAAATGGGCCATCCTAAAGTGTGTGTCTATGGCCCAGGCTTCCGAGGTCATTAGGTCGTTCTGGGGTTTCTCAGCCTTGGGAGTGTTAGTCAGGTTTTCTAACATAAGAGTAGAAAAACAGGGGTTGTCTATGCCTATTATTAAAGGCTCAGGAAGATAAGGCAAGACTCCTACGTCTGTCAGGACTTCAATCCCTAGCTCGGTTCTAAGTCTCACCCTGGCTACTGGATAGTCCCTTATGTCACTATGTACACACCTTATGCTAAGCGTCTTTCTAGGAAGTAGGCAGGAAGGGGATATGAGTTCCTTTCTGACTACCGAATGTCTACAGCCCGAGTCCAAAAGAGCGGATACCGGTTGGCCATTCATATGTAAACTTACATAAAAGATTGGACCTGTCTCTTGAGCGTAGAGAATAGACCGAGGCAAATAGCTCACATCCATCGGCTCTTCTTCTGTTTTCTCTTTTTTTTCTGCAAAATATGGTGATATGCTCCCTCTCACCACATTCATAACACTGGGGTCCAGCTGAAGGGAGAGTGTCTGGTTTCCCGTATCTTGCTTTTGGGGGCTCAAATAGAGGTTTAGGTGTTTTTCTCTTGGCTTTTCCAGGTTGAGGGGTCTTTGGAATGTTCTTGGGTTCTTTTACCGTTGCCAGGTTCTGTACCCTGGAATACGACGTGGCCATCTCTATGGCATGTTCCAGGGTCAGACTCGCATGTTGGCGCAACCACCTTTGTGTCCTATAAGGTAGTGCCTCAAGGTATTGTTTGAGGTAGATCTTATCCATGATCTCCTCACGAGTAGACTCCAAGGGCTTTAACCAACGGTCGGCGGCATCCTTCAATTTGTAAAACAATGTTTTCGGGGTGTCACCGGGTCTTGTCGGAACTTCAGGAGTTGAGCCGCATCATCAATGCCCAACCGGTCCAAAATGAACTGTTTTACATGGCCGTAGGCAGCTGTACCGTTCCTACAGGCCATCTGATAGGCCGCCTGTGCTTCACCAGTAAGTAGGGGAGCTAAATAGAACGGCCATCGGTCTGCGGGCCACACGCTGGCCCAGGCGGCTCTTTCAAAGTTCAGAAAGAAGGAGACCGGGTCATCTCTTGGCACATACTTTTGCAGGGGGACCCCTTTATCTGGCAGAGAGGTCGCTCTCCCTTGTCCCAAAGCCGCTATTAACTGTGTCTGTCCCTCAGCCAGTTTGGTAAGGTTGTCAGCCTGGGCCTGTATAGCAGAGGTAAACACAGCCCTGTCTATTTCCGCTTGACTGGTGTTCTTCTCCATGGCCCAGTCCAGTTTGCTTTGTCCCTCTCTCATTTGTGTGATCAGGTTCTCCATCTTGTATCATACGGCAGAATCCTACTTCTGACACCAATTTTGTCACGTGCCCCTGGGGTTGGTTTAACTGTGGAGGGTACTGTCTACAAAAAGGAGTAAGTCAGGAAGGTTAAGCCTCAACGGGAATTTATTGACAAAAATATTTACGGGAAAGTCTCTTTGGTTCTTGGGCGTTTCCGGGAGGGCTTGCTGGTGCTCGACGAGGGTTCCGTTTTCTTTTCTCCAACCGGGACCGTCCCAAGGCAATAAAAGAAAAAACAAACAAATCACTGATCAGTGGAAGGCCCTCTGGGCTACTGGTTATAAGGGAAGGGGAGTGCGAGGGTTCACCCAGGACCGCCACCAAGTGTACCGAGAAGAGAAAGTGGTGCCCACCCTCGAAGCTCTACCCGTTCCCTCCCCGTGATTTAGAAAACTCCTGTAGACGGCGACGTACCTGCTCCAGCCACACTCCTCCCGAAGAGTGGTGGGGCGACGAGTGGGGTCGTTGGCCTCCATGCGTTAGTCCGCTTTCCGGCTTCTCCGGTTGGACTTCAGGACCTTCAGTTTTCCGGAGATTCTGCTGCTGCTCCTCAGGTCTACTTTCTTCGTCGGCTCCACTCCTCTCCTCTCCTGCTTGCGCACTTCCGCATACGCGTTCCTCCTCTTTCTGCTAGGCGGGAGACCCTGATAGGAGGGCAGTGGTCGGCGTCACTCCTCAGGTCTCCTCCTCCTGCTGGTTCCAAGTGGAGTTAAAGGGGCCACCCCAGTCCTGCACACGGAGGAGTGTCAAAGCGTCAGTGCGATGACAGATCTGTGGGTCCCACTCACCAGGGATTCCCCGACAACATGACATTTAGCAAATGGTATTTTTAAAGACATGCAGACACATGCATCAATGTTTTTGGCAAGCGCAAACGGTGCGATTTTCAAAAATCGGCCGTTTGTGCCTGCAAAAAGGGCATTTGCAATGCATCAAGATGTAAGGCACTCGCAATTTAAGCAATCGCAATTTATTGCAATTGTGATTGCATTTAAGGAATCGCAATTTGCGATTCCTTAAATGCAATGCATGTACCCCTTAGAAATAGCAAATTCGCTATTTGGGGTCGCAAAATACAGAGAAATTACTCTGGTCTGTATTTTGCAAAAACCTTGAAAAATGCACTACAATGCATTTTTCAGGGTTTCAGGTTACACACAAACATACCCTTGGGGCATGTGTGTGCACAACATGGGTGCACATCACAATTTCAGGGGTGCAACAGGGTGTCATTTTGACACATTTGCACCCTTGAAATTGCATGCGCAATTTGCGAGTACCTATTGGTACTCGCAAATTGCGCATGCAATTTCCCATTCATTCCTATCGGCCTGTAGGCCCATAGGAATGAATGGGAAGCCATTCCTTAATTGCGAGTCAAAATTTGCGAGTCGCAATTAAGGAATGTTTAGAAATCGCTATTTTAATAGCGATTTCTACATGCATAGGCTTTTGAGAGTCCCTAATTGCGATTCCTTAATAATCGCAATTAAGGACTCACAAAAGCCTACTTTGATGCATGTGCCCCAATATTCTTTGTTAACAATATTCAAACCTAAGTCCTTAAATTTGGTAAGTTCATGCGGCTATCATCTGCGGGCTCTGTTAAGGGTTTTGAAAATGTTCTCTTTTTTGCATGAGTTGCGGTTCATTAATGCTTTTGTTTCCTCTCAACTGAATTATTGCAATGCACTCTACCGTAATTTACCACAAAGTTTACTCTATTAGTCCAAAAATGCAGCCCCCCCCATGAGGATCACTGTTTTGTCAAATCACGACTCTGCCACTTCTACACTTGCTCCTTTGCACCGGCTCCCTATTAGGCAAAGGGTGCTAATGAAATCAGTGCGCTGGTGCATAAAAGTTTGTACTCAGGAAGAAAAACACAGTAATCAGCATGCTTCAGCTGATATTGTCATTGAGAGTGACAAATGTCTCAGGTTCCTACATTGAACCGAGTGTAGACTCAAGGCAGGGATTTCTTGGTGATGGTGGCCACTCTATGGATTTACCCCCCTCCTGCTACATTTCTTGAGCACAAACTACCAACATTTTGGAAACCATTAAAAGTCTGGCTATCTCATTCACAGAGGGGCTGCACATTTCATCGGCTTTGAAATCTTTGCTCCCAGGGACCCTCAGTGGAAGAGTGCTTTGCAAAAACTTCAAAATACTAAGAGATTATCGTCATTCATACATTCTACAAATGCAGGTGTATGTAATGCATACGGTAAACAATCACTGTATCAATTGTATACAATCTGCAGGTCATAAGGCTCTCTCTGTCAGGGGATTCGACGAAGGTCAGTAAAGTGAGAAGCATCAACGTGGATAATAATATCCCTCATTATATACAACACTTCAAAATGGGAGAAGTGCATTTACGAATCACTACATATAGAAAATATAAAATTATTAAATACTATACCGTGTGAATCTGAGACTTTTTCTTGTAAAGGCACAACTGAGCTCCAACATCTTTGACCTTTATAATTTTATTCACTGCATATAAAAATACAGATTTTATCCGTCAACAATCAGTAAACTGTGTATGTATATTTACATTAAGTAATAGTAATCACTGTTATTTACACCGTTTATAAATGGTAAAGGTGCAGTATGAAGCACTATCAAAATAACACCCAATTATTAAAAAAGAGCTATTGGATAAATCTAACGGGTTTCCTTCTAATGGCACAATTGTACTATTGTGACATGTTCTAGACTCACTTTCCTAAAACATGGTTGAGTGAGCACAGTGCACAAACAGCCAAGTAGAATTTAAAGTTTGTTGTGTTGTGTCTACAGATTTCCCAGGTACCTGTGGTGGGTAGGACTCCCTACGTTTCAGCCTTCACGAACCCAAATGTTACAGTTCAACCCATGGCACAAGATATGGTCTAGATTTTCGCATGTTAATATCCCACACCGTATTCACAACTGCACATGTGGAGTACTATTTTTCAGAGGTGTGTGATAATGTTGAATGAATGGACATTACCACACACTACTTGATTTTCTTAAAACATTTAAGTTCTCATTGTCAGTCGCTATCAATTTTTTTTTGTTGCCAAAATTCCGATCAAAATTAGATTGCTTTGTGTGTATTCCCAAACGAATGATGGTATAAATGCCAGTTATTCTTAATCTCAGATTCTCGGTTACAATACGAAAATGCCATTGTTGTTAATTGGGAAGTCATGCATGGTTGGGACATCAGGGAAAAACTTTGTGTACATGTGATGCATGTCTTTTGGCTAGCAAACAGAACTTTATATTACATTTTTTGGTCCTTCTATATGTAGATATACATCTTAAAGTTATTTTTTCCTTTTCCCCATATACATTCTCTTAATTGTAAATTCACGACCCTTGCATGGTTTCAGAAATGGATCTTGTTTTTATTTTGGAAATATGTATCCTTTTTGATTAATAAAAGTGCTTTTGCTAAGCATGGTTTACAACTTCTTTAATTTACTTTGAAATCATCTGGGGGCATATTATCAAGCCAGGCGATAAAATTATCGCTGCTTTAGCGGCAGAAAACTGCCGCTAAAACGGCGATAATGGGCTTGATAATATGCTCTATGGAATTCCAATTGAAGCCCATGTTAGATGTGAAGGACATCTAACCTGATCTTCAATTGGAATTGCATAGAGCATATTATCAAGCCCATTATCGCCGTTTTAGCGGCAGTTTTCTGCCGCTAAAGCAGCGATAATTTTATCGCCTGGCTTGATAATATGCCCCTTGGTTAGTTGTACTCCCCCCTTAATAATTCTAAAGTGAGAACAGTGGTATTTATACTACCTTTAACTAATGCAGTGATAAAGATCGATGGGCTCCTTTTTCACATTATTTAAATAGTTTTCAGCACTCATATTACAAATACTATTCAAAGCAATGGAAGGCGACACTGCAACCATACGTGAGGGACCCATGGGTGTCATTATGGGATCACAAGCCGTCACATCTGCCACCCCTGGCTTGCCCTCTGCCCCTTGAGCACCCGGTCTCAGAGGGGGCAAACGTTGTGCCAGAGACACAGGATGGGCTCTCCATTAAGAGTGTCTGGTCTCCATCAGTCTTCGTTTCTGCCCTTTTTAGGTCTCGCTGAGCCCCAGCGCTTGCGCTGGCTCGGAGAGACATTTTATAGTTGGGATTTTCAAAGTGCTGCCGTGGCCTAAAGCTTCAGTGCACGTGAACGTGCACGCGCGCAGCGCCATGTGTCTTTCCTCGGCAGCACGCGATCGCAATCGCGATCACTTTCACTTTCACTTTCGTGGCCGCGGCCGCGTGGCGAAAGCTTGTTTTAAATGTTACTATGGAATCGTACCAAACGCATGTGGGTGGTCACACATAGTAGCGCACAGTTACACCACACGAACGCAGTATACACACGAGCAAACATGCTAATATCTGAACCTCCGTCTATATACATCCACAAAAATGCACTACAGTTTGGCTTTCAGCATCGCGCTTTTATAATCTCTCTTGTTCTGTTTCTGACTAGGATTGTCGGCTTCTTGGATGTTTCTAGTCCTAGTGTTACCTCCTCCTCCTCCCTGCAGCTACAGGGCTATCAGCTGCTTTCCGCCAGTGTCTTTGATAGTTTCCGTACTCCACAAGTTTATTTGTTGTAAGACGTTTCACTCTGCCACAAGGAATCCCGCAATGCTAAACACAACTACATAATCACACAGCAACGATATTAAACCTCACTATATTACAATAGACTATGCCCCACAATATTACATACCGAAGGAAAAAACGATGTACATAGAAACAATATTTTAACTTCCAGTTGTTCACATCACAATATTCTTGCAGCACCCTGAATCTCTTTGAAATGATTAGTCTGTGTGTCAAATAGGGATAGAGAGGGTTAGCAGTTGCTGGTCTGCGTTTTCCTAACCTTGCACTATACTCACGGGTCTTGAAACCACTCACAGGAACAGAAAGTAAACATGGCTCCAGATGCCTTGTTTGACCTGTACATGGGAGGCTGAAAAGAGATGAGTAAGGGGGTCAACTATATGGCTTTGAGGTGGCGAATGCATCACTTCCGCTATATCTGGCTCTTTGCTGCAGTGGTGCCTGTTTGTTACTGTCCTTGCTTTCCACGGTCTTGCTGAAATACACTCGTACTCCCTTAAATAAACCCTTGTGAAGATGTGTTTGTACTGGTACAGGAGTAATGCGCCTGCTGTGTCGGTTGAAGGTTGACCACCTCACTCCAAGCCATCACAGACACTGTTCTCCACTCCCGGGCATTCATGTGACAACAAAATGCATTCTGGGAATCATAGTCTTCGTTGACTTCTAAAACCAATTTGATTAGAACCCATGCTATCAATGAATAGAAAGGAGGTGTGGGCCGTCCATGATGCAGCAGGGGTGTCACCGGGACCCAGTTGGCCGAGGGGCCCATTACACTCCAATTATAGATGTTTATTCCAACCAGGAGGTGGGCGCCATTTCTTGCGTGCATTCTGTTTGAACTCTTGCTTTGCCATTGTGTGTGAGTGAAGAGCCCACACCTTCAAACAGTGTGTGTGATACCGAACATGTATTTTATGTACAAGACATCTTAGCGTTTACATGTCAACCTTACTGAGATTTTTTTTTCAACAATCATTTTTATTGGCATTTTCTTTGATTAAATTATTGATTACAGTAAGTGAAAAAATGATATTCGTGTGTTGCATTAAAAAAACATATCATTTAAGTAATTATGCATACGTTTAGTACGCAGCAGCATACACGTATAGTTTAAAAACAAATACACAAAATTCACCTATACAATAACAAGGAATCTCCGAACGAAGTGCTTTCGAAGTCACTCCTGAACTCGACGGTTTAAAGTGAACTACAGCCAAGACCGCAGCGCGCAAGCCCTCAGGCATTACACACTCCCGGATGCTCTCACACCCGCTCGTTCATTGAGGGCCGTCCCCGTGTCGTATTTTCATTCATTGACAAATGATATGCTTTAATACACATTAATGCTAGTCCAGGTCATTGTCCTGAGGAGATCCTCTAATCATTTGGGTCGACACACCTACCACCAGAGGCAATAGATGATGTTGAGATTCGTCAGGGAGCCTTCTTGAAAAACAAGCATTGGCATAGCCAATAGGCCTCGCCTTTGGGACCTTATAAGTATTTAGTTATGCAGAACAATATCCTTACTGCAACAACATTAACTGTTACATGGCTAAACACTTATAAGGTCCCAAAGGCGAGACCTATTGGCTATGCCAATGCTTGTTTTATTATACGAATAATAAGAGCCTGTATTCACTATTATTGTGATAAAAATGGAGCATGAAGAGCTAAAATGGATCCAGGGCTGGCAGCTCAGGTAAGTAAAAAGAGAATACTTTGAATTCTGTAACATATATGCTGTGTGCAGGCACACAGGTGTATGTTTAACTGAGAGAGAACATGTATGTGTCAGTTTTCTGACTATGTGTGAGCATAGTGTGAGACTTCGTGACAGGTATTGAGAGAGAATGATTGAGACTGAGTGTCAGTAAGTGAGCATAAGTGAATCAGTGAGAATGGCGAGTGAGTGCAAGAGCGACTGCACATGATTTAGAGTGAGTGAGAATGAATTAGTAAGAAATAGTGTTAGAGTGTTAGAGAGTATAAGGGGCTGTGAGTGAGAATGAGTGACAGACAGTGAGTGTCAGTATGCATGAGAAGTTAACGTGGGAGTGATAGTGAGTGAGAATAAGTGAGTCTGTGTGTGAATGAGTGAGAGTAATAGGGAGTGCAAAGGAGTTGGAGTAAGTATGAATGAGTCAGAGTGATATTGAGTAAGAATACGTGAGTGTGTTAGAGTAAGAGTGAGTGTGAATGAATAAAGATATGAGTGAGATTAAGCGTTAATGTGTTAATGAGTGAGACTGAAGGAGTGCAAGTGAGAGAGAATGATGAGAGTGAGTGTGAATGAGGAAGAAAGAAAGTGAGTGAGTGAATGTAAGTGAGCATGAGTGAGAGTGTGGTGCTATACTTGCAAGTCTGAAGTTGGCCTTGGCATACTGACATTAATTCTTGGCTTATAGAGGCATCAATGGCAAAATACTGAGGCTGGCATATTAAAGCAGAATCTTGCCATGCCAGCCACGTTTTAAACATACTAGCACTGGCATACTAGAGGTAATACTTGGCATATGGGACATCCATTGAAAAATGTTGGTATTGGCATACAGGAGGACATTCTTTGCATCAATAGAGCCAGGGACAAAATGGTGATATTTGCACATTGGTGGTAATTCTTTGCATTAAAAGGACAACCGTGACATTTGGGTGGAGGGCAATTATGATGAAATGCTGGCCCTGACATACTAAAGTTATTTTCTGACATTAGTGACACCCAAAATATGGACTGCACTTAAAGCAAAATTCTGGCACTGGCTTTTTTTTTATATATAATTTGTGACCTACGGTTGCAACTATGGCATATGGGTAGTCAAATGCAAAAAGAACTGTTGATGGACAGAATGCATAACAATGTCAGACAGTCACCCCAGTACAGAGATCTGGGCCTAAATCCATAGTTTTTTTGCTCACCATGCCATTCCAGTTTGGAATCCCAGGATGCTTGTTTCCGGTCCAGCGAGGTCCTTGCCTGGCAGTTCGGTCTGGACTGTTCCCATAGGGTACAGGGTCAAGACTGATTTGCATATGGCTGGGTCCAAGCTGGGGTGGTGTAGTGGGCAAAAGAACGATGGATTTAACCCACATCTTTTGACTGGGGGAAAATGTTTGCATTGTCAGCATTCCGTCCATCATTTATTTGCTGTAACACTTTTCGCCCTAAGTGGGATGGGTATGCCCAGACGTGGGTCCCTTGCTCACTGTGCCACTGGATTCAAGCTAGCCTGGCTGAAGAAGGGTGACATACCCTGAAACCGGTCCCAGGATGCTTGTTTCTGGTCCAGGGAGGTCCTGTCTGGACTGTTCCCATGGGGTACAGGGTCAAGACTGATTTGCATATGGCTGGGTCCAAACTGGGGTGGCGTAGTGGGCAAAAGAAAGATGCATTTAACCCAGATCTTTTGACCGGATGAGAATGTTTGCATTGTCAGAATTCCGTCCATCATTTGTTTGCTGTAATACTTTTCGCCCTATATGGGTAGTCACCCAGGACAACATTATGGTCCTGGCACAATGGGAGTAATTTTCGACTTATGGGACACAAATAGGATATTTCTTGTAAAAGGTGGTCAAGTCTTGGTATGTGTAAAGTTCCATTCGATTGTCATTCTATGGACATGAATGTTGTGCTCTTTATGACCCTATGGCTAATTTATGTGAAAAGTGGGCTTTAAAATGCAATATTTGATCCCAGATTTTAAAGATTTCTCTCAGGGAAAGAAGGTACTAAACATTCCTAGAAGAGATCAGGCTTATTCGCTTCACACACTACAATTTAGTGCAAGTATTGTGCTCCACCTCTTCAAAAGATCAGCAACCACCACTGCAAGAGCAGGAGGTAAACAGGGTTATGATGAACTCTAGTTACTTTCTGCTGCTTCTTCTGGAGACTTGATTAAATGCTTTAAGTTTTGCAAAATAAAGAAATTCAGCAGTGCAATGCGCATTTTTCTGATTAAATAAGAAATACTAAAAATCTAAATATTTCAACAAGTTGCTGCTATGTTTGATAATCGTGAATACATAAAAAAGGATGTGTTTGAACAAAAAGTTCACATCCATGCTTTGTAGAGTGATAGTGCCTTGCCAATGATCATACATACATAAATGTATTGAATAGAAGGAATAGTTTAAGGCAATCACAACATAGTTCCTACTTAATATATGAACTGTATCAATTAATACAAGTGAACAGAACAAATATTGTTTTTTAAATCTCTTATATACCTCTCCCTCTGATATATCAAAACATTTCTTCTTGTTCTATACAGTAGGATAACTATTAAATATTTAAATAGGAAACCAAGCAAGAGGACTTCATTTCCCATCACCCATCTGCAGAGTAAATGGCATCACTTGATTCCCCATCATCCATCTGCACGAGAAGTGAGTTCTCTGGTATCCTGCCCATGGCACCCTGTGCTTCTCCCCCTCCCAGGATCACAATGATGGCTGCAAAGCAGACCATTCATGCAACAAAGGGACAACAGGGGCAAGCCCATCTGCACCTGTCCAAAACTAGACAGCTGCCACCCTGGTTCTCCCCTTACCCACTTCTACCCTATCGTGCACTTTGTGCTGTCAACCCCAGCTGCTTCTCAATGTACTGTTGCCACACTGCACCACCCAACATGGAAAGAACATTCACATGTGCCTCCTGCAGGTTCTAATGCACTCTCCCACACTCTAAACCCACCACTTCTGCATTGACAGCACCCAGTCGCTCACACTCACACTCACACCAACCAGTCACCATCTCACATTCACACAGACCAAACGACAACCACACCACACGCCACTCTCACATGCATGCTCCTCAACACCAGCTCGCTCACCAAACACGCTAAGCCCTGATCAGGTGCGGTTGGGGTTCGACCTCATGGCAGTCAAACTAGATGCCATACATGGGTGTCTGAATCCCATCAGGGACCACTTACAGTCCCTAAAGAACACCCACAGTCCACTCCATGCTCTACAACAAGCCATGGCTGACATCGCTGGAGTCATGACTCTGAGTCAAGAATAACTGTCTAGTCAGAGTGACTCCAGCGATGTCAGCCGGGAGTTGGGACACATGCGGAGGATCATGGAGAACATAGAGCGGATGCAGGCAGAAAGAATGGCTGCCACGGCTGCACACCAGCGAGATGTAGCTGGGATCTTCCATGCTCTGTAGATCCTCATCATGGCATTGCTGCCACAAGGCCTGGCGCAGATTAATGCTGCTGCGGCAACATCCACATATCCGCCCCCTGATGTGTCAGTGCCTCACAGTGCGGCAGACAATCAACCTCCGGCCCCTGATGTGTCACTGCCACACAGTGCGGCAGACATTCCACCTCCGGCCCCTGATGTGTCAGTGCCACATAGTGCTGTAGACAAAACACCACCACCCACATGTGAGGCACATCACACAACAGAGGACGATGATGTTGATGATTCTTACTTTGTGGTAAGAAGAAAGCGGTAGCATTCATCTCCACCATATGGCCTGTTTCAGCTTGGTTCTGCCCTCTGCATCATGCCCTGGAATAACACCTTCAACTGTCCCCGATACACTCTGCGACACTCACCTTGGCCCCCGACATGGACTGCCATATTTGGTTTAGTTACCAATGACACAGCAATCAGACTGCGGACTGAACCCTTCCTCTACTGATGAACTTGTCAATCCCTAAAGGACTCTGGCTGGCACTCCACGGGGCAACAATGTAAAGTGGGGTTTGTATGGCCATGTACTGGTCCAGCCTTCTAGTTCACACAGATGTGTCATGTCTATGATCAAGCAAATATGCGATTGAGTCTAGGCCTTTGGCTCATGCTGCAGCAATAAAGATACACACACAACAGGTGGCATGTATGAGCCAAGACCCCGAGTGGTCTTGCTCTCCTTTATTTATCTATTCGGGCGAGCACGCCCTCTGGGTGCATGCTACATTGCAACATTGTCGATTATGGGTCGGGTGGCGCCAACACTACAACAGAGACACACGCCATAGTTACTTTTGTAGCCAGCCCGGAAATTAACCATGCCCAAAGCCAAGAATTGAACCACGCCCAAAGCCCAGAACTGAACCATGCCCAGAGCCCTGGGCCATTTCTTCACACTCCTCACATGCCTACACGTGGGCCGCCGTGGCAGCGCTGGGATGTCGTGTGCTTTGGAGTACGTCTCCAGATGTTCCACCCAGGCTTTCCAGCGGCCTGCCTGGGACGAGGGTGGACCCGTGACTGTGAAGGGCTCCAGTGGCGTTACTGAAGACATGCTGTTGGCTGTTGGAGGTGGACTTGTAGGGTAGCCCCACTGGACAATGACTTGTGGTGCACATAGGTAGTGGCACCTGAGGCACTGCATCCGGCACGGGCCTACCACCATGTGGAGATGACTTGTGGTGCACTGAGGTAGGCCCACCTGAAGAGCTGAGTGGGTGTGCAGCCTGTGATGATGCTCTAGGCCTGGAGGTCCAGACTGGATTTGATTTGTGTGAGACCTGCTGGACCGCAGTGTAGGCTGGAGGGAGCAGTCAGCACACACAGAATTCCACAGTGTGGTGCCGCAGTGTGTGCTGGGGGCCTGTTGCGCAGAAGCCAGCGATCGACTGAGGAGGCTGTCAAGCTCGCGGGCCTCGGGCTTGAAGATTGCAATGGCACGTGGAGGGCTCTCTTGGAGACACACCGGTGGCGGCAGGTGAGCAGTGAGGCCTGGGTGCGCAGGGGCTGGCAATCACCGCTAGGGATCAGCGGGCTGGGGTGCAGCAGATGCACAGGATCACGCAGACACCACCATTGAAGGTGGTCGGCCACGTGTGTGTAGGCCTATTGTCAGGATATGGCGGACCCAGAGACACACGCAGTAGTTACTTTGGTGGCCATCCAAGAAGTGAACCACAACCAGAGCCCCAGGCTATTTATTCACACTCCTACACTGGACTGGGGTACGCTGGCACAGCCCACTACGCTTACGCTTACGGGGGGGTGAGATAGCTACATGTTCACGGTCTTCCCCACAGACTGAGGTAACATGGTTGTGTCCATTGTCCACAACACTTCAAACACCAGCAGTATATTTCCACATGGACATGTCTGTGCTCTGCATACTCAAGCCATTGTGTGCTTACTTATTCATGAGTCACTTGCCTCCCTCGCACATTCTTGGCTCCCACCTCTCCCCACATTCTGCAATTGTGTGGCAGAGGGGCTATGCCTTTGTGGATGGTTTTTCGATATGTCTGGCCCCTGTTACCACAGTTGCTTGTGTTGTCGTGTCTGGTACGTTGGCCTGTTGGTTGGCATGTTGTATGTTATTTTGTTACGTGCGCATTCCCACAGTTGTGAGTTGTATGATTGTGGAGTTGAGGTGTGTGGTGTGTTCCGTTGGTACTTACCAATGGGCAGTGCATTTCCATAGGTGCCATCCTGAAAGCGCTGGTTGATGATGGACTGTCGGAAGATGTAGGGATCATGCACACTGCCTGGGAAGTTGGCGACAACATTGGTGATCAGTCCCTGTGGTCCACTATTGCCTGCACATTGATGGAATGCGTGTGCTTTCTGTTGGGGTAATTGTGTGCAGTGTCGGCAGGGGGCACAAGTGTGCAGTAAATTGCCCCCAACACGTGCGGGAAGCCAGCTATTGCGTAGAAGCCTTGCTTGGTGTCCAGCTGTTCCTGCGCAGTGTGGGGAAAGTGAAGGTGCTGGGGTATCAAGCTGATGATGGCATCCAAGACAGGTGTGAAGAACTTTGATAGGGCTGGCTGTGAGACTCCTCCGACTCTGACAGTTGTGGGTTGGAAGGTACCAGAGGCCAACAAGTGCAGCACAGCCAGCAGCTTTGTCTGCGGAGGGATGTTGTTTGTCTGCTGTGTTGGTGCCGTCAGCCTGTGGGCAATGTGGGTCAGGATGCAGAGGATGGTTGTCCTTTGGAGCCTGTAGTGGTCAATGACATCCTCTTGCATTAAGTCTATGAGGCTGGTGTGTTTTCGGAAGGTCCACTCTCTTGTTCTGCGCTGCCTCGGTGGTAGTCCGGGTGGGTGTCCCTGGGGGTCGGGGGGGTCCTGGGGGTGGTGGAGGTAGGTGTTGTGACCCTCTTGGGTCTCCAAGCTGCATGATTACTAGCTCCATGCCTTCTGTTAGTCTTCAGATGTGGCTCTGGGCTGGGCTCCCTTTATACTGCAGGTTTTCATCCTACTAAAGACCAGAAAAAAGCAGGTTTTAAGTCTCTGCTTCTAACGTGCCTTATCGCCTATTTTTGGACCGCATCACCGATCTGGCTGGTCGTTGAGAATATCGCGAAGTGGTGTTATCGTGAGTTTTTGGACGGGAACGCCTACTCTGCATATGATTAGCGTTAGTTGTCGCTGTCAGCCTTGGCGATGTTTTTAGCGGCAGCTATCGCAGCTAAACTGACTATGTCGGCTGTTAGCGCAGGCTTGTAAATAGGGCGATAAATCTATCGCCACATTTGTGGCGGAAAAGTGCCACTAAATCGGCGATGAGTCCTTGAGAATATGCCCCTTTCTGTGATGTCATTAAAGTCAAAGGGTGTGTGATGTCACTTTCCCCCCTTAGCAGTTTCGTGAATGGGCATCCATTGCGGACCCTACATCAGATGGAAAAGGAGCATCTGGATACTGTGGAAAAAAATATTCTTATTGTTAATATGATCACATTTAAACATGAGCTATAATTTACCCAAATGATGTAAGAGATAGATAAAAATGTATTTTACAAATGTTCAGAGCATATTTAAAAGTCATGGGGCAGATTTACAAGAAAGTGACGCATCTGTAGATATGCGTCACTTTCCCTGCGCCAACATGCCAAATCCTTGCGTCACCGTAGATGCGCCGTATTTACAATACGGCGCACCATGGCGTAAGGATTGACAGATGCGTCAGAAATTCTGACGCATCTGTTGACGGAAAAGTCACGCATTGCTGGAGTCGTGTCGCAAGCACGACGCAACTCCAGCAATGCTCAAGGGCGCCCTATGCCTAACATGCTGCGACACTCCTTACCCCTGCTTCAAGCAGGCGCAGGGTTTTGACGCAGCATGGACATAAAAGTGACTCAGTGAAATCTTGTAGATTTCACTGTGTCACATTTACGGGGCTTCATGCGACGGAACGCCTACCCTGCATACATTAAACCTGACGCAGGTTTAATGTGGCGCAGGGCTTCACAACGTGACGCATCTCCCTAGATGCGTCACGTTGTAAATGGGCCGCAACTTTTACGCTGCCGCTGCATCATAAAAGTGACGCAACGACGTTGCAAAAGTGACGCAAGGGGCTTGTAAATCTGCCCCATTATGTTTCACAACATATCCTTTTGCTTCACCACACGACCAAATCACTCATCCACCTTCTCACACATCATGAATATACTGTAATATTCGACATATTTGGCAATAAATTGAGTAATTTTTTGATCGTTTCACATTAACATCTGTGGGTTTTGTTATACTTTACATATGTTAATGAGTATAACTTTGCTGGAAATATATATTCAAACTGAGTCAGACATGGACAGATGTAAGCGTTACGTGATGTAGCAATGCACAATCCTCAGGGTGTTCTCTCAAGCTCATTCTTTCTTCCTCCCATACACAAATCTGTTGAAACCCAAGAAGTTTCCATATGAATGTAGCAAATAAGGACAGACAATTAAAAGCAGTGAAGTAAATGACTTTTGAGATGCAACAGATCAATCATCTGACAGTGATGCGCGTGCCTTGTGGGTGAAGTTCAAGATGAAATCATCTGTATATTCTTCATTAGCATACATTGAAGAAAAAAAGCTGTATTTTTATAGGAGGCACATTTGTTATTTCTCACCTAACTCAATTTTAATTCTTTTCTGTTTGATGTTGATAATCATCTCGTGGGTTTGATCACATGTTATATTACAATTTCATCATGAGTGCAAAGGAAGAACAGCAGCTGCTCAGCTTTATGTAAATTGAATTGCAGTGAATTTTTGTTAGAAAAATGCTGCAAGCTCCCCGCATGCTAAGTTTGGTGCACCATCAATGCAGCCACAGCAAGATCAGCGTGAAACTGGATAGTTACAAGAAAGTGAAGCAGACACTGGCAAGCAGATACGGTGTAAGCACACACGCCTAAAACGAAAGACGCAATATATATATAAATAAACAGATACATTTCTGGACTCTATTGAATGATGGACGGTGCTTCTGCGTATCACTGAATGCTGATGTAAGTATTATTTTAGAGCACACGCTTTAATAGCTTCCTAAATGGTCAATGATTAAATCTGTATCTGATCTTGCGACCTAAATATATTATAAAGCACACTGTTTTACAACAGCAATAATACATCTCTCTAAAGGTACCACTTGTGAGGAAAGAAAGAACAATTGGAGTTGTTCTGACTTCTTCTGAACAATCTACATCTTGCTCTATGTTTTGTAGTGTGACGAGTGACTGCAGAACAGTGAAGAGTATGCTGGGCCTCATTTATGAGAAGTGACGCATCGCTGCATGAAAGCAGCGATGCGTCACTTCTCAGTGCGCCCTCCATGCGACACCAATGATGCGTCATATTCATAATATGACGCATCATGTCGCAAGGAAGGACAGATACGTCAGTGTAACTGACGTATCTGTCAGCGCAAAAAGTGACGCATTGCTGGAGTTGTGTCGGAACCCTGACGCAACTCCAGCAATGTTCCTTTCACATGGGGCAAGCCCCATGTGAAAGGGCCTGCGTCACCCTTACGGGTGCCATGAGGCAGGCGTAAGGTTTTGACGCATTGGCGTCCTAGAAGTGGTGCAGCGAAATCTCATAGATTTCGCTGCGCCACTCCTACGACCCTTTCTTGCGGGGGTACACCCCCCCCCTGCATACATTATACCTGGCGCAGGTATAATGTAGCACAGGGGTTTACGAAGTGACGCATCTACCTAGATGCGTCACTTCGTAAATATGGCACAACATGGCGCATGCTTTACGCCACTGGTGCGTCACAAAAAGTGACGCACCGGCGGCGCAATAGTGACGCAGGGGCTCATAAATGAGCCCCGCTGTGTTTAGTGAGACCCCAGGTATAACTTAATCTAAAACCTCCATTTGACATAGTGACATGGCCGGAGGCTGGTGTGTCATAGAACCACAGACCTTTAGTGGGTGCCGGCAGAGAATCAATATCACCAGTAAGAAAGTTGACCCATGGTCCTCTCATACAGACTGTCCATGCCATCAAGAGAGTGGGAGATTCAGGCTCACCAGGAGTTGTGATCTGCATGCTGAGCTGGGCAAAGGGATGTACCCCTAATGTCCCCTGTGATGTGTCCTCTCACCCGTCCAGTAAGGAAGCTTGCATTTTCATGGCAATACTGACTCGATTACCCAAGCATGTATGTTTGCTGTTCTGTCACAGTGAAAGTTTAGCAGCACAGCTGCAGCAAGCAGCCTTGCAGAGGAAGAGGATGAGGGGTGTCAGCCATATATCAGAACACACAACCTTCCATAAGAAAGCATCAAATGAAAGGGGATAAGGATGTTGGAACACTGTAGGTGAAGGGACAGAAGTAATACATGCAGAGCACAGAACTCTGTTGGCATTAAAGGTCTTTGTCAAGTCTGATGATACTTGGGGACAGGCAGAGGGGTAGAAGGATCCTTTTGAGCTATTTCCAAAGCTACAAGCCACACTGACTCTAAGTTTAAACAACAAACAGAGAAGACAGATGAAAAGCGGTAATGTCATGAACAAACTGTGGAATGCTGGCACTGTGCCAAGTGGTGGGGTGTGCTGGCCCTGGTGGAAGGTAAATAGAATGTCAACTGTTATGTTATGTTATTTTGTGTTATGCTATGTAATTGGTGTTTATATAGAGCGAAAAGCACTCATGAGGGCATCTAGGTGCTCTGTAGCCGGTGTGTGAGACCAGCTCTGTGGGCTTACGTGAAAAGCCAGGTCTTCAGTCTCTTGTGAAAGACAAGAAGACAGGATTCGGCTCTGATGTGTTGTGGGAGGTTGTTCCAGGCTTACAACCCAACTATCGACTTGCAACCCAAGCAGAAGAGAGGCAATCATTGATGCCCATCAAAGTTGGTTGATCAAATGAGCTCTCGCTTTTATTTGACACTTTGGTGGCTGAATCAGATAGTAAGGTTCTTAGGGGACGAGATGACAGCACAATGTGTCTATATAGTGGCTTTCTCATCTGGAAATGAGGGGATTAATTTGCTGGTGTCAGGCCCACCATGTTAAACCCTGTCCTGCACCATCTGGGGCAGAGTGAGGCAACACTTGCTTCTACTTTTATTACAGATAATTGAGAAAAAATCCATAGGGCTTGTCTGTTAGCTGAAATTGCAAATCTGAAAATCCAGAGATAAGTTTGTAAATAGCTAACTACAGTGATAATATCGCTGAGTGAGTAGTGGAATTGGAAAAGTGTTTGCTCAAGTCTGAGGAGTCTTCTGTATAACGGACCTCACATGTGTCTATATATGATAAGTAAATAACTGACATTCAGTGGAAACTTGAGGAGCTTAAGTGCCATAACAGTAAATTCATTTTAGGGATTAGTGAAGAGGTGGAAGGGGCAGACCCTAAGGAGTCCACTGTGTTTCAGAAAGCCTTTCCAGATGTAGCTTGTCGGTACTTTAACCTCCAAATTCAAACTGCTTATCGCTTCTCTTTGAAGCCAACCAAATATGAGTGGATCTCAAGTGACACAAAAATAATTTAGATTTGTGTCAAGAATTTTCACCTTTGAGAGCTTATCATTGCCATCCTAGGTAGCCTGTGAATTCAGAAAATATCTCCTTTTATGTCTGCTCAGGTTTGTGTCAACTGAGAGAGGAACGTCAGAGGTATCACTGACAAATGGTATAATCATTATATTCTTAGGAAATATACCTCTTTTTACAAGAAGCTACCAAATTAAAACGCCTGAAAGATGCTATGCATGTCATCTTATTTCTGAGGTTAAGTCATCTCAAACCATTTCAAATAGGTTGGATGCTAATTTATTTTTCAGCTATGTCCAGTGAGCTATAAAGGTAGCTTGGCCATTTGCCAGGAAGTCTTGCGAAGGGTGGGGAATCAGAAACAATTGACCTTTGTACTTAGTTTTCCCCCTATTGTTGTTTGAATTTGATTGGTTAATGAATTACATTACCGAGATTTACTGCAATCCGCATATCTAAGTGAGCTAATGGTTTAAGATATGTCTATGGCAGGCACTCTTGTAATGATGTTGCCTGGTGTGCAAACTGGTGCCTATATTTTATTTGTATCTGGGGAGTTAGAATAAGGTCTCCCAGTAGATGTTAGCAGTAAATCATGTAAAAAGTGATATTCTTGGTTGGAAGCTCGGGGGAGCGGTGACAAGGCAGTGGTTGGTGGCTCATGGGTGTCAAGCTACATAAAAATCTAAAAATTTCCAGCAAAAGCTAATTTGAAGGTAACTGTTAGACTTGGCATCTTTTGGCATGTTTCCTATGTCTTTTTGCTCTCTGACCTCCTGGTTTTGACTCTGTTTTTTGCTGGTTTAGTGTCTCTGCCCACTTTCTCACTGTTGATCAGTGTTAAAGTGCAAGTGCTCCTGTTGTAACGTGTTATTATGGGGTAGTGTTTCCATGATTGTCATATTTGATTTACTGGTAAGTCCCTAGTAAATTGCACTGAGAGTTCCAGGGCCAGTAAATCAAATGCTACTAGTGGGCCCGCAGCACTAATTGTGCTACCCACAGGAGTAGCCCTGAAAATGTAACTCAGGCCTGCAATTGCAGAACCTGTGTGCAGTCTGGTACTGCCATATCGACTTGGCACCTGCACCCACTTGCCAGGTCCTAACCTTCCCTATTCTTACATGTTAGTCACCCCTAAGGTAGGCCCAAGGTACCCCTGTGGGCAGGGTGCAGTGTATGTGAAAGGTAGGATATGCCCTGGTGTGTGTATGACATTGCCTGATTGTGAATTAATGCCAATTTTGTTTTTCACTATTGCAAGGCTACCTGTTCCCATAGGATAGAATGGGGAGTTTGCTTATAACATCTTATAAACATAACTACCCCTGGGAACAAGGTGGGAAAACAAAGTTTAGTATGCCTGAAATCAGAATGTTAAAATGCGTCTTTTATTAAAGGGTGATTTTTACATTCTGTGTTTGAAAATACCACTTTTGGAAAGTAGGCATTTTCTTGCTTAACCCTCCACTGTGCCTCTGCTAGGATGTGTTTTGAATGTCTGGTTTTGGACTGACAGGGGCTCGGGATGTGCAGTGGCTCCAGAGAGTCTTGATGAGTCAGGGCTGGGCTGAATAGACCTGGACTGCATTTAGAGTAGGGGAGGAAATTTCATTTCACCTGGATGGGCCTGGTCTGCCTTCCACAATGCTGTCTCCACCTACTGACAGGAAGCTGGGCCAGACAGGACAGAACTTGTTCGGGCTACGCACAGACACTCTCTACCTGAGAGAACAAAGGGATTTGAGTATAAATATTGGGGCCCAGACCCCAGAACTTTAGAACTCACTGTAATCAAGGAAACTGCTAATAAGAAGAGCTGCCAGGAGGAGTACTGCCCCTTTGCTGTGTTGTTGCTTTATTGGGTTGGCCTGCAGTTTCTGCTTCTGCCTTGGGCAGTGAAAGGACTGGACTGAACTTTCTTTGCTTGTGCTGTGTATCTCCAAGGGCTTGAAATAAAGCTTGTCTCTTGTTCTGAAGTCTCAGTAACTGCAAAGACTTCACCAACCTCTGGGTACCAAGAGTTAACCAACCTCTGGGTACCACTTCTGGAACCGCTGTTTCACCACAGAGAAGGGAAAAGCAACCAACTCCATCACCGACTCTGGTGCTGGCTCCATGTCCTGACAGCACCGCAGAAGGCATCGTCCGCATCTTGCACTGCAACCCTGGACCGATGCCACCGAGCTGATGCTTGCACCGTTACCTGTGGGCACCGCATTCCGCACCGTCTTGCTTCACTTCGAAGTCCTGGTCTCATCAACGCCATCGATGCTGCTGACTTTGACACCTGTGACTGCATCGTGGCTGGTTGCACTGCTCGTAAGTTTCACGATGCACTGCCTTGTCTTACACAGCAGTCTGGGCTCACCGAGGCCAGCATCCGATAACCGGCTCTGTCGCTTGCACCGCAGCCTGCTAGCACTTCATTGAGCACTGCCTGACCCTGCACCGTAAGCCTTGGTCTCACTGACGCCATCTAGATGATCGTCACCAAGCCACTACCTGCACCGCATCGAGATGGCACTGCACCCTGCACCGCTTCCATTTTGCAACACAACCGGGACTGTTGCCACGACCGGCTCGCACCAACGCACCAGCCACGAAGAGAAAGGTAGTGTTACCGAGTCTGTCCACGCTTTCGCTGGCCATGTACCGATGCGGTCAGCTGGAACTGTTAGACTCTGTTGGTTTTAGCATCGCGGTAGCCCCGGACTGAGCTACCTACTTGTACGACCTGTGTTTTTGAGGTATTTCTGCAATTTTAAGGATATCTTGCAAACTATGGGGCAGATTTACAAGCCCTCTGTGCCACCAGTACGTCACTTTTTGTGACGTACTGGTGACATATTACACTGCTCCATATTTAGGACAGGAAAAGCCACCCTGCGTGGCCTTTCCTGTCCTTGTAAATATGGCCCCTTTACACACAGCACTTTGCGTGAAAGCGGTGTTCCACGCAACACCCATGGAACCAGACACTTCTCCAGATTTACGAGGAATTGTAAATCTGAAAATGCATCAGTATGCTACGCAAGGCGCAACGAGGAGAAATGTTTTCATTTCTCCTCGTTTTTTCCTCTTTCAATGCTTTCTGCATTCTACAGCACGCATTCAAAGAGGAAAATGCCTGTAGTTATTGTTTTCATGCAGGAAGGGGCGCCTTCCTTCACAAAAACAATCTCCCCATGACGTAGGCATCCTTGCACCATGGTGCAAGGGTGCCTGCGCCGGCGCATGGCAGCTGTCTGCCCGCCAGCACAGGGGAGTGCACAGGAATGCAACATATTATTGTAAATATGTCGCATTCCTGTGCTCTGAAAGTGACTCGGTGCGGCGCAGCCAAATGGCTTGCGGAATGCACTGAGTCACTTTCTCGGAAATCTGCCCCTATATATTTTTAAAGTACTGTATATTGGATGCTCATCATTCTAAACTGGTGTGATGTTCTTTTGTAGTGTTTCCACCGAATTACTGTTGGTTATGTGCAAATGCTTTACACACTGCTTCTGAGATAGGCCTGACTGCTCATGCCATGCTACCAAGGGGGTGAGCAGGGGTTATTTTAAGAATGCTCCCTTACCCTGATTAGGAAGAAGGATCACTACTTGGGCAAATGTGCAAAACCATGCCAACTAGAGAACCCAATTTCGAACAGTAACAGTAACTGTTCTTGGGAAGTTGACATTGGGTTTTAGCATGGTATGTTTAAGGATGAAATGAAGCTCAAATGTGTGGCCTGATAAAGGGACAAAATGGATAATGTTGAGCTTGGCATTTTCTGTCTTTAAGAGACTAATCTTGCTTGAAAAGGTTATAAACTGCTACAGCAATGAGATTATGAAGCAATTGTAGCTATGACCCAATAGAGCTGATTAGGATGATTGACAATGCTATTCACAGCTTGAAACTTTAGGGCTAAGAGACCGTGGGGTATTTTGTGCATTCACTAAAGCTCAATACAATTTGTGTGTGTTTTCTTTACATATACATATGGTGCTAATTAAGATGACCCTTCAATAGTTTAAGGCTGCTCTTTGATCTTTAATTATGAAGGACACAGTATATTTTCTGTAATGGCTTATTACAAATCTCCTTAACATTACCAATAATCTAAGAGCTAGTCTGTGAACAGATAGAGTTTAGGCAGCAGTAGATTATAGAGCTACTCAGACTTTGTGACTTCTGGTGTTATCTTTATGCATTCTCATTACATATACTTCTATGTTGCTTATAGGCAACAATGTAAACTAGATATGGTGGTCGCACTATGGAGTATGTCGCTGTAGCCTAGATGGAGTAGCACACTATCGTTACCTCAGAAAAGAAACCAGTTACCAGAGATCTGCTGATCAATTCCGATGAGTTTCAACTGCATCAGTGGAAGTTGGATCAATGGTTTTGGGAAATTATTCCAGCCATGGTTTTGTTGGTTTAAATGACAAAGATTCTACAGCTGTTATGTGGGATGCTCTTAAGGCTGCTTTAATGGGAAGCCTTAAGTTATATTACACTGATCTGTAAATATCTATCTAGATAGAAATAGCAAAGTCGTTGCTTTATATCTTGGGCTTTAAGCTTTATAAGTCCAATTGGGAAAGACAATTTGGTGCATGGAGCTAAAGGAGGAGGGTATTTGTAACATTTGGTGTCAAAAAATCCACATTCACTCCATCTGTAAAGAAAAAAAGTGGTTAGAAAAGTAATTGTCCAACACCAACTGGTTGTTAAAAACAGTGAATCAGTGGGGTAAACACTTGCTATTCTACTTAAGTGAAGAGGATCTGAGTTAAATGTTAAGGGCATGCCTGTACATTTAGATCTTTTTCTTCCTGCTATCACCAGAATATTAATGAGATTTTTAGGTAGATTTTTTCAGGATCTGTATTAAGAGGGGTGGCCGAACCCCAGGTTTTGGAATTCCTGGGAAGTTACAAACCTGTGGAAACGGAAGAAAACTTGGTGATGTGCCTTACAGGGACCATTTAATTAGAAGAATTGCTAGGGGCTACCTAGAAGCTACTCTATTGCAAGGTAGCAGGCGAGATCCAATTACATAAAAACATTTTTAAAGTATTTGCAGAGGTTTCAGCTCTGATGTTTTGGTTGTAATCTCAGACTTTGATACAGGGTTTCTGATTCTTGGGCCCTGGAACAATATGTTGCCTATACTGACACATATGCTCTATTAAACGTGCACAACAGAGTCAGATGGGAGGAGAATGAATTACATTTTAGCATTTTGCATTTGGAATGCATTACTAATGTCTCAGTGGGCATAATGCTACTAGATGCAGGGAAGACATTCATTGGAGTACATTGGCCTTTTCTCTGCTCCAATGTCTCCAGTGTGTATTTCGAGCAGAAATATATGATGGCTCTTCAGTCCCTAAATAGATGTCTAGTGGTGAGTGTATTCATCAAGGGTTTTAACGCTCAACAGGTTATTCTGTGGTCCACTCAAGTCACAGGTGCCCATTCTCTATGCCTGTATTGGTGTTTGTACATTGTATGCAGTTGAAAAGGTAGTAAAAGAGTTTGGGGAACCTTTTGAATATCATCTAAAAATTAAATTACATAGACTTAGGTGATAACCACGCAAGGAACTAATAAGGAGCTCAGTTACTTTGGCTGTTACTTAGCTGACTTTATTTAAATCACTTTCACAGGTAACGTTGCTATCAAATTGAATTAGTAAGCATAGCTAAGGAAATATGCAAAAGCTTGCAGGGTTTTAGTTTCTATTTTTTGTGAATTCTGGTGTTTTTTTCAATGCTTTCCAGTCTTTTCAAACATGGTAAAAATATGTAGCTATAAGTGTTTGCTCTTTCCTACTCCAGAAGAAATCATAGGGATGATGTTTTTTCAGTTTAGATTTGATTTTCTTCTTTCCCTCATTCATTCTTATTTTATTTTTTCCTTCATGCTTTCCTGCCCCAATTCTCTTCTCTATACCTATTCCTTGAATTTGCTCTCCTACTTTTCATTATTTCCCTCACCTAACTGCCTGTGCCGTTTCCTGCACTCAAACTACTCTTTGCAGCAGCCCACCGTATGTCCAGGATGCACATAGATGGGATACATTTGCACCAATTAACATTTGATTTCAATAGATAAAAGGTTAATTGTAAGCACTTAACCCATCTTCCTGCTGCACTATTCTTCAGTGGAGGCTTTACTTCTTCTACGACTGTGTGAGAGTTCCCCAGGGCATTTTACTTTTGTGTTCTATGCAGCATTCACACTGTTCTAGAGCATTTTCTGTTTTGGGAAAAGGAATGTTCACAGCTCAGCATGATTCCATGAAATATGTTAGTACACATGATTTTGCCAAGTATTTGGTCTTCATTCGGCACCCTAGGTTCCAACCTTTATTTTCATATAGTGGTAATAGGAATGAAAGTTGAACTTGATGATCCTGGGGCTATATCATGAACCGATTCCTCTTCAATATGCAGGGTCTGAAGGTGGTCTATGCATCTATTTTTTGTTCACATTGTTCTGTCTGCCCTGTAACATACAGAGAAACATAGAGCATTTGGTTGACTCTTCATGTTTCTAAGCTGCACTGTCTGAAAATTATACACTAACTTGTGTATTTTATGAAATAAAGCAGATTAGTTTCAGAAAAATCAGCACATGCACCTCTTCTGGACCTGTTCTTGGTTGCTCAAGATGTTTATATTAGGGTCCTTGTTCTGTTTTAAGGGATTCAACTTCTGTAGCATGGGGTTTCAGCATATCACTGTGTAAATCTAAGAACAGGAGTGTTGGGTACCACACATTAAGGGAGGGCATTAGTTCTAGAGGCATAGCATGCCCAGTGATCTTTGTTACCACAGTCATGATACCTGACTTTTCAGTGTTTCAAAAAAGCAAAGCTCCATCCTGCTCTCATTGTAGGTGGATAACATCATGGTGATGCCTCTTGCCATGAACTGAGTTCATGCTCATAGTTCAGCTGTGAACCTATGGGCCACTGCACACCAATGTGCTGTGAACAGTGGGCTGAATCCATACGAGGTGAGCCATGCATCGAAAATGGGCATGAAAGTATGTCCAGGAACCCCAGATGTTTTTCAGATGGTGAAAAGACCATATTAAGTAGCTTACCATGGCCTAAGATGGTCATAGCTGGGCCATCTATTACAGAGAAGTGCTTCGAGATACAGCCTGTACCTCTGTTGCTTTGCTATTAGAGTACACACAAGCCATTATTGTGCAGTAAAATTCAGTATTTTTCAGTTTTTACTGTAAAGAAAATATGATGTATTGAAGCAAGCTTCTTGAAAAGATTTTGCAAATTACTATGTCATATTATTTGGCAGGAGTGGGCATGGATGTTTTTTTAAACAAAGATCACAACATAATCCATTACTTTTCTCAATGTATTATGACTCTGGGTGTCTTGAGAGGGAAACGATTCTTTGCTTTTATACTGTATAGCCAAACTATGTGTCAATGCAAATCACCAGAACTGCTGAAAATGGTGCTTTTTATTAATTGATGACCATGAGTTAGCAATTCTCTTGACTAGAGTAAGGAGAAGAACCTTAGGTATATTTGGGACCCCTAGGTACATAAATAGAGGCACTTGAGTCTGCTTCGTATACAACAGGACATGGATGTAGTTGTTCCTAAAAGAGTTAATCCAAAGTTACCCACTTAAGTCTTTTCTTTTATTATTCAAAGTTTTTTTTGTAAGTTTCCAGGCATAAGAAAATAGGACATGGTACAAGCAATTACCAGAAACAGGCCTGGATACCCAACAAACTCAACAGTATAAATTCACCATATCTGTAGAAACCCAACAATAAATGATTCACCACTATTATTCCCCAAGATCCCTCACAGTATACCTATTGGTTAGAGTGAAGGAGGTGATGGCAGGTACTCAGAATCAACATAGATAGGAAGAACAAAAATGCCCTAATATCAAAATAACCTCCAACTTAAACACTCCCTCCTGAAGGAGGGTCCTGGGTGAACTGTAATCAGGTCTGCCTCAGCCTTAAACTCCCCACTGTGAAATTGTTACTGGACCGAATAAGCATATCAAGATGAGGGCTCTTCTAGAATATCCTCCATGAATTTGCTGACCACTTCCAACTGTGAAAATGTAATTGACTTCCCTTCACAATTCACCTTCAACTAGACAGATACGCCAACTGATGCGGTGATACCCCTCGCTACAGTGTGATGGTGTCCTGGCTGTTGGTATGCAGAGAACAACCAGACACAGTAAACCTGTCTGCATGGTAAAGGGGTGTGCTTATTTTGATGGCTTTGTAAATTATGCAGCTGGATTTGAAGATGGTATGGGCTTGCAAGGGGAACCAACGGAGTTCCATCAGGATGGGGGTGATTGATTTCTTCTGAATAAGACATGCTTCAGCATGCAGGACACCCCTAAAGGGTGCTAGTATAGAGTCAGGGAGGCCATGGAGCAGGGTGTTACCCATACTCCATTCCAGATACAAAAGTAGGAGTGCTTCAAAATCATAACCATGGTTTCAATTTTTTACCAGACTAGCTTTGTTTTTTGGCAATGTATTCCTTGAGTCTGAGTTTGGAATCTGGGGTGAATTCAAGTGACGTGGAATTCAGTGAAAATTGAGGTTTGAAGCCATCAAGGTTCATGCCATTGGTTTACACTGTTTCTTGTTTGCTATTCTAGGCAAATAACGAATTCTGTGGTAGTTGGGCTGAGTTTCAGGTAGATGGTGGACTTCCAGGCCTGGCTGATGTGCCAACCTAGATGGCTCATATCCTCAATTGGCCATCTCGATGCCAGCAGAAAACTGTGTGAAAGGGAATGATATTTACGAGGCAGCATTAAGCCAAAAAACTTGTCTTAGTGCCGCCTCGTAAATATGGAGCAGGCTCCTGCACCACAGACACAAACAGTGACGTTCCAATGGTGCAAGGGTCCTCATAAATGAGGCCCATACAATCTCAAAAAGTTGTAAGTATTTACAGCTTAACTAGACCTAAGTAACAGTCTGAGTTGTGCACTAATGGCGAAATCAGTTCGATTTCAAAAGAAGTGATGTGTGCAAACTGGCCATGCATCTGACATATCTGCCTCTGCAAATTACTGCAGTGAACTGGAATTCACTGTTTGCTAAGGAATAAATCACATGTTGTTCCTGATTTAATGAGAGCAGTCTTGGATTTGTTTGGAATAACCCCTCAGGGTAATACAATTACTGTACAGTAATGCAATTTTCCCCGGATTGTTTTTGCCCCTAAAATATTCTCCACCCATGAACGAGGTGGCATAGTACAAGTTGGTATTTTCAAATAACCAGACTCTGTATCATGTACAGCTTTTCTAAGGATTAGGAATGTGTTGAGGAACATTCTTAAATCCCTATATCTACCTAGATCTGCAAACCTTTATATCATGAAGCACTATTGCACTGTTCTCAGGTGCCATGATCAAAACACATTAATTCATTGTATTTCCTGGAAGCCATAAATCCCAGCCTCGTTCAGAAGGGACCACAAAGGTCTGTACAGATTAATTTCCTTTGGCGCCAGTGTAGCAATAACATGCATTCTCTCAACACTGCCCTTCACTCCAGCTGAGCCAGGTCATGTAAACATGGTGGTTCTATCCCAGTATTGGCTGGTGTCACGGCGGAGTGGTGGGGTGTAGGGAGGGGGAATCAATGATGACAATGATAAAAATGCATAACATTTTAATACAACAAATTACCTGCTGCCCTCCACATCACCACTCTTCTGTTCCTCTCTGCTGACACACAGAAACCCATATGGCCAGTCCAGATGCTGTGATTATTGGTTTGAGTGGCCTCGATGGTACGCTCCCAGAGAGACGGTGAGCCTGTGCCTACTGTCTCCAAACACGGCAACGTAGCTCGGGTTGGAGACAGCTCAGTGCGCGTGTCAGTTTGGCCGTACTAAAATGGCCAGCCAAACCCACATGCGTACTGACAACAGTTCAACCATTCCCCCCTCTGTGACTGTCAACCCCATGGCCCCAACCCCAAGATTCGGCCCTTAGAACTTTAAAAAAACAACAAACCTGTTTTATTATCACTTTATTTTTCAACTTTTGGGGCTGCTGGCAGGGGGGTGATGCTCCTCTGGCATAGCAGAAGAGCTGCTGCTGTTCAATCCTGGGGATCTGCAAGAAGGTGTAGAGCACATTGACAATGAACTTTACCAAAACATATACATTCATCTTGTGTTAAACTATTGACTATTATAAGTCGACTTTTGCAATATTTTTTATTTGTTTTCAATAGATTTCAAATCATCATGTTATGTTTTGCAGAACTTCCCAAATATAAATGAGCATTAATATGATGAAAATATAATAAATAACTAATACAATCATATAACACACTGTGTGTTTATGTGTATGCATGTGATCTCTGCGATATAATAACAAAGGATGCCAGAATTAAAACCTGTGAAAATGATCACTACACAGATGCATTTTTGTATTGAGCTATAATTATGGCTTTTGGATTGTGATAGACTGGGACCATGTGAACATGACATGACCCAACAATGAGTGTTCTTCAAGCTACTCTTTTTCGCTTTCTCTCCCCTTCACATACTAAAATTGTGTCTGCTGCTAGCTCTAAAACAATTTACCATATGAATGCAACAGCTAAAAAATGACAGAATAAATTACTTTTTGAGAGTAAAAAATACATTAACTATACTGTCTCAAATACAATTTTGTAAAATCTCAAGCTTGTCCTTCATTGCTTACACATTTTTACACTGACTTCTCACATTGGTGAACATTAGCAAAAAGCATCCCAAAACACTAGGCCACTTCACTTAACCTCAGACCTCAACTGTGTATGTTAATAAGTAATATATGCATAAAGAAATCATTAGTGCAACTTTGGTTATATATTTTAATATTACTTTATGTGTAAGTTTTCTCACGTTTTAAAGCATGCGTTTGTGGTGCTTCTCCTACACTTGTCTCTGTTTCATATGTCACTGTATCTAACATGTGCAATTGTGCTTTCAACATTTTGTGTCTTGTATGAATATAAATGTTGTGTATTAAGATTTCTAAAATCATGCTGCATCAGTCCCCCATCTAATGTTGAATCAAGCTATCACCTTATCTACCACATCAGATATCATCACAGATTATTGGTGAGTTGTCTTTAACCTCTTCCCTGTACTCACCTCTAAAGCTGTTATCTCATCATCACATCTGCATTCTGCATCCTCTATATCAAGATCAGCTCTTGTTCTTTTCACTCTATGATTTTTATTCTTTTGGTATCTGCAAAATTTGATTGATGATATAAGCAGCATTATACACAATGAGATCACCACAACAGGTCTCAAAATTGAAATCACTAATTTATTCTGTAAGTTTCGTCACCAGCTGGTAGCACTCAATTTTAGCCAGCTTCCCCGATTGCGACCCTTCGATACCTACATTTGATTCTCTCAAACCCACCTCAGGCCAAATGAGTGCTGTCCCAGTAGCTTGCTTGTCCCCAAAGGCTTGGCTGACCTGATCCCTCTGTCTCATTGATACCACAAGCACATAAGGAACAGGTGCTGTTATATCATTCAGGGGACTTGGGACTCTGCAAATGTGCGCTTAATGCATCAAGATCAGGAGACCTCCACACTTAACAGTGGTGTTGGTGACTAGGATCACCTGAAACGAACCCTTCCAACGAGATTCCAAGCATGTTCTCGCACGTGCTTCCTCGCCCTTACCCAGCCCCCCGACTGAGGTCATGGCACTACTGTTGGACCACAAGACCAACTTCTCCAACCTGATGAGAGAAAGAACATACCTCATCAGCGACGTCCTTGCCTCTTGATCTGTAATACTGACAAGTGCATTTGCAGGAACAGATGGCAACCTCATCACACATCCTATGGTCACTTTGTGAGGCAATAATCCTGTCCTCTATCTGTGGTAATTCTCAAACTCATCGACACAAGAGACAATGCATCTGGCCACTTCAAAGAAGTAGAAGTACATGCTTTTGCTAATCAGGATTTCAATGTGCTGTTGACTTGTTCAACCAACTTGGAAGCCTCCCATCGGAACCCACAATAAAGCTTCTGCTCAAACTGTAGTGCTGCACATAACATCTTTAGGACTTCATTTGCAAAATGAGTTCCGCAGCTTGATTCAAGAGAAGCCAGAAACCCGAAACTCAAAATCAATTCCTGTAACAACTCAGACAAAGTCAGACATATGTTTCTACAAGTAAGATAAGCTTCAACCCATTTTGAGAAAATTCACACAATGACTAAAACGTATCTAATCCCTTGCAAGGGGGCATTCCAATGAAGTCCATTTGCATCCCGCTGAAAGGACCTTCAGATTTACCAATGTGACTCATGACAACTTGTGTTCTTCTTCCTGGATTTAGTTGCTCACAAATTATGCACCAGTGACAAGGTGTCTCTTCAGTTGCTCTAAATATGAGATTGTACCACACTTGTTGAAAGATGCACATCATTGCATCTCTCCCAACATGTGCGGGACCGTGGTACTGCCTTGCATTGGTGACAACAGGCAGGGAACACCGGTATGCCATCAATGTAAATCCACACATCATCTTCCCTTTTGGTACAGCCTGCTCACCCCTATTCCTGTTTTTCTGCTTCTGTTACCTCATCCTGCAGCTTTTTAACCTAGTCTCACATGTCTGTGGCTGACAACATCAAGGTACAATCTGTTATGATGTGTTTTTCAATATCTCTTCATTAAATGTGTGTGCATTTAACACGCAATACCTTGCCATTTTACCTGCATAGCGGTTACAACAGTAACATAGTCAGTACCTTGTAGGTGAGCAACACATTTCACAACAGCAAATTTGGAGGGCAATTGCAGGGACTGCAAAATGTTCCTCAAGCACTCCCCATTTCTAATGGATGAACCAGCAGATGTCATGAACCCACGCTGTGACTACAATTACTTAAGGTCATGTACGACTCCAAAGCCATACTGACTATCGGTGTAAATTGTAACTCTGAGCTGTTCTGAAATGGTGCATGCTTGTGTCAGAGCTATACGCTCTGCAACTTGAACACTCCTTGCAACCATGAAGCTTCAAAAAAACCTCCTAGTGTACATAAAGCATAAGTAGCTTTCAGATTTCCTTCATTGTCTCTGAAACAGGAACCATCGACAAACATGATCAGATTCAGGCAGTAGCTCATCAAATATATCAGGACGCAGTTTCGTACACAACTCAGTCACATCCAAGCAATTATTCTTGGCTTCATCCACCACACTCTCGTTTCCATGCAATGGCATCAAAGTAGCAGGTTTTAACACCGTACATCTCTTCAGAGTCATATTCTCTGCTCCCAACAAGACTTGCTCATACCTCGTCAAGCGGCTTTTGATCAAATACTGTGTGCGCGTATGAGTCAACAGTATCTCCACTAAATGGGGCCCAAATACTGTGAGTGGGTGACCCATGATGATACTTTCATAATGCTCTAGACTCACACACATAGATGCAGCCACTTGCAGACATCCAGGCAAAGCAGCTGCAATAGGATGAAGGGTCGCCAAGAAGTAGGCGAAAGGTCTACAATTACTTCCATGCATTTGTATCAACACTGAGAGAGTGGAGCCTTCCCTCTCACTGCAGAACAACACAAAGCAGTTGCCCTGCAAAGGTATTCTCACAGCTGTGAAGGCAATCATGCAATTGTCATCCCAACATATCAGATCTGACATGTCTTTGTGTGTCAGCCTCTGAAATGGCTTTGTTGTCTAGGAACAACTCGGAATCCACTGTCTGCAATAGCCCACCATACCTGGGAACTTGAGGACTTCCATTTGGGTAGTTGGTTGACTCATGTTAAGAATTGCTGAGATTCTTTCCTGCAATACTTTCCTTCGCTTCTTTCTCAATGTGATGTCTTAACTACAGGCCTTCAGTTTTGCAAAACGGTAACTTGGTCGGGGATACTTTACGTCCATTTTCTGCATGGTGATTTAATAAGGTAATAGTGTTGGTTTTGCAAGCTTCTCTTGTAGTTAGCACCATCAATATGCTGTCAATATATTAAACCAACGCTCAATGATTCAACATTCTCAGGGATTCGAGGTTCTTATTGAGTATCTATTTAAAGATTGAGGGGCTTTGCATATACCCTTGTGAGACACAGCACCATATCAAAACATGATTGCTGAAACAGAATGCGAATAAAAATTGGCTGCCTTTATGTAATTGAATGGAGAAGAAGGCCTGGCCAAAGGCAATGACTGAAAACCATTTGGCCTCACACGGAATCTGAAATAAAATCACAGCATTCACCTTGTGCAAGTCCTGCTCAATGCAATACTTGCCATTCAGCTTCTGCAAGCGCATGATAGGAGAATTGCACAGACTACCTCATATTTCCTTTAGGATTCCGTGCTCAATCATTGAGCCAATCACAGGAGTAATTCCAGCAATAGTATCTGGAGACAGATTGTATGGAGGGATTTTTGAAAAATCTGCATTTGGTTTTATCATGAATTGGACTGGGTTGTCACCTCTGATTAGTCGGATATATTTACCTGTAAAGTCCCAGACATCAGGTAGCACAGTGTCTCTCAATTTGCCGGGCACATCCTCACTCATCAGGAGAGGCTACATCCACACATCTCATTTCTGATGGGCAATTTTGAAAACAACATCTTCATCATTCGTATGGAATTCAATTCCTCTGTGTGTGCAATAAATTGAGCAGTTCTCAATTTGCAAAGTAAGTCAAGACCAAGCAGGTTCACCGGACTTGTGTCACACACCACAAATAGATGACGATCCTTAAAGGATCATATTCTAACTGTCACTGATTCTGAAATTGGGCTAGACAATTTTCTGTTAGCAACTCACACTGCTTGGATACTTTTTCCCAAGAGGGGTACGTTTGGAACCTCTGCTGTTCTTATAGTAGAGTGGGTAGCACCTGTGTCAACAAGGAATGAAATTGGATTCCCATCCACTTCTCCATCCATATAGGGACCACTCTGATCTAGATGTGCCAAGCATGAAGTCTTCATCCCCCCTCAGGCACCATCATGCAAATGGGTCTTGATCACTGTCATTCAATTCAATCAAATATTGCTGTGCTACATTCTGATTTTGGTAAGAATTTTTATTTGCTTGTACCGTTGTACCTGCACATTCCGCTGTGGCATAGCAGCGTGTGGCATATGCATTTGCCGTGTTACATTAGAATTCTGCATTCTTTATCCCTGCATCTGCTGAGTCTATCCCATGTAATTCCCTTCAGACTTTGCATTATCAAAATTCTGCATCTGATTCCCCATGATGGTCAAAGCCAACTTACACTCATGTCTTCAATGTCGCACACATGTCATGGATTTGTCTTTTTCAAAAGTGACACCTCAATACCTGTTTTAGGATCCACAGGACTACCACAACCTCTACCTTGCGACGGGAAGGTCTAGGCCATGATACATGGACATACCCTCCTCCAGGTACCTCTCTCATAGGGAGTAATTGTGTATCCCCTATTCTACCACAAAAAAAGGTCATGTGGTGACTGCACTCAAACTCATTTCACTTGCTGTTTCGACCATCTGCCTTCCCACTTTTCTCTGTCTTCCCATTTTCTAATTAACATCATCAGTTCTTTCATCTGTAATTTCTTTACTGGTGCTCTCATGTTTTCGATGTCCTTGTCGGAAAAATCCTTCCTGTAATATTTCTGTAAAATCTTTGAATCTCTAATATCTACACCATATTTCCTAACCAATTCAAACAATATCTCATAAAGCACATTTGCTCATTGTGTGACATTGTTATAGAGGACCAATAGTTTATCTTCTTGATAAGTCTCTAATATTGAAGAGCTAATTGAACCTTGAATCATTCCTTCTAATTCAAATTTGAATCTGCTCACATCCATGAGCAGTTCATTTGTCTGAATTTAATTTTTATCTGAACTTGGACCTGCGACCATGTCTGAGATGTCTACAGTACTAGAGGCCAAAGGTTGAGATGGAATGATATTTATAGGGGAAATTGGAACTAAAACTAGAATCAATGCAGAATTCTGGTATTTCGGGCTACTCTACCCTTTAAGCCATTCATCAAATTATTGAAGAGTAAACCCTGAATGCTCTCCTGTATTATTTAAATTAAGGTTTTCATTTGTAAAATTTTTACTTGTTCCAGGTGGGAATATCTGGAACTGAACTACCCATTGGCACAGTCATATCAGAAGCATAAAATTGTACTTGAGGAATTCCACTTCATTTAGGACAATAGAAATGTGGAAACCCTCTGCACCATCCCTTGCATTGGATCAGCTTGTGTCTGATTAGGGACAACATGTATAACTGCAGCATTATTATTCAAAATCGGGACCATGGGTGTGTGGATCAGTGATTTTACTGCCAAATCTGAAGAACTTCCATGTACTGTATATAATTCAGTAGGTACAGCCAAATTGTGACTCGTATTTACCTGCAACCCGGACTTGTAAAGGGGTACAACAGGTCCAATAGTAACGGGAACAATCAAGCCATCTGGAGTTTTTGAATCAATCTGATTTATTGGCGCTGACATTTCTGTTCAACCACTCACAGGTGAAGTAGGTATCAGTTCCCTTGATGTTTCAGGCATCAAGGAAGCATTCCATCCCCTAGGTGTACTGATTTGCATCAGGTCTCTATGTAGAAATTTGTTATATGGTGATGGACAATTTAGTAATAAATCATACACGGGTTCATCATCTATGTCACAATCTTATCACTCTTCCACTTTTTCATTTTGTCTGTCTCTAAATGATTATTCTTCTCCTTTCTCTTGCCCCCTGCTTCTCCTCAACCTGTAACACCGGATACATTCATGTTCTGTGTATTATATCTGCATCTAGCTTCTGGGTAATGATCCATTGTTCTCCTATGCTTTCTTTGCTATTTCTCTCTATCTTTCTGATGTGCAATGTGTTCCCAGGTGTTTAAAGCCTCAAGAATAGTGGGTGTAAAAGGCTCTTTCATTTTGTATATTCCATTCTTTAAAATTTCCAAATCCTCAAATTGAAAGTTCCATAACGAGGGAATTGTAATTCCTCATCCGTCTCAGTACGTGTATGCTGAAACTCAAGCCAATGACATGGATGTAATCCTTTGTCTATCATGACATTGTTTAGTTGTGTACCCTTGGGTGGTACCCCTATATTTGTTTTGGCAAATGCATTCTCTTCTTTCTTTGCTAATTTTAGTAGTGGCTGAAAAACAATCATTTTTATTGAATCTAAATTCACAAATGACTTCTATAAATTCAAGAAATGTTACTCTCCCACAGTCCACCTGTTTGGCAATCTCAACCAATAATACCATGTTTCTTCTGATGTAGTCAACCAATCCCAGCACAGCTTCACACCAACCGACTAATCATAGCATCGCACACGGTGACGTCAAACTGGCTCCAAGCAGCAGCTCACCTTTCTTCACAATTTCTCCTGCACATTTTCTTAAAAATGACAATACAATGCAGGCAACAAATAAAACTGCTTGATCCACTAAAGGATATCAGTACTCGCAAGGTAACTAAACTTTCTATACTCTTTCGCTGCAATGAAACCTCGACCAACTAATTGATATAGTTGGTTCCTGTGCACTTGAGATCAACCATACCAATCACTTACCACTAAGACGAAAGGGAATTCTCACAAAAGTGTTGTCGACGTCGTCTTACGATCAACACCATAAACCAGCAGACAATTTGCTCAGTGTCTTCTGCACTGATACAACCCGTACGTAAATATCTCGAGATCTTAAGAGACGATGCACCTGATTACAACTTCAGCTTTGCACCAAAGGGCCACACTCATACAAGGACTTTAACTATTTCACACCACTCAATAACACATTGCCATTTCAAAAACCACAATCATTAACGAAGCAAATAGCAAAGCACATTCCTGTTGATATTCACATTCCTTTGCTGCTACACAGTGACTCTATCCAGAGGTGTACTCCATCAGCACTCCATCAATCCTTCTCTTTGCCGAACCAACATTTTTGGACTCTTTGGGCTTTGGCTAAGAGCTATTTTGGAACCCTAACATCTCAGAACCAGGTAGGACCATAGCTCTTCTACCAGATTTGATGCAGCGTAAGCGTGGTAACAAAGTATTTTTTTAAACTTACTCTCATTTACTCGTACTAGGCCATTCATGATTAGACAGTGACAACAATGTAATTTACCACAGAGGCAATGATCCTCTGATGAATAATACTCCATCGATGGGAGGGGTGGAAATTAGGGTCACTAAAACTCCACATTAGCTGTCCAATGAGGACCATTAAATGCAAGCCAACTGACTAGTTAGAAATCAGATTTGTGCACACCATTATTAAGACCATACTCTAGAAATAAAAAAAAACAACAGGAAGTCCCTACATTCTAAAGAAGTTAAGACGAGTAAGGGTTATACAAACCATTAGCTCTTTGATTGCTACACATAACAGGAGCAGTAACACCTCATGTTCTGACAGAGCTCACTGATTCTCCCTACAATGCATTTAAATCATTAGTCACAGTCAAATTGGAAGAATGAATAGGATTTAGTAATGGAGTTAGACAGATACTAAATTTAGTTATTATATTAAAGATGCATAATTTATAACAACAAGCAATTTTTCAAGAAGTTCATTAACAAATATAGCAACTTTCAGAACAGTAGCAAACATTTAAGCGGACATTCAAATCAGTAATAGCCACAGAATTACAGAGTCCTACCACCATTAAGGCAGAAGAATAGTTTGTTGACTAACAGTTCAGATTCTAAGAAGATGGGGAAGGGTTCAATTTGGAGTCCATTAAGGGCAAATCTATTAGCAAATCAAGAAATAAGGAAAATGGAAATTGGTTAGGTAAAGAAGACACAGTCTGTCTGCTACCGAATGTAGCATAGCCCAGGCAGTCCAAAGTTAGAGAACGTTAAAAAACTCAATCATTATATCATGCTCTCATACAAGAAAGAAAAAGTATGGCATCTGGTCAGGAACAAAAATCAATGGTGTTGCCACTTCTTTGGGGTTTCTTCTTTTATAAAGTTTTTTAAGTTTGTCCCACTGAGGTGGCATCACACCACCATCGAAAGACCATCACATGTCCACAATTACATAGTGCCATGTAAGGGACTTGAAACAATGAGATGGTTTCCCATGCTAGTCATGGGAAACAAATGTTTGAAAGTCCTTTGAAATAGTCAGTTGAAGCAATAGCTGAAATTCTATTCCCAGAGGAACATTTTACGGTGCATGTTGAAGAAACATTTAGGAATGTCAGGGCATAATCTGTATGCGACAAATAAGTAACATTTAACTTGCAGTAAAACAGCCCATAGTATTAAACCAGGGGAAGGTCAGAACTAGAGAAAAAGCATTTTGAAAAAGGCCTTTAAGTTAGCATCGCACAATTAGACGAAATGAGCTTTGACTTTGCTTCAAATGTAATTCATTTATAGCAATTCCAATAAAGAATGTATAAACTTTCACAAAATATTATTACATATAAATGACTAACATTAGAAATATTCTACTACCACAAATTTTTTTACATTTTTTTATACAAAATGCACATTTTTCAAATGTAATTTCCCAACAGCTCAGCTCCTATTTCCACTCGAAAATCCAGGTATTCTACAACAACTTCAGCGAGCAGACGCTGGACACCACCACCCTTGCCACCACCACCGACAAAGAGCCGACCATCACAGCTTGGAACCCTGCCACCATCGAACACACCACCATGACCATGAGGAACACCCACTCAGGAGCCCCAATGGACCCATTCCCACCGCATATCTACCACAGGGCCGCCGCTGCCATCGCACCCGAACTAGGACGGACCATCAACGCCTCCTTCGATTCAGGCAGCTTCCCAGATGCATAGAAGCAGGTAGAGGTCAAACCCCTCCTTAAGAAGCCCACGGCCGACCCGACAGACCTGAAAAACTACCGGCCCATCTCTCTCCTCCCCTTCACCACCAAAGTCACCGAAAGACTCGTAAACACCCAGCTGACAGCCTTCATCGAAGAGAACTCCATCCTAGACACATCCCAGCTTCCACAGCAACCACAGCACCGAGACCACCCTCCTTGCTGCCACCAATGACATCCGCATGCTACTCGACCAGGGACACACTGCGGCCCTCATCCTACTAGACCTCTCCGCTGCTTTCGACACCGTCTCTCATCACACCCTCGCTGCCAGACTGCACAATGCTGGGATACAAGGAAAAGCCCTCTCCTGGATATGTTCCTTTCTCTCCTGCAGAACCCAGAGGATCAGACTCCCCCGTTCCTCTCTGAACCCACAGAGATCAACTGCGGAGTACCCCAAGGATCATCACTCAGCCCCACACTCTTCAACATCTACATGGCCTCCCTCCCCACCATCGTCAGACATCATGGGCTCAGCATAGTATCATATGCCGACGATACCCAGCTCATCCTCTCTCTCACCAAGAACCCCGAAGACACCAGACTCTGCTTCCAGCAAAGAATGAGGGACGTCATGGTCTGGATGAAAAGCAGTTGCCTGAAGCTCAACTGAGAGATAACTGAGGTCCTCATCCTCGGACCCTCCACCTCTGCCTGGGACAACACCTGGTGGCCCTCCGCCCTCGGGAGCCCACCCCCGACATACCATGCACGGAACCTTGGCATCATCCTCGACACCTCACTCACCATGACCCACTAGATCAACTCCGTTGACTCCACCAGTTTCAACTGCCTCCGGATCCTCCGCAAGAGCTTCAAATAGATCCCCCCCGAATGTAGAAGAACCATCACCCACTCTCTCATAACGAGTAGACTGGACTACGGCAAGAACTCTCCTTCACAAGCTCCAAATCATCCAGAACGCCGCAGCCAGACTCGTCCTCGGCACCCCATGGCACGAACACATGACCCAACACCTGCGAGAGCACCACTGGCTCCCTGTCGAGAAGAGAGTAACCTTCAAACTGCTCACCCACACCTACAAATCCCTCCACAACATCGGACCCAAATACCTCAATAAGAGAGTCTCCTTCCACGTACCCAAGAGGAACCTCCACTCCCCCGACCTTGACCTCGCTGAGACCCGCCGCATCCGCCGAACCAGCACAGGCGGAAGAGATTTCTCCTACATAGCAGCCAAAGCCTAGAACAAGACATCAGATGTTCCTCCACCCTCCACACCTTCAGGGAGAATATCAAGACCTTGGTTGATTGACACTAATCCTTTACTGTTTCTGAGAAAAGCTTCTGTTGAGTTTTGTTTCTGCAATAATGAACCGTTAGTGCCAGTGCCTAGCTTTCCCACTTGATAGAGGACCTATCATAGCTCAGGGCGTAACGGCCTTGGACTGTGCTGTGTTGTGAAGATATGAGAGCAGAAACCTTTTTTTCTGTATTCCACTGTCCAGTTGCATCCGCCTGTAAAATTCCATTGTGGACGTGTTCTGAGTAGACTAAGAAATGAACATAATGTATTAATTTGCTTGCTGATCGTTATTTCCCTCTGCACTACTCTTCGTGGCTGTGCAGTTGGGACTCCACTCTGAGTGTACTTGAATAAAACAAATATTGGTATATTCTCTACTGTTCCTCAGACTCTTCATTTGGTATGGAAGGCTGAGAGGTGGTCCGAAGTGACCCGGGCGACCCCAAGCGGGTCACTTCGTTCATCCCGGAGCTCAGTGAGCATCTGGCCCATCATGACTTGGGACTGATGATTTGATCTATGGTGGTCTGGGTGAGAGTGACCCCAGTAGCCTCATTATGCTGACCCATAAAATCTCTCCCACAACCCATAACCCCACTACCCTGTGCCCTTGGATCAGTGTTACAGTGGTAGGAACACAGGAAATGGAAGCTTTGGTTAGCTGAGGTGATACAGCTGGTTTGGGCGGTGTGGGCCCAGACTCATTGGAGCCGTTGCCCATGCTGACCAGATGGACCAAGATCCTCATCATCATCTAGATTACCAGGAGTGTTGTTCTCACTGAAAGCTTGATCAGGTGCTGGAGTGGAGGTCTCATGGCCACATTGTCTGGCACTGGCAGTTGGACCTATTGAGAAATTGAAAACATTTTTATTAGTAAAAGTATGTATTACACATCCAAATCTTTTGAGACAAACAATATAGATACATAGAAGTAAAATAAAAGTTGAGATTATTGTGATGATAGCTTTCAGTGGTATTGAACAATATTACCCCAACGTTTAACAATTTCAAACAGTAAAACTTCAAATAAGCAGGTAAATAGATGTCATGAAATGTTTAGGAAGTATACCTAACATCTCCTAACCATTCACCCAAACAAAGTGGAGAGATGAAATGTTTAATTGACAATTCCAATGCCTAGCTGAATTCAAAACAGACATTTACACAACTTGGGTGGATGCTTGGCATTAATCATCATGTAGATAGTGGAGATTCAATTTTTGCAATTACCATTAATATTCAACATAGTAATTGTCATACCTTACAATTTGTGGGTCAACACAGTTCGATTTGTGAAACTCATGACATAAATTGGTTGAGAAGAACAGGACAACATTCATAAAACAACACAATCCTTTGTCAGAAGTGTGCATTGAATAAGGATTGATCACTGCATGGCACTTTACCATATGTTGAAATCTGTTAGACAAGAGAGAATGAGCAACATGACATATCAATATTGTTTTAACAAATTAGAAACAGGCCATTACGGTAGTTGTAGTAATTTCAAAGACAACTTCCAAACACTTGCAAAATGGCTAGTGCAACATACCTGTGGACATTATGCAGTTGAAATAGGACGGAATCTTACAATAAGACACACATAGGTGTAGTGGGTTATTAGGTGTTGTAGCATTTACAGGCACCATACCATCATGTATGGGGCTGGAACCTGCACCACCCCCAGTGCCTTGAGACCCTTACGGGTGAGTAGTCGCGCTCAACAAACGCCTGATTGATTGATTGATGTAATGGATATTGACACAGGTAATCTCAGATGCAATACAATACATTTACACAAAAAATCCAAATTATCTGATACTGATAGCTTGAGGTTTCTATGTTATGAAAATATGTGCAGAACACATTAGCAACAGCTGGCTTGAGAACAGAACATTGAGGCTTTGTGAGACGTTGTAAAGTGGAACTCGCCAGACTCCACTACACCTGCAATTTCGGTCAAGCCTCCAGGATGTAGGATCTGCAAGACCTTCTCCTTCCACAGCATGGGTTGTAAGGAAGGCCTGGGAAAACCAACACCAGTCCTTTGGATCTCCATGTGACATTTGTAAGCCAGGGAATGCACCCTCCCCTACAGGTCATTCCAACTCATCCTAATTTCCTTCTGTGTGCGCAGGTTGCTCGCTACAACATTCAGTCTGTTGACTATTCTGGCCCACATTTGCCTTTTCAGAGATATGGGTGTATTTTGGCCTTGGGCTCCAAACAATTGTGGCTCTACTTGTATCATTTGATCCACCATGACTGACAATTCTCACTCAGTAAAATAGGGATTTTTGGGGCCTGGAAATGTGCAAAGAAATATCATTTTAAAAAACTGCATAAAACACACAGTAATAAATGAAAGAAGATAAAGGGGCAAAAAACAGGGAAAAGGAACAAAATAACTACACTTAACTGGCAAAGGTTCTGCTAGAAAATGTTGTGATGCAGTAGAATGGCAGAGGATCATGGTCTGAAATGGACTGCATTTTATAGTGTGATATCCAGGTATTTTCATTTGACAAATGGACAACAGGTGTATTCTACTAGCATAAATCCAAGGGGCACAATGATGGTGCATTGTTGAGCGTGTACCACGACAAATTCCCTCCATCAGGGAACCGCCACTAGGAGACCACCAGGACAATGGTAAAATCTAAATCGGCTTGGTGGGAACCCGCCGCCCTGATGGTGAAGGAGTACTATTCTCCAGCATTCGAGTCTGCCGTGTTGACTGTAGTGCGTTAGGAACACTGCAGGAAACACTCTGTCAAAGCAGATGGCGAGTCAATCTGATTGCATCTAATTATGGCGGGTGTAGGACTATTGACTTGGCGGAGTCCTTGGGACCGCTGCCGCAGTGGGACAGCGGTAAGACAGTCAAGATCTAAATCAGGCCCTAAGTGGTGTCCAGTATGTTTTTGTTTTATTCCCACAGGTTGGACTCATTTTTGTTTTTAATAAAGTTTGTGAGGAATGTAGTACTCTGCTAGACACATACTAGTGTTTGATGAAGAACTAATTACCAGCCATTCCCAGAGGGCTGGCTTGTACTCCTACCCCACACCCATCCAACACAGGTGTCACGGGTGATGTGAGCCTGCCAATAAAAATGCCCGAGCAAACGTGCTCGGTCCAGTTGATCACCCCACCAACTTGTGTCTGTGTCACTCCTTTATTTAGTATGTGAACCTAGGCCCACAACATTTGAGGTGGAAGAATACACTCAATCAGCTATTAACCTGAGAATGAGTCGAAAATACGCCTCTGGATGATTCAAGATGTGCATGTCAAGGTCCCAAGCCAAAGGTTGAAGGGGGCTCACCTAACCGAGCTATTGGTTTAAAGGGGGCTGACCCAAAATATAGTCTCTATTCATTAAACATAAAAAGTTGTCTTTGAACTTGGTAAAAAAAATGGGTGGTAAAAGAAGGTTCACTTCGTAACTTCAATTCATTTAAAACATTTTAAAAACTAACTTTAAAAAAAAGAGGCTGTTATGGGCGTATGGCCAAAGAAAACAATAGGTAAATATAAAAATGTAGTAGAAATGATAATGCATTCCGTAATATATATAAAACAAACTAGCACTACTAACTCCCACAACATTATTAGCCCACTTTTTCTGCAAATGTACTTACTGCACCAAATGCATTCTCATGAAACTATTTTTCATGTATACACGATTTGAATATATGGGCCACATTTTGGTGGAGAGCTCATTGTTTTTTCACATAGGTGAAATCAAATTATTTTCTGTTTGATGTTGATTATTATCTCGTGGGTTTGGTCGCAGGTTACAGTGCAGTTTCATTATCATTTTATTATAACTGAGTGCACATGAAGAACAGCAGCTGCTCAATATCATGCAACTGCATTGACAGGATGTTTGATAGAAGATACTGCATGAGCCATTGATGTGGTTTGTCCATCATCCAAGCGTCATCGTTCCATGTTTACATTAGCGTAGGCACAGCAAGCATGAATGAAGGATGTCCAAGCATATAAATAGCTGAATACTATTCTCGGCTACAGGGCAGTGGCGTATCTAGAGCTTGTGGCGCCCGGGGCTCTCCCTCAGATTGCCGCCCCCCCCTGGGGGGGGGGGGGTGGCACCCACTTCAAAGAGGTCCGCGAGACACCAAGTATTGCCTCTAATAGTTACCTTGATCATGCAACTTACATGCACATACATGACACGGTCCAAGGCTACACAGTTGAATACACCGGTGACTGGCAGTACAAAAGAGAACACACAGACTGCATGATCTACCTGGGGACTCAGAAAAACCACATGTGACATCCATCAGAGAGCTGCGTGAACAATTACCTGGTAATCCCCTCCGCACAATGCAAACATGCACATACATGACACTGTTCATGTAACCTTCATCTACAGCTGACATTAAATGACCATACATCATGGTCCCCCCCATTAAAGCAGTGGGGACCTGCACAAACGTGATGTGCTCTGTGGACCCAAAACTAACTTAACAGTGTCGAAGCCTGTGATTCTTTATCTTTCAAAAACAGCAAATTAATTATTCACAGGGAATGACTCACTGTGTGCCCTTAAAACTAAACGCAGCACAAAGGGGTCAGTCAGCTCCACCTTTCCAACACAGACCGGATACAAAGCCCACTCTGGTGGCCCAAAGGCAACAACCAGGGGTCGCGCCCTGTCATTACTTCCAAGCAGAAGCAACCAACTCCCTGGGAATGAAAAGACATGTGCTCTTGGTACCCAAAACCAGCTTGCAATAGTGCATCTCTCCTTCACAGCAGCCTGAGCATACACATGGTGCACAGCCTGCCTGGGGGCCCAAAGCTAAAATACAGGGAGGGGCGACACATTATGATCACAATCCTTAAACACAGTTGTGGGAGCCATGGGAACTTGTTCAACTCTATCCAAGACCCGGGACAAACTGTTCCAGCGCTGCGGCACTCCTTGAATATTCAGAAGAAACAAGAAATATTAAATTTTTCTGCGATTTTGTGTTCACATTACTTTCATGGTAACCAACAATGTTAAAAGTCTACAAGAACAGTAAAATCATAATAATGTGTCAAGTACGGAATGGCAAGGCTTGCACACTGCCGGGTGGGGTTTACCTTCAGCCCCCTGCTGGTGTGTGAAGGGAGGGGAGTGGAGGGTCCATCGACCGGTTAACTGTGGAGGATTAGGACAGTCAATCAGATCTTTATCAATAACCTGTCGTTCGGTGCCAAAGACCGCTCTGGCCTCTTCCCAAATGAGAGGCCTGGGGTCCCGCATGCCCACCTCAGAATCTGTACCCCAAACATGGCGGGAGGGCCCCCTGCACAATAAGGGTGAGGGGGGGAGGAAGATGGATATGAATTCATTATAGTAAATTCACTGAAAACAACACTAAGGTTACTATGACTTTATTATTAGGTCTTGTAATAATATAAAAAAATATTGTTTTAATTAGCCGCCCCTCTTAATACACACCAAAAATACAACAAAACAGAAGACCACTGTACAGTTTAAGAAGTGCATTGCATATATTGTAACATTACCCGCTTAGTTGGAACTTATGTACTGACATGTGTTAAAACTGGTGCAGAAAGAAAATGTAAGGTGCAGAGCTGTATCACATGACCAAGGTTTCTCCAAGTTAAATAAAGAGTTGAAAAAAAAACACAAAAAAAACCCAACAAAAATTCAAAATGATGTATAGGAAAGTAAATGAAAACACTATGTTTAATTTTCAAGTAAAACGTAAATCCAACATTCTAAAATGTTATTTTTCTTGCTTTTCTATTGGCAAAATCATCAATGACATCGTCGAAGTCTACTTCATCACTCAGTTGCTGTTCTATAGACAGTATGGCAAGATTTCTTAAACGTAAGGCACTCATTGTAGATCTTAGGTAATTCTTAATCAATTTCAATTTAGAAAAACTTCTCTCACAACCAGCAACACTTACAGCAATTGTGAGGAAAATTCGCAGTAGTATTACAATATTTGGAACGGAGTTCTCAAGACTGTATTTTAGAATAAACTGCAAAAGTTCAAGGGGACTGTCCTTCCAGGTCTCTGTTTCGTGTTGCGTAGCAGCAACAGAAATAAAACTCTGAAGTCTTTTTCTCTCAACGAGGAACTCTTCCTCATTAATGTCATCATGATAATGATTTAATTGACATTCGTATTTGTCATTCAAAAGATTCGATGGAGTAAGGAAAGCATATTTTTCAGCAAGAACATGAAGTTGTTGAAATCTTGTGGTGATTTCTTGGATCACTCTGTCCAGTGAAGAAAACATTTCTCTCCTCAACTCAGTTTCGTATGTCAATTCAGCATCTCGTGATTCTTCACCTGCCATTAGTTTCTTCTTTCTACACCGACGATCCATGACTATCCCAAGATCATCACAAATTTCTTTGGCGTAAGCTACTGAATTGTTAACTAATTCACACCTATTGTCAGTTAGAAAGGCTTTTAAAGCATTGAGTTTTATGTCACATTGTTGTATATTCAATCCTTTGGTTTGGAGGTAGACCTGAGTGTCGTTAATTTCAACAAGGACGGATTCCCACAGGCCAAGAAAGCACAGGAAGGAAAAAGATTGTAAAGCAACAAGCAGCACACCAGCATCTGACCTGGTAACTCTATTTTCTTCTTCACCAGTTAAACGTTCTACAGCACTTAAGATTTTTGAGTAATTTTTTTTTACAACACTCACAGCATCTCCCCGTGCACTCCACCGAGTCTCTATTACACGCTTGACACTTTGGCCAGTGACTGAAGTCAGAATATCCCAGCGATGGGTCGAGGAAGAAAAAAACACGAACAAACGCTCCACAGTTCCAAAAAAGGTCACAGAATTCACAGCAACAGAAGCTGCATGTAAACCAGCCAAATTCAGGGAGTGATTTGTACATGCGACAAATTCTGCTTTTCCATTAATTTCCCTGATGCGTCTTTGAACGCCAGTATGTTGACCAGCCATCACAGCAGCATTATCATATGCTTGTCCTCTACAATTTTGAATATCAATTCCGTTGCTTTCTAAATTCTGCAAAATCATAGTTGAAATATTCTCAGCGGTTTTACCTTTTGTTTCAAGGAAATCGACAAATGATTCCACAACCATCACTTTATTTCCATTGATCATAACATAGCGTAAAACTTGGCTCGTCTGATCCTTATGAGAAATATCAGGGGTGCTGTCGAATATCATAGAAAAATACTTAGCTTCTTTCACTTGCTCGATAACCTTGCTTCTTACTTTTTCTCCCAAAAGTTCTATAAACTCATTCTGGATAGTAGGCGACATATAGGATTTAGCATACTTTTTCCCCAGCTTAATTCTTACAGTATGCTCACGTAGCACTGGATCGTATTTGGCCAACAAATGAACCAATTCTAGAAAATTTCCTCTATTTCCTGTTGATTCAGGTTCATCATCAGTCTTGCAATGAATTCCTTCTCGGTGACCCCGTAAAGCCAAATTTTGTTTAGCTAGGAATCTAATGATATCCAACAATCTTGAAAGTATCTCCCTCCACTTCTTTACTTCATTTTCAACTTGTTCTTGTGCCTTTTTGTCAATTGTTGCTCCACATCGGATTCTAATTTCCAACTCCTTCCATTGTGTGAAACATCGAACATGGGCCACACTAGATTCATGATCGCAAATTTTAGGATTGAGTTTCCACCACGTGTTGAATCCATCTGTAGAATCAAAATTTGAATGACTTCTGTCTGCAAATAGTCTGCAACAAAAGCAGTAAAGAGCTTTCTTGGAAGGAGAGTACACCAACCACGATCTCAACATTTTTTCATTATTTGGCAGAGTTTGAAAAAACCACTCGCGTGTAAGTTTTCTGGTTCGTCCTTTGATTAAAGCACCCTCACGAATGACTTCACCAAAATCAGAATCTAGATGTTGAACCACAGACGCCCCTTGTCCTACCAGTAAGATACGCGTGTCATCTTTAATCCTACTTGGCCAAAGACCAACATCTTTTAAGTCAACAGCTGGAATTTCTTGTTGGTTACACCCCTTATCACTTGTTGAAGTTGAAGGATCACTTGACTTTGATGATGGTTGGAATTCAGATTCGGAAATTGCTTCAGTAACAGTAGTAGTAGTACTAGGAGTTTCTGTTTCGCGACTGAGGTATTTCAGTAGTGCACCTTCATGCTTTTTTAATTGTTCCTCTCTGGCCTTTTTCATTTTTCTAAAGGCTGCACCACTTGGTTTTATTCGCTTCATCTTAAGTAAGCTTGAAAGAATAAGAAAAAGAAAGATATTCATAATAAAAAGAATAACGGATAAATACATCCATTTTAAAATGTTAGCTTGTAGTCTTCCCTGTTTAAATTGCAATAAAATACAGTGAGCTAAGAAGGGCATGCGACTCCTAGACCTTGTAACCCTCACTGTCTTGTTATCTGACCATTCTGTACATTGATGACCATACGGAGGGGGGCGTCACATCACGTCCCAGCTGTCATAGCGTGGCAACTCGCCGGCGAGGTACATTTTTTGAGCAGTGCAGTGCTTGCGGGCATAGATATAATTTAGCTCCTGCTGGGCCCCCAGAGTAAATACAACGGAGGGAAACAAAAGCACACAGCTGGTTATCTCTTCACAGGTACTTAAGAGAGGCATGCTTTTGACTTTGTTTGGCTTTGGCCCCTTTATGTGAGTGCATGAACTGTAAGTATCTCAGATGTGTTGGTCTGTCCCAGTATTTAAACACAATTTAAATAGCACTACTTTACTTTCTTTTATAACGCTACTCATCCCAATGCAGGGTTTCAGAGCGATTTACATAACATACAGATTGAAAATAAATCATGCAAGCGTGTAAATCAGTGTACAAGATGTGTTGCATGAGTCAGTGAGGGTTAAAAGTTGTAGCAGTCACATATCCTACAAAGCTAACGGTGCTAGATTAAAAGGCTTACTATTTATGAACTGCAAGTACCAAACGGATCTCTGTTCAAAGCAGTAACCTTACCTAGCTACATTAAAACAAATCTGTCATCTGCATATAACATGATGTGCTTTGCAGGCACATTAACCTTCTATGCTACTTTGAGTCAGATCTGGGACTACACAACAGAAATTTCTCCAAGAAATACTTTAACCTCCAGGGTTCTTCTCACCAATTATTATTGCCTGATAGTTACTGGTCACCTCTGCAGCAGATGCCTTAACCCTATAAAAATATTAGAAAATGCAGACTTTGTAACCAATTAAGCATAAAAGATCTACTAACATGCTTCTCCTTGTTGCCAATTTCTTTGTGGCAGGGTTTGAAAAAAAAATTAAAATTAATTGAGGCCCTGATTTTGCATTGGGATTGCGCCACTTTTTTAGCACAATCCCAAAGCAAAATCAAATTTGTTAAATCTCATAATGGGCTTAAATGCACTCATGAAATACCTAATAAAAACAAATGTGTGTGATCATAATAGCTGACTGGCGGACATTAAATTAACAAACAAGGACACAAGAGGCGACGAGAGCCTGCTACAGAAAGGCAACAAAGCAAGAAGATGCTAAATACACAAAGGGTCCTTGCATCAGCTATCTTTATCCCCTGGCCTGTTCAAATGTCATTCCCATATTTCTTCCGCCCTCCAAAGCATGCAGCAGGGGCAATGGCTCACACCAGTTTTGCCTACTCACATAGGCACATCTGCCTAAAAAGAAGTCTACTTCAGTGCCAGGGCTGGTGCTAATACTTTACTTTGCTGATACTTTTTTCTTCACTTCTTTATCCCTTTTTCAATAGTTTTATGCGCTTCGGAGTATTTAAACAACCTTGTGGTTAAAGTACTTCGAAATAAATAGTACCTTTTGTGTGCACCTAAATGTATTATATTTCCCTTTGATGTGCATTAAAACTAAAAAGCGTGAGTCCTGTGCTCACTCTGCCACAGGACTCAAAAGGACCTCACTGACAAGGCCCAGGTGGGGTGCGGTTGCGGGTGTTCCCTCTCAGAGGGATCCTTGCTAGACTTTTCTTATTGGAGCAAGACAACGCCCGAGTTGCAATCTGTCCCGAGAGGCACAGTGGAGGAAAAAACAATGGAATGCAGCTTGAATAATTTCAGTTTCAGTCTTCAGAGACTTTCTGCATGTATTCCCAGGACCCATCTCCATCGACTGTTACCAATTCTCTAAGGCAGGCGCAGCAACCCACTGAGCTTCCACACAAAATACAGTTCAGCCAGTTATTTGAAAACTACTAACAGACAAATAATTGCTCTCCAGCGGATCATTAATCACCAGCGTTATTGGGGCATCTTTTAAAATTGTTGTCTTATTGTTGTCCTGCATCGGCCATGATAAATAATGATGAAACAGCCCCCTCTGTTAGGACATCTAAAGTGCACGCACATCCCCACTGTAAGGACATGCTAAGTGCACGCACAGCCCCTCTGTAATGTATAGACATCCCAAGTGCACGCACAACCTAACTGTAAGGACATGCTAAGTGCACGCACAGCCCCTCTGTAATGTATAGACATCCCAAGTGCACGCACAACCTAACTGTAAGGATACCTCAATTGCACGCACAGCCACAGCCCCCACTGTAAGGACATCTTGCGTGCATGCACAGCCGCCCCCTTTGAGGACATTTAAAGTGCATGCACAGCCCCACTGGACATCTCACTGCATGCACTGCCACCTCAGGAAACTTCAAGTTTCCCATGGGGCACAGGGTCAAGACGGATTTGCAAAGTGAGGATAGCAATCCTCAAGGTAGACTCACGTACCACCAGAGTGTTCAATATGACTCGAATATTTATGAACATAGGAAAGGTAGGAACAAGCAATGGAAACCCTTGTGACCCTGGGATAGGAAGGTGAACGGGCCAATGGATAACAATATTGAGGGTTCCAATGGGCAAAGACTTAGTGTCAACTATTCATCTTGTACTTGCATAGAAAGGAGCTTGTTGTGAGGCCATCTGTTAGAGCTTGATGTGAATGCATCTCTGCAGGGTTGCATGGTCCTGGTACACTGACCAGGTAACTGTCTGCTCCTCTTTTATATTTTTTGTCAACAGACAAGAGTCATGAGTGTACTGACAAGTGCACCATAAAATGTTGCTCACCAACCCAGTGCTAGATTCTAGTGGGTGATAAAGGTCAACCTACAATAGTACTCCTTTTGGTATAGATGAATCCTGCCCCCATGACTAGGCATTGTGACTCCTAATGGCTGGTGGTACTGGTAGTTAATTATTTCCGTGGGGTCAGGCATTTTATCTCATCCCCAGTGGGGTTTGCCTGATGGGCAGTGATACCCCTGCCTTGTGCTCCCACCGATAATTTTCTAAGTGCATTGTATGATGGGATCTACTACTTCAGAGAAATTATTACAGCTACTGCACTGTTCTTTCTCTGGCGGACACAGTTGTTCCTGTTAAGTGAGAATTAATTCAATGAATATTAACTATTTCTGTCCTGACAGTTGATACCATTATGGTTATCACTGGTTTCACATACACTTTTCACTTGCTCTGATAAGAACTAGAAACTGTCCATCAGTGGAGTGCAAGTGATGTAGATTAGGTCATGCCTCCTGTCTTCAACCTTCACTGCCACTTACCTGATCTGCCCTCTTCTTTCGGCTGGGCCCAGCTCGCCTATGCCAAGCGTCTGCCCTGCCCACAAACAACATTCCAGGAAGAAACAGGTACAGGTCTCACTACGGCCCCCACGCAACGTCACACAGAGTGGTAATTCGGAACTATTTTGGGAATAATGACCCTGAGACCTCTTTGTCAATGGAGGTCAAGTGATTATTAATGCATATGCAAATGTATACGATGAAGGGCTAGGACCGGACACTCCTGTTTACTCCAATTGTAATAGCTGGGTGTGAACTGGGGTGACAAAGTGAGCTCAACTGAATGATGATGGTGATGGATTCGACCCCCTGGGCCCTGGCCCTAAACTGTTTAAATGAAGCGCGCTGCGCACAAGCACAAGAGAGGTCTTCCTCCCTGCACCTTGATGCACAAATACTGAAAGATTTGTAGAAACAGAGTCTCCGTTTCAGCAACAAGCCCACGACATAAACCACCAAACAGCTATTTCGTTTTTCACTTCCTTAGGGAATGTGAAACAACTCGTGTACTGCTGAGTGCTTTTCACGCCCACTTAGAGAACGTGGGGACGTTACCATGGTTCATTTCTAATCACATCTGCAATGATCTGCCTGAAATCAATACTGGCTCATGAAATCAACTCGCGGGAATAAATTGCTTCTGACCATAATGCAATCCAAGATGTTCCACGAAGAGTCCTGCAGATTTTATGTTTTTAAGAATTACTATAGAGTGATAAAAAGTCTCCTTTGTTGCTTCCGAGTACCCGACATAAGGCTGAATGAGCACAAAAATGTGCAGGGAGTGAGCGTCCAGACAAACAAGTGATTAACCCTGCCTGATATCTTCGATCGCGAGCCCAGTTTCTTTCAACTTTACTGTAAGGCAGGCTTGAATAGTTAGGTTTTCAAAGGTTTCCTAAGACACAATTAGTTATTTGAGTTTGGACCACAGGCTGAACCCAGTCCAGAGTGATGATCTTCCGTGTTTTATGCTCTTGGTGATCGCCGGTTGATCTGACGGGTGAACATCGGATCATGCACTTGCGTGATCGCCGGTTGATCTGCTAGGTGAATATTGGGTCATGCACTTGCGTGATCACCAGTTGATCTCACGGGTGAATATTCGGTCATGCACTTGCATGATCACCGGTTGATCTGACGGGTGAACATTGGGTCATGCACTTGCGTGATCGCCGGTTGATCTGACGGGTGAACATTGGGTCATGCACTTGCGTGATCACCGGTTGATCTAACCTGGTGAATATTGGGCTGGATGGAGTGTAAAGAGATGCAAGCTTCTGCCGCACACAGGGGTTTGCCCATTATGTTGTATGGACGCAGCAAAGAAGACCTTACGTTCATGATGTCAACAGAGAACCGATGGAGTGGTTTAAGGATGGGTTTGATGTGGTCCGTTTTTCGAAGGGCGAGACAAAGTCTGACTGCCCAGTTCTTAAGCCTTTGGAACCTGACAAAGTTCCTGTTTTTTTGAAGTTGCAGAAAAGTTCATATGACAGTAGTCAGGGGTGTCAGGATGAAAGCTCTCATCAGATGCACTCCAAGGTCCTCTGTGGAGGGGTGAGTGGATTAGAAGTATTTTGTCGCCTCTCAGCGCTACACATCCAGACTTCATTCATCATGGGCTTTAAATATGCAGGCACACATTTAAGAAAATTAAACTAACATATTATTGGCATACAAACTCCTCTTCAGTTTTGGACTTCTTTTAAGTCATGATTTTCTGCTGACATCTATAGACTCCAGCCTCATACAAGGTAGTTGTAAATTGTAACTTGTATTTACATAGCGTTTACATAGCGTTTACTATCCCTGACAAGACATTGAAGCGCTTTCCAGCAAGTAGCATGCTACTCCTAAACCCAATATTAGAGTTAAATAGTTAGTAGATTAGTAATATGTGGTTCCTTTTGTTCCCTTGTATAGAAAAATCCACCATTAGACAGCGCGCCATACGTTAAAAGTCTGCAGGATTGCTGTCTCTGCTGCTTCCTGCAAAGTGGACAAAGGACTATCGCGTCATCTGCCACCCAGACTGAAAAGCACATGTGTTGGGGGAAAAGTCTCAATAGACAAGGCCACAAACATGTGTGTACTGGTGATACCATGAATGATCCGGTGTTTGTAACACAGGTACTTTCCCAAAGCCTGGAGCTCTTTCTGGCTCCGTGGGCCAGTGCCAAGGAAAAAATCCACTTATAGAAGAAACTGGCGTTCTTTAGGCTGGGACACAATCTGCAGACCATTTAAAATGATTATCATGTTATTATTATATAATAAAAGTAAGTTGTTCGGATTCTGTCACACAAATCAAATAGCATATTGATTTTGGCACCGTAGTCTGATGCATCATTGCCCAGTAACTTTTTTGATGCCTTATCCTGGCACAACGATTGGCTGATCCATTCATGTTCTTATAGCACAGTAATAAAGATGCAACATTTATCAAGGCATACACACTGAACATTATGACGCCATGGCACGTTCCTGAGTTCATAAATATCCTCACTCATATTCTAGGTCATATTTACACTTGGCATTCTATACCAGGCATGATTTTATATGGGGCATATGCATTGTGCCCCTAACTGGGAACCTGTTATCAAACCACGGTATCTACAGACTAGGAGCTAGCCACCCTTCAGGCACCTATGAGGTAAGTGATGGTGCAACGGATGGAGTCAGCATAATGTTAGCAGGTGAGGGGCGAGGGTTAAAATTACTTACAGGACTTGTAATTACCTTCAACAACAATTAATGTGTGAAAAACCTTGCCTGTACTTCAATTCACATAAACCGCCATAGAGGGATGACTTACACAAGTTCGCTACACTATACTAGTAGGCAAATAATGTCACGGCACACTTTAGCCCAATAGATGCATACCTGTAATTGCATTTTCGATGTTATGGTATTCTTACTCTTTTTTCCATTTCAGGATATATTTTGTATTTTGCATTCTATTTTACTTTATTGATTAACAGAGGTTTGTCTGAGGTGGACCCTATAGCCCTACGACTAAGCTATCAAAGCGTATGACATGTAACTCAATCTACAATGTATAGATTGTCATATTACCACCTCAAATGTATTATGTCCTTATTGTATGTGTTTTATTCTGTGTTTGATTATCTGGAAACATCCAATAAAAACTTTTGAAATCTAATGTTTGAAAAATTAAAGAAATTACATATTTTGTTTTTCAAACTAATGGGCAATTTCATAGACTCAATATATATCCAAAGTACGTTTCTCCATTTCTGTTTTGCACTTTTCGCTTTTCAAACTAAACATGTCGATCTTTCATTCCCAAACCCCCCTTGAGTGAAGAATTTCAAGACATAAAAGTTGGGCAATTTTTATACCTTTTTACTTGATATTCAATGGATAAATTGTATACATTTTCTTGTCTAATAAATAACTTGTTTCGAAATACCGCTTCAGAATGCATTTGTGTCGTTTCTACCTGCGATAGATGTCCAGCATTACTATTAAACAATATCATAGTATTCGGTTTATCCACCTTTAAAGTCTGAAAGGCTGAGTCAGCATAGCAGAAATTCTGCACATCACAGCAAATCGCATCACTAGCTCACTTCACTGAGCCATCCTGCTACTTCTGTGGAGTACCACTTTGCGTATTCTCAAATCTGCAAAATTTGCAACGCACAACTGTGCAAATTGTTAAATGATGTCAACTATCACAACATTGTTGTGCAAAACACACTCTAAACAATATCCTGATGTTTTTATGTGCGCAAAGTGTGCCCATGCCTTGGAAAAATGTGTAATAGGCAAAAATTGATTTTCGTTTTCACCATGTGTCACCTAAAATATGCGCATTTGAGTTCGAGTGGCCAACTCTTGTGATTACAATAGGTGACAGTGACAGATGCAGTGGCTCTAAAGACAGAATGCAGCAGACTGACGTCATTACTAGAACAAAAGCTAATACTGTTATTGGTGAATACTATTACAATTCATACTTGATTCTCGGGGTTATTATCATCGATATTGATAAATAAATTTACCGTACATGATTCTTTGATATGATCTAATCACCACTCTGTGCTAAATTGTTAATCTGCCCATTTCTGAATCAAGCCCATTGTCCCTCCGCGCCGTCATCCTTAGGCAGATGGTGTGCTGGGGGGCTCTTGTGTTGTTATGTTATAATATGTATTAAGCGCTCAAATGCTCCGAAAGGGCGTCTTGGCTCTGGACACATGCAGTAATTACGCTGGCTAAATGGGCCTATAGCGGGGGATTAAATAGCCAAGTTTTGATGAATTTCTGAACCCTAAGGGGGTTGGGGAGGCTTAGAGATGAAACGGAAGTTCATTGCAAGCAAAAAGCTGTGGCCACCCCAGGACGCATGTTTAAAGCGAGGTACTGGGACTGGGTACTGTTTTTGCCGAAGGGGATTGAAGTACGTGTCCTGCTGGGCCTGCGCGCATATTTTTAAAAAAGAAATGAAGCAAAGCAGCATGCATTCTCTTACCTACTACGCCTGCAGAGCTGCACTAAGGATTTATCCACGGGCTGGCGGTGACGCTGCGCAGGAGAGACTCAGACTGCCCGTGACCCAGGCCACAACAGGTCGTCACGAGACTAGAGTGCGTAGCGGTGAAGCGCGTGACGCTGCTCCGCTACGTTCTCATCACGACGCGAGGGCCGGCCGGGGCCGGGCCAAGAATGTAGCCAGGGCCGTCATTGGTAGCGCTGGCGCGCCGTGCGCGCCTTCCAGATTGACGGCCCTGGAGCAGGCTGGGGATTGGGCCAGTGAGTCGCCAGTCAGAGTCAGACAGCAAGCAACGTACTACGTATACGCGGCACCGCGCCCGCAGAGATAACGGTCAGTGAGATTGATAATCATCATGTTGTTTGTGATGTTGTCATGTGTGGCTGTGGCAACAATGACGTGTTATTTATTATTTCTTGAATTTGCATTGCAAGAGTGGAGCAGCAGCGCGCGCAGTGCGCAGCGCGCTGCTTGCACTCAAACGGCCGGGCCGCGGCGGACTTTACAGGGACGGGACTTACTTCAAGACAGTTCTAACTTTATTTATTATTTATCAGTACTGTGTGTGTGTCGTGTCCCACTCCCTCAATAAATTATAAAGGCCGCCGCAGGCAGCCGCCCTAAATGTAGTGCCGCCTGGGGCGGTCCGCCCCCACCGCCCCCCCCTAGCTACGCGCCTGCTACAGGGCATGTAGGAACACGCTTCTCTCTGCAATTGGAGATATCTGTGAGTTAGACTGTCATAATTAATGGCCTGTTTCAATGCACAAACATTGGAATAGGTTCTAAACGGCATAATGATTGAGGGCATAGTTGATGTGAGAGCCTGTGTGCAATGTGGGGCACGCCGGCGGTGCTCCACAATAGATCTCTGGTAGCATCGCTCTGCTTGTGGACATTGGCCTTTACACAGGGTATGCTGCAGTTTATTTTCTTCTACACTAGGACATGAAGCCTAGCATTGACCCCCTCTCCTCCAACGGATATGCTGCAAATCCACACGTTAAATTCAAAGCCAGGGTCATATTTCTCTTAAAAAGATGAAATAATAACTCGTAAAAAGTGACCAAGTTGTTTTCTTTGTGGATTGATCATAAGTAGGAGTAAAGTTATTATGTGGCTATGAAATACAATTAGAGAAAACTGAAGTCTTACAAATCCATAAAGAAGGGGATGTGATTCTGTGTATGCCTGCGAAAGTGCTTCGGAGAAATCATACTCAGTTTAGTCAGGAGATTGATAAGAACATGAAGATTTGCATGATGCAGGCATGAATGGTTTAATTTAAATGTGCTCTCTGGTGTTCCATGATAAAATTGTGGCAGTAAAATATTCATAAGCCCCAATTAAAAGTATAGTATCAAATCAGGACAACCTACTGATAACAATGAAGACGGTAACGGCGATGGTGAATTCTGCATAATTATGATTTTTTACCAAGCTTTAGTAATTCTGAATTTATCTGGTGCAGTGAATCTTGCACTGATAAATTTTGCATGCTGTTAACATGACATATGTGATTTTTACTGAATGTTAAATATATATATATATTTTTAATTTTACGGAGCACAAACTTGTCCCACAGGTATCGGGTATCAGAGCGCTTTACAGAGCACCAGTTGCATCACATGAGGACACATTCATTTTTGTTAGGCACGGGGACATCAAGTGATTTGCCCAGAATCACAGGATGTTCAGCGTCATTGCCAAGACTCAAACCCAGTTCCCCAGACTCGAGGTGGACCACCCTAGCCGTTAGGCCAACTCCTCTCCCCGTATCACCTGCAATATTTAACCACGTGTTGTATACAGAGTATACATGTGGAACACCTGGAAGTTGGTATGCACAGTAACTAGTCTACTACAACAGTCTACTATAAATCAGTCTACTACAATTCTATCTGAGCCTGAAGTAATCTATATTTATTACCGTCAACATATTTTCCTACAATGGGCATGATCAGGACACCAAACATGGTGACCGCTCTAATTTGAGGTCTGCCAGCACTTCGCATCCATCCTATATTTCTGCCAGACTGCGAGACCCCCAGGAAATCTGAAACCTTGACTCCAGGGCGCAGGTGCTGCTGCATGGGCCTGGAGCCTCCACGGCTGTACAGACCAGGGCTGTCCCCTGCTCAGCAGCTGTGAGGTCTCAGCTGGGGGATCGTGTGGCTCCTCCTGTAGCTGGGGGAATCCATTGGCTCACACTTGCAGGGATAGACCTGTAGGGGTCTCCGGTAGGGGTCCTTAGCCTTGGGGCCAGTTGGGTTGCAGACCCAGACACTTCTGTGAAGGTTTGAGGCAGGGAGGTGTCTCCCATTGGTGAGCAGTGCTAGAAGCACTAGTGGCACCAGCGTGAATCGGGCCTGCAAATCCAGTCGGGAGGCAGTGTCACGGAGGACCCACGAATCCCAAGGTTGATACAACCTTGCTTTGTGACCTGCAGCGCACCCGCATGGAAGGCAAGTGGTATGAGGGTGGTTCTGACTCACGCAGCTGCAGCTCCAGGGCCTTCAGTGGAGTGATCTGCTCTGGAGTGAGGGGTTGGTACGGGAGAGTGCATCAGCCTCTCCCCCTGCGTCTGAAAGTGGTGGATGATCTAGCAATGATCTGCTTTCTGGGGCCTACTATTCTGGGAACCTGGAGATGCTGGTGGAGACTTAAAGGTGAGGAGGGGGCCTCTCCATGGCAGGAGGTGCAAGCGGGCAGTGAACCTTGGTGCCAGTTGGGTGGCTGTGCCTGGAATTCCCTGCATTCCCAGAGATGACATCTGCTGACACGCGGACCCGAGAGCCCTTGTAATCCAGGACTCAGCAGATACAACCCTCGTAGACAGCTGCTGGCCCTAAGAGGCATCCCCGTGATGGCAGTGAGTGTTGGCCCCTTGCCCTGACCGGGTGTTTGCAGTTGGGAGGTGCTGGGGAGTGATCAGGCTCCCCAACTTTTTGGAAGAGTTTATGACCAAGTGGGCCGACACAGATCATGGTGTGCCCTGAGGGTGTGCATCTTTAATCTTACTGACTGCAACATGATCTCGAAGATCTCTTGGCTACAGAAGAATCTGCCTGTGTGATGGCCTTCCCTGAATACATGCTTAAAATTCAGCAAGAGAAATGCACTTTCCCGTCAGTTACGCAAAAGCGACAAGAGCTTCAGATTCAATACATGTTGCTCTTTCCTGCACAGCTGAAAGTGATATGTCAGAATAAGGTGCTTACTTTGATACACTTTAAGGGTGTGAGGAGAGGCCCCCTTCCCAGCATGCTGTGTCTTCCTCACCTACACATCCTGACACTGCTGGCAGAGCAAGAAATAGGGGTGTTGGACCTGGCCCTTTTTGCAGGGTTATCCCCAAACATTTTGCTTCCGTCCTCCTATTTTTCCTGAACTGTTTTTGGACTCTGGTTACTTTATCCCTGCTGATCAGTGCAAAAGTGCATGGGCTCTCTCTGTAAATTGTGACTAAGATTGGTTATCCATGATTGACATATTTGGTTTACTAGAAAGCCCCTAGTAAAGTGCGCTGTGAGTGCCCAGGGCCTGAAAATCTTATGTTACTAGTGGACCTGCAGCACTGATTGTGCCACCCATATAAGTAGCCTTTCAAATTTGTCTCAAAACTGCCACTGAAGTGTCTGCACATGCAATTTTAACTGCCATGTCAACCTGGCAAATGCACCCACTTGCCAGGCCCTTACCTTCCCTTTTCTTACATGTAAGTCACCCCTAAGGTGGGCACATGGTACCCCCATGACAGGGTGCAGTGTATGTGAAAGGTAGGACACGTACTGGTGTGTTTTACATGTCCTGATAGTTAAAAGCTGTGTATTTCGTTTTCACTATGGCAAGGACTAGCTCTCCCGTGTGCTATTATTGGATCAGCCTTGTAACATTTTACAAGTGTAGCTTTCAATTGGGAACAGCTAGAGATTTGGAGTTTGGGCTCTCTGAACTCAGAATTTAATAACACACCTTTTAGTAAAGGAGGTTTTTAAATTGTGTGTTTGAAAATGCCACTTTTGGAAATCGGGCATTTTCTTGTTTAACCATCCTGTGTGCTTCTGCCTGCTTGTGGATTCACAGTCTGGTTTTAGACTGACAGGAACTGTTTGTGCATTCACTCCAGACACTAACACAAAGGGGGTTGGGGTGTGCCCTACATTTGCTGATTAACCATCCTGGGCTAGAGTGGTGGGAGGAGTTGTCAGTGCCACCTGAAAAGGATGTGGCTGCTCTGGACAATGCTGTCTCCACCTCCTGTAGTGATACTGGACCAGGGAGGACAGAACTGATTTTACTGTGCGAGAGAGACTTTCTGATGAAACTTCAAAGGGAAAAGAGGCATAATTATTGTTAGAAATTGGTTTTTTCGTTGGCTAGAGTTTGCACCTCAGCGGGGCAGATCGCACCACTCTAATCGGGGTAATGGAGATACATACACAAGATAACCCTTTCTCACCCCCTTGGTAGCTTGGCAGAGCAGTAAGGCTTATCCCAGAGGCAATGTGTAAACCGTTTGCGTAACACACACACACACACCAGTGACACAGTAGGCCCACCATAAAAGAAACTCCGCACAAGCTTATATAACAATATCTCATATATTATATATAAAATACATAGACCACAAACACATAAATCCCTTTGCCAACTAGGTAATTGTAACAACATCACATAGATCATAAATCACTTTCCCAACCAGCCAGTTGTCAGAACATGACAGTTAGTGCATAAAGTACTACTTGTAGGTTGCACACGTCATACAGATAATATGAAAACATCAACTTACACTATCCCTGTACATACCCTGAGGTCTCTGAAATAGTACTCATTCATTCAGTGTTTCGTATAGCTCGAACAAGACCCAGAATTGGGTATCAGAGTGCTTCACAGTTCAAAAGCATTGTAATCCAAAACAGTTTAAATGAGTTCTGTAGATAGTTACCAATCATCTCTGTACATTTAATGAGGAAATAAGTGTACAATAAGTGTACATTCAAATATACAGTCTCAAAGATAATAGGTTGTTAACTTCTAGCACAGCCGTACGTGTCCTAAGTATTAACAGTTCACATTTAGATATGCTGTCCTCAAAAGGATATCTCAGAAAGAATTTTGTATAGAGGATTGATTCATAACAGACAAACTGGTTATAGAATGTAGAGCTCCATCCAGGAGTCTGATCAAGGATGAACGATCAAAGTTAGAATTAATAAACAATAATAATTTGTTTATGCAATTTTACTTGATATTTAGACCAACAGTACAGCAGTACAGTGAGTATAGTGGGTCCCAGCAAGAACAGTACAAAACAAAACAAAATTAGGGACCAGGTACCCAGTCAGATCTAACTGCTCAACCATTAAAAGGAGCTGCAGCAAGTGTAGCAGCGGTCTAGTCTGTTCATATTCAAGGAAAACAGGTATCTTATCAGGCAAGCTTATTGTGTATGCTGTGCATAACAGCATCATATAGTGCAGATGATGGACTGTAGAAATATAGAAGGCTCAGATAGATGGTCTGGACCAGGTCGATTGCGAGCTGCCAGTACCTCCCAGGCACCTTCAGAGTAGCTCGCAGCGTTGAGTTCATTTTTAAATAAGCACAGGTTAACATTTTCCTTTTAAAGTTAAGGGAAGGCTGTGTTTATTTTACATTATTATTATCGGGCTGCAGATAGTAGGGCCTGATAGTGAGCAGTCCTCAGTCAGATTTATGGGCTAGGCTGGGTCTCAGAGGTGAAGAAATGAATCTCTGAAGTATTTAACTGATAAATAAAAAGTCTTTGTTGACCTTGTTGAGAACACAATGATGTTTCTGAATGCTTTTGAATTGGAGAAAATTAAAATTAAAAGTTACATTAATGATTAAACTAACTCTGCATTTTAATTTTCTCCCATTTCAAAGTGTTGGATTTACAAACAGCAGGCCTCCTGCTCCCAGTGGCCACTGTGCCATATTTATAACAGACAAATGTTGTATTTAAATTTAAAGTGCAGAAAAATGTTACATACATTACATTTTTGGAGAACATCTTTCTGCACTTTAATTTTCTACCATTTAAATAAAAATTGTTGTATGTTTGTGTTATACATGCAATGGTGCCACATATGACAAAATATGTATCCTGTGCCACAAGTATATTACACAGGCTCTCAGTGACCCATACACATATATCCAATTCATATGAATACATGTTCAAACATCCCCAAGAACCACGCTCTCACTGACACAAATGGCAGCCCTGTCATACTTCCCGTTGTCAAAGTACTTTTTCAAACCATAGTATCTGGCTGTTTGGACATTAGGCTTAAAGTCAATTAAGCTGGGCGTGGGGGTGTCTAGTAACAATGTGCAAGTTGTTATTCTGGCCAGTAGAAGGGATCAAAATGCCATACATCCATATCAGACCACAAATATGCAGCATGTATAGAAGAAAACACATGTAACATCAGCAGATCACCATAAGTCCTCAGTGGCATAGAAGGTACGAAGCCATGTCATAAACACACATAGATTGGCACCTAAGCTCCTATTATATGGTATTCGGTTTCCCTGTTCTCTACCTGTAGGCTCCGGGGCTACCTGCTCACCTACAACAGGGAATACGGTAATGGCTGCTCTCGAGCATTCCTTCATGATCGAGGGCCTCCGTGGAGGTTCCACTCCGCAATGCCCCAACCCGGACAAGTATCACCAAGTATGCCATATACGGAGAGGGAGGCACCCACTGTTGACTTTCATGGGGAGACCTCACTTGGTCCCCCGCAGGGGTACTGACCACAGATCAGCTACCCGCTTTCCTGTGGTGCAGCTGCAAGTACCCCAATACCCTGAGGGGAATATTGTGAGCCAACAGGGTTGGGCGCCTTGGGGCCGTGGCTGTTTAAGGGGTGCGGGACGGTCTTAGTTCTCTTTTTAGGCTCACCCCTGCCAGCACCACGGCAAGAGCCCCAGACTTGACACTTGGTAACTGATGGCACCTTAGGTCAGCAGGCCCTGTTCTCCATGTCTCCCAAGGCTGTGGTAGATGGAGCTCAGGCCAGCTTCACCAAAAGCACTTGGCTAACGCACCCAGGACCTATCTCCTGCTGCAATGGGGGTGGCGGTGTGTGGAGCTCATGGGTGCCACACTGCAGGCAGCCCGCGAACTGGCAACACCCACTCCGGCCACCCCACGTGCTGCAACCAATGCCATGCACTGAGAAGGGGAGACACGGGCTGGGGCATGAATGCTACTTCTCATCTCTGTGGGGTGGGGTGATCATTCTGGACAGGTGAGGGGCGTGCTCCACGTGCTCACCAAGGAAGCCCCAGCACTTCGCAGGATGGGAGAACAGAAAGCACTCACCCTACTCTGTGGAGGAAATCAGTAGCACTTCCTGGCGCTGCCTTGTATCCACAGGGAAAAGGGTAAAATAAAGCGCTCACTTTCCACTCTGGTTGCAGGGGCAGCAACCAATGCTCACCACACGTTATGCCCCTGGGAGAAAACTTGTGGGGCAGGCAGCAGTAGACAGAGAGCCCAGCACCGTAGAGGCAATTAAGGGGCCGTTCCTCCTGGCAGTCCAGCACTGCCTAGGTAGCCCAGAGTAAGGGAGCAGGCTAGTAGCAGAGCAATAATCAGCAAAGCAATCCAGTGAGTCCCTTTGCAGCTCAGCAGTCCTTCTGGCAGAGGTTCAGTTTGTAGAGTCAGCAGCATCTGGTTCCATGTCCCACGCAGTGTCTAAAATCATGGGGTCACAGCCCCTGTACTTATACTCATAAAGTCTTTGTTAGTTTTTCAGAAGTGCACAACACCACCGTTCAATCCCCAGCCCTGGCTCCAGACACACTACAGGGGGGCAGAGACAGCATTTGAAAGGCAGGCACAGCCCTATTCAGGTGCAGGTGACAACTTCTCCCACCACTCTAAATGCAGACTAGGTCTGTTGAGCCATCTGCAGGCCCACTGTTAGCATTTAACTTATAGGCCCTGGGTAGATAGGATACCAATGTACAAGGGACTTACAGGTGAATTAAATATTGCAAACAGGTGTAAACCAATCTTACCAAGTTGACAGGAGAGAGCACATGCACTTTAGCACTGATCAGCACTGGTAAAGTGCCCAAAATCATAAAACCCACAAAAACAGGTCAGAGAAAATACCGGCAAAAATTCCTGGGACAAACCTTCAAAAAGGGCCAGGTCCAAAAATTATAAACCTAAAACCCCAGAACTTTAAATTACTTCTGGAATCAAGAGGGACCTCTGCCAAGGAGAAGAGCTAAATAGCTGTGAGGAGGATTGTGCCCCTTTGCTGTGTGTTGCTTTGCAGCGTTGGCCTGGAGTTGCTGCTTCTGCCCAGGAGAGGACAAAGACTGGACTTTGCTGTGAAACCTGCTTGTGACGAATCTCAAAGGGCTTCTGTGTGCTGGCCTCCTGTTCTGAAGTCTCAGGGACACAAAGACTTCATCTACATACAGCTTTCTTGAACTCCACTGCTGGGAGTTTTGAACTGCCAGGGGGTGCCTAGTCCAGTTCTGGGTCCCTCGAGGTTGTTTCTGTTGGAACTGAAGAAATCTACAAAATCGACGCTTCACTCTTCTTGCAGCTGAATATCCAGATGCAACAGCACTGTGCAGGAGAAATTCCTAACACACAGCCCGGTGCGGCTGAAGAAATCGATACATGGCCCACCCGTGGCCTGAGAAACAACCGCAATCTGACACCAACGCAGGTCCCACTTTTCAGCTAAAAGGATCGATGCCTCACTGGTCAGCAGCTACGGAAATCCCTGCAGCACCCGTAGCGCCTGAATTTTCTCACCCATTGCACCTTTGCAGGCAAGTTTTTCAAACACAACACCCGCAGACCAGAATCGCCTGGGAAATCAACTCATCACTTTTCCCTCCAGTCCGGATTCGACACATGACTTCTCCTGTGTACTGTGGAACTGTTGCATCGCCTCCCCAAGGACACAGGAACTGACGCATTGCTGTGTTTTCCGACACTTCCCTCCTCTGAAGCTGTTTTGCCTTGTGGATTTTGATGCATTTGAGGTACTTTGTGTAAAAATCATGCATCCATAGATTTCTATCGACTGAGTTGCTTGAAGCTTTATAAAAGTCGTATTTCGAGTTGTGTATATTTTGATGTTTTGGTCTTGTTTGGTTTAGATAAAGATACCTTATTTTTCTAATCTGATGTGGTGTCCATTGTAGTGTTTTCACTGTGTTATTGTGTGTGATATTTAGAAATACTTTACATGTTTCCTCTGGAATAAGCCCGTCAGCTCGTGCCAAGCTACCAAGAGGGTGAGCAGGGGTTATCTAAGTGTGTGACTCCCTTTTATTGATTGGAAGGAAGTGTCCCTATTTGGACAGTGTGCTTATCACTGCCAACTAGAGATACCCATTCCTAACAGGGGGCAATTGCTGCATCAATCCAGGCGCAAGGAGAGGAGGCGCAATTCTGGTGCTGACTTAAGGGTCACACTGGAACCCTGCCATTTGAGGTCCATGGACCCAGACTTAACATATGAAATTGCTTCTTTCTCCCCGGTTGCAATATGAGCCCTGCCCCCCCTTACACTTTTAAGTACATGGGCCTACCTGGAATGATTGCCCTGTTATTAGAGTGGATGGGCATGCGGCTGACCACATGGACCCTCTTTTTTCCCCTTTCCTCTTTGGTGGATGGTCTTCCAGGGTTGTTAGGATAATGGTACAAAGGGAAGATATTGGGGTTTGGTTGGCCAGTGGCCAACCGGTACTAGTTTATTCCATGAGAGGTGCTTCATATTTATGAAGTATGGGAAGGGGGTGGGAGAGTTTTGCTACTGCTTTCCCTCTTTTTCTCACACTTACGCCAGACATTACAACACATGGACAGCTATGACTTTGAACACAGATCACCTCTTTGACTTGACTATTGATATGATACTGACATATCCAATGACACCGATGCTCCAGGCACTGCCCGTCTCTTGACCTGGAACGTTCATGGGATCATGGACCCTGCCAACAGAGGCACAGTGTTGAAGCGCACCAAGCATTACTTGGCTGACGGGCTCCTTCTGCATAAGACCCAATTGGTGGCACTAGATTGCCCTTCTCTCGCCCATATGGGAAACATGAAGGTGTTCCACACAGTCACAGGGAATGGCCATTTTGATGCTTTGATGCTGTCCTCTGCCAGTTTACAGGATGACAATCTTTGCTGCTACACAGTGACATCTGGTCTTCACAGGCACCCCGTCGTGCTGGCTGGCCTCTATGCCCCTCCACCATTCACACAAGAGTTTTTGCAGACTTTGGGGGCCCCAGTGACATCATTCCCAATGGGTCACTGGGCTTTTGAGAGGGGCTTTAACAGGGTTGCAGACTGTGGGGTGGAATGCTAGAGCAAGAGGTGCCGGCCAGCTGCAGGCTGCCTCACCCAATTTATAAGGGCCATGGTTTGGTAGACATGTGGTGAGTCTTGCACCCAGGGGAACAGGGCTATACCTTTTACTCCGAGGTTCACAGAGTCTTCTCCTGGCTTGACTATTTATCTCATACCTGTCTAGGAATCCCATAGAATGCAGGCAACTCACATGCATGCTTGTGGTATCACAGACCACTGTCCCTTGGAACGACGGCTGAAAATCGGCCCATGGCACTCACGGTTTGGCTGGTGCCTGAATGATTGGTGGCTTCAGGATGCAGAGGTCAAGACTCAGATAAACACAGCCATGAAAAGGTACATGGACTCCAACACTGGCATGGTTGAGTCCATGGAGACCCTCTGGCAGGCCTTAAAGGACACTGTCAGGGGTGACATAATTGGCTATGTCTTGAAAAGGCACAAGAGCGCAGGTAGGAAATTACCGACTTGGATACCCGCATCCTAGAGTTAATTTCAGCTCATGGTGCGTCCAGTTCCCCCACTGTTCAAAGAGATTGCCTATATCAACAAGAGAGCATCTATCAGTGGAGCAATAAGACTAATAAGATCTTGGACTGGCTCTGCACTAACACAGCACATTGCACACCTTTGCACATATAACAGATGGGAAGGGGTTAGGCATGCAGCGATACAACTATCGCCCAGTGCTTTGCCACCTACAACACATCATTAAACACTCAACCATATGGGAGGGACCATGAGGCCCTCCAGGACTTTGTGAACAACTTGCCCACATGCCCCCTGATGGACTTAGAATGAGACTCGTTGGATAAAGACATTACCTGTCCAGATCAGATGAAGCTTTCTCTCAGCTCCACCTGGGAAAAACCCCAGGTTCCAATGGCCTCCCGGTAGAGCTCTTTAAAGCCAATAGAGGGCTACTTATGGACCCCCCTTTAGAATGTGGTAAAATGGACCCAAGAGAGGGGCATACTCTCTCCTTCGACCTCTGGCTATCAGAAATAGTTGTTAGACCCAAACAGGGATGCCCACTTGACGACTGTTCATCCTTTTATCCTCTTGAATACGGAGATTTAAATTTGGGCTAAGGCCGTGGCCAATTGACTACGCTACATAATTACTACCTTAGTCAATGCTGACCAATATGGCTTTATGCCTAGGAGAGCCACATGATGTAACATTTAGCAGGTACATACTGGACTTAACACATGGCCTTCTAGGAAGTCCGTGAAGCACCACTCAAACTCGGAGGCAGTACCTGCAGCTTGGTGGTTCGACATTTATACCATGGAATCGACACACCATGCTGTGACATCCATGCATTATCAACACCACGTTGCCTTCAGGGCCCGAGGTCTCGCACTTGCAACCAACTGATCACCTCTTCTGCGCCCGCATCATCCCCCAATGTTAGTGGCTCAATGACCCTGCACCGCCTCCAGAAACCGATGCATCACTTTGCTACAGTGACACATCACTTCCTTTGCGCAACGCATTGTTCCAGAGCACCAATATGCCAATGACCTGCATAGCAGTAAGGATCCGATGTATCGCCTGCCTTCACAACACCTCAAATTATCTTTGCATCGCACCATCTTTGACACGTCCAAGGTATTGTACTGGTGTCCTGTGACTCCTGTAGCCAGCCAGTGATCCATCTCAGCCGGACTGAACTTGTGGATTTGTACAGATCAAGTGCAACCTTATATTCCCAGTTAAAACTATTTTTTCCAAGCACTGTGTTTTGATTTAATCTTTAAAAATGCATATCTTGACTTATGTATGTTGGATTTTTGTTGGTTTGGTATTGTTTTATGCAAAAAGAACAGATAATGGACAGAATGCTGAACTAATCAAACATTCACCCCAGTCACAGATCTAGGTTAAATCCCCTGTTTTATTGCATGCCATGCCATTCCAGTTTAGACCCAGCCACTGGATTCAATGTAGCCTGGCTGATGAGGGTTGAATCCCCGAAACCGGTATCAGGATTCTTGTTTCTGGTCCAGGGAGGACTTGGCTTGGCAGTTCAGGCTGGACTGTTCCCATGAGGAGCAAGGTCATGACTGATTTGCATATGGCTGGGTTTGAACTGAGGTGACATAGTGAGCAAAAGAACGATGGATTCAACCCAGATCTCTTGACTGAGGGCGAGTGGATGAAAAGTTCCAGCACTCCGTCCATCATCTTGTGTTTGCTTGGTATTGTTTTACTCAGATAAATATTGGCTATTTTTCTAAACTGGTGTGGAGTACTATTGTGGTGTTTTGAATGTGTTACTGTTTGTGTGTGGGTGTGCACAAATACTTTGCACATTGCCTCTTTAATTTAGCCTAACTGCTCTGAGTCAAGCTCCCAGATGTTGAGCGCATTTAAACATAGCGTGTACTACACTTACCCTGACTATAGTATGGGTCCCTATTTGGACAGAATGCATACCACTGCCAAACAGAGACCCAATTTCTAACAGAGAACTTGTAGGCCCTCTGTTATTTGAAGCCTCTTAATTCCGATGGGACCAGTAACAGCACCCTTGCTTACATACCCTTGCTCCCTTGCTCAGGTGACCTAAGACTGTTAACCTTGGGACATGGGTAATTCATAGGCTAATTACAGAGAAGTGCCTCTATGGATTATTTGTTAGGCAGGTATTGACATAACCACACATAGGTGGCATGGGTAGAGCAAAATATGTCATAGTAGCACTCAATGCAGTGGTTCATAAATGTATCTAAAACAAAGGGACAGTGTGGTAATGGCAATATTGCTTACCAGTAATTTCATCACAGGAGAGTCATCTTTCGTTAATCAATTTCCTTCCCTCCTTGGACATCAACTAGCTTTCTGTTTTAATAAGCTGTGGGTAGATGTTACTCAGAGTTCTGTGAATGGCATTTAGGGAGGAATCTTGGGAGTAAGAGGGAGTTATAAAGAACTGGAGTATCTGTGTCAGGTTGAGCCCACCCGCAATTATTGAGGGTGGGGCTGAGGAAGAGAAGATAGTTGTATTCTTTACTTTGTATTTTCATTGTTTGCTTTAATTGTTATTTATCTTGGTAATTTACCAATATGGGAAGTTTATCTCTTCACTTTCCAGTTCCTGCCCACGCTCTAGTGCCAGAACTGCACTTTTTGGCAGTTGGAGGTCTGGATGGGTACCAACAGGACGCTCACTGGTGGGCTCATGTACTTCACTGCGAAAAATAGAGATCTACCTTAGGTGACCACCTGCGACGTGGCAGTGGCTCTTGATTTGCGTGATATGGTGCATACAACGAGTCAGTGTAATTTGCGTAATTAATTAGTGACCAGGGATTTATTTTGTCATTCGTCTAAGCGATCAGCTGTATTCATAGAACAAATACCTTGCAGTGAGTTTCTTACTGCCTCAATCTACATCAGGAAAAACTGTGAGTAGCTTCAAAACCATCTCTGTGAGAGAGAAAATGAAGCATCTAACATGAGCTACTGCTCAGTAAAGAAATATTCAGGTGTTCAACTTGATTACTGAACTTTTAATAATGAACAACAAAATGATGTAGACTTTGAAACTAAACTAAGGTGGCTATACGACCAAGACCTTCATAGATTTATGAATAATGGTGAAATATTCAGTGCGTGAAATATTGTATTGTATTGTAATTGCATTTATATAGTGCTTACTACCCCTGATGAGGCATTGAATCACTTTTTTGCCGAGTAGCACGCTACTCTGAAACCCATAAAGGATTAGTGGTGAATTAGTATAGAGAAATATGGAAGTAATTTGAGCGGTGGATATGTTAGTCTGTCGTGTCGATTGAGAAGGATAGTAAGGGATGGAAGAGGAAAAGGTTTGCATGTATATAGCACTTGCTACCCCTGATGAGGTGTTGAAGCGCTTTTTGGTGAGTAGAACGCTACTCTGGGACCCAAAAAGGATTAGTGGGGAATTAGTAAAGGGAAATATGAAATTAATTTGAGCGGTGTATGAGCTTCTGTAGTGACAAGCACTGTCTTTGACACTACGAGGTTAAAGTACAGGATGAACAGGACAGGTGGGACACAGAGAAGGCCCTTTGGTCTTATGAACAAGCAGAAGCTTTCAGCTCCGAAGGAGCAACTCACAATATTCTTATAGGTGGATATGTCATTTGCTGCTGCGGACATTTACCACGCTCGGGTACTGTTACATTCCCTGAAACTTTGGAAAATTTCATAGGTTTTGCTTGAGTGCTGCTGATGAAACTTTTCGGTTTTTTTTTACCAATGTTTGTGAAAAATGTGCTATAAAATAGTTTCGATTTTTTTTAATGGTTGAACTGAATGGTGAGTGAAAACCCCCTAAATCCTGCTGGACCCAGAGATACATGAATATTTCTTTGGTGGAGCATAAGGTGTGTAGTCATACGTTTCCCAATGGTGATTTTAGCTGCCTGTCCAATCCTGGGAATGTAATGGAACTTGATGTAAAAGTTGCATTGAGAAATAGGGAACTTTAACGAATGCAGGACTCCTCCCTTGAATGCATTTTTCTGAAGGAATTGCTATTTTAGTTCAGAGCGGATTCTTCAGTTCCGTGTGGTTTAGGGAATTCCAGGCAAGTAAAAGGTTTCTCAGGCATGGGTGGCAATGATTGACGTCGGCTTGACCGGTCACTTCAGTCACAGGATGCAGAAAGAAAGAAAGAAAAGGGAATGCCTCAGAAAATGGATAAGGGGAGTGAAAACTGGGATTCCGAGGCATGCCGTGTGAAACACCGTGAAAACCGGTCTGAGAGGCACGTGCCCTTCCCATAATGTTTTCTCTTAGGCTTTATTTGACGTGTGGAATTTCATCAGTCTTGATTCCTCTTTTTTCATGAGCTCATAAATAAACATGTCCACACATCGGTCCTGACAATTTATTCCTGCTATCGTGACGGATTGTTCGCTACGTACAATTTTCTTTACTAACTAAACATCTATGCGTCGACTGTAAAATTAATCACAGTCTGGGAAGGTAGGAACCTTAAAATGCAAAGGGAACGCGAGCCTTTATCTCCTGCTCTTCCGTCTACGTCTGCTGCACTTATCATCCATCTTGTTGTCAAACAGCGTCACAATGCCACCAGACTGCCTGCAAGCGCGAGCTCTGTTTGACTGTCATGTCGTGTGACATGCATAAGAATGAGCACCTCCATCATGTGGTTGAAGCCCTGGGCGTGTTTTGCACGTGGCGTTTAGCTTACACCAATGCATTTTCTGTGAGGAGTAAAATCACTTTTTGAATTTCACTGGAGTTAGCTGCTGTAGTTCACACTCATGGATAGCTTATCTGAGAGGTGAGTAAATCAACTGCCCGGAGCACAAAGTGGTCTTTCAAGCGCGTGAACCCCATAGAGATTGATGTAAACCACACACACATCGTTGTGGAGCATTTCTACCCTCGAAACAGAGATCTACCTCTGTCAACGACAGAAATAAATGATTTCCCTCTGTGAATATTGGAAAAGAAACACCCCACGATTGACTGGGATGCACAGGATGGCTTTCTGTATGGGAAAAAAATATTTTCCCAGTCAAGAAAAAATAAAATAAAAAAAGTGCAATTTTACGTATGAGAAGGAATTCCCACTTTCAGAGTCTCTTACAACTGGAAATACAGAAAGGGCTATCCCTAGACGTTGGGCTAGAGGAACACCCTCTATGCCTAGATCACCAAGCAACTTACTAGAAAACTACAAACCATCCAGAACTCAGCAGCCCAACTCACCACCACCCTACCACACAGAACTCACATCACACCAGACCTCAGAGAGCTCTACTTGTTTCCGAAACATGAATGCACTCGTTTCAAACTCCTCTCACACTCATTCAAGGCACTACACAGCTTAGACCCACCTACCTGAACAGTCGCATCTCCTTCCATCAACCATCCAGACATCTCCGCTCGCATGACTCCTACTCGCACACATCCCACACATAAACAGAGCCAGATCAGGAGGAAATGAATTCTCTCACATCACTCCTAAAGCGTTGAACGGCCTCCCAACTCCATATCAGAGCCTCCTACTCTCTGTTTGAATTTCACAAGAAGCTGGAGACCTGGCTTTTAAATTAGCCAACCTACCACAGGCAGAACCAGCGCCAGCATAAACCTGCGGGTGATAGAGTACTTTGCAAATACACGTAACATAACATAACATAACATAACCTAACTATTATGTGTTCCAATAATACAGAAACCTCCACCCAGACAAGGTCTTTGATTTTTGAATTTTTCAAATTGTTTTGTGAATATGTTATGTATACTTTTGTATGGAAAGCAATACAATTGCAATTGTTCCTCCTCTCCTCTGCCCTGTTAAAATCAAAATAAGTTGCAAATTCAAATATTTGCATCCACATTCCCTCTGGTTTAGGAAAGAAGGCGAAGACTAATTTTCGTATTCAAATTTTCACCAAGCGGAAACCGCCATTTGATCCTGTTTACTTAGCAAAGCAGAAAACCTTGACAGTATGGGTTCTAAAGGTACAATAAAACACCTGCCATTGTAAAAGGCTTCTTTGTTTCCACGGTTCGAGACTTAAAATGAATCCTTAACCTTAACATTACACTCTCACAATGGCACAGAAACATGTTTTTAATGTGTTGTTCATGGACCTTCTACCTCAGCTGCATTTACTATGGCGCTGTCTACCTGACTGGAAGATTTTGATGAGGAAACTGAAGTGTAATTTGTTTTTGTTCACCCTATAATGGAATACAGGTCTAACAAGGATTGAAAAATGAATAGGTCTTGTCTATAAGAAGCTGAACTACTGTGTCCTCATGTAACGCAACTGGCGCTATGTAAAGCGCTCTGGTAACCGATACCGGGTCAAGTTCGCACTATATAAAACTCTGGAAAAAAAATTAGCTTTTCCAGCGTCTGTTTCCATTAGCTAAAATGGTTGCCAGTGCATCATGACGAATGCTCACACATGCATGTGCATGCTGGAGCCTGGGCAGCTATCTTTGTATTGGCTTTGCATTAAAGAAAAGCTATTCCATTATTGTTGCCAATGCTGATGTCATGCATCATGGCTCACCTGTAGCCATTTTGAAATGTGTATTTTATTGTTCTTACTAGGTCAATAGCCATGTAGTAACAGTAAATTAGAAGTTAAATAAGAATGTGTGCAAAAGCACAGAAATCGTAGCAAGTGGTCTGGTAGACCTTTGTAGGTGCTGGGCCCTTCTAGAAAATAGAAATGAAAAGCAATTTAAAATGGGGGAGCAACAGTTGAGTGGGAAAGGTGGGGGTACAAAAAAAGGCAGTGCACTGCACGATCAGATCTTGGATAGTGGGGATGGGACATAAGGAGGATACAAAATATAGAGGGCCTGATTTTCAAACTCCACTTGGTATAAGTTTGTATCACTTCATAACATACTTCAAATGTGAGTTTTACCTATACTTATGTGTGCAGAGTTCTCTGCCATGATTGCTGAGTCTCTGTAAATGTAAGTATAGATTTTAATAGCAAATGCGGGCGAAATACAGGGGATTGGGTGGAAAAAGTGGAAGATTTACTACTAATGGGGATGGGATTAGGGAGGAGTAGGAGGGGTTTAGGGAGGGCCAGGCAGGGGTCTAGGAAGCAATGTCACCCACAGACGGGTATGGCAATTGCATTCTCTGTGGGTGGAGACACATAATTCACATTTTTGTAGTAAGTTTGCACTCGGAATTTGTGGCTACCAAAAGTAGTAAATTTACAACAAAGTGTAAATGTAACCAAAAGTGCAACTCACCATTGTGAATCAGGTCCAGAGTGTGTAGTGTACAGGGTGAAAAAAGAAAAGAGAAACGTTGGGGGAGAAAGCAGAAAAGGAGACAAGGAAGGCAGGGATTAAAGGAGGATCAAGGAAAAATATGCACTCTCATAGAGTACTGAAAGGCAAATAAAACATCCAAAAAGATCACTGCGAGAATTAGATACTCCTGGGCAGGCCAAACCCAAGAATAGGGAGGAAAGCTATCAAAACAAGAGCAGAGACCTGGGATAACAAAGCAGGCCAATTATGAGTAGGGGGCTGATCCAAGCCCACTCTACATTTAAGTGATAGAACCAATACATTGTGACACACAGCTGAAACTGTCTGTAGCGGAGATTTAAAAAGAAAAATAAAGTCTCTTGTATTTCTCCATCTCCTAAAAAACAATTAGAACAATGTTCCATTACTAGGTGCCATGCAAAGCAACTCAAACAAAAACAAATACCAAGAAGATTTATTTTAAAATTAGCATTGTTTCATAATAAATATATTACTGTTATGCTCTATAGTTTTATTCGATTCTTTTTCCCCCTTCATTCCTATCAATACTGATTCACTCAGCTATTACATTTATATTCAGGACCTTACAGATTCTAAAATCTCTAATTCAGCCACATCCTATTTGCGTAGGCAGTGGCAGAAAGTCTCTGCTGAGAACTTCCAAAATGTTTTCACGAGGCCCCATTATCCTGTATCTGACAATGTTGAGGAAGCATTATCTAAGTACAATTTGGCTATTGTAAAAGCCATTGACCACATTGCCCCTATGAAATCTTGTGTGAGCCGCCCTAATCGCCCACAGGCTGCCTGGTTTACGGATCATTTGAGAGCTCAAAAACAACTCTGTAGAAAGCTGGAAAGAATATGGCGTACCACAGATAATGAGATAGACAGAGATCAATATCATTCTACTCTGACCAGCTATCACAGAAATATAAAGACTGCACGCAAAACGCATATAACATCTCAGCTAACACGGGCTGGTAACGCTTTGAAAACGTTGTATCGTATTCTCCTTTTTCAACTCCAAGGCATGTGAAAGCCTCGAGGCCCCCTCCCAACAGTTGTGCGATGAGATCGCCCTCTATTTTACTCAAAAGATAGAGCTCATCTATGGTACAATCACGGCAGCAGGCAATCTGCAGCAGAGCCCTATGAACTTGGACCAACCTATAGTGGCTAACCCTCAGTTACTAAAGAACTGCCCCATCATCTCTTTGGCTGAGGTCGAAATACTGATCCATAAGATAAAGTCTGGATCCCCTTTCGACCATATCCCAGCCAAAGTTATTCCTTCTCTGGCTAACCAGCTTTCCCCCGCGATACAACCGCTCATTAATCTCTCCCTTACAGAGGGTCAAGACCCACAGGAGTGGAAGGTCGCCCAGGTCAGACCTATCCGTCTAAAACTCCGTGGACGGACCTTTGCAATCTTCGCCCCATCTCACTTCTTCCATTCTTGAGCAAACTACTGGAGAAACATGTTAATATCCATCTTTCCAACTATGTCGAACTAACTGGATGTTTAGATCATTCCCAGTCCGGTTTTAGGCCCAAATACAGCACCGAATCCGCATGACATGCAGTTAAAGATAACATAAGAATGTCCCTGGACAAGGGTCATTCTATGATTCTGGTGCTGTTGGACCTATCCGCAGCGTTCGACACAGTTTCTCACAGTGTTTTGCTCAAAAGATTGGAAGAGGTAGGGCTAAGAATCAGCCTTGCTATGGATGAAGAGCTTTCTGTCTGATCGCTCTCAGGTTGTCAACCTCGGCTCATATCGTTCGGCCCCCATGAAACTGACCAAGAGAGTACCTCAGGGCTCATGTTTGAGCCCAACATTGTTTATCATCTATGTTGCTCCCTTGAACAATCTCCTGAGGACATATGGGTTCATTCCCATTTCATATGCTGACGATACTCAGCTTCTTTTCCCATTTAACAAATTTACGACTGCAGTCCAGCTGGCCTTCTCCAATGGGATGAGGGCCATATCTCAATGGATGGTAAATAATTTCTTACAATGCAACGTGGGAAAGACAGAGGTAATGCTCTTTGGAAAGGCCCCCCTTCTATGGACACCTGATTGGTGGCCAACTGATCTGGGCCTTCATCCTTCTCCTAAGCTTATAGTTAAAAATCTGGGCATTTGCCTAGATCAGGCCCTTAGTATGAAGGAGCATGTTGCCCAAACAGCTGGCTCCTGTTTTCATGCAATAGGCCTACTCCGCTGGGTCTTTCCTTTGCTCCCTCATTCTACCCGCAAAACTCTAGTCCAGGCCCTGGTATTAAGCCGCCTGGACTATTGTAATGGCCTGCTGATCTTGGCCAATGATGCCTCACTCAGCAGACTGCAGGTAGTTCAGAATACGGCAGCGCGGCTGGTACTGAATGTTCCTCCTAGGACCCCTTCCCACCCCCTCCTTGTAAAGCTGCACTGGCTTCATATCCGCCAACGGATACAATTTAAAACGTGCTGCACTATCCACAAGGCATTGCACAACCTGGGCCCTTCCTACCTTTCGCAGAAATTCCTGCCCTATACGCCCCCAAGATCCCTCCGTTCAAGTGTTAAACATCTTTTGGTGGTACCCCGCATAAGAAAGGTTAGACTAGGAGGAAAAGCTCTCTCCTACCTCGGCTCCCGCTTTTGGAATGAGCTCCCTCTCTCTCTAAGACAGTGTTCTGAACATCTGAAATTCAGAAAGTTGCTTAAGACCTTCCTATTCAGTGTGTTAATCTTGCCAGGATCCACTGCTTCTCCTCACAGTCTGCTTAAGCGCAGAGATACCCCTCCGGGGGTCGATTCTGGCGCAATACAAATAAATAAATAACTAAATAAAGTCCTAAATGTTACCCCTCTCATTGACTTTCAACTTTGTATTTCTGTAGTTACAAGAAAAGTGTGGGTAAGCCTGCTACATATTGCAGCACTATAGAAAGTAAAGAATAAATAAAATAAATGAAATAAAGAAAGAAATCAATCAATAAAGAAATATTATCAATTCATCAAACTAGCTAATTAATCATAATGCCCAATAGAACATCCACTGGCAAAATGAACATTGATACCATACTAGAAGAAACATTTGTTAACGAACCAATATTCAGTTAAATGCAATGTATGTATTACGTACTAAATCATTAGCTGGAATTCTTTTAAATGACACCCACCACAAAATACATGAGATAGACCACAGGACATAAATCTAGGTACTCTTCTAAGATTTAAAATATAACAGAAAAAAATCCAAGTAATTGAGAAGAAAAATTGAAAAGAAAGCTCAAGTGACGCAAACCAAGAAACAAAGCTAAATATGTTAGGAAAACAAATTAGAGTAGATATAACTATGAATAGAAGTGCATGTGGCAAGGGAATGACGTTGGATTAGAAATTTGTGGGTGGGGTCAGTGCTGTATGATGTTAAAGCGTGCACAGGCGTGGTTGGAGAATGCATATGTGGTAATGTTCTACACTGTGTACAAGTCATCAAAGCTATTTTTATTTTAAACAAAAGTAATAATCTCACACAAAACATCATACTGCTTATGTGTGTTTCTGCTAAGGAGAATTATGCGTAGTAATGTCACAGAGTGCCAGGTCCACCTCAATGGTGTTTTGCTTGGTGAATCTCCCATAGTTGAGTGGATTCTGAATGTCCCCACAAGGGTAGGAGCTGTCCTACATACAACAGATTCTCTGGTAGGGCCCTCAATCACTTTGAAAGACTGAGATGTGTGGTGAATGTGCCAACATCTTATTAGAGCAACTCTGACTGTGCTGACAAGGGTTTGAACATTGGCACAACTGACCATAATTTTGATTGTGGGCAGGGATCTCCACACATATCTGCTTTCAGCAAGTGCTCACCCATGTTGGGTTTGGTCCTTGAGTCATTTATGGAACATCAGTGTCCTTTCTCAAAGGCACCCAGTTTGAGGTCAGATTAATCTCCACCACCTCAAGGGTGATAGATATTTTGGGCATCTTCCAATAAACTCTTTCCACTTGAGCCTGAGTCAGTACTGGAGGTGGTAGACATTCTATGGTCTACCAATAAACAGTTTGCACTTAAGCCTGAGTCTCTACTGAAGGTATGTGGAAGCACATTGGCAATTCCCTCATTTTACAAGCCTCGTGATAGTGAGGCAATGCTCTTGGGGGATTGTGGTATTACTATGGCCCTAATTAGAATATTACTGGGATCATTATTTAAAAGGTGCAATAATTATCACCTATTGCAAGTTGTGCCCTTTAGAATGGCGCTTAACAAGAGGAATTTAATGCTTTGAACACCAAAAGTTTAATGTACTGGTATTTAGCAGATATTTCCCTGGTAATATTTGGCAGGTTTTACCTGCCGAAACTTACCTGAGGTAAATTACAAGCTATGTAGTAACTATCACAAAACTCGTAATTCAGATCCCTGTGCAAACAGTAGTTTGTCTAGGGATTGGTATGGTACAGGTGATTTGTAACGACAGCTTCTATATGTGGTCACACACTTGGCATTAAAAAGGCCTGAGAAGACAAACCCCATCATAATTTCCAGTTTAACTCCAGGTACAATTCTGTTAAAATTACAACTGAAGATGGCAGTCTCTCTCGCCACAAAGGGGAAATTATATGAATGTGCTATCAAGCACAGTATGCACTAAGGATCAGAAATCAAACTGAACTCTTTATTCCCCATATAACTATATTATTATAACAACAATGCTTTCACTGTACTAAAACTAGATTGTGTCCCAATAGCTCGATGTGAAATACTTTTAACACATTAAAAAATGCCTGGGGTTCTGGCTCTCAAGTGGCCCCAATCCCATATTGGCCAATCTAAGAGATGAAATCCTCACAGCAATGAACAAAGAATCAGATCTGATTCTGGGGAGGATGCTATATTTCTCTCAGTTCAAAACTGAATTCTACTTTTACATCTGTCTGCTAAGTAAACTTACATAAGAAACCACAGTATGGAAAAACCATTTAAAATGATAAAATGTAAACACCCAGATTAGAGGGAACAAATTAGAGTATGCACGTAGGAAACTTGCTCAATAAACAACAAAGATAAGGCATAATCCAAACAGTCCCCAGTGAAGTCTCATTCCCCCAAAATCAAGAAAACTTGCAACATTAAGCATTTAAGAATATCTAGCAGTGAGGAGGCAAAGGACATAGGAGGAGAAGAACTTAGAAGCAACAGAATTCTATAAATCCAGAAATCTCAGAAAAACATATTACAGTTAATGGTGAAGCTCGATATCAGAGTTGAGTCCCTTACATATAGATCTTAACCTACAAATCCATTTAGCCTCCAGCCTTCTCAGGTTGAACGCTCTGCCCCACCCCACCAATCCAGCAAAGCCTAATCTATAACATGAGACATAAAGTTTGCTGTTAGCTCCACTCTTCAATTTATGTGAGACCACAGAGTAAGAAGTGCTCAACATGCCACACGCCTTTTGTTTAACCTTCAAAGTACCACTGCGATTAACTTTTCTGGCTTTGTTTGCTACTTGTTCCAAGTCCGCTCCTTTGTAGCCCCTGGCTTTTAGTCTGGAAATAGTCTGCCTGGTGTGCTGTTCAAAATGGCAGTCCTCACTACAGTTCGTCCTCATTCTAATAATTTCCCCATATGGAATAGAACATTTTGTACATGGAGGATGTGCACTGCCATGATGTAAAATACTATTTTCAGCTCTCTGATTCCTAACAAGTGTACTCTATATTGTATTGTTCATCAGGTAAAGTTAGACATTCAGGAATTGGATTAGTATCTGAGACATATTAAGTGTAAACATTGCATCAAAAGGATTATCATTTAGATAATCAATATAGGCCTTTATATGATAATGATGTCATCAATGTACAGCCCCCAATAATAAATTCCCTTTGTCCATTTTGTGGCTGGTAGGGCCCAAGCATGGATATGCTTTGCCCAACCCATAAAAAGATTTGCCTCCGATGAGGTGAATCTGAGACCACGGCCATACCCCGGAGCTCCTGAAACCACTCCTTATCATAATGGAAGTGGTTGTTAGTTAAGAATAGCTCAACCCTTTCCAGCAACATGTTGTTATGCTCGAGGTAGTTCACTCTTCGTGTGGATTGAAAAAAGTCAAGAACTATTCATTCATACTCGTTTTTATGCAACTATATTATGATTACACGTCCAGATTTACAGGCCACGTGGAGTCATCCTGCACAAGGTCCTCAAATTTTTGCGGAGATCTGTGGTGTCACGAACAAAAAATGGAAGGTTCATCACCAGTGGCTTCAAAATGGAATCCACAAACTGGGACAACTGTTCTGTGAGAGAACCAATTCCTGAAATAATTGGATGCCCCATAAAGTAGTGTCGGGCGCTGTGCACTGCTTCCCACTTCTTTTATTTTCTTATAACGTTTAGGGTTTTCTGTGGTTCCTCTTTTTTAAGCTATTCCTAACTTTTTATTATAATATTTCATTTTGAATAGGTATGTTTTTCTTAAAGAAATTTTTTCTTTGTATCACTTCTGTCTTTTATATTTTGCGCATCATGTTTTGTATTACATAGATTTTTCTTCTGTGTCTAGCATTCTTGTTTATACTATTCTAAAATTCTGCATGCTTGCACATGGCAAAATCGTTTGTAATAATTTTAGGATTTTATATTTCTTGTTTAGCAGAGATCTTTAGATCTCTAGACAAACTGCTGCATGTATGACAGTTATGTGATGTTGTTTTGTTATGTGTGAGGACCATTTCTTATGTGTGTGTGTATAACAATCTTTTCTGTTTTCATGTTGTTGGAAAATTATTGATTTATGTGGTATGTGCTTATGCAAATTTTGATTAGGTTGAACTGGTATATTATTGAAGTTTTATCTTTTTTGAGTATGTGCCCTCTAATATTTATGTTCTTTACATGTTTCCAGCATTGAGAAAGCATTCTGTTGAGGCAAAATGTGTGCTTTTTGAAGAAGAAAACAAATAAAAGACAAATACAAACAGAAAGGATCCCCTAGTCTTATCATGGCTGTTTATTGTACAAATTTACTACGTACATACTGTAGTTTGTTGCCTCTCATCTGGGTGTTTAAAATTCTTGATGCATGGCCAATGAGCAGCCGGTCATTGGAGGTGGACAACTTGTGTTGTGAATACAGTGGTGACTTCACGTAGTGCGGTACCAGTTCCCCTAGCTGCCATTGTTGGTTCAAACATTTAAAATGATGCTTACTGAGTCTCAGATGTGCTCTATGTCTCACTGTGAACAACATTTCAAAGGGCCTCACATCTTTCAGCAACAAATGTTCACACACTGGCTTATATCCAGTTGAATTATCCTTGCAGTGCAGCAGGCTCAAAATACATATGGTTATTATAAAATTCTCGTGGCAAAGCTAATATAAATAACTCCTTAATGATTTTGTTTTTCTAGGGGAGTACATCTCACAATATACTGCCCAATCTGTCACACAAAATCTACTAACTCTAATGGTATCCATCGAATATTAAAATATTGCTCATATTAATGGGCAACAAACTTTATATTCTTTCAGCTGTTGTAGTGTCATCATAATCAGTGATGTGTAAAATTGTGTAGTGTCCTGACATTTTGTGATATTTGCCGACAATTTCAAGGAATGACAGAGACAAATGTGTGAATTGCAAACAATCGTAAACATAAAGGAACGTGTAACTTTACCTTTTGTGAATCAGGCCCGATATCAGATTGTTTCCAAACTGCTCAGGTAGGAAGACTTTCATGTTGAGGTTTTTCAGGATAATGTTCAGTTATTATTGTATGCTGGAATCTTCCTTTAAATGCTGTCATTGTTCCTATAAATTCAGCTTGATGTGTGAGCAACCAAATTAGTTCTCCAAGGCATTCAGGTGATTAGTGCAAAACCCCTGTACATCCTGGAATTGATTCACAAAAGTAAACATACAATTTTGAGTAAGTTTATGTTTTTTTGGTATTCACAAACTACAAGTTAATAGTAGATTTACGACATTGGAGACTCGGCATGACTATTAACACAGTGGGCGTGATTAACAAAGGAAAATTTACGATTATATGTAACTTTACAATTGTTTGCTATTCACCAAAGTATTTTGCTATTTGTACCTTTACGACTGCAAGAGTCTCTTCACATAAAAAGATATGACTGTCGCATCCCTTGCTGTTCCATCTTTAAAGCTCCCAAGTCAGAAAGAAACTCTCCATGTAAAAACAGCTCAACACGGACGCGGAGCAGGACCTTAGGGAGACGTGTGCCGCTTTAAGGTGGGTGAGAGCTAAGTGTCCTTTCAAGTGATGGGTCCATCCCGACCTTTTTTCATTAATTTGGACACAAACATTTTATGAATGAGAATATATAATGATAGTGACAACTACTTGCTTACTTCAGGATTGACGCCGGACTGCCCCTGCACATCCCAGTCGTTCCTGTGCATATCGCCAGCAACTCGCCGGACCCGCTTCGCGGGTCCCGCTTCGCGTTAAGTCACCGCGGAGGATTGCTGATTGGGGCTGCCTGCCACTTGGGGAAAGGAATCAGGACCGGGGCTGCGAGCAGCAGGGACTCCATAGTCCAGGAGTCCCTGCGAGCCCAACCACCAACACCTGGGCTGCTCTCCCTGGCCGACACGCCCCCACGCCCACGGGAGTAAAAGACGATTGATTTCTCCCCAACAGCGGGACAACTACTTACTTACTTCAGGATTGACGCCAGACTGCCCCTGCACATCCCAGTCGTTCCTGTGCATATCGCCAGCAACTCGCCGGACCCGCTTCGCGGGTCCCGCTTCGCGTTAAGTCACCGCGGAGGATTGCTGATTGGGGCTGCCTGCCACTTGGGGAAAGGAATCAGGACCGGGGCTGCGAGCAGCAGGGACTCCATAGTCCAGGAGTCCCTGCGAGCCCAAGCACCAACACCTGGGCTGCTCTCCCTGGCCGACACGCCCCCACGCCCAAGTCCTGAACTACTTAATGAACCTGGTTACCCGCTGCGCGGGAGCGCGCGGGAGCGCCCGGGGCTAAGCCCGGGCAAAGGGCGGGCCGCCTGAGGCCGTCAGAGAACGGAGGAGACCGGACCGGGCCCTCTCCATAACAACGAGGTACTTTCAGAACCTAATTGTTCATTAATCCAGCACATTGTTTGAGAGCTCTAAGTAGCCTGGTTTAAATTCTGTTTACCAAATTTCGTTGCCGATTAATTGTTCCGCCCGATTGTGGAGATGGTCCTTACGAGAGGGTCTAAAGACAAAGTAAAGGGAGGTGGGGGAAAACGTCTAGGCCCTATGGATGACTTTATTACTAAGGCGAACAATTTTATTGACCAAAGCATTACCCTAATAGAAGGCAGGGTCTCTTTAGATCTAGCCCTGGCAAAGCGGTCATCCATGGGAAACTTGAAGAATGCAAAAACCCCCGAGACCCGCCAAATTGGGGGCTGTGGGTCCATTCCCACAGGTAGGAGAAGTCTCCCAAATAATGTAGATCTATCAGCTTCACAACTTTCCGATTTTCAAATAAGTCTTGATTTAGAAAAATCCCCAGTACTAATCCCCGAAATAACCCCGGATGAAATAAGGATTACTAGAGGGAAAAGAGAGGGGGCAATTAGGAAAAGAAGAACAAAACCCAACAATTCGATCCCACATGACTCTAGTACTCTAGATGAACCAAAACCTTTAACACCCACATCTGACAATCCCCACTCTGACAAATCAGTTACTAATCAGCTTACGCATGAAAATTTAGATTCTCTTAGCGTACTTAACTCGATCTCTTCTTCACCTATTTACTCGCAAAGAGACAATTTAAACCCAGTGTCAATAGCCAACATAGCAGATCTTCTAAAAATTAACATTACCCCACTCGAATTAAGGTTGTCTCGGATGGAACAACAATTACAGCTTCTTATTGATACTATGAAACCAAAACAAGTAACAGGGGGGGGATAAAAAAAAGAGAAAAGAATCAAACCTCCCCTTCAAAAGGTGTCATATACGCATAAAAAAAACTCTAAAAACGCCCCTCCTGATTCTCTATCTAAATTATTACCTCCCGAAACAACCATCATAGAGAGAATAGAAGATCCTATCGCTAAATCCAATATTCATCCATCTCAGAATAATGTTTTGGGAGCAGCAACGCCAGGGCCAAAAAACCCCCCTCTCAAGGGAAAAAAGACGCTCCAACAAAACAAACAGGTTCCTAAACAAGTAACAACTGATCACACCACAGCTGACACGAGGGGCTGCAAAAAAAGGTTGGCAGTTGATTTGCCTCCAGAAGCAAGCCCCTATGTGGTAGTTATGGTAGGAGTACCCGAGCTAGAAGACCACGTTGTGGAAACTACCTGATCCCTGAAAAATAAGGTGCAGTTCTGGTTAAATAACAACTGTCCCATTACTGAACCCGGGTCATCTAGGATCCTGATGGTCCGTAGAACCCCGTGGGTGGGAAATAGTAGGAAAACAATTCCGGGTGACTGTATTTTGATTTCCTTTGACCACCCATGGGTGGTGGACCACATATGTTCTTGGGAGCTTTCAAACACCCATGGCGAAATAGGTATTAGGCATCTCTCCTTTTTTTACCCCTCTAGGTTGCCTAGGGAGGCTCAAATCACCAATGCTCCTTATTGGAAAACTATAGCCCCAGTCCACGATAATTACTTCAATCGTTGGAATACAGTGGGTCCTCGTTTCCACGAGCATGGTGGTTATAGGCCAAATTCAGGCCCACAATTTCGGGGAAGAGGAAGTGATGATTGGGGCTTCCATCAATTGCGGACGTTAAATAGAGAGCCAACCCAAAGGGAAACCTGGTTTGGGATTCCCACGGACAACAGATTCAGTGTTCTTGAAATGGTTGATTGACCACCAATCAATTCCAAATCCATCGATCATAGTTCTTCTCAACTAACATCCAATTCCATAATGGATTGTTCAATCCAAGAAACAATGAATAATGTTGATCTGCATTCTCTATCCATTTTTTTTTGGAATATAGCAGGGCTCCGTTCAAAAATCGAAGACGGTTCACTGACACATTTCCTGGAAGGGGGGAATATCATATGTCTCCAGGAGACTTGGTCCCTGACAGAGCTTCACCTCCGTGGCTATAAAACGTATTTTACGCCAGCGTTGGGAGGTGGCATTGGAAGACCCAAGGGAGGGTTGACTACATATATTGCCAACACAATTAATGATCTTAAATGATCTTTGGTGCTGTCTGATCCAAATTTCCAACTATTTAAGCTCCTCTTTAATAAATTTGAGCCTATTCTTTTGCTCAATGTATATAACAATCTTGATGAGGAACAATTCCTGTCTCTCATCAATTTAATTAAGGAGAAACTGGGACATAACTCTCTACCTGTTAAGGGGCCAGTCCACCTCATATGTGGAGGAGACTTAAATATTCACCCATGCCCTCACGTTGGGAAAAATAGATGTGGAATTGTGGACGAAGAGAACGCTCCTATTATGCACTTTAACCATAGTAAAGCGGGGATTGCAATGAACAATATGCTGGTTGATTTAGAACTGGAAATAGTAAACGAATTGATTCCAGACTCCAATCTCTTACAACCAACATATGTGGGTAGGGGTTTTAGTACGACAGTAGATTATATTCTTCTCTCCCCAGGCTTATTACCTCGAGTAAGGTCCTGTGAGGTACTGTTAAACACTTTTAGCGACCACTCCGCTCTCAGACTAGAAATTCAACGATTGAAGGGACAACCGGAAATTAGTGTAATCGCCTCAACCCTCGCTCAAAACAAATTGGAGTTAGGCAGGACAAATGGTTACACAGTAAAGTGGGAGACGCTGGATCCGGAGATAATCACGGCGAAATTGGTAACGGAGTCATATCTAAACATAACCAATTGCCTCGATCCAACGTTACCTGAAGAAGCTGTTTTAAGCAACTTTCTACTGATACTGGAAAAGATTAAGGAACTTCTTACTATAACATCCAGGAGGTCACCCTCGATTAAAAAAGGCTGGTTCAATCATTCCTGCACCATGGCCCTGTCTAACTTAAAAAAGGAACTAAAAAAAAAAAGTGAGAGATTCAGAAACGATTCAATTGCTGAGGCGTCAATATGTCTCTGTACGAAAGCAAAGAATCACTGAATTAAAAATGAAATTGTGGGATGATTTACACTCTACTCCGTATCTAAGGATAGTTTGGCTTTTTGGCGTACTGTCAAAACACCATATCTCTTGGGTGCAGACACCCCCAAGATAGAAGTGGCAATCGATGAGGCTACGTGGGTGGCACATTTTTCTAAAATTTTTAAAAACCCAGTAAATATCAGCAAAGGACTAGAACACAGTCTCCCAAACGTTAACTACCCCATCTCCCTAACTTTTGATATCACTGAAGTTCTAGCGGCCCTGAATGCTAGCAAAAGTGGGAAAGCTCCAGGCCCCGATGGGGTCCCAGTAGACCTCTTTAAATTTAACCCGGATCTCTGGACCCCCATCTTAACTAGAGTATGCATTGCAGTGGCAAAAGTGGGACTGTTGGACTCTTGGACAAAGTCTATCATGGTCTCAATTTTTAAAAAAGGTGACTGCCAAGATGTCAATTGTTATCGTCCCATTTCCCTTTTAGATTCGCTAGGCAAAGTGGTCGGTAGAATCGTTCTCGAATGACTCCAGCAGTGGGCAGAGGAGGGAAATATTATCTCAGACCTTCAATTTGGATTCCGGGAGGGGTTTGGAACGGTAGAGCAGGCCCTGAACCTTAGTCTGATTCTGGGAAAATACTGCCAAGGAAAAAAAGAAACTGTGTATATGGTCTATGTAGATTTATCTGCCGCTTTTGACTGTGTCTCACACACGAAACTTTGGAATATCTTCTTACTTATGGGAGCGGACTCGTCTCTCGTAGATTTTATGAGAGAATTATATTCCGGCGCCACCGCCAGGGTGCGTTTTTGCACAAAAGGTGAATTGACTGCGCCGTTCGGAGTGGAGCGAGGCGTTAGACAGGGATGTGTCCTCGCCCCCTTCCTCTTCTCCCTGTACACAAATGGCCTGGAGGTGGAGATGTTGAGGGGGGCTCTGGACCTACCCCGGGTCAAACGGCGATTGATACCCACCTTGCTCTACGCCGATGACGCGGTCATTCTGGCCCGCACCCCACGCGAACTGCAAAAATCCCTAAACAGATATGTTGAGTTCATGGGTAGCCTGGATTTACAAGTTAACGTGAAAAAAACATTTGTCATGGTAGCCGGGCGAGCTAAAAAGCGTGTAAAGAATATTTTTCTTAAAGAGCAAAAACTTGAGGTGACTACGAAGTACTGCTATTTGGGGATAATGATTGACGATAGGCTCAACTGGAGAGCAGCAGTGGAGGCCAGATGTCATTTGTTTAAAAGAGCCATAATGTCCCTGATAAGTTTTTCACAGAGGCTAGGGAAAAGGCCTCCAGTGGAGCTGTTTAAAATTTACTTAGCTAAATGTCAAGCGATTGCCCTTTACGGAGCAGGCCTGTGGGGATCCGCAGAAATCAGTACCCTTCAGGTTGCCGAAAATAACTTCTTAAGATTTCTTTTAGCAGCACCAATGAGCTCCTCAGTATACGCCCTTCACCTGGAGCTTGGTATTCCCTACCTTGAGGACCTGATAAGAATTCAACCGTTATTGCTCTGGCACCGTATCTGGTCTTCCGAGAACAATGTGTTTTCACAGGAAATCCTGATGGACTCAATGGCCATAGACCACTCTGTAACAATTCAATGGTTGTGCTATGTAAACATTTTTTTAAGGATCTAGGTCTGGAGATCTATTACACAGATCCAAAAAAAATCAACGAATTGTCAAAGAAAGGACTTAAAAAACTGGCTTTAACGCATTTGGAGTCCCTGAGGCTGACTTCCGTGGCGTCGAAACCCTCGGTTGTTCATGCTAATCTAATTCAGACTACTCACTCCATTCAACCTTATTTGACAATACAGATTAGCACTTACCACAGAATGTTGCTAACAAGATTTAGACTTGACTCCTTTTTTAGGTTAGTATCCTTCCCCAAGAGAAACAGTTGGGAGAAGGTTTCCACTCCTTGTCCGTGTGATGAAGTGTCAACTCAGTCAAATTTACACACTATCTTGTTTTGTAAATTTCATCATCCACACAGGAGGGTCTGGTTACTACCTATATTAAAGAATTGGGGATTAAGACAATGTCGACCGGCGATGCTACGCCTTCAAAGCCTAGATTCCGAATTGACCTGTTATCTTGTCCTTAACTTTCTAAAATGTATTCTGAAACATAGGAATAATTTGTAAGCAGCAGTTTGATCCCAGTATTTGTAGATGAATTGAAACTTTGTAAATTTTTGGTTTTAACTACATGAGCTGATAATTGATTAGTTTTAATTTTCATTGTCTTCTATTTTGTGTGTGATTTCTTATTTGTAACTGCTCTTTTATGGTTTTTTAAAATTGTAAAAACCGAATAAAGAATTTAATTAATTAATTAATAATGATAGTGAGAAGACTCATTTCTAGCTGTCTAGAGTATTGTTAGTCTGTTTATGATCATTTCATTCATAGTGAGGTTTCCACAGGAAAATGTTGCAAAGTATCTTTGCATATCTTACGCACAATCCGAAAAATGAAAAGGCATGTAGCAAACACAAGTAAATGCGGTTTCTACAGGTACACTATGCAGATTTAAACTTGCATTTGAGCATAATATGTATTAAAGGTCGGTGCACCTAGTGATTTAACAGAGGAGTGGATGACCAATTGCAAAAGATGTCTGTATATCTAGCTTATGTTCATGTGGATTTGACTTTAATGGGGCAAACAATAGGGAGAGAGCACCAATCAGTCATTTTTTGAAGGATGTTTGTTTGTATATGCTCTTTATGGTAAAATAGTGTTTTAACATTGAAAAACTGGTTTGTACAAAAATTCATAATACTAATTGCACTTCATGTTTGCATTGTTTACACTTTACTATACACACACATATAATTATAAAATTGATGTAGACAGCAATTTGTAATTATTATTTATTTATCTGTAGTTGTGTTTGGTGTCACAAATCGTACTAGGACCACTACCGGGCGCAAGCATGAAAAAATTGACAGCCTGAGAATGATCAGAATAGTTGATTGAGGGTAGTTAGAGTCTAATCAAATGCTAGATGTAGGCCCTTACTGGATATTTTCTACGGTTGTCATGGCAAACATTAGATAAAATACAATCTTGAAAAGCTTTGTTTTCAGTGGTTGTCAGAATCATATAGGCAGTGGCGTAACAGAACGTTGGAGCCCCCCTGCAAAGTAGATGGAGGGGGTCATCTCCTGCCACACTCAGGAGCTCCCTTGCCAGGGTACTTTGCTGAGGGGGCACCCTGGAGCTCGCCCCCCCCCCCCCCCCGCACCACAGGGGCTGCTGGGGCCTTCCTTACGCCACTGCATAGAGGGTTAAATTGTTCTTTCAAGGTAGGATTTAAGACATTGCAGAGATTTGGTCTCTCTATATGCAATGATTTTCATCCACATTTCTGCCATTTGAAGATCTGCTGAAGATTCAAGTGTAGGTTGGCTGGTTGTAAGCTCCTAGTAGGGCTGCAGCTAGTGACAACATTTTGCAGGAAGCCAGGGCCTTTATTCCAGTAGGATTTGTGGCTGTTTTCAAAGAGTTTTTACATTCCTCCTATACTCACTTGGAACCAGTGGAGTTCTTTCATCTTTCAAGGTGGGTTAATCTGATCATAATACTTTAGGCATGAGTCATAAGTTAATGTAAATAAGGTCTAGTTTTAGAAATTGAAGAAGGGAAACATTAGCTTCCTTTGTTCATGTCCTGCCACTTGACTGTCAATTAAAAGGTGGTAGGTAGCAAATCTGAGGATACTGTCAACTAAGTGGTGGAATCTCTGCCTCTCTCCCTTCCGAGAGTCCTTCTTTTGCATGAACAAACACCAGTTTTCAAAAGGTGAATCCTGTGATTTGCTTTCCAGTATCCTCTATCGTGCTGGCAAAATGTGATTCATTTTTGTCAGGGATCATTTGACGAAGCACTGGCAGATATTGTAAGGGATTTCCATTAAATGTTTATGTTTTGCTTTGGTATGATTTGTTATGTTATTTTCCAGGTGTAGGGGAATATTTGGGTTTGCCACTGCAGTGTGTGGGAAGAAAAGCCTGGAGATTCTGCAACCAAACGTTCAGAGCAGCACCGATATGATGTCTGTCAACCACCTGCCCTGCGGGGCTAGGAGGTAGATTAAGTTTACTGGCCTGAGAGAGCATGTGTCACGATAATCAGATTAACCTCCTGTCGTAGCCCAGTGCTATTGTGATTAAAGGGCATAAACACAAGTGACTGGAGCAAGAACATTGCACAGTGATTTTGAGAGTGTACTTGCCACCACCCAGGACTAAAATGAGGTCTAAATAACGACATTCATTTGTAGGTGCAATATATACTGATCTATCTTTCAGCCTTTGTCGATCTGCCCCAGTCACTTTGTCATGGCCTAGAATCTCTATCTCTATCTCTATCTCTATCTCTATCTCTATCTCTATCTCTCTCTCTATCTCTATCTCTATCTCTATCTCTATCTCTATGGTCTCTATTGAATAGGATATTTTGGGATGGCAAATGATGCACAGAAGGATAAAGAGCGGTATGCAATTAGAATGTGGGCACAAACGTAGACTTGAAACAATTGTGATACAAAGTTAAGGCAAATCATAAGTACACTTCAAAATCGATTTAAAAACAGAATATACCATTTATTGGCCTTACATTTCTTCAGATTTGCCTTTGATCTTAGCTCTTTCATAGAGGGAACAGACAGGCATTCCAAAGAAGGCTTTTCTGAACTCGCTCCCACCCACAAGTACCGCTTATCTATGTTATTTTAGTTAAGGGAAACCGCATACCCCTCTTTAACCCCCTCCTCGCAACCGATATACACCAAATAATTATTTACTACCAACATGACCTCATGAAAATTCTTTCAATACTTTGGAATTTACTCCATATCTGTAAACCCGTGCATGTCTTCCATCATCGCTAAAGCTCCCGAAGAAGTAATTGCTATGTAATCTTTTCATTTCACTGAACTGGGAACATCTATTCTTCCTGAATTATTATCAACATTGGAAAAATAATTAAAAAACAGAAATGTCAGAAACTAATTCATCAGTTTGGGTGGTGATAAATATTTTTTTCTGGTATTTAAACCAGCATAACCTTATAGTTATTTGTTCATATATAATGTGCACATTTTAAGCAAAACTCATTTATAGCAGGGACAGGACAAGAAGACCAGCCTTTTTTACTGCGATGATTAAAAAAATCTAGCTATGGTTTAAGGATACATGTGCCTGGTTCCGGCAAGCAACTCACATTTCTCTAACTGTTAAGATCTCTAAATTGAGCATTATCAAACCAAATATTACTGATAGCTGAGATCTCTAAGCTGAGCACTATCACACCAATATTAGTGCTATCAATCACAGTACAGCCTGTGTAAAACATTTTGTGGATCTTATTAAAAGATATTGAAGGCACATACTTATTTTCCTAACGGGTTAATACTTGCACACCTTTTAAAATACCAAAATCTGGTGGTGTTCTAGGTTTTGTCTTATTATATCTAACATAGTTTGCCACCAGTTATGATATATCCTCACCTATGCATTTGCGTTAAACTCATTGCACAGACTCTTCATTAAGCAGATTTAATAGCACAGGAGCTGAAGTGTTTCATGTGAATGCAGGCAAAACCATACATAGGAAGCTGCAAATAAAATGCTTTCTGAAGAATATTAGAATTGCACAGTGTACCTGTAACTCACCAATATTTTCAAAACCCTGCAATATTTTAGCAGTTCTTCTTCTCACATATTTGTGAGTGTGAATTGTGTTTGGTGTGCATACATCAACAGAAGGAAGTTGTGAATCTAATGTGGTGTCTGCGACTAGATTACATATGCACTGATAATAAACACTGGCTTCACAGAATTGGTGTAAACTGCTGACTGCACATAGCAGCAGAGATCCGGGGTTGGGTAATTATCAAAATGATAAGTGCCAAATGTGATGTAAAATTGCAAATGTGATAATTACTTTATGACTTCAGACTTACTCATGGCTCAGCTTTTATCATATATTTAAATATATTTAGGCATCAATTGGCAGTCACATTACTTTTTGTGTAATATGGGTCAAGAATAGAATATATTTCTTAGCACATTGTTATTTCAGTCGGATTTAGGTCTGGCGTAGAGATAACTCTACGAAATGAAAAATACAGACATATCCACATAGCTACAGAGACTTTTGACTTTTGCTCTTCATCCACTAGACTGTTCAAGCGTTGCAAAATGGGTATAGAAGGCAAAAACTCATCACTATTTGGAAGGGGGGTGACGGAGCCAGGTTCCACGTTCTAGACTTACTCGGGAACCCCTGGCCGATGGGTCTTTGTTGCCTGTTTGTATGTGTAAAGGGGAGAGGAAATCATTAGCCAGTTATACATTACCATTTCCACTAAAGGAACACAGACTCCTGATCCAAATTTTTGTATATTTATTATAAAGCCAGGAAAAGTTGGACATACAAACACCTCAAGATGAGAGTGTAGAAGTACATGGGCATTATTATGAAACCAAACCTACAAATTATATTTAGGTGGTGCAATGCACAGATTGACCAGTTCAAGAATTAGCACACAGATAATTATTGCGCCAACATCAAGAGCCCCCTTCATTGGCAATATGTACAAAAAAGCATTAGTCTGTCCCAACACTACTGCTAGTGTGACATCCCTACTTAACATTTCCCCGGGCAAGTCCTCAGAAAGGTGTCAGCACGTGAAGTCTTCCTAAGAAACACACTCACGTTGAATGGGTTGAGTAGCTTAAAGCTACGGAGCTCGTTCTGAGATGCTCCCCTCTCTCCAGGTGAGGCAGAAGTCCCCCTGACTCTGTCCCCAACCCCAGAACAAAGGTCAAAAATCAGACCCCAAACACATCATCAGACCACCTTATCCATTCAAACCTCTCCTTGCAGGTAACTTTCCATGAGGCAACGCTGCTTCCAGGCTCTTACTCGATGTCCTTGGTTCCCAAGCCTTCTCCGATGAGAAAGAACACCTCCTACATTATTAGTGCCGCCGTTCAAAGGCATCCTCTCCTCCCAATGTCTTACTAGCTCCTGAAACAAAGACGTTATTCTAACTAACGAGGTCGAATGCTTGCACTTGCAACAAAAAGTTTTCTTTCAATACAATGCACTGAGATTTGTGATAGCAATATCATAAATATGTTTTCTGTAAAGGTTGTACTGCTATATAAACTACTACTTACCTCCAGGGTTTATATTTGGCCTTTATCTGAATCCAGAGCTCTGGCCTCTATTGTCTTGAATTACAACACTTGGGTGCCGATTACGATCCGGTAAAAACCGGGTACGAACCGCCGGTCGAAGCGTTTTCCCCGTCCGACTCGTACCCGGTCGTAAAACTTTACAAACATGGAATTACGATTCGCACGGAAACACCATTTCCGTACGAATCGTAAAAAACACCGACCGACGAAAATATACATACGAATGTGATCCGGGAATGCTGCGACGTGACGTCGGGACGCTTTCAGGCAGCGTTTCACGACCCAGGAATTACGATTCGAACCGACAGCAGTCCGGACGGCAATATTTTCACGGCACCCAAAAAGTGCCGGAAAAGCGAAGTACGGCGCGATTCGACCAGAGTAGGTGGCCCGGTACGCACCGTACCCCCCCGCCCCCGTACGTACACGCCGACCCCCCCCCAGCCCCCGTACGTACGCGCCGACCCCCCCCAGCCCCCGTACGTACGCGCCGAACCCCCGTGTATGTACACCCGTGTACGTGTCGAACCCCCCGTGTACGTTCGAGTCGTACCCCCCCGTGTACGTTCGAGTCGTACCCCCATGTACGTTCGAGTCGAACCCCCCCGTGTACGTTCGAGTCGAACCCCCCCGTGTACGTTCGAGTCGAACCCCCCCGTGTACGTTCGAGTCGAACCCCCCCGTGTATGTACACCCGTGTACGTTCGAGTCGTACCCCCACCCGTGTATGTACGGTGCGTACCCCCAGCGCGTAGCTGGGGGTTCGACTCGAACGTACACGGGGGGGTTCGACTCGAACGTACACGGGGGGGTTCGACTCGAACGTACACGGGGGGTTCGACTCAAACGTACACGGGGGGGGTTCGACTCGAACGTACACGGGGGGGTTCGACTCGAACGTACACGGGGTGGTTCGACTCGAACGTACACGGGGGGGTTCGACTTGAACGTACACGGGGGGGTTCGACTCGAACGTACACGGGGGAGGTTCGACTCGAACGTACATGGGTGTACATACACGGGGGGTTTGACTCGAACGTACACGGGGGGGTTCGACTCGAACGTACACGGGGGGGGTTCGACTCGAACGTACACGGGTGTACATACAGGGGGGTTCGGCGCGTACGTATGGGGGCTGGGGGGGGGTCGGCGCATATGCGGGCACGTCTCCATGGTTGCTATGGGAGTTCGGTGCGGACGGTGTTTTTTCCATACGGTTGTAACCTCGGACGCACGGGATGGATCGTGATTCCTCGGTCGGACTTCACCTTTCACATTTGTACGGTAAATCGTACGAGGACGTGTCGGACACATTTTCCGACCCGAGGACGTGTGGGGAATGATTCCCAATGCGGTTCGTATGGACTTTTTACCATGCGAATCGTGATTGCCAGTTCGTACGGCACTTGTACGATTCGTACGGTGAAAAGACCGGATACGAGTCGCACGGGGAAATTTTTTACCGGATCGTAATCGGCACCTTGATGTTCCAAGAGTATTCAACTTTGAAAGCCAGGGCGGATAATTTGGCATCCTCTGTCACATTCAAATATCCAGACCCCAAGAGTTGGCATTCTCTGATTTCATCCTCTAAGGATGATCCTGAAATCCGGGAAAGCTCCCTCATTTTTCTGGATAAGTCTTCTTCCTTTACTGTGGTGTCCCATGACATTCTTCTGCATTGACTCTGGGATATTGGGGTCAAAGGGACCATATACATATGGTTTTCTTTGTTTTCTGTAGACTGAATATAAGCTGTACCGCTAGCCTCTGCTTGCAGAGGTATATTTGTATATATTTGTGCAAACAATGAGGTGGCAGTGAAAATAGTTGTGACCCAAAAAAATCACATTATTTGTATCAACTGTACTAATAAATACTCACTTTTTTATTATGCCAGTGAAAAGGTCAAATTCAAGTTTAGAAACAGTAAAGCAAAAGCGACTCAAGAGAAAACTATTTTACTGCATCATAGACTGCATGCAACAATTACCTTACACAGAGAAACAACTGAATTCCAGAGGAGTCTTGGCGCTGAAGCCAATTACAATTAGAAAACAAAACAAACAAGCTAGAAATCACCGAATGGGGCCTATGCCTAATCACACCTGGTAAGAAATTAACCAGGTTTTAAGATGTTTCCTGAAGTTAGAAAGGTTAGGCTAGGCTCTGAGCTGATTGGGTAAGTTATTTTCCTAATAGTCATTGTATCTTTTGAGTGTGATTTGACCTTACTGCACACATTTAATCACTTACATTCTGGCTATGGGTAATCATTTAAAAAAAAAAAATGAAACAATGCCATGCTAAAAATAATATATGCAAATGTTTAGATTGTCAGATGCTATTTATTACCGTTGTTGAGGGAGGGGAGGAGCATCATGAGCCGCATGCTACGCTTTTGGGTCATGACCCCTCCTCACATTCAACAATGATATTAAACCATATGTTGCAAAATATTAGTCTATCTATCTATCTATCTATCTATCTATCTATCTATCTATCTATCTATCTATCTATCTATCTATCTATCTATCTATCTATCTATCTATCTATCTATCTATCTATCTATCTATCTATCTATCTATCTATCTATCTATCTATCTATCTATCTATCTATCTATCTATCTATCTATCTATCTATCTAGTTATTGTTAGGTCAGACTTTTGATTGAAAAGGCATTTTGGGTTTTGCTAAGAACTGTGAAAGAGTAGAACTGTGAAAGAGTTTAATGAATCTGCATGAAAGTTTCTAAAAAAGATTCATTCATTAAAGGTTCTTCATCAGACATTTTGTGCAAATCACTGAAGTGGTTGGTGAAGTAAAAGGGAGTGGGTGATCCCAAAATTGGCATTTTGCATTGCAACTCTGTCAGCATTATTTGCTCCTCAATACAGAATGAGAGTGCTCTAGTGAGGCAAACGTTGCTTATGGTACAGAAACAGAAATGGATTCCACCCTATGGTTGCAGGAAGGAGGTATTGGTATCACACGATAAAAGCAAATAGATGCAACAAACAGGTTCAGTAGAGAGGAATAAGTGATGGAGCAGAGAACAATACCAAAATGTCATTTCTTTATTGTGAGAAGGTGGTTCTGACCATCGGAGCTGGCCAGATTTTTCGCTTTTTGAACACCTGATTTTTGAGCTTTTACTGTGCGAGAGCCTCGTAAGCTGGGACTCACCCACAGTAACTCCTGATAAAATGGACTAGATGTGGTTTTCACCGGTGTACGCCTTGAGAGATAAGGCCGCTGTGCTTTAGCCAGGGTAAGGGGCACCAGACTGGTTACATGTGGACACGTGTGTACACGTGTGTGCACCTGTTTAAGGGCTGTGTGGGGGAGATTCCTGCCATGCACAGCCCAGAAGCTGGTATAGATAGAATGGTGTGGAAGGGGGTATGCAGAGTTGGGTGGTGACATGGAATAGGCTTTATAATGTGGGGAGACACATGTAAGAGATAGACAGTGTGCTTTACTGTTTCACTGTAGGAACACTCCATTATTCTCCTATGGAGACAGAGACCACATGGGGTAGTTTCAGTTCCCTAGGGCCTACAAACTCCAGACAACCACCAAAGTACACTGTAAGTTGTGTACAAAGAATTATTCTGCTGAGTCTGTACTGCTCATGGGTCATCCAGAAATTGTATATTCCTCCGACTCAGCTCATAACCAGAGCCCTGCTGTGTGTGACCCTGCCAGGCTGGATTAATTACCTTCCTCCCGAAGCTGTAGCATCGGAGGCCTAGCCCGCCACTGCAAGCATTCCCAAGGGCTAAATTCTTTTCTCCAGGAGGGAGAGATGGAGTGAAGCTGCAGGGTATTAATCAACAGCTGTCACCCAGTGACAGGCACCAGGCCTGCTCCAGGCCCAGGTCATGAAGGCAGCATGGAGGGAAGCAGGCTTTTCAGAGACCATGTGACATGGGACCCTTATACGATGCCATCTTGAAGTATCCCACAAGGCATGTACATGAAGGAGGGATCAGGGGAAGAGAGGTGATGTGTTACTGCAGAATAGGGCAGAAGTACCTTCCTGCCAGCCCCCTTCAATTTCAAGTTCTCTTTGGGGTGTGTGGTCTTGCGGAGGAAGACTGGTACTAGAGCCTGGTGCCATGGGCAGGTGGAAGGAGGAAACCCCTGACTGTCCCAGGACTCTGGACCGAGCCTTTGAGGGAGTCCAGGGCCAGTAAGAGGATACCTGGGCCTCTGCACACAGAGAAGAGAGTCCCAGAAGGAGAGACAGGTGAAAGGCTGGCACAGGGAGCCATTGAAGACAGGTCCTTGCTGAGTTCACCTTCTTGGATGCCAGGAAGGTAGGCTGGCCACCAGGAGTGAAACGAGGCCAAGATTGTCAAATTCGCCCCCACGGGGGCTGAGATATGGCCCCCAGAAGGTAGACAACAAAATCACTGACAGTGGAACCCTACAAGAAACTAGCACCTAAACTGCTATCCCCTGTTTAAAATAAATGATGGAAGTACCCAGGAAATGTGTTCACACTATATACGCACCCACTGTCACGGTGCAGTCCAACTGGACTTAACAATGTTTAGCAAAACACAAGCAAATGATGCACCACTTCAAGAGCATTATCACAACATGTATGAAGTCTGTATGCAAAGATGTTCTTCAAAAGCTTCCTATATTTTTTATTTTTTCAGTGAATTCAAAACATCTCTAGTTGAGTAGAACAGCCAACGCGTTTCCAAGAGATGGACTTCTTCAGGGCATATGTCAAAACCTCCTGACATATCACAATGGGATTTCCAAAAAAACGATAAGTGTGACCAGACATTTAAAATTCCGTATCCAAGTTCTTTGATAAAAGTCAAGCAGCAGTGTGAGTTAATAATAACAACCGGCCTCCAAAGGTATCCAAGTAAGCAGAATAATATGGTCAAACATACAGAACGGCAGGCCAAATAAAGTCCATCAAGAGTCCCACACCATGCTAAGTAGTGGGAAAACGAAACAGAGTCTTGCCTCCTTCCACGGTATAGTCAGGAGAGGGTAGGCAACCTTTGACCTTTTCTGTGACTGACGGCAAAGCATGTGGGACTCCACCACCGGTCTTTGGTGTGCCCCTGTGGTGGGTCAGGTCGTGGGGGCTGCCCCCAGAAGAAGGTGGTGTCGGGTAGCACCATCGCACCCCCGTGAAAGTGACTGCATGGCCCAGGCTCTCAATCCTGGGCCCACTCGAAGTAAAGTCGGGGAGCGCCATTGCGCTCCCCATGAACTGGACCCCAGGGGCCCAGGAGCCTATCAGGGCCCGATGAAAATTGTAACCAGGGAGTGCCATTGCACCCTGTTAAGCGGTTCCAGGGGTCTGGGACCCCATCTCCGGTCCCCGCCAAAAAGTAAACGGGGGAGCATCATTGTGCACCCGTGAAGAGGTTCCAGGGGCCTGGGACCCCATCTCAGGGCCCCACAGAAGAAGAAGTCAGGGAGCGCCGTTCCCGTGAAGGTGTGCAACACCAGGGAAGGTGTTGGAATAGTGAATCATACTATTCCTTAGTCTAGGGCGCCATCTAGTGCAAGTCGTTGTAACGACTTGCGTTGTTAAAGCACTGCGTGTTAACAATGTGGTCGATCTAACGACTGCGGTGTGATGGTATTGCAGTGTAAAAACCACGTAGTAAAGGTTGCTTCCCATTGCTCTTGTTTCTTTACTTACCTTTGGTCGGCACCTATCCCACGCCTTCGGTTTCCTCCTGGCATCTGTCTTTATTTGTGCCATGGAGCATGAATGAAGCACAGCTTCATGTGGCCATTATCCTTCCACTGGCCACAGGCTCCTGCAGGTACTCTCGTCTTACTGCAGGCACATAGTGAGTGAAATGTTCACAGAGTTTAGACATCCCTCCCTCTTTGTGTGAAGAGTCCTTAGGGCATGCACCAGAATTAAAGAAAAGCAGCCTTTCTGCCCAGGGTCTTCTGGCAGGCATGCATGTCCCACACCCCAAAGTATACCTAGTCACTGGATAGCTGTGTGCAGCAACTGTGTGTGCTCTTTTGAGGAGTTCCTCTGCCTGCTGTGTGCTCGGTGGTGCGCCTGGCACCGCACTCCTTCCCAAAACAATTCCGCTGCTTCCCTCACTCTGTCCCATAGTGCTTTATCTTCTTTCTGTTCCTCAGAGCTCTGCTTCTCTATCTGAGAGATCTCTCTCACTCATGGTGCTTGTCCCCTTCTCCATCAAGTCTATCCCTTATTCCCTTACTCTTTCCTGCTGTTATTTCTACTTTCCTGACCACTCTATTTCCTTTCCTTTCCTTCTTTCTGTCTTTTTTTCTTTTTTTTGGTCATTTAGTATAGCGCGACATCTCCCCAAGGGCTTTGGAGTGCTTTACATCAGCATCAGTTACGTTATGCAAGGTTAGATATTTTTAAGGATTGGAGAGATTCCGTTATGTTCTCTGCTCAGCCCTTCAGTTTCTCCCTTTGTCGCTCCCTCTCAATCAATCAATCAATCAATCAATTTCTTTATTTCAATGGTTAAAAAATCATCATAAAAAGTACATATTATAAAAACACAACATCACATATGATTTTATATTACATCAATATAAAATTAGCCATCAATCAGATTGTTACAATTCACATGAAAAGCAATATATTCTTCAAAAATAGGCTAGTCTCTGGTATTTCTTAGTCTTACTGCCGCTTTCAGAAAGCCTATTACTGAGCATAAAGTATACATATCATTTGCTCTCTGAAGGAACAACAAGGCTATTTTAGCGTGACGAAATTTTCTGTTTTTTAAAATTTCCACCAAAAACCTACGCCTAGGAAAACGATAAAACGGACATAATAGTACAAAATGAAGGGTGTCCTGCGGAGACATATTGTCGCAGCCGCAGGCACCCTTCTGCTCAATGGTTACAGTAAAACCAGACGCATAAGATAAAATATTGTGCAACAAATTGAGCCTAAAACGACACATTAAAAACCTATCCTGCTGATTATGCATCAAAAATAGATAGGGTTCCATACCCACTGCCTCTTTAACTAGGGAGTGTGCTACGACTGAGCATTTTAATGCAAAAGCTTTAGTCTCCCTATGCATCTCCAATTTATCAAGCAACAATCTTTTGATTTGTGATTTGCTATTCCTTGATATTAAGGCAGGGGTACTAAAAATGGTATGCTGGCCTACGAACTCTAAAGTTAATTTGACGTATTTCAGCCAAGGGATTAACATCCATTTGTCCCTTTGTAAACAGTCAGAGAGAATTTCTCGGCTTAGTACTGCCTCTGGGTTGGCCCAAATACTAAGCCAAGCCAGGACTGGTCTAATCTTGATCTGGTCTACAATATATGGGATTCCGAGTTCGGAATGTGCAATTTCAGCTGGTATTGAGTGAGGGATCTTGAGGATTCTACGGATAAATTTATCTTCTTCTAATTGTAGCTGTTTGGCATCCCTAAAACCCCATACCTCAGCTCCATATACTGCTTTGGCTATGCTTATTGAGCTATATAAACTCATTATTTGCTCTGGGGACCAACGTCCTAGTCTTTGGGCGAAGTTCATGATTGCACCACATGATGAAGCCAATTTAGTACAGTGTTCATCTAACAGAGTATCAAATTGAATCTTACCATCAAATAATAAACCTAAATATGGGAAGGTGGTTACAGTGCCCATCGGGTGAGTTCCAATTTTAAACACCGGTTTTTTAGTAGGTTTTTTGCCTGTGATCAATGCAAAAGACTTGGTCAGATTCACGGAAAGGTCTAATTTTTTCATGACAGCTACAAATCCGTTGATCAGGGATTGAAGACTTTTCGGTGTCCGAGCGAGCAGGACCGCGTCATCCGCGTACAACAGTACCGGTATTTGACGCTTCCCTACCTTGGGACAGTCAACTGCCTGAGCTATAAGGCATGACTCCAGGTCATTTATGTATAATGAGAACAAGAAGGGGGCAAGAATGCTCCCCTGCCTTACTCCGCTAGAGCATGGGAAGGAGTCCGTTTGCCCCCCCTCCATACTGAAACGAACTCTAGCTGTGGTGTTCCAATGTAGTTCTCTTAAAATGTTTAGAAGTCCCTGGTCAATCCCTAAAGTGCTCATCCTTTCCCAAAGTTTACTTCTATTCACGTTATCAAATGCCGCTGCCAGGTCCATGAATCCCATATAAAGGGTACCATTACTTGCTCTGGTGTATTTGGCAGCAAGTAGGTATAAATTTAAGCATTGGTCACTGGTCGATTTTCCTGCTCTAAACCCGTACTGGGTATCCGCTATTGTATGGTGCTCTTCAGTCCAGGCCATTAAACGATTTAATACCACCCGCCCCAGTATTTTGGCCGAAACATCGATCAGTGATATGGGTCTGTAACATTGGGGATTGTCCCTATTTCCTTTCTTGAAAATAGGTACTATTAAAGCAGTGGACCACGACCTCGGAAGTCCTGTCTTGATAGCTGCATTTAACACCCTCGTTAAAATTGGTGCCCACAGATCAACGTTACTTCTATACAAATCTGGCGGGGTACCATCAGGTCCTGGGGCTTTGTTTGGAGACAACCCTTTGATTGCCTGAGTAATCTCGGCGAGTGTGAAATCCTGTACCCAACTCCTTTTGCCATCCCATTCCCCTTCGTGTTTAGAATCTACAGAATGATTATAGAGGCTCTCAAAATGGGTCATCCATTGCTGCGGGAGAATATTTGTGCTAAGGACCGGGGCATTATGATCGTGGTAACATGGCCTGTTTATAATTTTCCAGAATTTAGTATAATCCCTGGTTTCTCCAGCCTCTCTTAAATCGGCCCATAATTCTGCTTTTAGGGTAGCCTTCCTTTCTTTGGTCTTACTTTTATAAATTTTTCTGCACTTTGCCACTTCCACTATGTCCCTTGGGTTTGCCTTAAGACTTGATTTTAAATTTCTTAGGGCTCGTGCGCGACTTGCATCAAACCACCTTGGTTGAGTCCCTATTTTTCTAGGTCCTTTTGCCTCCAGCAATTTTTCGGCAAGTTTAGTGAGTTCTCTGAAAGCAGCTACCAGATCAACTCCCTCTATTTTAAAGTCTAGACATTCTTCAACCCACTTTTTCCCCTTAACTATCAATGCAGTATAAAATTCCGGAGCATTGATTTTCGCCCATTTTAAATGCCTTCCATGGTCTGAGGGCTGTAAAATAATATCCAACTGTTTATTCATTTCAACATGACCCTTGTAAAATATTTCTACAGATAAGGGATTGTGATCACTGAAGGGGCTCCATCTAGTGCATACCTTCCCAATCCAATGTTTGGCAAAGGCAGATATCAAGATGTAGTCTATAATCGACGAACATCCCCTGCCTTTAAAAGTTGGTACCAGGGTTCCCTTTGCGCCTGGTGTTGCCAAATCAATAGTATGTACAAGAGAGTGACTACCTATTAATTTTGTCAGTAATGTGCCCTCAAAACTATGCTCAAAATGTGGCCCTTTTCTGGCTGGGCAAAGATCCCAATCTATGGTCACCGATGTCAGGTATGGGCACAGATGGCAGTTAAAGTCTCCCATTAAGAGGACAAATGAATCATCCCCTCCTTTCCTTAAATCAGCTTCTTGTTGTAATTTGGCGTCAAGTTCCTCTAATACAGCATTAGTGCCACTTCCTGCGCCTGGATTATAAATATTAAATAATTGTACCCTCAACCCCTGACCTTGAAATGTTATTGCTTGCAAGTTTTTTGATGTCCAAGATGGCACTGTCCATCTCCCCTTCAAATTGATATCAACATATATTATTAGGCCTCCTTTCGCTCTGCCTCCCCTACTCTCTTGTGCGGGAACAAAAAATAACTTGTAGCCCTCCAAATGGTAAAGGTCGGGCTCAACCGCCCAGGTCTCCTGTAAAACTGCTATGTGTGAATCCCTTATTTGGTTCATACAGTCTGCATTGTTTATTTTTCCTGCTAGGCCTGCTATGTTCCATGATGTAATTTTAACCTTGCCCCCCTGCTCCCCGGGCAAACTTAAATCACAAACATGTAGGTCCTCTGCCTCCCTCTCTTCAAGCAGGGGATCTTGCATCTCCCCATTTTGATTCTGACCGGAGCCTTCCTGGGGGTTCGGTATATATCTACCTGCAGGAGTTGGTTCAGTGATATCCGTGATCATTCTTATTTCTTTCCCCACAAGATGTATATCTAGATTGGATAGTCAGTCATTTTCATCTAGGTATTGTAGGGGACTGAATCTATTCTTCCACTGCGGGCCATCCAAATCTGATAATGGGAAGTGACTATACTCAGAATTTCCTATCCTATATCTATCTATTCCTCCATCCCTCCTGATTGTAGGCCAAGGGGTATGTATTTCTGTTTCTAGGATAAAAATAGCCTAGAGGCATAGATTGTATAGTACTAATCGAGTTTTTGTTACAGCTACCCAATATATATTCCACTAGATCTGGATTCCTAAAATTTACAATGATACAGTCCCCTTCAATGTCCTTTTCTCTGACCCCCAACCATGGTACTCTCCTCACATGGATAATTTCTCCCCTTTGCCGCCCTTGGAGAGGTCTATGTATGTTAAGCCATTTTATGATCTTACTTTTTAAATCTAAATGTGACTCTTTTTGGCCTACTCCAAGTTCGGGTACCCCGGCAAAAACCACAACATAGGGGCTTGCTTGGGGGGGTAAGTTTACTCGAGGGGGGGAGGAAAATTTTTTGCTTTGTTCTCATACCCTTTCTGATGTTCATAGACCTGACTATTAGAAGCAGCCTGCCCTGGCACCGTCTGAGCCCGAATGGGCAGGGCCTGCGGTATGACGTTAAGTTCTTTATCATTTTCACTGGAACCTCTATCCTGCAAGTGAGCTGTATTTTTAGGCGGCACATGAACTTGGGCAATAGTACATGGCTCATTACTTATGCAATTATTATTCATAGGAGGTGGCCTTAAGGGGGGGGCTACAGTTGAATTTCCATTAGGGATGGGATTTATAGATTCCTTCAGCCTCCCCTGTTTTAGCAATTCGTTAGTGATTTTATCTAATTTGCTAATTAATGGTTTGATTTGGGAAGTAATGTAGATTTCAAGATGTTTTTGTAGGTCACTTATTACCGGATGAAGCCATCCTGGTGGGATTAATGGACCTTGCACATCTACTTCTATGATCTCATCCTCTATTAATTGTGTCTTCCCACCCCTATTAGTTGGTTTTGATTTTCTTGCATGCATATTTTTTGTTCCCCTTTTAGGCGGCCTGTGTTTTAAATTAATTGGTCTTTTAACTGCCCTGGCAAGGTGTGGCTCGGCCTCTAATGCCTGCTGGCCACAAGGTACATTTTCAAATGAGGTATCTGGGCTATTATCCTGTAAGCTGACACAAAAGTTTACGTCTAGAGCCTGCGAAAGTCTACTCTGCGTTTGTGTATGGGGATTTTTGTGGGGGTCATTGATAGGCGTCTCTGGGTACGTTCAATCTCCCCATCCACCACCCCAATAACCTTTCGTAACATCAAGTCTATGGCAGTAGGGGGAGCTAGATGCCCAACTACATTAGCAGTATCAGGACCAACTTGTTTAGTAATCAGCGGGGTACTTGCTTTCTTCTTCGTTGATCTAGTTTTGGGTTTGGAGGCCATAATGCCCTATCAATCAAAATCCTCTTTCTCCCCGTATGTATCAAACAGAGTAGCCAAATAATATTAACAGATCCGTGTTTCACAATCCAAAAAGTCAGGGCACATCGGATATACCAATTAGAATCTCCAGGCAATCAAATGGAACAACCACATCTGACTTATAGATGTTATAACATTTATCCACCGCTCCAGACTAACGTGTCGGCCACTATTGACTTATCAAGCCACCAGATTACAGCACCTTGGTTTTTTCTTCCAATAGGTGTGGCCCTGCCCGTCCTCCTGCGTGCCTCTGAGGGCCACAGAGGGCCCGCCCTTTGCCCGGGCTTAGCCCGGTACTACCCACGCGCGGACCTGCGTGGCGGTAGCTCACGCTGGCTTTAAGCACCGCCAGGCGCGAGAGTACAGTGGGCGGGTTCACGTTCCCCTTCCTGTCCTGTGCTGAGGATCCTGGGAAGGGTAGTCCCCCTCCGCACAGCGGCCGCGTTAGAATGGCGGCGGCGGGAGGGAGACGGACAACGGCCACGAGGCAACGCCCAGGGAGTCAAGCAGGTGAGGTAGAGTGTATTGGCCTCCGATGCTGGTTCAAAATATTATTATTAATGCTTGTAGAGCGCATCTGACACCCTACGGGTAACCAGGCGCTATGATACTAGTGTCTCCCTGAGTGTGTAAACTGTGTCCCTGAAGGCGCTGTTCAAGCGACGCCACTCGCAAACAAACACAATTGTCAATAGTTAAGATTGTGTTGTGGTCGCTGCGGAGTACTCAGTTGCACCACTGAGGGTCAGTTCTATAGCTTATTCCGTCTAGTCCCGGGGGGCAGCGAAGGATGGTTTTGAGGGTGGGGCAGGTGAGTTTGGAGACAGTTTGTGCAGCGCCGCTGGAATCAAGCGCAGGTTTGTGCATTGGGCCGGACTCCCAGCAAGGCAGAGCTGTGTTGGCGTTTCCTCGCTTCCTCTTGTCACACACCCGGGGTGCACTGAGTATGGTGGTCTTCAGGTGCATGCTGTAGTGTGCAGCAGTAAGGCGGCAGTCAGGGCAGTACAGCAGGCGCAGAGCGATTGGATGGTGACACTTTACCTTCCCTCCACAACCCTCCGTACTCAGTAGGACTCAGTGAAGAGGCGGTCAGGCGCTTGCTATCTGTAGAAGGCACAGTGGATGCTGGGAGGGGGAGCCTGGAGTCACTTTTTGCCGCGCAGTAATGCTGGTAAGTCCTAAGCCTGTTCCCAGTTATTAAAGATAGCTGGTCGCATCCCCCACCGCAGCCCAGCATAGGGAACAGGTCTCAAGCATGTGTTTTAGCTACCCCGCAGCAGTTGGGGTAAAAGTCATTTGCAGCTGGGACGTAGCAGAGGGGATCGTAGTTGCGAGTCTCGCGGACTGCGCTAGGGCTGCAGCGGTGTGTTCCAGAGTCCGCGCTGGTGGCCTGCGCGACTCATGGGGCTCCTCTGCTGCGAGCCGGGGGGCCGACACACGGCCCCTCCTCCACAAGGCCAAGCTGGCTACCGCAGCCCACCAGCAGCGCGGGCACCCCAACGGCCGCAGGGGGCAGTGATCGGATGCGTAGCTCACTCACCGCTATCAGTAGCCGCTCCCTACTACCGCATCATCGTCCAGTGGCTCGGCATGCCCCCGGGGCCTCGTCTCTTCAGGCAGCAACAGCACGCCGCAGGGCCTCAGCAAATGGCGGCAGGTTCAGATGTTATAATTCGGCACGCTGGCCCCCCAGTAGCTCCGGTTCGGGAGGGTTTGCAGCAATGCAAGGTACCCTTCAGTGTCTGCGGAGTAACGGGATCATACATGTGTTCTCTTCCGTTCGTTGGATCACTTTCATTGCTTCTCTCTCCATCTGGCATTCACCTATCACTGCCTGTCTTCTATGTGTCCCTCTGTTTCTCTGGTTCATCCATGCACCGGTTTTTAAGCGCATATGCACAACACTGTACAGACAAGGCACTGGATTGTAAGATAGGGGGCTCTAACAAGAGAAGGGTGGTTTAATAGGGCTTGTAAGTGGAATAGGTCTTGTCCATCTGTCTATAATTTATCTGTTGTTTTCTTGTCCCCGTATCTGTCCCTCTTATTCACCTCTGCTCTCAGGCTTTAAGTAATATAAATTATGCCCTATGACACAGTCAGCTGGCCGTGCCATGATACTTAAGCCATGTTGCACACCAGCTTGTGTTTGTCACCTTCCATAATTTGTAGTTGTCTTTTAACCCCAGTGATGGGCCCTTACAGAAGAGTACCACTTCCAATCATCACTACTTGATAGGAATTACTCTTACTGTATACTGTTTGCCCTATATAAAAGACGCACTGCGTGGTAGAATGCTTTTCCCATTCATCTGGTGCAGCTTAAAACAATGCTTAAAGATGGTATATGATGATGAGTGGTCTAAACAAATTAGAAAATGCTCACTTGATGGCACTTATTGTACGTCTTTGTAGCTCTCACATTCTGGAAATTAGTTAGGAACTGATTGAAAGGTTGACATTTTGCTGGTTCATTTATGCTAACTTGTATTTATTTCTTTTCTGTTGTGAGGACATTACAGAGTAAATGATATGGTCTTAGAAAAACAGGTGATACCTAAAGAGTAGGTGAGCATTCTTAGAGTTATCTGGACATAGTCTTACCACAGTAGGCACTTTCTTAATATTTGTGGCTATTTTCATTAATGGTTCTTGTATCAAATAGGTAATGCTGTGACGGGTGATTTAAGCGTAGGTAGAGTCAGATTAGCAAGGACCAAAAAGAAAATTGGGAAGTTCATATGTTATTCAAATATTGTCTATGATGCTAGAGAAAATAGCGGATTGATTAATTTTGGGAAAATACCACTGTGTTCTTTCTTCTATTTACTTTGTTACTTAACGTTAATATCTAGATCAATTTAGTAACTTTGCTTGAGAAATCACAAACATTACATATATTCATATGCTGTGTGTCAGGCCTGTGAGCTCAGTGAGAGGAGGTTTGTCGATCACACCGTTAATGGAGTATACAACACAGACTACGGGGTCTTATGCCCCACAAATAACTTTCCGTGTAGTCCACATTATGCCAGAGGTCAATGCCCCACAAAGAACTTTAGTCCTTGTCATGCCATCTGTGGAAGGGGGGGGAGGCTTCAAATGAGACCGGAGTTGTGGACCAGTCTGCACTCACTAGAAATCTCACAAGATTACCAACATCTCCAAAGACTTGCCATCCATTTTGGATACAGCAGCTATTTAAGACCAAGCCCACATTCCAGAAGGTGCTTACTGTACAGCTATACCTGGAGGAAGTTTATGACTGCTACCACTCGATGTGTTTCCATGACTTGTGAACTTCGGCATCAGATCTTCACTTGCAAAAGAAGAGAAAGGATTATGAGTAAACCATCAACATATAATAGGTGGTAAAGCGCAAGTATTGTACTAGAGAGTTTGTACTACTTACCTTAACTCAAGATGGGCTCTTGCAAGAACCTGTAAAAACAAAAGACTAGAATTAGAATTCCACGAATGTAAACAAACTCCTTTCTTATCTTTGCTCCACGTTGTACCATGCATGTTTTGTTTTTGAGTGTACCAACTGATGTAAGGTATTAACCCTGTTTAGTTCAGATTAATGTTCTGTGGAAAGTGTTAGAAAACTGTTTGGCAAAAATAATTGTTAAAACACTGATACTCCCAGGAAAGTAAGCATCAAGGAAGACTCCGGTAAGCACAGAGTGTGTACACCAGGTGAATTGAGGATTGTAACAAAAAATATCTATACATTATCTAAGGAATTACAGAGGAAGCATTAAATCAACAATACCACAGAAGCGAGAGAGAGAGAGAAAGAGAGAATCAGAAAACGGGAAAGAGGGAAACACAGGGTATTTCACATTTAATTGTTGACAATGAAGATGGCTTATAGATTAGTGGCAATCACAGTGACATATAATCATATGTAATTGTATTTTACTGTGTTACAGAACCAGCTGTGGATATCAATCAGTTAGATCAAATTTCCACAAATAAATTTGTATAAGTGAACAACGGCAGGATCAGACCCAACGTTTTGCACTCACTCTCTCAACATTCAATTACACCTTCCCTTCTCTGGCTCTCCTACTTCCTCGCTGTTGTATAGTCGCATTATAGGTGGAGGTGCAGGAGAGGAGTTTGCAACAAGCAGCTAAGACTTCCACCTCGCTCAAGCTAAAGGTCAGTGCTTGACAGTGTGGGCTCTTCAATCTTCACAAAGGCAATTTTAGAAAAGGAGTACAAATAAAAATGTTGCCCGAAAAATGGATATGCGATAGAAAATAAATGTCCTCAATAGAATATCTTTATGGATTTCAGGTATAAGCTTTTGAATCAGTTCCCTATGGATTACTATATCTAGGAGATATGTGTCTACTTAACAAACAACCTACTGAGCTTCTCCTCTAAATGAGCTTATAAATTTATGCAAAGCTTTTAGTCATCTACTCCACATGAAAATGAGAAAAAATAGGAATAAGCTGTACAACACCCTGCAGGTTATTGCCAGGACACTAGGGATAAGTTATGCAGCAGGTCATGGGAAACAACTGTTACAACGCATGCATTATAATGCATGCTTTTACCCTGCATGCCATTACAACAAAAATGGCTTGCTGTAGGGGGTATAAGGTGTTGGATTTAACTTCAACACCTTCCCTACTGTTGCACAGACTGGAGATTCCAAACTCCAGCGCACCCCCGACAGCAAGTCGGGCTAAAAAATTGTGTTGTTACGGCATGCGGGGTAAAAGCATGCATTGTAACATCATACAAATGAAGGTCATAGCTAAGTTGTAAGTCAAATGGCTGAAGGCAGGGTTCCTCTTCTCTGTGCTATGTTTTGTAACTAATTCATTGCAAATCTATGTTCAATACATTAAGCATACAAATCTTTAAAATCTCACTGAGACTGTGCAATGTCTTTTGCATAGACATGTTCAGTTTACTATTAAGAAACCAACAGCCTTATTATGGTCTGTGTCCATTTCCAAAAGACGTTCTTTAATTATTGTTCAATTATAACTGCAGTCTCAACTTTTGAGCAATGTAATTTTTGGTGACCATGACATTCGTGCTCTCACTAATTGTAGTCAACAGTATCTCCTGCATTTAAGTCTCCCTGAAAGCATGATGTTTCTGTATCATCCGTCATCTTCTAACCAGATCCCTGGGTAGCTAGATGCTATATAAGGATGTCGAACCAGGACTGAGCGGAACAATGAAGGAGGAAGGTTGTTCTGAAAGATGTAAGATCAAAGGCACATTGCTATATTGCCCAATGCGAAAAACGCTAAGTTTGGGATTGTGGTATAATAAGTGTTCTTACGATAAATCTGATGCCCTAAACTTTGATGATGGGTGAGTATTGTTCAGTCAGTCTCAATGGCTTCTGAATTATGTTTCTGCGTCACTGCATACATGTTTCATTCTGCTCAGTTAGAGAGGTCAGAAACTGAAAGAGTTGTTTTTCAGACAGACTTAACACCCATGGAGAGTAATTTGCGCTCACGAAAAGCAATTTAGGGACTTACTGAGTGAGAGTGTGCAGCTTATTTTAAAGGCATGGCTCTAGTGATCATTTGAAAGCATATGATAGTGGGGACATGAGAACAAAACTCAATAAGAGCAATCAGAATTAATGGTAGGCACTGTAATGTTGTGCTAAGACAAAGATGAGGCACATGTTTTTTTTCTGATGTCCATGACCATCCACAAAGCCTAAACAATCCAACTAGCAAGCTGAGTTTAAAAGCTCACAGCTCCAGGAAATTCTGTGCAGAAGTTATGTTCTGGGTGCATTTGCCTCCTCTAGATGTTCGACAAGCTTCCCCAGATGGCATTGGCTTGAATGGTGTGCTGCATAAACTGCGACTCTGGTCAAAAAAGGGAGGGAGGAACCCTACTATCAGAGGATAGGGACGGGGTCATAAAGTGAAAAATCAAATAAGTCCCTAGCCGAAGCTACGGATCATGTGTTGATTACAAACATGTAATGTGACAATGTGATGTTTCCAAACAAACAATGCAAACAAACTCTGAACAGTTTTATATATATATAAAGACAATGATGAAGGAACATATAAAATTCAAAATACAAATTTATTCATAATGATTAAAAGTGAGGCGCAAACAGATCATACATGTTAAAAACGTATACAATTCACTACCAAAAAACTTGTGATTTATAACACAGAAAGCTACAACAGTCATAGATCAGAAAACTGCAACAGTTGACGCGGCGTTTCAGTGAGTTTTCTAATGGAATATCATGAGTTAGATGAATCCCTTTATCATCATGGAGAAAGAAATTTTTCTTCCAGATAGAAAATGTAAAATTCAGGAGAAACCTTTTTATGTGGTCTCTTTCCTTGTTAATAAAGTTCGCTTGGAGCCACCGGTTAGGTTGAGGTTATTTATATAAAGACCATTAAAACAATATAAAAAAACAATATGAAAAAACCAAGACAGGTGAGCCGTGATTGGGCTAGTGATTGACCGCTTGTACATTGGTACAGTAAAATATGTACTGATTTTCTTGTTTTCATAAAATTACAACTGAGGAGGTAAAATTTGTTTAAAAACCTGCGGCCTCCCTGCTCCAAACGGAACATCTTCCGGGTCAGGATACTGTGAATCTGACATTGTACCACGGGTGACACAGGTGAGCTTGGTTCTATGCACCAACGATGAAAGTGAAAGACAGCTTATTGTAGCTCCACAGAACACTACTAAATATGTTATTGAAATAGAGGTATTGCTTTTGGGTTACAATCCCTGTGATGGTTCAGGGGGATCGTGGAATCAGTAGAAAATCAGTTTCATTATTGAAAGTATTAATTACTATAGGAACAACCTGTTTCTCAGTGCATCTAAAATATTAGTATATATTATGTATTATAAAAACAGTAAAAAGACATGTAACAAAGAAGAAGAATACAATGAACATTTCTAACATGTTAAAAATGTTTTCTAGAATGTAACACCCTGGCATCTACTTCTATGCTCTAAACTAAGAGAACATGGAAGGTAGATCAACTTGTGGTCTAGAGTTTCTTAGGGAGAAGAGACGCTCTGCATACCTTGCTGACAGCAAATAATGTGTTTATCAGTGGAGGTGTGATAACAGTATTTCCTGCAAAAGGCAAACACGCTGTGGTCATCCCCAGGACTTGATTTTTTTTAGCTATAGGCGAAATGTGGCAGCAGCGAAGTGCGACATTTGCTGGCAGTAGGTGAGAGAATCTCTGGCAGAATCTTATATCATTTTGGGAGAAGAACCTCTCCTGACAAGTGGTCAAGTGGCAGTCTTTGTATACTAAATCTAATCAGAAATTTAAATTTCTGATATTAGTTTAGGAATGTTTGACATAGATAATGTGCATCAAGGCGTGTGTCCCAAATGTTTCCGTATGAACATATAAGAGAAGCATTTGCAATGCAATAGGTCTCGCATTACTGAAAGTTTGAGCTTTTGGCGTTGCAAATAATAATGTTTCTTAGATTTGTTTTATTAAATGAAATAGCCACTGGAGTCAAGCTATCCTGGCTGATGACGGCTGATAGCCAGAAACCGGTCCTAGGATGCTTGATTCCGGTCCAGGGAAGACATGGCTTGGCAGTTCGGGCTGGACTGTTCCCATGAGGCACAGGGTCAAGACTGATTTGCATATGGCCATGTCTGAACTGGGGTGGCGTGGTGAGCAAAATAACGATGGATTAAACCCAGATCTGTGACTGGGGGTGAATGTTTTGCCATTGTGCAACATTCCGTCCATCATCTTGTGTGTTTTGCTGTTCACCCTATGTGGGAAGGGTATGCCCAGACGTGGGTCCCGTGCTCACTAAGCCACTGGAGTCAAGCTATCCTGGCTGATGACGGCTGACAGCCAGAAACCGGTCCTAAGATGTTTGATTCTGGTCCAGGGAAGACATGGCCTGGCAGTTCGGGCTGGACTGTTCCCATGAGGCACAGGGTCAAGACTGATTTGCATATGGCCATGTCTGAACTGGGGTGGCGTGGTGAGCAAAATAACGATGGATTAAACCCAGATCTGTGACTGGGGGTGAATGTTTTGCCATTGTGCAACATTCCGTCCATCATCTTGTGTGTTTTGCTGTTCACCCTATGTGGGAAGGGTATGCCCAGACGTGGGTCCCGTGCTCACTAAGCCACTGGAGTCAAGCTATCCTGGCTGATGACGGCTGATAGCCAGAAACCGGTCCTAGGATGCTTGATTCCGGTCCAGGGAAGACATGGCTTGGCATTTCGGGCTGGACTGTTCCCATGAGGCACAGGGTCAAGACTGATTTGCATATGGCCATGTCTGAACTGGGGTGGCGTGGTGAGCAAAATAACGATGGATTAAACCCAGATCTGTGACTGGGGGTGAATGTTTTGCCATTGTGCAACATTCCGTCCATCATCTTGTGTGTTTTGCTTATTAAATGATATCCCAGCAGTAGCATAAGTAGGGGTGCAATACCGTATGTGGTTAAGAGAGGTCCCTTTACAACTCCACAGGGACACTTAGTAACATCCTGTGGTACTGCACCCTATTCATACTTCATGGATTTTATATTATTACTTATGCTACTTGTGGGATATTTTGTAACAATAGCAATGCAATCGGTCTCACATTTGTGTACGTTTGAGTTTGTGGTGTTGTAAATGTTTTTTATGTGTAGTTGGTTGTAGTGTAGTTGAAATATGTTGTGTTTATTTGAAAAATGTGTTGTGAAATGGTGGTGTAGAATGAAATGGTTTTGAATTGAATTGTGTGGTGTGAAAATGTGTGGCAGTGAGTGGAAGTATATTGTGTGTAATTATATGTTATGGCATGGTGTATCATTAGAGTGGAGTGTTGTAATGTGTTATAGATTCAATTTATGTGGAGTGTATGTATGTTGTATGTATTTGAATTTAAATGTGTGGTTTTGAAGTATGTGATGCTGAGTGGTATGGTGTTTAGTGTAATAAGGGTGGATGGTGTTGACTTTTTTGTGGTGTGGAATTGTGTGGTGAGTGGAGTTTTATGTAGTTGATTATTGGGAATGATAATGAGTGGAATGATGAGCTTAGCAATTATGAGGTATTTAGTGTAGTTGAATCATGTGGAGTGGGTTTGTGTGCTATGGAGTGTTATGTGTAGTGGTATTGTGTTGTATGTAGTTTTATTGAATTATGTCTTATTTTATTTAATTTTATAGTATGTGTTTGAATTTTGTGGTGCAGTTTGTATGTATGTAGTGTTGTGCATTATGTGGTGTTTGGTGGGAATGTATGTTGTGCATGGAAAGCATGTGTTGCTTAATGTATGTAGTGTGGAATGTAATTGTGTGGAAATGAATTGTGTCGCGTGCTAATGTTTTTTGCAGATAGTGAGAAAGTGGTGATTGGAGTTATGTGCAGTGGAATTATGTGGCAGGGTGTGTTGTGGAACCATATGTATAAGAGATATGTGTTTTTTTGGATAATGCGCATTGGCAAGAATTATTATCTAGGGATGGCCAAGATTGCATGCTCAGCCTTACCATGCAGCTGGAAAGCCATCACAGGTGCAATGTTCCTATTATGTGCACCTTCACCCCTGCTCCAAAACATGAATATTTGGCCACAACTTGAAAATGTAGGGCCCTTCTGAAAATATAAAAATACTGTTTTCCAAAGTTTTTCAACTAAGATAAGAGTGTGGTTTCTAAAGTAGTTTTATTTACGGATAATACATCAGGTGTAGTGGTGTAAAACATATTTGAATGTTTACATAAAATATAGAGCGGTGGAAACAATATAAAAATGGTGCCAATGCCACAGTAAAAGTTTAATTGAGTAATGCGCAAATCTGCTGATTTGAGTAATTACAAATTATATATTTTGTATTTTTCGGAAATTAACATTCTTCATTGTATATGTTTAAACACCCATTCTGTTATAATATTATAATACAAAATAAGGACACAATATTGTTGGAAAACGAGGCCGCATCTGTGAGGCCTGCACAATTAATATGACTACATTTGTCCTTCACTGGGAACCAAACACCCAATTGTAGCGCCTGACTCTCAGAGGTTAGCGTTGCAGAGCAGTCTGAGGCTTACTCAGGGGAGGTGGTGTGGGCTAGTAATCGCCATTTGCAGGTGCGCAAAAATAACACTCAATAATTGATTGTCCAGTCTGTACTTTGCCTTATAAAAGTAAGAGTACATTTATTAAACACACACACTACTCAATACTATGCACCAATTTACAAATATACATAAGCTGTTGGAATTACTTTGTGACATTGCATAACAGCTCCACCCCTCCTGCGGGGGGGGTGGGGTATAGTACCACCACTCCCATGTATGCACATCATCTTGCCTCCAATGCAGTTAGTTGATCAAAACCTGGAACGAGGGCCCTGCGCACTGGCACCATCCCAGTGGTGACCCCCCCCATTATCTCAACCAGCATTTAAAACAGGTAACCCTGCCTTGCTGACACATAACTCTGACTGAGCATTTCCTACTGACCATAAAGTATGCACCACTATATCTTAAGGGCCAGCATTCTGGGTTCTTCACCTAAGCACAGCAGCAAGAATACATGTTTAAGGAACACTTTGGAATGATCGTACTCATTTGTGCAACATTAGAATGCATTGCAATTACAGGCCTTAAAGGCATCACAGATGAAATGACAGGATTAGCATATATATCCAGACACACTAGCAGGAAATGTCTGACAACATAACCTCACTTTGCTTATGACATCACTTTTATCCTGTACTTCACATTTAACACTTGAACATCAGTCCCCCTAAAAGAAATAACCATTAGTAAATGCATTTCAGTGCAATTACACCTCTTCCCCTCCAGGGGATGCCTTTCTCCAGACATCCCCAACTCAGCCCTTTACTCCTTGATGCACTTCACGATACGCCCTCAGCTGTAGAACAAAAGTTCCAGCCTAAAAGGTTTTAAGTGCTGGCTGAGCCCTTGAGGGGTTATTCCTTTCAAACCCCAGGAAACTTAGGGAGGGACATCTCTTCGTGCTGGGGGGAGGCTGCGCTTCTCCAGCAGCTCCCCCCAGCACCTTTTCACTATTGAGGGTGACCCCCCTCCTCTGGGGGGCCACCAAAACGATCGTTTCCCCTTTCCTCGCAAGGCATTATGGGGCGCTTTAGGCTCCTCTTGATGATTAATAGATGAGCGGCTCTCCCGCTGTGCTGGGGAGAGCCGCGCTGGCGGTGCTGGCGCTTCGCCACTTTGTCAGGCCTCGTTGGGGGGCCCGGTCCCACCCAGGTGAATGTAGTTTGCTCAGGGAGCCCACCCCTGGCCGCTCCTTCGGTTTTCTGGGGCCCGGTCCCACCCGGTCGATCATTCGGGGGGTCCCGGTTCCACCCGGGGCCCCACATGCCCATTCGGTGGAGGGCAGCCGGGAAACCCACCCCCGGCTGCCCCTTCCAGCTCCCCGCCCGGCCAGCACTCTTCTGTGCAGCCGCGGGAGCCGGTGCCTCTCTTCGGGTCTGCCCGCTCCGGTGGGCAAATGCTGGGAATCCTGTGGGTCCTCCTGGACCTCGGGGGAGTGCGACAGCACTCCTCCCACCTTTTTCCCTCACATCGGGACCCGGCGATGGGGTCCCGGGCTCCTGGGCCATCTTCACTGGGGGGCGCGATGGTGACCCCCCCGGCTTTGCTTCGGGGCCCGGGATGGGGTCCCAGGTGCCTCCTCATCACGGGGGGTGCGACGGCACTCCCCATCTATTCTTCTTCGGCGGGGGCCAGGGTGGGCTCCTGGCCCCCAGGGGGATATCTTAAGGGGAGCGCGACGGCGCTCCCTGACTTGACTTTGGGTCCCGCGGATGGGGTCCCGGGCCCCTACAGACCTCTTTGCGGGGGGGGCGTGATGGCGCTCCCCCGTCTCCATCTTCGGTGGGGGACAGGGTGGGCTCCTGGCCCCCTTGCAGGGCACTTTAATGGGGAGCGCGACGGTGCCTTCTTCTGGGGGCAGCTCCCGGGGACCTAACCCACCCCGGTGGCATCTCTGAGACCGGCAGCGGAGCCCCACACGCTTCATTGTCGGTCTTCCTAGGGGTCAAAGGTCACCTACCTTCTGGGGACCATATCTCAGGGGGGTCCGATCTGCCCCATTTTCGCATCTTCTTGCTCCTGGTGGCGCCCCCAGCCACTAGGAGCACTCTCATTTGACCTCCGGGTCTCCAAGAGGGTACATTCTGCAGGGAGCAGTCTTCACTGGCTCCCTGCGCCAGCCTTTCACCTGGCTCTCTTCCAGGGCCTCTCTTCTCCCTGTGCAGAGGCCCCTGCTTCTGCGCACGGGCCCTGGGCTCTTTTTCTGGTGCTGTTAGGGCCCTGGGGGCAGTCAGGAGGTTCCTCCTTCCAACTGCCCATTGACAGGCTCCAGCACCTTCCGCCTCAGCAGACCACACCCCAGAGAGAGCTTCTCTTCCTGTGCAAGCACTTTTTAAAAGTTGAGTAGGGGGCTGGAAGTCTCTGTTTGTCCTATCAAACAGCGACACATCACTTCCCTGCCCCTGCTCCCTCCTTCTTGTCCAGCCTCTGGGTGTGTCCAAAATGTTTATGTTTATGTTTATGTTTTTGAGATTTTTATTGCGCACGAATACCCTGGGGTGTCTCGGCGCATGCAGAACTTCCTAATAACAGAAGGCATCTGAAGGGATCACTGGTTGAATAACCAAGTCTTCAAGAGCTTGCGGAACATGATGAGAGTGGGGGAAGTTTTTATAGCCAATGGGAGGGAGTTCCACAGCCTGGGGGTTGCTACCAAAAAGCGTCTGTCTCCCCATGTAGAGGTTCTGGTGCGTGGCACCGGGAGCAAGTGCGTAGAGGCTGATCGTAAAGCTCTTTTGGGAACATAGATTCGGAAAGCGTCCTTCAGGAACCTAGGTCCTGAGTCATGAATGGCTTTATAGGCAATGCATAGAGCCTTGAACTTTATCCGACTCTTTACTCTCAGCCAGTGCAGATGGTGTATGGCTGCGGATGTAGGGTGATGAAATGGAACATCGAGCAGTAATCTAGCTGCCGCGTTCTGTACTGATTGCAGCTTGGCTAGAACCTGCTCCTGAGCATTGAGGAAAAGGCCATTGCCGTAGTCCATTTTTGAAAAAACAAGGGTGGTAAATAAGGTTTTTCCTGCAGTTGAGGGGAGGTATGGCAGCAACTTCTTGATTTTCCTTAACATTTAGAAGGATGATGCCGCCACAGCGTTGACGTGATGCTTAAAAGACAGTTTGTTATCGAACATGATGCCGAGATTCCTGACCTTGGTTACTGGAGTGGGGGGGGACCCATATCGCTGGGCCACCAGGTCGCAGACCACTCAGGAGAAAGCCTGCCAAAGGTCAGCACCTCGGTCTTATCCGAGTTCAATTTTAAACTGTTATCCGCCATCCAAGAGCTAATGGCCATCATCCCTTCCTGGAATCTAGCGGTGACTGCGGGACCATCTTTTTGAACAGACAGCACCAGTTGGGTGTCGTCAGCGTAGGTGGTTAGCCGCAGCCCGTGAGCTTTTATAACCCTCGCCAGGTCCGCCACATATATATTGAATAATGTGGGGCTTAGCGAGGATCCCTGAGGGACCCCGCAAGGGAGAGTGAAAGTGGGTGAGTAGAAATTGCCCAGTTTCATCGCTTGAGTTCGGTTGGCCAGAAACGAGGCAATGAGATCTTTTGCGCGATGAGCTACCCCCATGGATGCGACACGGTCGACCAAGATGGAGTGGTCGACCGTATCGAAGGCGGCGGACAGATCAAGGAGCACCAGGACCGCCGCCCCCCCCCTGATCCATAATGGTCCTGATCTCATCAGAAGCCTTTATCAAGGCCGTTTCTGTGCCATGATATTTCCTGAACTCGAACTGAGTATCATCTAGAAAGTTGTGATGGTCAATGAACTCGGATAGTTGCAGGTTCATAACTGACTCAAATATTTTGGCCGGGAAAGGTAGGCAAGCAATAGGCCTATAGCTGGCTGAGTCAGTAGGATCTAGAGACGTTTTTTTCAATAGCGGTTTAATAACTGCCGTTTTCCAGACTTCCGGATAGATGCCTGATTGGAAAATGGAATTACAAAGGTCCGTTAAGGGAGGTGCTATGACCTCAGTGAGAGTGTTCAGTATCGCGGGGGGGCATAGGTCAAAAGGGGAGCCGGACTTGATAGAAGTAACCAACCTACTAATGTGTTCGGTTGAGACCGGAAGAAAGTTGGTGAACTTGGGCGTGTGAGAAGGGGGATCAGGGGCAGCGAAACGTGTAGGGAGGGAAAATGACGAGTAGATCCTGGAGACCTTAGTAAAAAAGAAACTGGCCAGCGCATTGCACAGAACTTGAGAGGCTTCCGTCGGAGGGCCTGTAGGGGGGTTGGACAGGGTGTCAACTACCTGAAACAGCTTTCTGGCTGAGTTTTAAGCTGATTCAATTTGGGCCAGAAAGAAGATACGTTTGCATTTTACAATGGATTTTTTGTATAGTGCTAGGGCATCTTTATAAGTCTGCCTATCAACAGGATTATAGTGCTTTCGCCACCGCCTTTCCAGGTTCCTACAGTGTTGGCGCTGTAGGCGGAGATCGTCCATGAACCATGGAGCAGATGGTGATGCCCTGTTCGAAATAAAAGATTTAGCCGGGACCACATGGTTCACTGCATCAGAAATCCATTCCTGGTATCTGCTGGACGTTACGCTGGGATTAGGGGAAACCTCGTACCGGGAGTCTACTAGAGTCTGGGATAGAAGTGAGTGATCCAGGTTTTTCCAGGCTCTAGAGCTGATGGAAATGCGGGGCATGGGTTTGGAGAGGTTGCGGTTGTTAGACTGAATGGTGCAGATTACAGCGGAATGGTCCGACCATACCACAGGACTAACTGAAGAGAGGGAAAGCTTGGGGTTGTTGGTGAACAACCCGTCCAGCGTGTGTCCAGCTTGATGTGTGGGGACGTCCACCAGTTGCGATAAGCCGGCCACGTGTAGGTCAGCTATTAGTTGGGAAGTATCTTTAGCCCCTAGATCCTCTAAATGGAAATTGAAATCTCTTAGGATGGTGAAATCCGGATGGCTTATAGAGAGTTCTACAAATTCTTCCAGGGCCAGAAGGAAGCGCGAGTGTGGGCCAGGGGGACGATATAACAAAATCCCTTTAAAGGCCTGATTGTGGTTGAGTGAAATAGAGAAAACAAACGCTTCACAATCTGGTCGACCTAGAGGGTCAGTTTTAACTCTTAGGTCAGCTTTATGAATTATGGCTAAACCACCTCCTCTCCCCGTAGTTCTGTCCTGTCTCACCACACAGGAGCCCTCCGGGGTGGCTGAACAGAAATCCGGGCCCGAGGAAGCATCTCCCCAAGATTCAGTGATAAACAGGATATCAAGCTCCTGAGTTGTAATGAATTCCCTTATTTCCCAACAATGACTCGGGAGAGAGCGGGCATTAATGAGTCCTACTTGGATGTGGCGAAAGGGTCCTGGGCCAGGAGTGTGCTTTACACGGTACGGTTATTAGACAGGTAGCGGGGGGCAGACATAAGCACCGATCACTAGGGGCTCCTGAGTTAAGATCCATCAGCTGGGAATGGGAGTAACGTATCCTGGTGCTCTGGTAGGCCAAGTCTGCGCGGCCAGGGGGAGTGGCCCTGGGGCCGGAGCCGGCGCGGACAGGCGCAGACGGGCTCGCCTTTGGCGCGCCCGCGGCGCGCCCGCTGCGCTCGTCCGCTGCGCGTCAGCGGGGGCATCCTGTTTTATGCCGGTAGGGTCGAGCAGCTGGACTGCTAACCTCTGCGGCAAACCGGAAGTGAGGAAAACACACTTCCTGTTAGGCGCTAAATCCCTCAACACTAGCCAAACAATTGGTGGTGGAACGGGGAAACACACCAATGCACAAAGTAAATTCTCAAATCAATTACAGTGTGACATAAGCAGAAAAACGTGACAATTTAAAAAGTGAGCAAACACTTCTAAGTGAGTGTCAGTCGACGATTTTTAAAAATCAAATTAAATTGCAGCAGCGTAAAGGTAAATTGCGTATGTGAGCAGGAACCGTATCAGTCAGAGCTACGCTCAACGCGGTATGTAATTAGAAAGAATCCCCGAGCAGAAGGCTTTAAGGGCTTTTATGCCGGTAGGGTCGAGCAGCTGGACTGCTAACCTCTGCGGCAAACCGGAAGTGAGGAAAACACACTTCCTGTTAGGCGCTAAATCCCTCCACACTAGCCAAACAATTGGTGGTGGAACGGGGGAACACACCAATGCACAAAGTAAATTCTCAAATCAATTACAGTGTGACATAAGCAGAAAAACGTGACAATTTAAAAAGTGAGCAAACATTTCTAAGTGAGTGTCAGTCGACAATTTTTAAAATTCAAATTAAATTGCAGCAGCGTAAAGGTAAATTGCGTATGTGAGCAGGAACGTTATCAGTCAGAGCTCCGCTCAACCTGGTATGGAATTAGAAAGAATCCCCGAGCAGAAGGCTTCAAGGGCTTTTATGCCGGTAGGGTCGAGCAGCTGGACTGCTAACCTCTGCGGCAAACCGGAAGTGAGGAAAACACACTTCCTGTTAGGCGCTAAATCCCTCCACACTAGCCAAACAATTGGTGGTGGAACGGGGAAACACACCAATGCACAAAGTACATTCTCAAATCAATTACAGTGTGACATAAGCAGAAAAACGTGACAATTTAAAAAGTGAGCAAACACTTCTAAGTGAGTGTCAGTCGAAGATTTTTAAAATTCAAATTAAATTGCAGCAGCGTAAAGGTAAATTGCGTATGTGAGCAGGAACCGTATCAGTCAGAGCTCCGCTCAACGCGGTATGTAATTAGACCCTGGCGTTGTCCAGGGTCTCTGGCCACATGGTCTCTCTGGAAAAGCCCCTTCCCCCCTAGCTGGCTTCCCTCCTTTGTGCAGCCTGGTGCCTGGTACCCAGTGAAAGTTGCTGATGGATGAGCCTGTAGCTCCACCCATCTTCTCTTCGTGGAGAGGAGGTCTTAGCTTGTGGAAGAAGGGTTATCAATCCATCCAGTTGAGGTCAGCCGCCAGCCATGGTCTGGTTATGGCTGGCTCAGAGAAATATGACAGTTCTGTATGACCCAAAAGCAGTACAAATATGACTTTGTACTCGGCAGAACACTTCTTTTCACATCCGCTACAGTTGACGTTAGTGCATGTCTGGAATTTGTAGGCATTATGGAAGTTCATCTAGCCCATGGGCTCCACATCCTCATAGGAGAATAATGAAGTGAAAACCAGTAAAACACACTGACTTTCCCTGGAATGTTCCTTCCCAGTGTATAAAGCCTATTCCATGTCACCACCCAAGTCTGCATAAGTCCTGCCACACCATTCACTCTGTAGCTGCTCCTGGACTGCGCACGCTAGGAATCTCCCCTGCGCAACCCCTACACGTGTGCACACGCATGTACATATGTGTCTGCATGTAACCAGCCCGGTGTCCCTTACTCCAGCTGCTGCGCAGTGGCCAGGTCTAGCCAGGGGGACACCAGTAAAATCCCCATGCAGTCTCTTTCTTCCTGAGTTCACTGTGTGTGAGTCTCAACTTATGAGGCTCCCCCACAGTAAAAGTTCAACAATTAGGTGCTCAAAAAGCGAAAAATTCGGGCAGCCCATAGTGTCAGAACCACCTTCTAACAAATATTAATTAGATAGCGCCCAGCCTAAAAAAGCACCAATATGTTTCCATCTTTTCTGAAGCTGACAAGTATGTGGCCCCACATTTTACACTAACTTTCTTATGTAGTTGTAATGCAACATCTGTACTAATTAAAAAAGTATCTGCTTTTGTGTACAAAAGGAAGAAGCAAAGTACATTAAGTGGAAATATTGCTGGACTAGGGTTAAAAAAATCCAATGTTAACTAAGTATTATTGATCTGGTCCTTCCTATGCTGTACAACATCTGCTTTTCACAACAAAATAATTAAAAAAGCAAGCTTTCCTGCATAGCATTATAAACTGTCTGCTTTGTCCTTGGGAACAGATCTAATATTTTAGTTTTACAGTCCCTAATTCTCGACAGTGAGTGTGGCTTAAATAGTCTGAATTGCCCAAGATCACCATATATTAGAGTGCCACAGAGACTTAAATGTCTTTTACCCAAACTCTGGAAAGGTGCATAATGCAACGATTAGAATCTAGTGTAGTGGTAGGGGGCATGTTGTAATTAAGACATCCAAACTAAAGGAAAGTCCTTTAAAAACACTTCCCAAAGGAATGCCTCCACACGTCAGCACTGATGAATACAACGTTTTGGCACTTGGCACAACAACAAATTGTAGGCGCTCAAAAAAAAAGCTATATTGTTTTTTTGCGGATCAATAAAGCATATGCTAAAAAAATATCATGCAACTACAAGAAAATAAACCCAAATACTCTTTAAATGTACAAGGGCGAGGTGGGTGTTTGAATGATACTTACAGTGTGCACTGGCATTCAATATTGTGTGCTCAGCCTAACCATGCTACTGTAAACATGTCACAAGAGCAATATTTTCTATTGCATGTTTTCCTCTTATATGCGCCCCCTCCTAACTTCTGCTCAATAAAATAATAAGTCTGCCACAACATAAGTATCTCAGCCACAACATAAAAAATGTATTGTGCTGCAGAAAATATGGAAATACTATTTACATAATTATTACAAATAAAGTAAGTGCATGCTTGCTAATGAAAGGTGATGAGTACATGTTCCTACAATTTACACAAAGTTTCCAATTTAGGATCAATACACTGTATGTAATAATTTAAAAAATGTGTGTGGTTTTCATCGCAAAAAGGATTGGCAAAGTATATTAATTGGAAACTGTGGTGCTGCTGCCATAGTTAAAAATAATCAAACTTTAAGCAGAAATCAGTTGATACTTCCCATGCCACACAACATCTGGTTCATATAAAGTAATTAAAAAGCAGGCATTCCTGCATAGTGTTAGAAGCTCTATTGCTTTTCTCTGAGAAGAGATCTTATCTTGTCGTTTTATAGAGCCTGAAGTCTGAACAGTTAATGGGGCTTAAACAGTGTCAATTGCCCAAGATCACCACATGTTAGGGTGAAGCCAAGACGTAAATTAAAATGTCAGAAACAATGGAACACATGTACCCCTTTTGGTACCTGGAGAGAAAAGTAATTGCACAGAATAACAGGCAATTAAGCCAAGGCAGAGATTTTATCCTGGTTTTTCCTATTCCAATATGCAGCTGTAGTCACTTCTCCTCTCCAAAAGCCCTTTAATTTTGGAAACAGAGTGTTTTCTGACATTTCTGTAGACATTGCACAACCAAAACATTACTGGTACGGGCGAAGCGGGGTTATACAAATTCAAGGACCTTATAATATAGCCTTATAGCCTGCTGTAGCGGGCTTTAACCGGCTATTAAAGGACTATTAAAGGCCCAAGCCAAAGGCGAGGGCCTTTAACAAGGGAGCGGGACTTTAATAGCCGGTATAGTCGAGCTACGAAGGGCTATGAGGCTTTTAGAACATTCTGCCACTAGAGGGCAGAATGTTCTAACAAATTAAACAAAGGCCTCTCGGAGCCCGAGGGAATTGAAATCCCCTTGGTCTCAGCGGGCCTTTACCAGCCTGTAGAAGCACAGAGCACTCCATTGTCTGCAATGGAGTGCTCCACATTCCAATGTTCTAATATGGTTTAGTGTCTAGTTTGCTAATGTTTAATTTGTTAAAAATGTATATCACATGAATTCGAAAGGAAGGAATGTGTGCAGTTTAAATGCACTTAAACTACATTACACAAAAACATAGTCATTGTGCCAAAAATTATTTAGATAGATAATATGCACTGGCAACAATTATTATATGGGTGACCAATAATCCATGCATAATCCATGCACAGTGTTACCATGCTGCTGCAAAGAATGACAGGAGCAATGTTTTCTATTGCATATCTCCCTTATGTGTGTCACCCCCCTCTTTCTCTTAAATAAATGAATGACTTGGGCACAACATAAATAACTCAGCAACAACATGAAAAATGTAGCGCCCTTCTGAACAAACGCAGATACTGTTAATCGTCTGCTTGCATATAAAATAACTGCATGGTCTCTAAAGCTTATTTATTAAAAATAAAGCATGTGCGCTGGTGTAAAACATAAAATAGTGTCCAGGCCCGCCCAAAAATAACAGATATTTGTGAAATGTTTATCTTAAAGGGAATACATAAGAGTTCCTAAAATTTGCTCAAACTAGCCAATTTAGTATTAATATAGCTTTATAGCCCGCCGTAGCTGGCTATACCGGCTATTAAAGGCCCGCTCCAGCGTTAAAGGCCTGAGCCAAAGGCGAGTGCCTTTAACAAGGAGCGGGACTCTAATAGCCGGTATAGCCCAGTTACGAAGGGCTATAAGGCTATTAGAACATTCTGCCACTAGAGGGCAGAATGTTCTAACAAATAAAACAAAGGCTTCAGGGAGTGCGAAGGGATTGAAACCCCCTCAGGCTCCCTGAAGCCTTTGTTCACAGCCACAGCTGTGAACAAAGGAACATTGGAATGTTGGTCCTCCGGGCTTATACCAGCCATTATAAGCCCAAAGCTACTCCATTGTTTTCAATGGAGCTCCCAACATTCCAATGTTCTAATACAGTGTCTAGTATTTAAAAAGTATCTGGTGTTGGGCGCAAAACTGAAAAGCAAAGTAGATTAAATAGCAATAATTCTGCTGTCACAATTAAACAAAACCTAATATGAACCTAAATGTAGCTGCTCCTTCACATGCCGCACAACATGTGCCTTACACAACAAAGTAATAATGAAACACGAAAACATTCCCACACAGTGTTAAAAGCTCTCAGCCTTTTCCATGGAAAGAGATCTTATCTTGTAATTTAAAGGCCTGAAGTTGCGACAGTGTCAATTGCCCAAGATCACCATATGTTAGGGGGACGCCAAGACTTACACAAGAATGTCAGAAACAATGTAACACATGAACCCCTTTTTACCTATATGGAGAAAAAAGTGACTTGCCCAGTATGAGAGGATGTTTAGCAAAAACCATGATTACAACCTGATTTCTAAGTGTTATAATTTGCAGCTCTACCTACATATGCTCTTCAAAATGCCCATTTAATGTTTTAAACATAAAATGCATGCTGCTATTTAATATTAATTTAATGTGAGCTTGAGCCAATGCAGTGGCGTAACGATAATTGAGGGGGCCCCCCTCCAGACTCTATCAAGAGCTCTCTGGCCAAAGTGCAGTGCTGAGGGGGCTCCCGGAGCTTGGGGGCCCCCTCGTGCTGCGGAGGATGCGGGGGCCTGTGTTACGCCCCTGAGCCAAAGCCTAGAAACAACGCAGCAGGACCTAGCCATTCCAGGGAAGAGGAGAGGAGGAAGAGGCTGGGAGGGCTGGTTTGTAAAAAAAACAAAAACAAACAAGACTCCGGTTCGGTAGAAAAGTCACTGTAGTTTAGCTCCTGCAGCCTCAGGGAGTGCGCTTTAAATGCAGCAGTTCCTTTAAGGAGCGCAGGACCCCTGTACAATGCTTACTTCAGAGGCACTATAGTTAAAGGTAGTAAGGCCGGGAAGGCGCTCTCCGTGAACACATGTAGGAACTGGAGCGCTGCCAACTGAAAAGAAGCAACAACAATCGTGAAGTGCCCTTTAATGTTTTTACCATAAAGGGGCCGATTCCGATCCTGTATTTTTTTTTTCCATATGACTCGTATCTGGATTTTTTTCCGTACGAATCGTAGAAGTCACTTCTGACCCGTGAAGTACGATTCGTACGGGAAAAAGTACATACGGATCGGCCCGATCCGTACGAATCGTATCGGGAAAAGTTGTACGAGACGGACCAGGACACTTTTCCATACGAATCGTAAAAATACAGTCCGAGCGTACAAGTACGATCCGGACCGGCTTTCCGATTTACAATTCGTATGGAAAACGTCCCGTACATGGGGAATGACTTTACCCGCTACGAAGCGAAGTTTGTACGACTCGTATCCCGGGAAAAGTTGTTCCCGGGGTGCGAGTCATACAGGCCCCCCATGCATAGGTACGGTGCATACCCCCAGCGCGTATGTACGCACTGTACCCCCAGTGTGTACACGCTGGGGGTACGGTGCATACATACGCGCTGGGAGTACACACCATACATACGCGCTGGGGGTACGGTGCGTACCTACGCGCTGGGGGTACGCACCGTACATACACAACGCACGGGGGTGTATGCCTGTACAACTCGTACCCCTGGGGACTAAGCTTTTACGGCTGTTATTGGCTCCCGTAAAAAAAGAGCCGTATGGAGTGACGTAGGGACGATTCGTACTTGCTGGGCCGTAAAACGCTGCTCAAATACGTACGGACGTCGCGTACAGGCTGTTCCGGATCAAAATCGTAGGTATTTTTTACCCGTACGGTCTTTTGTACGATTCATACGGAAATAGGCTTTCTGTACGAATCGTACTTCCTAGGTTGTACAGACAGTTTACCGGGTACGAGTCGAACGGAGAAAACGCTCCGTACGACGATTCGTACAGCCTTTTTCCAGGATTGGAATCGGCCCCAAAGTGTATGCGTCCATTTGATATGAGCATCTCTTGAAACATTGCACAAGTAAAACATTAGTAGTAGGGGGGGAATCTTATGGACTCATTGTTAAAATAAAATGACAAGTTGTGCACAGGAAATCACACTGTTTTTAAGGTACAGCTAAAGCAAAAGTAAGGTAAATATTTCTGTAAAATAAATGACACATTTAATGAAACAAAACAGCGTGAAGTGAATTGCACTCACATTATAAGTTGGTCTGAAAGATAAAGAATTGCTGCCAAGAATTTGAATACCCCGCAGCCGAGGTTGGTTGTGTCCAATTTAGTCTCACGTTGGGTGTAGTGCACATGTCCGTATATTAGTGAGAATTGCTACTACGTATATTCTGGGTGAGTGGAGGGGTTAGGGAGAGAAAATAAGGAAGCAGATTGTAACAAAATGGAGTCCAAAATGATGGTGAAATAGGAGCTGCCTATATGGAGCATGGAAACTCTGTACACTCATTATTTCAAAGGTAGTAAATGTGGGAGAGCGCTGATCTGTGAACAGATTTTGGAAGTGGAGCACTACCAACTGCAAACACGCAACGAGCACGGAAACTGATGCGCTTCCAATAAAAAAAAATAACATGCCTATAATAACAACAGAAGCAGAAAAGCAATCATTAGATGAAAGTAGCATGATGTGGCATTTTCTTGCATTATAAGTTGGACCCAAAGAGAAAGCATTTTTTGGTAGAAGTCGAATAATCCTGCGTCCGTAGTTGGTTGTGTCCTTTGTAGTCTCTCGCTGGGTGTATCGCCCATGGCCGGATATTAGTAACAAATTCCGGCGTCCTGAGAGTGCTGTGTGGGGCGGCAGGCACCTTGTGAAAGTGAAAGTGCGCACGGCACGCTGCTAATGCAAAGAAGCGGCCAAATTTTCATTTGAAACTACCAATGTGGCGTACCTTACAGAACTTCTGACCTTGTGCCTGGGGAACTGGGTTCGAGTCTTGGCGTTGGCTTAAAAAAAACATGCCAATCACAATAGGTAAAATGAAACTCCTAACAAATACATTAAAACTGGTGAATCTTAACCAAATGGTGCAGAGCAATTCAAAGTAAACAAGCAAATGCCGAGTCTGTTAGGCAGGAAGTGGCCGCCATCGCTGAAGTCCCACGAGTCCTGTGCACATTAAGTAACTAGTTCGCTGAACTACTAATGAAAGCTCCTGAATTAGGACACTTGTAAAAGGGCCAGTCCTCATGGGAGGTAACAACAGAAGACAGGGAGGTACTAAGGAGGGACTAAGAAGCCTACTAACAAATCAGGAGCTCACCTATACAAGCCAATGAAAAATATGGGCGGAGAGTGGGCGGAGTTTCAATTCCATACCTGAATACAGCATGTCTTGAAGAGGAAGCACTGCCTAGGCGAGACCTTAGGAAAGGAGGGTCATTCAGACTAGACTAGTATTTTGGCTACCTGCCTCCATCTGTTCTTATTTAACCTTGACATGGTGAAAAGTAGACAAATGACACAGACGAATGTTGCATTTGGTGTTATATTTATGCCATTAGTCAAATGACTTCACGCTTTCAAAGTTCTTGGATTGATAAGGTCAGACAACATCTGCATCAATTAGGAGACATGACAATGATTCTGCATAAATCAGGAAAGATGCTGACTTCCACTGCCTAAGATTGAGAAGATGGCAACCTCCATTAACTAAGATGGACTACATAAAATCAAGTCAGACCTCAAGGGCTTAACATCAGCTGGTCCATACAGAAAATATCTATATCTTCAATATTTACATTTTTAGGGATTAGTTGCAAAATCTACTATGTAATTTGCAGTTTTCCTCAGAACAAGTTCTTCTAAACAATGTTTGCAGAAACAGTGCCCCTGAATAGCATCCATTGAGTGCAGCACGCGCACCATAGCCCTCAGGATGGCAATATAATAGACTATTATGAGCTTTTGGTGAAAGTCCTATTTTTTTAACTTTTTCCTGGTAGAGGTAAAGGGATAATTGACGTGGTTAAATTCTACTGACAGCTGAAGTCTGTCTTATGGCAGATAAAAACTGTGTAAGTGTTGTCAATTGGTTTGATCATACTTTTCTGCTCAATCCCTTCCTGACCTAGCGTTTACAGGCTGATTAATGGCAAGGATTTATTCTTTTTTTCCACATGTTTGCAAGATGATGCCATGCGTATTTTCAATCCCATTGGTCAGCATGTGATCTGTGGGTTGCCACACTTCCCTACCCTTAGCTCTCTGGTGTTCAATGCTTTTGTCAGCCCATTGGTTAAACTCACCTCTAGTATGAGACTACCTTTTGACTCCCACACAAATGATATTCATCTCTTTCTGAAAATGACTCCCCCTTATCAAACCACCAAGGTTAGCCTAAATACCTATCTAATTCCAACTTTGTGGATAGAGCAGTGTTTCTTAAAGGTTCAGGAAAAGTGGAATACCCTTTATTTGCTAGGAAATATCAGTGGACCCCAGATTCCTGATAGAAAACGCTAGCATCATTATAAACTATGCTACATGCAGAAGTAAATCTGGGTGCGTTAACAGCCAAAATCTTTCTTCTACTGCTCCTAAATCCTGACCTTAGGTCCGCAGTTCTGACTGTATGAAGGGTGGTCGCACACATCGATTTCACAATGGAAGCTTGTGCAGCGGGCGGAAAAAGCCTGCAGCACAAGCTTCCATTGAAAAATTGATGTTTTGAAACACCCCTGCACCGTGTGGCAGGCACCTTATGGTGCAGGGATGTTTAGGGTGCTCCTTAGAGGCTCCCCAAGACCAAATGCAGAGGGCCAGGGGCTGCTAGGGGCCCCCAATGTCACTTTCAGACAGTCTTTCCATGTTGAAAAGGCTGACATGGAATGGCTGTCGGAAACCAACATCATAATCACAACAGCAGAGCCGCCAACATTGAGGGATTATGCTGTTTTTCCGATGAACCAACAGGCTCCTTGAGCCCATCGGAACCACATTGGAATCCCCCCACAGGTTTAACTCCGACCGCCTTCATCCTTATACAGCAGACAGACTTTAACCCTACCATGTCAGGTGGAAAGCCTCCGACCGCTGGACGGAGGCTTTCCATCTGAAATCGTAATCAGGCACTATGTGATTTGCAGAATCACACAATTTGCAATTGTAAAGGGGCTTTTCTTAATTTACAAATGCCCTTTCATAAGTCAAAAAGGGTTTCCACCCTTAAAAGGGTTTTCTGAATTGTAAAAAAAAAGTGGGGATGAGAAAGGAGCAGCCCCTTCTATCCCAGATTTAAAAAGGAGCATATCAATGATTTGTGATCATGGGTGGATGAGTTTCTGACACCCGAATTTGGGAGGTAACTGATTCATGAAGTGGAAGGTGTTGGTTTTATCACTGCCTGCTTCCCAATGTCTTTTCAACAATGAGGATTTTTTCTTTTTTAAACACATCTCTTCTTTTTATGGACACAGGTTGCTTTAAATAATATATTTTCGGTTTCAGAAAGCAATTGCACAAACTGAAGTCTGCTGTCATAAAACTAGTTTTTAGACTACTTGATGTAGCTTTGTGGATTTTGTTTTGTTATTAGATTGACAGCTGTTATTGGTGGTAGTACTGCGTCTGTAGGTAGGATAAAGTGTGCACTTTTTTAGAATGAGCTGTTATCAGTAAGTGAGGTCTATGATGTTTGGGATCAGGGAGTTTTAAGAATTGTGTCATTGTATCTGGAAGCAAGGATTAGAGTTTAAAGCAAGCTATGTTCTGTCGGAACTGCGGTTATTTCACTTTTTGAGTACATGGTTCACCCATCTGTCTTGTCTACTTCAAAGTGCTTGTAAGACATTCTCTGTGTGTCGTGTCATAGTTTACTGAGTAGTGAGAGTCCTATCACCAAACAGAAGGCTTCCTATTCATAGTGTACTTACCTTGCTACAATTGACAGTTCAGAGTCCTTCCCACTTTTAAGTGTTTCTGCTCCTATTGTTTAGAAACAAAATCATATTGTCCCCAGTGCACTATTGCATGTTTTGAAGTCTGGCCCCAGAAGGAAGCATGGGAGTTGCTTTGTTTCTTTCTGCTAGTGACTGTAGCTCATCACCACGTTTGGGGCATTGAGTTTCATCTCAATTGGTTCAGCTTCTTCCTGCTAATATTCAATGCTGGATTGGGAACCAAAAGCAGCCCAGGGAATATATGTTCTAACCAGCCACAGTCCCTTCCTTTCTCTTTCTTTCCATTCATGTTAATGTTTTCACTTTCTCTCTCTCTTTCTCTCTCTCTCTCTCGCTCTATCTATCCTTCTGACAGACAGAGGAAATGGATGCTGACGGGTAAAAAACAGCATTCAGTGGCTTCAGCCCCAAGGAAATACCCAATGGAATAAATGACCAGTCCGGCCCTGCTAGTACTGTAGTAGTGAAAATGTGTGTGTGAGTTTGAGATTTAAAAATCTATACTGTGATATCCCTAGAGTGAGCAAGATAGTGATCCAGTGTGTGGGTGACTGAGTGAGTATATTTATAAAGTGCTTTCCTCAGTATAATCTCACTCTAGGCACTGATCAGCACAAGTGAGTGAAAAGGTGGGCTGTCTATTCTAGTGGGTGATACAACCATGCTCACCGTGGTACCCCTCCAATCTTGAAACTTACCCTCTAATTTTCCTGTTTCCTCTTTGCTGTACTGCCCACTGCTTTATTTGTGCCTTTGCAGGTGTGGTGCATGACATGACTGGCACCTATGCATTTTATTCATGCATGTGGCTAATCGCTGACCTTGGAAGAGAGTTATTCTACATTCACTATTACTTCCCACAGATAGTCCTAAAGAGGTTAAGTTGGGGCTATTGGTCTTCTCATACTTTATGCAGCCTGACCTATGCTTTCCACGCCACTTATTGTTTTCACTCCTGTTAAATGATACAGTCTGTATCCTAAGTAAGATATTTTGGACTAATTATTACTGTTGTTATAACACTTTATGCAGAGTGTTCCCCATGAAATTCCCTCACTTAAGACCGCCTGTACCTATTTATTAATTTTAAGCATGTACCAAAGTGTTCATTTTGTAAACACTGCCAAGACGCTTCCACATCAAATCCTCCTTTCCTGCTTTGTTTGATTGATGTTAATCCCTGCCAAGTACTATCAAATCCCTCCATCCAGCCTGTTCAAACACCCAACTTCCTGCACTTAACCACATCCTATTTGTGTAGACACTGCATCAAGCCTCTCAAGCTTTCCAGTATATCAAATAAATTCATTTTTAATCACAATTAATCATTTGCAGGTCCACACGTTAGTCTACAGTTTGTATCAATGTTATTCGCAAGTTAGCCATCAATTGGACAAACAATTTTTTTAGTAATCAGATACTATGCTGTGGTCATGTCTACTCTTTGGTAGTTGTTTTTCAATCAGTGTATCCCTCTTGCCTTGTATTTAAATGTATTACATGAGTACGTATGAAGAATGCTCGCAGACTAGTATACATACTTGTACATACTTGTATATTCTCCACAAGTGCACAAACATATTATTTCATTGTTCTTCAATTTAAATGTGTGTAGAGTTGCATCAGCACCTTTTAATGCCATTAATTATATATTTGTATAAATAGATCCCCTAGAGCCACTAGCGTGAATTACTGGATTATGAGTCCAAGAAATTCACTGCTGTGATTTAGGAGCAGGAACCCAGTAACAGGAAGTTCAGGATTCTCTGGCTGTGCTCTCTGACAGCATGTCACTGAAGCACTGGAGGGCAGGTTTCTGAAGGTGAGGGAAGAGAAAACAGAAAGAGTTGTGGATGGCAGAACACCATGTATTTTGTTTTGTTTTTACATTTGGGAAAAGGAGGAAGGCCATGATATTTTTGGCTCTCCCATTTACTGCTTTGCTCCTGATTCAACTGATACCCAGCGGCAAATGATTTTGGGGGCCATACATAACATAAAAATATAGATGATTAAATTGTGAATAATGGTATTTATTTCACCTCAGTATTCTGAGTGACATCATAGACAACTCAAACTTAACTAAGCAGAATTCCTTATTGAAAACCATCTCCGTTATTAACTATTACCCAACTATAATTCTATACATTAGCTCATTGAGTAGGGGCGACCAAGCAGGCGCTCATGGCAGTCGGCTTGTAAAACAACAAATGTACATTGATTGGAAGATACTGGTGTGAAAAACTTCCTTCAATTATGTGTCTCACAAGGTCAATTTTGTCTCCTGTACTATTCATGTGTTTGAGTAGATAGTGGTACATCACATTGCAAACCACGTTACATTCATTTAAATCCTTTTTGATGACTTCTGACTATACCTAAGGAAGTCTTATCAACCCTCCCTCCCTCATCTCACAGAAGGAATGTTAGAAAATATTGTGTGGCATGGATGGCCAAACGATTCCCAAAGAAGGCAATTTACATCACATTTATTACCATAAGCCTTGTGGCACATTTACTAAACAGTCATGCTATGTAGGACAGAAAGGAAAGTTGCTGAAAGAGATGGAGCAGTAATGCTCCATATTTGAAAAGATATGGAGTATTTATGCTCTCTTCATGCGCTGGTGCACTGTGTGCAGCCTAGCGCCAACGCAGGTACCCTTGCACCATAGTGCAAGAGGGCTTGTGTTACAGGAAGGAATGTTTTTGTGCAGGAAGGTGTTCCTTCAAGGCATTTTCCTCTTACAAGGTGTGCTGCAGAATACAGCACATGCGAAAAGAGAAAATAAGGAGGAACACTAAAGATATTTCTTCATGTTACATCTCACTTGAGAAGGCATAGCATGTTTAAGAATTTCCATGCTTACCAGTCTTTGTAAATCTGGGAATGCGCCGAAATCCATGGGTGGATGCATGAAAACGCCGATGCTCCACACATGGAATGCCTCTCATGCAGAAATGTAACATAATGCAGCACAAGCAGCTGCCTTGCGTTACATTCCGTAACAAAGCAATGCAAATAAGGCAGTGTGTGGGTTTGTAAATATTACTGAAGCCTTTGCCTTGTCGTTGGTCACATTGCGTGACACAGGGACAACACAAAAGCTTCATAAATATAGGTACCTGATTTTTGACCAGATATACCTGCCCAAAAAGCATGGTTCTTTCCAAACTACAATCTGACTAATTCAACTCAACTTTTCTAATTGCACTTATAAACAGGGGCTAGGTCACATGGTGTGTGCTACTTCTTGCACAAAAATAAATATATACATATCTATATCAAAAATAATAATTTTTATCATACTTTCATTAAACATTAAAAATACCAACAAAAAAGTGTAAGTATTTAGAATAATTTACAGCAAAATAACATTGAAGGCATGAAGGTGGTTTGTATTTAAATTGGGCGCTCAGGTCAGCACACCATTGCCCAATGTATGCACAGTAAGAGGCATATTTCAAGGGTGTTGGTTTGTGATTGCACAACGGAAGAGGGTGCAGGCCGACATAATACCTGTAATGAGACTTACAAAGCCACGTAAGGTCACCTTGCATGGCCCTGCGGTGCTTGGTAAATCTGGAGTAATGCAAGGCAGCGCAAGTCGCTGCCTTGCCTTACTCTGCCCCAGGGAGGCTTTCCATGGGTGGAGCACAGGTGTTCCTACGCATCCACCCATGGATTTTGAAGCATTCCCAGATTTACCTATACTGGTAGACCAAGGAAGGCGTCAGAATGCTACACCTACCCATGGGAGGCGTAGTGAGGAGAACTGTCTTTTTTTCTCAGAGTTATTTCCTTTTCCTACACGTGCTGCGTTCTACAGCACACTTAGAATTAGGAAAAAGCCTCATAGGATTGGAACGCAATGCAGGCAACATTGCACTATGGTGCAAGGGTGCCTGCGTTGGCGCTAAGCAGCAGTTTGTGTGCCAGTTCAGGCAGAGAGCAGGAATGATTCATAGCAGTGAATAGTGACAAGTGCAAAATATCTCCACCATCTTTGCAATGTAGATAATCTTGAACAGAGGCTTTACCTGTCTGCAGCGCATACATTAACATTTACTTGCTAGCACCTAACCCGCACACACAACAGCTTGGAAATATGGGGCGGTATCCCCTGCTCTGTATTTCCGATTTCTTTAAGGTGGTAATGCATGTGCTGGAGACAGTGTAGTTTCAGCCAACATGTGTGTATGGGTCCATTCTTTATCTGTGCAAGGGCTCTGAAGACATTCACAATGGTGCCCCTGGAAGGCACATTTGCTGAATTATTTTCTCTGCTATGCACATTGTTTTCCTGTAAGTTGCATTGGGCATTGACACTTTTAAAATGTTTTCTGAACTACGATGATAGCACAGTATTGTGTTCATGCATTCGCTCTTCAGTCCATTAAAGTGCGCCTTATTTCAAGCTCATTATTGGCACTTCACATTTTCTCAGGAATCTCATTTGAATTTCCCATGATGCAGCACAAATCCTGCCACCCATCGTCTTCCCGGTTCTGTTCCCGGCATCCTCTATAGCCCTCCTCTCCGCCGTGTGAGTGATTTTTGCATCCGCGTCCATGATCCATTGTGATGTTCATAATTAGGAAAGTGTCCTTTGATCGCATGTGTCACAATATTTAAACTTCGTGACCGCGCAGCCCAACATGTAAGCATGAACTTCTAAAACCGGGCCCTAATCCAATTCCATTCACAACACAGGGGTCTCTTCAGGTCACTTCACTAAACCTCTGCAGTCGCAACCACTCTGTCAGGCTTGTCTCTGCCCTGCTTTGAACTGGGAAGCAACAGGGCTTTGCTAAAGCAGATCAGCGTGTGTAGGCCGAGCACGCATGCCCCTTAGCGCTCGCTCGCGCTGCGCAGAATGCTGGCTTGTCATCGCCATGTCATCTCTCCAATTGTTTCCGGAACAAAAACATCCAGAATCTATTTGTCTCCTTACAATTTTTTTGTTTCGTTATCCTCAATTACCAAGAAAATATTCTTTACACATGCCAAAAGGTCTGAATATGCACATTGTCCTGGTGCTGGTAAAATTACGTCATCCTTTGCAATGGTCAAAGTAAAAGCAACATTTGTACTGACTGACCCGTGCACAAACAGTTTCATTTGTTAATTGCCGAGCATTCCAAGGGTAGTCTACCATAGCCCAAGTGAGGCAAGGTTGCCCTGCACACATGAGAATCAAGCAATCCCCGGTTTGGCACAAGGTGTCTATGGGAAGTTGAGCTTGCTAGGGCCTAGGACAGGGTGTCCTATATGGTAATAAAGCTAACTCGCAAACCAAAGCAGAGTCAGGTTACACAAACACAACAGAATGGCACATTGCATTGAAGTTCTGGCTCTTAGCTTACAATTTTGCAAAGATCTCAGTTTGTCACATTCAAGGGAAATTAAACTTAAGTATATACTTGTAAAACATTAGAGTTTCACCTCTACCTCATCAATGTGCACACATATCACAACATCTTATTGGTGACTTTTTATTGAAAAGTTTGTGTACACATCAGCAAAAATTAGCTGCATCTCTGCACGCTACAGTATTTATATCATGTAAAATGTACATCTTGGATCACTTTGCATTTTACCTCCACAATAACATTACTGAAAACACATCAGCAAACAACAGAATTGGCTTTTCCTTGTTGAAGTTAAAAGAGTTTTTCAGACTTTTGGTTTTGCCCAGGCCATGTCCATTAAAGTTAGCATAAAAGTTTTTCTTGTATGAAATTTCTATAACTCACACAATAGAGCGATGCACTAATTGTCTGTCGAAATCAGCATTTCCTGAGGTTTGACCCTGCATACACATAATGCCCTTGAGGTTAAAGGTTATGCCACGGGGAGAGCAAGCATGACATCGATTTGGGTCTTTCTATTTTCTAGGCTTTTATGACAAGAAGTGGCCTTTTCTTGCTATTGCTATAATGTGGCACTAATAAAGCGATCTTAAAATTTTTCAGCCATGGGTTGAAAAGAGGAGACATTTTAATTACTTTGCTAGACCAAAAACCAAACTGCCAAATCAGACACAACAAGAAATATTCAATCACAACTGTTGCAAATCCTTAGATTTATTAAAATGTGTTCAGCATAGTGTTGCTATCAGTGAAGCAATGCATGCAAGTCATCAACCTACAACATAAATAGTGCAATAGATGATGAAAATATGTCTCCAAAACAAAACAGTGGATTGGGTGACACAAACAACAATATCACGTGTTTTTGGGAGATTTCAAAGAATCTTCTAATTAACACGGGTAGGCACCTCATCGAGCACCACCACAATAACTTGTTCTTGTTTGTGCTTAAAGCCCTTTTATCTGGTGTGAGTTGTTTTAAGATGCACAAAAAGGTGGCACACCGCCATCTGCATGCTTTGCTAAACAGGCGTGCTGCTGCTAAGCATGTTTTTTTAAATTATGATGCAGGTGTCAAAGGTGAAGAAAATGCAGCAAAACATAGCAAAGGCATTAGGCATGGAGACATGTATTTAATGTTGGCCCTGAATTTACAATGTCGGCCCCCATTGGGAGTGAAGGTCTCAGACCAGTCTTCCTCATGGGTGCTTTGTGCTTGCTGCAGAACACGGCGGTGCTAGGTTAGTTAGGGGAAAGGAGCGGGTTTAGGTAAGGGTCTATAATTGTGTCAGAAGAAGAGTATCCAGCCTCTTCCTGACACCAAGCACCACCGGGAGGGGAGAGAAGAATTTTAGTAGCAGTTCTGTTTAAGAGAGGCCTACCTTGAGTGCCTGGATGATGCTAGCAGATTTTCTATGGCAGCACAGATAGTGAGGAGGACTGGACTGCGCTCATCATGCTGGGTACGGCAGGTAAGGCCAACCTTTTCAGGCCTGAAGGGCTTTACCAGGCCCGGGTCGAGATGCAGCACCCGACACGTTCCACGTCGGGTGGGGTAGCTGCGGTTGTAGCAGCTTGCCTCTCCGAGCCGCTCTACCAGTAAATTATCGGTGGTCCGTGGCAGGTGCACGAAGTGCCCTGAGGGTGGGAGTAAGGACAGGGGCAGGAAGAAGAGCCTCCCAGCGAGTCTCCCATCGCCCACAGAACCAGCAAATTTGCCTGAGGGTGGGGGGGCAGAGCCTGCTAATGCGGAGGCCACACATTACCGCACTTCGCACAGAGGACAGAAAAAGGCCCTGGAACTCCCAGGGGGAGATGGGCCTGTAGACCTCTCGGCAAGGACCCCCATGTGAAACATAATGGACAGATGGCTGAGCCCTTGGGCCCTGTGGTAAAGATATGCAAGTCGGCCACACCTGGGCTGCGGGTGGAGGGGCCTGGGTGAGAGGGGGCATTCAATACCATGAACGAGGGACAACTTACCCAGTCGAGGAAAGGGGACCTTCGGCCCCCAGGGACCCCCATGCTAATAAGTGGCAGGGAAAAGACTTAAAGGCACGTATTCATGAGCAGCACCTGTTAATTCAAGAGACGGAGGAGTAGGAGTACTGGGAACAGATGTGTGAGGCCAGGGAGAGGACGGCCACCCTTGTCCCTGTGGGGGGGGATTCTCAAAGTGTTGACACCCAGATGGAGACCAAAGGGCCACAGTACAAGGGACAGTGGGTGTGGACCTCGAGGACTTCGAACAGGAGGGAGGTAGGGCGGGAGCCAGTGCAGCTCATGGGCCTAGTGATGTGAGGGACCTCCAAGGTTGGAGCAGCCTGGTAGGGGAAGGAGGCACAAGACCAGCGGCAGAGCCTGGTAGAAAGGTGGTGATGCCAGCGGGCGCATGGCAGCCCCAGGATGTTGGCCTGAAGCAGCAGGGGGGTCAACTGCAGCCTTCCCTCCGTTGAGGGCTTGCGCACAAGGAGTCACACCAGATGATCATTCATTTCAGTTTGGAGAATCGGTTCAATGGCAGAAATGAGTGGTGCAGGAGCCTGTGTGTGAGGAGCCAGTGGGTGATGCAGAGCTGATTCTTGACTATGGGGATAACAGTGATGAATGGGAGGAAGGGGAGGTGTGAGACGATAGTGGGGAGTCCGTGGAGAGGCCTGGGAAGATGGAGAGGACAACCAGCAAAGTTGGGGTTTTTCACTTGTCAAGTGCGGCCAAGGGGAGCGCCAAGCCTACTCGGCACTGGAGCAGCGGAGGACAGCGTGAAGAAAAGGCAGTGGGCAGTGAAGTATTGCCAGGTAAAGGTGATTGGTGGGCAGCATTGGTTGTGGGGGCTGCTGGTCCAAAGTGTAAGACCACCATCCCCACCATTGTGGGGATGGTGTGGTGGATTTCTGGCAGACCGTGCTGACAGACGCAGTGGTGGCACCGGGGGATATAAAAAGCAGGTGGTGTGTGCCAGGGTCCAAACAGACGGTATAGTAGAGGGAGAAGGGAAGGATGACACGGAGGATAAACATGAGAAGAGGCTGCCTTATTTGGGATTGGCAATGCCCTTGGGGTCCCATTTGTCAGGAAAAAACAAGAATAGGATTAGGCTGCATGAATATGTAAATGTTTTCAAACTCCTTTTCAGGCCAAGGAGAGATCCAAAGAAGAAGAGTGGAAGTTGACCAGGAGACCGAGGGTGCCCATAAACATGGAAAATTGGACCTCAGCCTTCTTGATTTATGCTAGCAAATATTGTGGGCGTCATTTAGATATGGCGATTGCACAGCTGAAGTACATGGACATTATTCGCAAGGGCAGATGCATTTTGAGGGCTCTGCCTTGCTGAGCTATGACAAGGAATTTAGAGCCAGGGTCTGCCTCAATCTGGATAAGCCATGGGGGGAGGTGGATTCAGAGCTTTGGCTGCAGTAGATGCTATCTGCTCAATCCTCGGCTTCAACGCATACAGCCAGTGGCCTACCTGTGATGTACCAGCCATGTCAGCTCTCTCCCGCTACACAGGGAGTGGGATATGCACAGATGCCATCTGGACCCACCACTGGGGTGCACTGGAACTTTAACAAGGGGTTCTGCCTCCGGGATCCCTGTAAGTTTAAACATGAATGTTCCAAGTGTGGAGGACCCCACCCCATCACACAATGTTTCACTCTGGCTAGGCCCGTGGAGCAGTGGAAGGCCGCTAGAGGCCAAAGGCAGTCTGAAGCTAAGTGCCCCTACCCCAGTTAAAATGAAGGACTTGGTACCTTGGCTCTCTGTTTACCCTGACAGGAAGGCAGCTTTGCGTTTGAAGTGGGGTTTCACTGAAGGGTTTCGGATGGGGTACCAGGGTCTGAGGGGGTGTAGGTGGGCAGACAATTTGAAGTCAGGTAGGGAACTTCCTCAAGTGGTAGCAGGGAAACTGGACAAAGACAGGGTAGGATCGCGGGTCCATTTTTTGAGTGGCCCTTGGCAGATTTGATTATTTCTTCATTGGGAGTGGAACCCAAGAATCAGCAGGGAGAGGTCAGGATGATTCACCACCTATCTTGCTGGAGGGTGGTTCTGTCAATGATTTTATTGCGGTGGAGGTGTATGCCTCTGTAGATGATGCCATCTGCAGAGGTGTGGGCGGGGGGCAGAAATGGTGATGTGTAATGTCAAGTCCGCTTTTCGTTTGCTGCTCATTCATCCTGCTGATTTCTCTATGCTTGGAATGCAATTTAGGGGTGCCATCTCTATGGATAAAATGATGTTGATGGGTTGTGCCATTTCTTGTGCCTTGTTCAAGCTCTTCCATACATTTTTGCCGTGGGGTTTCAGCAGAAGCAGTGGCCATTATGGGGTGTATCATTACCTTGATGATTTTTTGTTCGTTGCAACACAAGAGTCCAGGAGTTGCACCATTTTAAGGCTTTAGCACATGATTGAGAAGACGGAGGAGCCTAGTGTTGTGCTGATGTTCCAGGGCATTGAGCTGGACTCAGTGAGGTGGGTGGCTTGTCTGTCGCAGAGGAAAGTGGATGAGATCGAGGTTTTTCTGTTGCATGTGACTGGGGAACGGATGATTGAGTTGAGGGCAGTGCAAAAATTAAATTGTTGGGCTTACTGAACTTTGTGTGCAGGGTGGTGAGAACAGGAAGGACTTTTGCAGGCTTCTCGACATGGCCATGTCGGCTGTGGTGCTGCTGCACCACAGGATGCGAATCTCCTTGGGTGTATGGGCGTACCTGTGTGTTTGGCAAACTTTCCTGGAGGAATTCAATGGTGTGTTCTTGGATGTTTTGGAGGAGAATATGGTGTGGCAGGTCTAGATATTCTCGGATGCGGCCAAGGCTCTGGTTTTTGGTCTTTTCTGGGATGGGAGATGGTATGTGGAAAAGTGGCCACCGCTTTGGTTGAGTCAAGGACGAAGCATTGCCTTTTTGGAGTTCCCACTTTTGGTAGCCCTGGCAGTTTGGGGAAATGAGTTGAGGAACAGGACAGTTCTTTTCCATATGGACAAAATGACTAGTGGATCTGGTGAAACGGTAATCAGTGAGGGACTTGAGGGTGTTGCGTCTGTTAAGGATGTTCATATTGGTGTGCTTGCGGCTTAATGTGGTGTTCAGGGCAAAGCATGTGCCGGGGGCCAGCATTGATATAGCTGATTCCTTGTCTCGTTCGCAGTATCATTGCTTTTGCCATCTGGTGCCAGGAGTGGAGAAGTTCAAGATAGAATTGCCGGTGGACATCTGGGCCTGGGGAGAGTGAGAGTTGTTGGACTGGTCGAGAGGTCATTGGCAGAGTCCACCAGAAGGAGTTATAGGCTGGCATGGAGCGAATTTTGGGAGGTTTCGGGCCGTTCTTCGGAGCTGATGCACCTTGAGCTATAGGACACTGTGCAGGAAGTTCTGAGTTTTTTCTACTTTGCATTGATAAAGGTTTTTTGCCTACGACTATTGCTGGCAAGTTGGCCGGGGTTTTTTCTATGGCAAGCTGTATTTGGGGTTTGACCCTGCCAAATATGGGATTCTTTGAAAGGTCTTAAAGGGGGTGAGACAGGGAGTGGGGTATAGGGAGGGTGGCATTACGGTAAGATATCACAAGCGAGCTATTGCAGGATTTGTTGGCGGTTTTGCCGCTGTTTTGTTATGATGTAATGTAATGTAAATATGATTTATAAAGCGCAACCCATGCCCAATGGCATCTTGGAGCTATAGAAGTCTGATCTGGGGCAGTAGCAGTAACCACTACGGGTTAAGCAAGAGGGTAGGGTGCTTTATCAATCCTATGTGAAAAGCCAGGTTTTTAAGGCTTTTATGAAGCTGAGTAGGGAAGGAGCTGTTTTTAGGTCGAGCATTCGAGAACTCTTGTATATACTTTAGTATATACTTATATGTGTATGTTCTTTGTGGGATCTGGAGATCAGCCGTAGGACTTGTCTGCTTCCGCTTAGGGACTTTTTTCTGTTCAACTGCCTCTATTTAACTTGATAGAAAACGACCAGCAGAGGTCAGTAAAATACCAGATTTGCTTTCTGCTTAGGGACTTTCTTTTTAAAAAAATTTCTGTCTGGCAACTGCCTCTATATAACTTTCCTGATAGAAAACGACCAGCAGAGGTCAATAAAAAGCCAGAATCACTTTAGCATTCTCTAGATTCCAGTCCATAGAAATTGTCTTCACAAATACCCGCAGACAATAATGTTTTTTTCAAATCTTGTATTTTCAGTGATATGACCACCGAAGACCCTACTTTTTATATTAAAAACAGAGCTTTGGACTATAAAATTTCCTGCTGAAAGGCAATATTTCTCTCCATGTGTTGCCATACCTGGTGTGTCACACAGTTTGGTGCTTACTTTCCCTCCATGTTAAAGAACATTAGATGTTTCAGCACCCAGGCTAAGGTGCAGCAAAGCTAAATACATATAAGGACCCAAAGGCGAGACCGATTGCATTGAAAATGCTTGTTAGAGTCAGTGGCAGACTGTTCCAGAGAATTGCAGTGGTCCTGTAAAAACCCTGCCCCTGAGGTGGCCTTTTTAAATGGGTGACCACCATGTTCCTGGCAGAACCTGAGCATAGTGCTGTTGCTGTCATGTAACAATTAAGTTTTCTCTTAAACTCGTCAGGCTCGAGTTCGTGCAGAGATTTAAATGCCAGACAGAGGGCTTTGAACTTGCATCGTTGTCTAACTGGCAACCAGTGCAGTTTTCTAATGGCTTCTCTTGCCGATTCATATTTGGGAATTTTAAAGATGAAACAGGCAGCAGTGTTTTGCAAAATCTGGAGTCTATTCAGAAGACCTGATGCAAGAGTAAGGTAGAGACTATTACAGCAGTCAATCCTTGTGAGGATCATAGCCATGGTCACTGTTTTTAAAAGTTCAGGGGGCAGGAATTTTTTGATCTTTTTTATCAACCTTATAGCGCAAAAGGATGCAGATGTAATTTTGTTGAACTGCTCTTTGAATTTCAGTTCACTGTCTACCATGAATCCAAGGTTCTTTACCTTGGTGAGGATGTGGGCAGTGAGTCCAGCTCTGGTGGCCACCAATCCGGTGTCCAGAGAGGGGGTTTACTGCCGAAGATGATGACCCCAGTCTTTGAGGCATTTAGCTTCAGGCAATTGCAATCCACCCAGTTGCTCACCTTGCTCATTCATAAGCTGTAGGCCTCACCTGGGTTGTTTTCACAGTTAGCCAGTGACACCAAAATGTGGGAGTCATCCACATACGATGCTAAGGTAAAACCGGCGTCTTTGATAATTGACGCAAGTGGCTTAACATAAAGGTTAAAAAGTGTTGGGTTCAGTGCCGATCCTTGTGGAACTCTGCAGGGCAGGGATAACTGCCTGGAAACGAAATTGCCCATTGCCACGTTTTGTTTTCGATTAGTCAGAAACAATTTCAGGAGATCTATCACTGTGCCTATTATCCCAAGGTCTTGCATATGGTCTAGTAAGATCTCATGGCTGACAGTATCAAAGGCCGCGGAGAGATCAAGCAAGATCAACGCCGCCGTCCCCTCTCTGTCAAGAGCTTCTCGTATATCTTCAGTTGCTACGATTAGGGCAGACTCTGTTCAATGATTTTTTCTAAATCCATGTTGTGTGATGTTCAGCAGAAAGTTAACCTCTATGTATTCTGAGATCTGTTGATTCATAATTTTCTCAGCCAACTTAGCAGCAAAAGGTAGTCTCGAAATAGGGCGATAATTGTATGGTCCATAGCGTTCAGATTACATTTTTTTTTAAGTGGGAGAATTGAGGCTAGTTTCCACTGGGAGGGGAAATCCCTCTGGTAAACATATTGTTAAGGATTTGTCCCAAGTATTGTCCCACTTGAGCAGGTATCATGTGCATTATGCTGGGCGGGTAGGGATCTTTTGGTGCACCGGATTTAATTAGCGGAGTTAGGTCTATGAGTTGTTCCTCCGAGGGGGTTTTAAAGGTGGAGAAGCTGATTGTGCCATCTGGGTCAATTGGAGCTTGCTCATCCTGGTGATTAGCTACTTTTTTATGGCAAATTTGTTGTAAATATTAACAACTTTCTCTTGGGAAAAGCCTGCTAGCGTGTCACAAAAGTCATGATTTACTCCTGCATGACAGGAGCTAGTTGGTGTAACCAGCTTTTTTATTACAGAGAAAAGAGTTTTATTTTGCATCACAAGCAGCTTTATATGCTCCATTTGAGGTTGCAGTTTTTCGGCTCTGTATGAGCTAGATGTTTTTGGGGGACTTTCGGTTTTCTGAACTTTTGGGTACTGCTCGCCAAGGATGGATTTCTTTTATGATGAGGTCCCCAAAGTTTTGCCACACAGCTGAAAGCTTCATCAGAACCAACGCAGAGTGACACAAAGCCTAGCAAAGCAAAGCATAAAGGACATACGGTGCGACTCCCAGTGGGCCAAATGCGGTCCAGTGTGCAGGCTGTGCTCCATCACAGTGGGCCAAGACTTTTCTCTTTGTCCTGGTCCACTGCAACCAGATACAGTTGGTGTTTTCTGCTTCTTGGTGAGATTTTTACTTAAAAGTTTCAAATTAAATATCTCTAGTTGTACTCATTTGATTTTAGTTGTTCTGGTATCATTTTATTTATTAACATTTACTCTATTTTTCTTACTTTGTCTGGGATTTTTCTTGTGTGGTCTTTTCACATTATTGTTGCTTGTGTGCTGTCTAAATACTTTGCACTTTGCCTCTAAGTTAAACCTGATCGATTTTGTGCAAGTTAACAGAGGCTTAAGCACAGGTGACTTTTGTGGACCACACCGACATGGATTGATGTTGCTGCCTGAGTCGGGCTACTACCCGTTCAAATAATAACCCAATTTCTAAGCCACTCAATTGCCCCCTTGCATTACCCTCAAAGAATATGTAACGCAGCACACTCCCTTGGAGTGGGTTACATTACACCGCATCTGGTGACCTTTCCATGGGTGGAGTATGGGATTTTCCATGCATCTACCCATGCATTTTGGTGCATTCCCAGATTTGCTATAGCTAGTAAAGCTGGGAATGAGCAAAAATGCTACACCAGGCATAACAAGGAGAAATATCTTTATTTCTCCTCATTACTTCTTTCTATGAGTGATGATTTCTTCATCAAACATTGATAGAGGAAATTGTCTTGCAAGATTGTTTTTGTGCAGAAAGGTATCCCTTCTTTCACAAAAACAATTCTACCCATAATGTAGGCCCCCTTGCAGCATGGCCCAAGTGGGCCCGTGTTGGCACTAGACAGCCACACGTGTGCCATAGCTAGGATAGAGCTGAAGAGCACCATATCCTAGTAGATATGGCACTTTTCAGCTCTCTCCTGTTCATGCCCTGCAGCACAGCAACTTGTTTGCTATGCCGCATTGCATGAACGTTTGATAAATATGCCCCAAAGTCTTCTAGAAAAAGTGACCTTCTCCATAAAGGAATAAATGGGCATCATTTTCAAATGCTTAAACACCTACATAAATGCTCTCATTTTTGTATCTGGCAACACACCAACTTTAACATAATTTTCGTTAAAAGCCTCTAATAGCTTCAACAGAGTTCTATGAAGTTGTTGTCATGTTATAATCATTATTTTATTGTTCACATGAAAAAAAATATGAGGCTACAGAAATGGGTTGTCAATCATACAGCAGATAATACATCACCATTACTCATATAACTGATACAGTTGAAGACTGAGGGGTAATTATCCAACACATCAGAAGTTCTCCCAACTAGCATTGTACAGACTAACCAGTAAAACGTGCTGACACTGACCCGATTAATAATTAAGGTGTTCATTAGTACCTAGTCTACCCTTGATTACAGAATCAAATAATCATGTATCAAATAATACACTTTCCCATTCTTGTAGAACAAGGTACATAATATCAACCTAACTCCTTTCTATGATGATGTGTCCAATTCCAATTGAAAGATAGACCAGCGCTTGGTGACCAGCACATACTAAACCATGCATAATTTATCAATTCAACAGTGAAATCTAATAACCAATGAAATTACAAAACGTAGCAAAACAAGACAGAATCTGAGCAAGCATGAGCAAGATAGAAACATGAGTTAAATTAGAAGCAAGTTTGCAATTTTTCCGTGCAAAGGGGTTCAAGGGAATACAGTGCAGATTAAAATAATCTTAGCATGCTGGGGTGTCTTTCTTAGCAACAACCAATAATTGAAGATTGAGCCTTAGCAACTGTGGAGCCAATTCACAAAACCATTGAAGTAGAACTATAAGAGCACTACTTGACATTCTCATGAATGCCTTTGTGATTTGGCCCCAGACTCTTAAATCTCATCAGTATTAACCTTTTCACTCATTTCACACTGCATTTAGTCCAGCATCTCCTCTGGAACATTTATTAAATTGTAGTTGATAGAAGGATGATATTGAGGTATCGCCTCCATCCCTTCTACGTATTGAGCAAATACCACAATCCCTCAAAGCTCTTATGCAGGTACCGTGCGTTAACTAAAACTGTAGGCAATAAAAAAATCTGAACCCCAGGATCTGAAATTCCCTGCACAACTCTTTTGGAGGGTTTTAATATGTATTAGTTAAATAGCTGCCCCAAATGTTACAAATCACACTTTTTACCACTGCCATATACTGGAATCAATTAACAGTGAGGGTGGCAATGGATGGTGGCATGCAGGAAGTTAGGCTTTCGGATTTTATTTCACCATTCAGCATAAACAATAGTTCATTTAATTTGCTAAAACTACGATTTATAAAACTTTACCAAGTCATAACCCTTTTTTGTGAATTACATATAACACAAAAAGCAGTTACAATAGTTTGCAATCAGTAAATGTAAACTCCTGATAGCAGTACTTAAATATATCTTAAGCTCTAGGACAGTCTATGCTCTTTATTGGTGCAGGTGTAACACTAGAGCCCCTGTGAACGTTTTCTACCACCACTGTAAAGTACCAACACAAGAGACCCAACGTTCTGAAAATCCAGATGGTTAGTAAAGACGAAGATATCTAATAATCTATATAAACCAATATATGAACAATCAGATTGAATTTATCCACTGGGAAGGGGTTAATAATATTCCACCTTCTCATTTTCTTAATGCAAGTCTGAAGCAGTAACTCTTGGCTAGAAAAGTAAACTCAAGTTAGAGAGCTGGCTAGTGTACCCCTCAAATACATCATCTTCTCTTTCACCATATTTCCCAGCAAGTTATCATCCCAGGCAAAATAACTCACATCTGTTTCGGATTAAGTTTATTCCCAAAATGCTGCTGCCTCTGCAATTCTAATCATATTTGAGGGAGGCATGTTGAATGTCTTTACACAAGCATAATCATGCCTCATTCCCGATTTCCCAGCTTTGCATATTTCATTCAATTTGTTTTCATCAACTGCCCCTTTCTGCATACTTTTCACTCTTAAAAGATTAATTTGAGCAGAAAATGTCTAGAAGCTACCTGTGAAACTGGAATTGTACCCCGGCTGGGTATGATGCACTAATTAAACACACAAAAGGTGACGGGAGGAATGCTTGCAATTTGTCTAACCACTGGCACTCTGCCACTGACGCTCGGGGAAGCATCCCATCACATTGTTCTTTTGCTCATCATGAATGCCACCTCATTTTGGACCCAGCCTTATGCAAATCAGTCTTGACCCTGCTCCTCGTTGTAACAGTCCATCCTGAAATGTTAATACAGGTCTTCCCTGAACTGGAACACAAGCAACCCACAACTGTTTTTTCTCTAGTTATGGGCTCATCAGGCAGGTACAGTTTGGTTCCAGTGACACAGTGAGCATGGGATCCAGGTCTAGGTATACCCATGCCACTTAGGGCAGTACATGAAACACACGCAAAAGGCGATTAATCAGTCTTGATCTTGCTCCTCATGGGAACAGTCCAGCCCGAATAGAGGGAATGTGGTATTCCCACCTTCCTCATAATTCTTAATTTCACCGGGAACTGTTTCTGACCAAATCAGGATTTTCATATTCATGAGAATGAGGTCCATTATGCGCAACTCACAGGAATGTAATATCGTGGGGTTGTTGTGAAAAATTAGGTCGTTGGTTGAGGGGGTGTGCGCCCTTTTCAAGTCAGTAAATTAACCTGTTCCTAACCCTCTGGTAGCTTGGCACAAAAGCAGCCAGACTTAACTTAGAGGCAATGTGTAAAGTATTGATACAGCACTTAAACAATAATAAAGTGAAAACAGAACACAAGAACAATTCCAAACCAATTTGTAAACAGAGAACATTTTGATACATTATTTGACACCAAAATGATAAAAATCCAATCATTAGAACTGGAGATATGCAATCTAAAAAATGTAAGGTATGTATAGCACCTAAAAGCACAAACATGCAAGTCTGTGTGGAAGTCACCAGTACAGGCCGAACGCGATCGAGCGTGGGTCTGATACAGGGAACAGGTTAGTCCCACTAAGAAAGTTACCTACTAAAGTCCAGCTTGAAGAGTCCAGTGCATGGTGGAGGAGGCCAAAGAAGGGGTTGAGAGAGTGTCATGGGTGGTCATCGCTGTAGTGCAAAGCGCATGCCTCGTGTCGTGGACAGTTGCAGGTGTAGCTCAAATATTCCATTGAGCATTGCGGGCCTTCATTGCTGGAACTTAACACTGGCAGTCACCAGAACTGTCAATACTATAGTGGCAAGTATTAATCTTGGCAGTCGTCGCTCTAGGTCGGTTGGCATCCAGCGGAGGCAGTCACGAAGAGCCCAAAACTTAAGGATTTCTCATTTTCTTCAAGGTGGAGCGAAACAGATGGCACTTCAAGGGTCCAGGACCTGGAAGGCACCTCCTGGATATAAGGAACTCGTGCCAGCAGTCAGGAGGGCGGCTCAGGTGCAGGTCCAGTCAGGTCCAGTGCAGCATTTCAGCTGGGCAGTTGCTGTGTCCCTGTAACTCAGAAGAGTAGACCAGCCAATTAGCCCTTGAAGTCTCTCAGGTATCCTGGGATGAAGAGTTCAGGTCCACTTTTCATTCTCAGACAGCAGGGCAGGCCTCGAGCAGCAGGGTAGTTCTCTGGCAGCAGGGTAGTACTTCTCCTGTAGCATCCACAGGTACATGAATGGATTGAAGAGTAGGTCTGGAGGCCCACTATTCATACCTGATGCTAACTTTGAAATAGGAGAAGTTTATGTGGTTTTCCCCCCACAGAGGTGTTTGGAATTTCCTTCCTCCCTGTCCTAGTCCTAGTGAGTCTGCAGTCATGATAGGCGAGTGTGAAGTTCTTTGTGCGTAAGCTGAGACAGTGTATTTGAAGTGCAGGTAGGGTTATGCACAGTTCCACCCTTCATACTGCCTTGGATGGCCTATCCTGACAACATCCAGACCCTCTATAGTGTGGCTGTCTCGGAGTAATACACAAAGGCCAAATGCCAACTTCACCCAGTTATATAAACCAGGACAGAGGCAGCAGGCACCAAATGGTTAGGACAAGAAAATGCCCACATTCTAAAAGTGTCATTTTCAGATTTGTGACTTTAAATCCAACTTTGCCATTAAAGATGGTTTTAGATACAATTCCTCAGATAGCAACAAATATTATTGCATACCTGAACGGACCAATCGACCCCCAGGTCATGTTCCCAATCTAATTCTACTTTAGTTTTGTCTCTAAAAGGGATCAATTTACATAGGTAGGTATAGATTGTTGAAGCTTTGGGTCTTAGACTCAAAAATGTTTGAGAGGCAATAGGAGTAATATTCGATTGATTGAAGGATGGGGCGGGATTCTGAGCGGCTACAGTCAGAGCTTGTTGTAGCAGAAGATATTTATTAAAAAATGAAGCAGGAAAGTTAAAAACAATTTTAGCTTGGGCAAAAGGAAGAATGTTATCATTCTGAAATAGCTGATGAACCCAAATGAGGCTCTTTTGTCTCCATGACTTCCAATAGATGGGTTTGCCTTTAATTGTTATGCGATGATTATGCCAAGCGGAGGATTGAAGAAGTGAATTCATATTGGAGTAGTTGTCTAATAAAAGCGAATCCAATAATCTATGAGTGTGCTTAACAATGGGGGTAGAAAGATAGCTTCTGAGGTTTCCGGGTGAATGAAAGGTATTCTAGAAAGGAAAAAGGGGCGATATATGACTGCTCAAGTGTCACCCAAAGGTGGGAATGTGATGATGGATTGGTGAGCCAATGGGAAGGTTGACGCTAGTTAAAAGCCTTATGATAAGTGAACTCCACCTTCTGTTTTAGGACGAATAAGCTTTGCCAGTGACATACGAGCTTTCCTATTACTCCAGAGAAAGGACGACAACAAAGAGTTAATCTTTTTGAAATACTTTTGGGGTATGGTGACAGGAATATTAGACATTGTAAACAGGACGATCAGGGATAGCATCATTTTTATTGTATCTAACCGCCCCCACCAGGACAGGTATAAGGGATGCCATTTGTCAATAAGGGAAGAAATCTTTGAACAGCATTTATCTAAGTTGATGGAGATTTATGATCGAATAGAAGAAGAGAAATACACTCCTAAGTACTTTATAGAATTAGTATTCTAATTGAAGTTGATGATTCAAAAGTCCTCTTTAAAAGTAAATTTAGTTAAAGGTAAGATTTTGCATTTATCGTTGTTCAATTTATAGCCTGAAACAGAAGAACAGGTCTCAGTCTCAGAAAGAAAAGCAGGTAGGGAAGAGATAGGATTAGATAGGAATAGTAGTATATCATCTGCATACACTGCCAATTTAACATGCAAGCTACCATACTTAAAACCTTGAAAATTTGAATTTTGACGAAGTTTACATAGAAAAGGTTCTAACACCAAATTAAACAAAAAGGGAGATAGGGGACAACCCTGTCGGACACCCCTGCCCAAATTAAAGTATGAAGAGGTAAGGCCATTAACAGATAAGGCTGCTTTAGGATTTGAGAATAGAAGAGAAATTAGATTGTTAATTTTAGGACCAAAGCCAAACCATTTAAGTGTCGAAAAAATGAATGGCCAGTTGACTCTGTTGAATGCCTTTTCTGCATCCAAAGCAATGGCAGTTAAAGATGAGAGGATTTTGAGAGAATATTGAAGAATAGGCGTGTATTATTTAGGGGTGGGCGGAATTTGCGTAGTCGCGAGCACGCAAAAGTTCAGCGAACACACAAAATTGCTTTTCCCGCCCAGTTGCGATGCTTTTTTCCTGTTTCCAAATGCTGTTTGCGTGGTCTGGGAGAAATATCTCGCGAACACACATTTTGAAAGCGCGAACAAGCAAAAAATTTCACGAAGCCACGGATCAAGGAATTTTTGCCAATTTTGCGTTCTCCGTGGAACGCTAAATTACCCAAATTTCACAAATTCCGTGAGCGGAACGGAATTTACTGCCCAGGCCTAGTATTATCAGGAAGGAAACGACCTTTCACAAAGCCTGATTGCTCTTTGCCTAGAAGGTCCGGAAGGAAGAGTTCTAATCGTAAGGCCAAGGATTTTGAGAACATTTAACAATCGATGTTTACCAATGAGATCGGTTTATAATTTTTACAGAAGTAGGGGTCTTTATTATCTTTGGGAATGAGGCAGATTAGGGCGTCTAAAAAAGAACCTGAAGCAATACTGGTTTGTAAGAATGAGGTCAAAAGTTTTTTTTTTTTTTTTAACAATTACAGACCTATATTTATTCACATTTACCTTCAGAAGCAAGTCTAATCAAAGCACAAGAGTGCTTGACGAACTTAGTAGTCCATACGCTGGTACTTTTCAGACTTTTTTTTTTTAATTTTTTCTTTTTTTTTTTATTTATGAAATTTTATTCGTGTATATCTTACACAATACAGAAAACAATGCAAATAGACAATAGCAAGACTTCAGTGCAATAAATGACACAAGTAGCAGTGGTACAGCGAACTTACATTGCTGCGATGACACAACCCCAATCAGCCCCGAAATGGCAGGTTCCGGGAGGCAGGCAGCAACCCCCAAAGTTAACCATGAGCAGGGAAATACATCAACCGCAAACCAGTCATCAGCCACTACTCAAGCGACAGCAGGTACGAGGTGAGTGGCCCCCAAATGTCTCTCGGCCTAGAGGCCGTCGGCAGCTCCTCCGCATAGCAGGTAAGCTGATCTCGGCAATATGCTAAGTCATGTAGCCATACGCTGGTCGTAGGAGTCAGTCGACTCTCCCAACAGAGAGAGATTCTCCGCTTAGCCATGAGCAGTGCAATGGAGACAAGCTTTTGATTAGCAGGGCGCACCTCAGCCCCCACTCCCAGCAGGCACAACCGTGGATGACAGTCCAGTGATTCTTCAATCATCAAGCCTAGCACTCTAATCACTTCACCCCAGTAAGCAAGTATCTTCGGACATTCCCATGCCAAGTGATAAAATCCTGCCCCAGGCGCCCCACATCGTTTACATGCATCAGATTGACGGAGCCCAATTTTACACAATTGCGCCGGTGTATAATACATCTGATGCAGATATTTAAAGTGCACCAAACGCAGGTTGCCATTCGGCGACAAGCGGCCCGTCAAGCTGCAACTATCCAGCCATTCATTCTCCGCAAGGGGCTCCGGGAGCACCATATTCCAATTGTCTAGGGCCGTCGTTCCCGCCAAGATCCCCTCGCTCTGGGATGCCTTATAGAGCCTGGTCACTAGCCGAGCCCTGGAGGTGGTCGTGTAAAGAAACTGCAGCGCCCCAAGAGCCGGTGGCTCAGAGGGAAAGTGCGGATTGAACACCCGCATGGCCGATCTCAGTCTAGCATATACAAAGCGCTGCATGGTCGTGACCTCACCGCGGGCCGCAAGGTCTGCTAGGGTCAGAAACTGACCTCCCGGGTACACATCCGCCATAGTGTTCAGTCCCATCCCCACCAGTGTGCGCAGCGTACCCGTTTCCTGGGACACCGAGAGATCCGAGTGATGGAGTAGCGGGATGTTTGGAGCATAGAGCGGTAACACACCCGCACGCCGCCCCAGAGCCTGCCAGGCGTCCGCAGTAGTCTGCACCGTATCAAACTACCCCCTCTCATACACCGTATACGTGTTTACAATCATCGCTTTGAGGGGTAGAGGATGGACCGCACCCGCCTCAACAGCCACGTGCGGAATGAAGGCAGGGTCATGCAGCCAGTAATAGGCGTACTGTGCCTGAGCACAGAGGTAATAGAGATAGAAGTCCGGCGCCGCAAAGCCACCCTGGGCATAAGGTAATGTAAGCGTTTCCCAGCGAAGGCGGGGCTTCTTCCCCCCCCACGCCAGCGTGATCAAGAGGGAGCGCAGAGTGCCGAAGAAAGACTTGCTAAGGCGCACCGGAACATTGCAAAAATAATAAAGAAAGCGTGGAAGCACTATCATTTTCATCAGGGCGATACGATCCGCGAAGGAGAACGGCAGCTTGATCCAACGAGCCACTTGGTCCTCCAGTTTGGCCACCGCCTTGCCAAAATTCGCCTGATTGTCCGTCTGCGAATCCCTGTGCAGCCAGACTCCTAAATATTTAACTTCTTCCAACCCCCACACCAACGGATATTCCATATCAAAAGGCCGGGTGCCATCAGTGAGAGACAGTATAGTGGATTTGGCCCAGTTGATTCCCAGACCAGAGAAGCGCTCAAATCGGATATATTCACGGATAAGCGGTGCTAGATGCAGTTCCGGTTTGCGCACATACAACACCATGTCGTCCGCATACATGGAAACCGCAAGCGGCCGCTGCAAAAATCGCAACGCCGACGCAGCGTGCCTCTGTCGTATTATACAAGCCAGGGGCTCCAGCACCAGCGCAAATAGCAGGGGCGACAGCGGGCAACCCTGCCGAGTACCCCGGCGGATCGCAAATTTCTCAGAAAGGTGCCCATTGATACGAACCCGGGCCTCCGGCTTAGTATACAGCAACCGAATCCAGTTTGTGAAGACAAAGGGGACGCCCATACGATGAAGGACTGTAATCATGTAGGACCACGCTATAGAGTCAAATGCCTTTGTGGCATCAAGTAGCACTGCCACTGCCGGAATTTCGGGCTTCAGCACATGCATTACTGCAAATATGGTGCGTAGGTTATGGGACGTGGAGCGAGCGGGAATAAATCCTGACTGGTCTGGGAGCACCATGTCCGGGAGCAAGAGTTGGAGCCTCGTGGCCAATACTTTTGCCAAAATGTTGACATCGGTATTCATTAGGGACAAGGGGCGGTACGAATCGCACTGCTCCGGCGGCTTGTCAGGTTTCAAAAGGGCGACCACCAGCGCCTCCCGAAGAGTCGGCGGCAAACATTGGGTCTCATACGCCTCCTCATAAAGCTGTAAAAGGCACGGCGCCAGCAGGTCAGCGAATGAGGTCAAAAGTTTGTGTAGCTTAGGGAGAAGAAGTTGGGAGACATGCAAAAGGAATTCGACAGTGAGGCCATCGGGACAGGGGGCTTTATCTTTCTTAAGAGAATGCAAAGCATTGTCTTATTCTGACAATGAAATGTTCAACTGTAATGATACAAAATCCAATTTAATATCGGAGGGTTTGTTAATGGAAGAAAGATAATTTACTATGGAGTCTTCTGTAGGGTTGGTTTCTGGTGTATATAAAGAAATATGAAATTCTGAGTCTTTAAATTTGTGTGTCCGTTGATCATCAAGGATTAAATCGATATTAAATTTGTTTTTTTTAACTTTGAGGTAATTAGCCAATAATTTGCCTGATTTGTTATTACCGCCATAAGGCTAAATCTGACTGATTTGGCAAACTTAAGCATATCATGATTTTTTTAAGCTACACCAAAAAAGAACTTGCAGGCTAGAAAATATATATCTTTTATTACGTTATTATTTTATAGTATTTTTCAAGCACTGAAATTATATTTTAACACATGGTACCTTTTCTACATGTGAAAACTCAGGCTGTCAAAAACGTAAACGTTTTCCTTCTCTAACTCCATAAGTTTTGTGACAATTTTGCAAGTGTCATGAGGTCCATGAAGGTTAAAAAAATTATATCAAAATGTCTCTGGGTAAACAATTATTTTCTCATCTTTTATTGCTCCTTAAAAGGTATACACTATTGTTTTCCTTGTAATTTCGGACTAATAGTCCATGTACAAGTAATTTGCCTGTACACCATAAATGTAAGTATTACTGCAGCCTTGAAAAAGTCTCATAGGCAAAACATGTCGGCTACTTTTGGATGGTCGATTACACCAATGTTAAAACAGACACAAGGGTAATTATAAACGCCATTTGGATTTTGGATTTTTGATTAATAGTTGGGTTTTTAAAAAATCAACCCACTAATTACTATCCTTTGTAATTAAGAAAAAGTTTTAGCAACCAATATTCAGATTTCTTAGGTAGTCTCAATCCAGTTTGGATCTCAGTCTTTGAACACCCACAGACAATGGGGTATTTTTAATTGATAGTTACTTCAACCTGTATGAGTTAATGTGGTGGTTCTAACACATTTAAACTGCGTGGATATCCACAGAATCACTCATGGAAGCTAGTGACCCCGGCAAACTGTTCAATGATCAAATGCTTGAGGAATTGTCATGCCCCTATAAAATCTCAATCTCCCCCTCAGTAGGAGACTAAATATTTGATCCCTCTAGTTACACAGATTTGCCTCTGGATTAGTCTTTTTGGTGAAGATTTTATATGTGTGATCACAAGTTTGATACTTGTTTCAAAGTACATAAACAAAGAATGCTTTCTCCTACAGGAAAAATAAGCAGCATTTTTCTCAGATTGCCAGTCCAAGACTATTCTGTATTTCAGAACAATGACAATATTTGCAACTGTGACCTTGCAATATAAAACGTTTAACACCCTTTGATCTTATAACCAGTGCCATAAATCTTTTGGGGCAGCCTTGCAGCTCATTCTTTATTTCATTGTGCCTTCATAATATCCTACAAGCCTAAGAATCCTTGCACACATGGATAGATAATTCACCTTCTAGTAAATATCCAAGATCATTAAGGACATGTCCTCTAAGAAGGCTGCAGGTGAAGACAGTTTCCTAATCAAGTTTTAAAATACATTGGACTCCAGCTCTCAGTTCTCTTTTATTCTTCACAAGGGTCGATTTATTAAGAGATCAATAGAACTGTTGTAGCTTTATTTCAAAAACCTGGGAAAGACCCCCTGGACTGTATAAACTAAGACCCCATTTCTCTTAAAAGTGAAATATTAAAACTCTCACAAACTTTCTTGCCAAAAGGATACACACTGCCATACCATTCATGACTCTCAGGTAAGCTTCTTAGTGGGTTATTCCTCAAGGGAAAATGTAAGTTGCTAGCTACATATGCTGTGGCAAGTAAGGGATGACTCTGGAAAGAAAGTAGCTAAATGTGAAGAAGGTGTTCGACCACATTGAGTGTGGAAACTTATTTTGTGCACTTGAGTATGCTTTGCTGGGCCTAAACTTCATCTACAATATAAATGCCTCTACTGTTAGAAAATGAGTTACTCGTTGACTGGGGTATGAGCTCTGGTCAAGCAGCAACTATAATCCAACCACTTGAGGAAAAAATGCTACAACACAAAAAGGACTTAGGGCCCAATGATCTCATAAACCTAAAACCCTCATCCAACAGAGGCACCAACAAAAAACATTCTAAATGTATTCTGCACTATCGCAGAGCAGCTGCATCAACAGATTCAAAATAATTAATGTTCTCCCTGTTCTCAACTTAGATGTTTCAATGTGTACCATCATGGCTCAGCTACAACTCTAAGGGCCTCATGTAGGTAGCCGAATACCGGTCGGTAACGGCCGATTTTCGGTAATTATACCGTTACCGACCGGTATTTTGGCTTTTGAGATGTAGGGGGCTCATTTCTGCATTCGGTAATTTACCGAATCGGTAAAATTACCGAATCGGTAATTTTACCGATTCGGTAAATTCCGAATACAGAAATGAGATGTAGGGGGAGTGTGTGTGTGTGTTTTGGAGTCGGTATTTACCACCAACTATTAGTTGGTGGTAAATAATGAATGGATGTGTTTAAGCGTTTTAAAGCGCTTAGAAGTGTGCAATGTGGCAGACATACATGCCCTTAGGGCATGTATGTGTGCCACATGTGCACACATGGCCGTCTCAGGGGTGCAACAGGGTGTCAATGTGACACCCTGCCACCCTTGCATGTGTTCCCCCCATTACCGAATCGGTATTTACCGATTCGGTAATGAGGCATACCTTCCCATCAATGGGAAGGTATGCCTCATTACCGAATCGGTAAATACCGATTCGGTAATTACCGAATTATTCCGAATCGGTAATATTTACCGACCAATTACCTACATATCATTTACCACTTCATAAATACCGAATCGGTAAAATTCGGTATTTATGAAGTGGTAAATGTGTCCCTACCTACATATGGCCCTAAATCTTTGATTAATACTCAATCCTACAGATGGATAGTTGGTTTGTAGCATTAAATCATAGAGATGCATTGAAATGCTAGGTGTACATAAATTCAAACATTTCTTTTGTCTCAAAATAGAAAAAAGTCATACCAACTCAAATCCAATTTTATTATATACCACTGACCTGAACAGAATTCCTTGAGGACTTTATGGAATGCATACCATAAAAAAGCTGAGCAGATGACAATTGTATTCTGAGATAACAAACTTGCTGCCAAAACTCTTGTATCTTTCTTTGAGGAAAACAATCTCACAAAATACTCAGGCAACTTACCCATAAGAAATATGCGTGATTATTACCACAGAAGGCATATTATCAAGTAGTCTGATTATCCACTTTTACTGTAATAAAAGGACAACTGAGACATCCTGTAACAAATTACAAAAACCTAAAAACTAAACGTAAAATCGTTTGTGATAAAAGCTCTCAATAAAAATGTGGCAAAACAACCACTCACTCAAGAAGTCTACAAATATGTTAATAATTTAACAACAATCTATAATAATCTATAACAACATTGCTGCGTTTACTTTTGAAGAAATAGACTGTCTCACACAAAAAAAGACCATAACGAAGTGAAATAAATCAATGAGAGGTTGTAGAATATTTGGCATCAAATGCAATCTATCCCCAATTTGAGCACTCTAAACTCTGCCATTCAAACCTCCAAAATATATCCGAAAAGTTAAATCCAACATTTTAACAAGAACTCAAGGGGAAGAATAGATTGAAAAGCTGTCTGACATGATCAACAGCATTGCTTAAACCACTTGACCAGATAGCATGACAACATGTCAAGGCAAATGTAAACAATTTGCCAAATTCATTTTTTAAAAGATCATGAAGGAAAGGAATGACTTATTGATGATACTGTTCAATACCATGAACACCCAGCCCAAAGGGCAATACAGAACTAAATGTGATTCATTCCAATCTTTCCCAGCCAGCACCCTGGAGTAAACTGTTAATCCTACATTGTTAATTTCATGTGTCATACCCTATCACGGTTTTCTTAACTAAGGAAAAGCTACTCATTTCTCTCATTAGAAAAAAAATCATCAACTTTACCCAGGAAAACTAAACCTTTCCTAATGTTTCAGAAAATGGCAAGTCAGACCCCTGTTTAAAAAAAATAATAATAATTTCCCAATATCAAAGAGCAAACTAATTTTAGACCTTTAAAAGATCTATGCTTTCTATGCAAGACAATAAAGAGTAGTGCTAACAACACACTAAACAACAAACCAATCAAAAAAATAACCTGCTAATCTCCTTCTAGCTTGTAATTGATGCTGTACTACAAATCCTTGAGCATGTAGAAACTTTCATATTGGCTCTTCTTGACCTTACAGAAGCATTTGACACAGTCAACCACAAGAACCTACTTAACACAAGTCAAAAAAGGATGAGAAATAATGACAACGTCTTAAAATGGATTATTTTATTATTATTGCAGAGTTTTATATAGCGCAAACTTGACCCGAATCAAATCAGGTATCAGAGCGCTTTACATAGCACCAGTTACGTTACATGAGGACACACATTAATTTTTTGTTAGGCACGGGGAGATTAAGTGATTAAACCTTTGTTTGTTTCCATACCATTGTCAAATCGATGTTTTCTGCATGGCAGGCGGTGCGAGTTTAGGCATGTATTTCCAACCTTCACTGGCAAATTTCAATGATTTGATGAGTTTCAGCTAGAGCCATTACTCATGATTTAACTGTTTTTTTCACAGAATTTCTCTTTTTTAAATGTCTTTTATTTTTAATTACAAATTTGCATGCAAAGGCCATGTGCAGTGGGGGTTATCTAGTGGGCCTGGCCTGTAGCTAGGCCCTATGATTAACCACCCATTCCTGTATGACCCACACTGCACATGGCAGGGTTGTCCTCAGGGCCTGGGCAGCAGCCAGGCTCTGTGCCCAGCCACCTTTCTCCACCCAACCCACATTGTGCATGTAATATAGCAATGTGCAGCATAGGTCATCTTCAGAGCCTTGCCCCTGTGGCTTAATATCACAGTGCTTAGGCACATAACAAAAAACACTCCATAATTCACTGACTAGTCACTGCTTTTACATATAAAAAGGAAATGGGGATAGATTTCAGAAGTTGATACTCTTGCAAGGGTTGATCCCATTTCCCACAATGCCCCCTTGAACATGTTCAACTTTCTATATTGGGACACAAATAATAAATTCAATCCTACTGGCTTTGACAGGATGTCATCACGTTCATAAAAGCAGAAATATATTCTTAGCAGTCAATGCAAACATAATTTAAATATGTGAAAATAGCGTAATGTTTGTAGGGCCAAGATCAATTAAAAGCAATCAATCACCAGTATACTTAGTAGTATCAACAAAGCCGTTCACTTTCCATATAACAAAATATCAAAAAGTGAAATAAATAAAGGTATGTTTAGGCTTAGTGTACTTAACTCCATGTATATGTACCTTGAAAGTATATATATTTTCAAGGTATATTTTTGTTGCACAATATTTGTGTGCTTGATAGTCTGACTTTTGATTTCATACCAACAGGGTTTGGAGAAAGCATTAGGGATCCCCGGGCGCAATTAAGATTCCTTGGCTTACATTCATTAAACACTGCCTTCTTCAGATAGGTTGTGCGGACCTATGGACATCCCCTACGGAGGCCACTGGGGCATCCGAAGCAATGATTAAGGGCATTTATTTGCAACATCCAGATGAATCCCTCTTAGGGCAATCCAGCTTAGGCACCCTTACAACGTCTGAACTTAATTTCAAAGACAAATACATTGTGAAAGATTTTCTGGATGAGATTGAACCTCCACTAACCAAGTCTCTCTATTTGAAATGTTCTATCAGGATCCTGCCACTTTATTCTTTTCCAACCAAATGGCACGGCATTCATAGGAGTCAGAAGGGTGTTGTTTTTTCTGCACCAAGGTTTTTGAAACTATGGAGCATGTCTTAATTTATTGCCCACATTATTTAGGCTGCAGAAGGAAATGTATTCTCCCGCTGTGTCACAATTTGGGAATAAGGAATTTTAGAGTGGTAATTAGGATCCTGAAAAGTGACACTAGGCAACCTGTAGTCTTAGCGGTTTCACACTTTTTGTTATGTATGTGGAGGGCTAGACACAAAAGAGTACAAGTGTAGTAGATCACCCTTGGTATATTACAGAAACTGATTTTCAAAGTTCTCCTAAGTTTTTAGTGCCCAGAGCATTGAACATATACTAGGCATTTGTTGAGAGGATATAGCCCCTTATGGGGACAATTTATTATGCACTTTATAATCACTATTTAGTTATTGGCCTGTCTATTTTGGGCTGGACTTGGTTTCCCCTGGTGAATTTTGCTATTGGGTATTTACGGTGTATTAAACCAAATAGTTAGGTAAATAAAAAAGGAAAGAAAGAAAGAAATAGAAAGATAGAAAGAAAGAAAGAAAGAAAGAAAGAAAGAAAGAAAGAAAGAAAGAAAGAAAGAAAGAAAGAAAGAAAGAAAGAAAGAAAGAAACAGAGAGCAGTCAGGTTTTTAATACAGCACATGGTATTGGAAGGCAGCCTGGTGCCCATGGTTCTACCAGCTGTTAAAGGCCCTCTACCTCAGTTATTGGCCCAAGCCACAAGAGAGTGTCAACATTTCTTGTTATTCAGTTAGGAACATTCTACCCTCAGTGGGAATTACAGACATTTTGCTTTTGGCTATATCAGTTGTTGAAGACACTCACTAAGGTGGTTAGTGTCTTCAACAACTGATATAGCCAAAAGCAAAATGTCTGTAATTCCCACTGAGGGTAGAATGTTCCTAACTGAATTACAAGAAATGTTGACACATTGGGGCAGAAAGTCTGTCAAGCCATTATTGGCATCTGCCACTAATTGAGCCCTATTCACAAAGGGAAAGTGAGACAAAAGTCTAACTTTATGACTTTCCGTGTTCACAAAGGGCATTTACTACTTATAAATGCCTTTTGTGAATAGTGAAAGTCGTAAAGTTAGACTTTTGGTATTTACAGGGGCATTTACAAGTAGTAAATGCCCTTTGGGGCACATGCATCAAGGAAGGCAATTGAGATTTCATAATTGCGATTATTAAGGAATCGCAATTATGGAATCGCAATTGCCTATGCATGTAGGTTTCGCTAAAATATTCCTACATATTCCTTAATTGCGAATAGCAAATTGCGATTCGCAAATAAGGAATAGCTTTCCATTCATTCCTATTGGCCTAGAGGCCCATAGGAATGAAAGGGAATCGCATGTGCAATTTGTGAGTACCAATTAGTACTCACATATTGCGCATGCAATTTCAAGGGTGCAAGGGGGCCAAAAGGCCACCCTGATGCACCCCCAAAATTGGCATGTGTGACACAAGTCACTCGTGCATTTTTCAAAGTTTTTGCAAATTACTATCAACTTGTAGTTGATGGTAATTAGTGTTTACTAAATGCGAAGTCGCATTTAGGAAAGGCTTGTTGCATTCCAAATAGGGATTCGCAATTTGCAATTTCCTAAATGCATTCACAATTTAGGTAATGGCAAATTTTACGATTACTAATTTTGGTAATTTGCATTTGGGTTGATGCATCCCAAATGCCAAAATACCGGACGCAAAGGGGCTGATTCTGTGAATCGGCCCGTTTGGGATCGGTGTTTTGGTTGATGCATGTGCCCCTTTGTGAATATTGAAAGATGTAAAGTTAGACTTTAGTCTCATTTTAACTTTGTGAATCGAGCCCATTGTCTTCAGTGAGGCTCCCACCATTGTAGAAATGTCTTGTAATGCTCTTAAATGATATTGTTCGGGGTCTTTTTGTAAGCAATAACATTGCAAGGAGAAAACCTGGGCCGCACATCTGAGTCATTAAGCCATACTAAAGGTGGGTTCAGCGTCCCCTGCTTGTGATGTTTACCATCTCTACTAGTCTGTTCCTGGGAAGCATGGGCCAAAGCATATACTGATGACCCATGCCTATTGTCTCATCACACTGTCATTCCTTCGTGCGCTGCAGATTCAGAACAAGAAACCAAGAACATGTTCAAGAGGAGCTCTTCCCTTTCTGCCATGTTATTTGATTGCAATTTACCAGCCGAGTCCTTGAGCATAAGAGAGCATTTTACTAGGAGTAGTTCTAGTCAACCCTGTTTTGTTAAGGAAGAGATGGGAAAGGTAACAAGCATTTGCAATGCAATAGGTCTCGCATTTATAAGAGTTTGAGCTATTGGCATTGTAAAATTACAATGCCTTTTATTTATGTTTTGGTTTTAAAACAAATAAAAGGCATTGTCATTTACAACGTCAGTATCATAAACTTGCATAAAAGCAGTGTGTGGAGTGCAGCAGTGTGTGGCGTGCAGCAGTGTGCGGCGTGCAGCAGTGTGTGGCGTGCAGCAGTGTGTGGCGTGCAGCAGTGTGTGGCGAGCAGCAGTGTGAGGCGTGCAGCAGTGTGTGGAGTGCAGCAGTGTGAGGCGTGGAGCAGTGTGTGGCGTGCAGCAGTGTGTGGCGTGCAGCGGCATGCAGCAGTGTGTGGCGTGCAGCACTGTGTGGCGTGCAGCAGTGTGTGGTGTGCAGCAGTGTGTGGCGTGCAGCAGTGTGTGGCGTGCAGCAGTGTGTGGCGTGCAGCAGTGTGTGGCAAGCAGCAGTGTGAGGCGTGCAGCAGTGTGTGGAGTGCAGCAGTGTGAGGCGTGGAGCAGTGTGTGGCGTGCAGCAGTGTGCGGCGTGCAGCAGTGTGCGGCGTGCAGCAGTGTGCGGCGTGCAGCAGTGTGTGGCGTGCAGCAGTGTGAGGCGTGCAGCAGCGTGCGGCGTGCAGCAGCGTGCGGCGAGCAGTAGTGTGAGGCGTGCAGCAGTGTGAGGCGTGCAGCAGTGTGCAGAGTGCAGCAGTGTGCAGAGTGCAGCAGTGTGCGGCGTGCAGCAGTGTGCGGCGTGCAGCAGTGTGCGGCGTGCAGCAGTGTGCAGCAGCGTGCGGCGTGCAGCAGCGTGCGGCGTGCAGCAGCGTGCGGCGAGCAGCAGTGTGAGGCGTGCAGCAGTGTGAGGCGTGCAGCAGTGTGCGGAGTGCAGCAGTGTGCGGCGTGCAGCAGTGTGCGGCGTGCAGCAGTGTGCAGCGTGCAGCAGTGTGCGGCGTGCAGCAGTGTGCAGCAGTGTGAGGCGTGCAGCAGCATGCGGCGTGCAGCAGCGTGCGGCGAGCAGCAGTGTGAGGCGTGCAGCAGTGTGAGGCGTGCAGCAGTGTGCGGAGTGCAGCAGTGTGCGGCGTGCAGCAGTGTGCGGCGTGCAGCAGTGTGCAGCATGCAGCAGTGTGCGGCGTGCAGCAGTGTGCAGCAGTGTGTGGCATGCAGCAGTGTGATGCGTGCAGCAGTGTGAGGCGTGCAGCAGTGTTTCGTGTAGCAGTGTGCGGCGTGCAGCAGTGTGCGGCGTGCAGCAGTGTGTGGCGAGCAGCAGTGTGAGGCGTGCAGCAGTGTGTGGAGTGCAGCAGTGTGAGGCGTGGAGCAGTGTGCGGCGTGCAGCAGTGTGCGGCGTGCAGCAGTGTGTGGCGTGCAGCAGTGTGAGGCGTGCAGCAGCGTGCGGCGTGCAGCTGGACAGAGCGGCGCCGGGCCTAGGAGACCGTGAGGCCCGGGAGGCACACAGCCCAGGAGACTCTGATCGGGCGGAGCGGTGAGCTGGTACTTCGCAGCCTGATCCTCCTGAGCTGTGACACTGAGGCGCTGGCACTCGCTGGGCTCTGCATCGGCGGGCCGGGGCCGGTGAGTTGGGCGGGCGCTGCACATGAGGCTGCAGTGAAGGGGCCAAACCAGAGACGCCAGCGCGGCACAGCCTTGGTCTGCCGGCCGGGGTCTAGTGTGGAAGTCAGCGGTTGCTGATATTTTTCCCCAAAAAAACATAACAAAACGAAGAAATCAAACAAGAAATGAAGACTGGCTGTGCGGTGAGGGCGCCCGAGCTGGACTGCGGCGGATTTCAAAATGATCAAAGTGCCAGCAAAGTGCCAGCAGCAAGGCCCGAGCGACCTGCGAGGAACGCGCGCGGCTGCAGGGATGGAACCGCCCGGGGAGCCCGGTCTCCGCGAGCTGAGGCGGCGCAGTGCGGGAAGGATCGCGGGTGTAGCGGGCTAATATGCTCCCCCTGCCGTGGCTGGAAGAAGGAAGCAGCGTGAATGCGGTGCTTGCAGCCTGCAGAGGTGCGACTCTAAAGGAGGGAAAATCCATGATGAAAATAAAATTAAAAAAGACCATTTTTGCAGTTGCTGCAGACAAATCATAGCATCAATAAACCTTGGCAGACTGCAGGTGAGATCGGGGTGCGCCTCAAGGTATTCGACTGTGCTCTTCGAAGTTTGCTGACCAAGTACCCTGTTGTTTTTCTCCCGCCCACACCAGTTCGGGTCAGACCTAAAGAAAAACAAGCGCTAGTAATGTTGCCAGTTGTGTGTGTGCTGGCAGAGGAGGCTGGGTCTGCGGCCGCGAAATTGAAAGTGATCGTGATCAAAGCGGCCGTGCGGCCGCGAAAGTGAAAGTAAGCGCGGCGCGCGCGCCCGCGCACATGCACTGTAGCTTTAGGCCACGGCAGCACTTTGTAAAGCCCAGATATAAAATGTCTCTTCGAGCCTTTGGCTCGCGAGACCTAAAAATGACAGGGGGCCGAGTCTTCCAAGGCACTCAGTGTAGAATATTTTCCTGCCCTCTGTGGGGGGACCATGCTAGTTAACAAATATTTTCAATTATTTCTCTCTTAAACATGTCATTAGTAGCTGCTAAAACACATAGGAGCGAATTCACAAAGTCTCTTTGTAGTACTATTTTACATACACTTACATGCCTTTATAAATTGACCCCAAAACATCTTAAGTGGGAATAAAATGAGAACATTTAGGAAATATACAATTAGTACAAATAGAAAACATTATGCTCTCTTTGCATTTTTATTAGTAGAGAGGTGGACATTTCAGGGCCAATTCACAAGATCATGTGAGAGCATGTAAAAGAGCACTACGTCCTATACTCATAAATGATTTTGTGCATCAAACACTTTTTTTAAAACTCACAATAAAACATCTTAGTGCTAAGCCACAAAGTACACTCCAGGCGTGTTTAGATTTTAGCCTGCAAATCTAAATTGTGTCAGACAATAAAAATATTATCTAACTACATGTCCTATATTTGCAATATAAAGGTAACGTGAACATTGCGACATATGGGAGCAATCTTCTAGGAAATCTCACAGGCCTTTTTGCAAAAGAGTACTTTAGTAGTACTACGTTCCATACACATACATTCTTTTTGTAAATCTCCCACTTTCCAATTTCCATTTTAGTCCGATTTTAGATGTTGGGGCTACTTCACATAGGCACATAGTGTATGAAAAAGATTTCTACCATAGAAAAAGCATTTCTGAATGGGCCCTATCATATATAGTTAGTAAGCAGGTTGTCAATGGTAACCACATTCAGGAAACACCGGAGAGACCTAAAAAAGGGTTTGCAAACCATATCAGTCTTGATCAATTATCTTGCCAAATATATTTTATTTTGGTGAATTTGCCCCTGGTTTTACCCCAAAAATATTTTGTTGTAAAGTCCCTGTTCCTTCTACCTGATGTTTAAATTCCAGTAGGTTTTGAACAATGTTGTTTGTTGAATGTGCTTTAAGGTTCACATTTGCATCCACATGTCACAAAAGGGTTTTGCAGGTTCCCTTTCCAAACCCAGAAGAGTGTTGGGAAGAGCAACATTATGTTAACATAGGCACATTCACAGAGGAATATATACGTTTAGTACGCATGCTTTACATCGCATTCTAGTTTGTGCAACTGCAAGGAAGGTGTGGGTTTGTAAAACCAACACCTTCTGCCCCCTACAGCACGACGTTGTAACGACTTTCAATGTAATGGTTCGCGTTGTAACCACACTGCCGTTGTAACAACCGCGTTGTAATGGCATGCGATGTAAAGCATGCGATCTAAAGGCTATTTCCCTACATAGAGCAACATGCTCCATTTCCATGTTTTGAGCCACTATCATTTTGATTAAGGACATCCTATTACTTTTTGAGAACTTTAATACCCCCCCCCAAAAATTTGAAAGGCTTTTCTTGATAATGGTTGCATGATTATGGCTTGGTTATTCAACCGCAAATGATTGCAATCCCTGAGCTTTTGCATTTCAAATACTGGTGGCTGCTCAGTCTAATGCAATAATACATGCATTTTGTGTTTAGTTTGTGCAGGTGGTTGCAAGCATGCATTGTTGGGGACCGGGAATCATTTTTCATCACATTAATTGACCTAGAACATAAGGAAGGCAGAAAAAAGAGAAAGGAGAAAGACGGCAAAAGTCACAAAGAGGTAAAATGGATGAAAGAGAACCTGCAAGGGCGAAATAAAGGGGCAGGTAGTGTATGGTGGTAGAAGAAGAGGCATGAGGTGCAATCAAGACAAGACAGCATTGGTATTCGGCAGGCCCAAGGTGTGGCAGTGCTAGCCGCGAGTTTCTGAGACAAATTTTGGACTCAGCCACTTATTTGTATTTTTGTTGCTCACATCATTGAGTCGTACTGACGTGTGTGAATTAACGCAAGTTTGCAACATATGCATGCATAAGTAAATGTATTGCCTTACCCATGTTAAGCCGTCCTTTGGGCCTTTCAGTTCAACACAAAGACTTTACCTAAGAATGACGAAGATAGTATCAATTAATTTGTGTTATTAATTGTTTAAATGTATAATTCGTTACTGTTTTGCTTCAACCACATATCTTTGCGTGTTTCAAGTATCATAATGTTTTTATGAGTATTAACAATCAAAATAAACAATTAATTAAGGGTGTGTGTCTTTGTCACATACAATCAATTGTGTTAAAGGAAGAAAACAAACCACATGGCCTTGTCACACTTTCAATAGTCAAAAAACAGCAAACTATTTGTGTCAACAATCTATAAAATAAACACTAGACTTTTGTTGAAGGAAGAAAGCAAACAACATGGCCTTGTCACACTTTTAATAGTCAAAAAACAGCAAAGTATTTGCGTCAACAATGCACACAAGAAACAGGAACCGTCGTTCAAGTGAACAACTTCCTCTATGGATGTGTGATGGTGAATGTTTCATGGTCCGTTCTTTTCACATTGTAGCAACTGCAGTGTCATGCATGTCTCACAGCTAAATATCTGCATCTCCTTCCAATTGTTTACATGCTTCACTCTCATTGTCTGCATGATTGATGCCCCGCGACTGTCACAATATGCACATGCATGCTTCTGTGAAGTGACTTCAAAGGCTTACAAAAGCACACATATTCAAGTGAAATCAAAGACATTTAGATTTGAAAGGTCCCGGATTGCTTCTTTTTCAACTATCTCCTTTGTATATTTTCAAAAGTTGCGTTTTTCCTGGGTTAAATAGTTAAACAAATACCGGCCGGGCACCCAGTACAGACCTTGTTACAATATTTGCTTTAGTGACAGCAGTACAATAACAGATTCTTAAAACTAACATTTGCTCACCCGAGGCCGCGGAGAGCTGTAATATGTGAGCAATGTTAAACATTTGCACAGATCAGTTCACAAAGGAAATGCATGATGGTTATGTCCAAATTGTTGCCTGTAGAATATCAATAGTCTAGACTCCGTTTCCTTTTCACAAGCTGGAGCTTTCATTTGACAAATATTTCTGTCACATAGTTTTGCTTCTACTATTTTCTGTTGCTGCCACCTGGAATTAGTGCTGTTCTTTCTTTACTCCTGGGGGTTGTCTGATGTTACAGGTAATTCGAGAAGCAAACTGTGGCCAATGATTGGTTGATACCTGCCCATAGAGGAGACACACCGATCATAGTGGTGTTAGACCACAATGCGCGACTCAAATCAATATGTGCTCTGTACTCACATACATCACTTTCAGGCATCAAACTGTGCCTTGATGTACAGAAATGGAATGCCATTGTTGTAGGGTGAAAGATGATTAATCTAGGTCCCCGAAGGCAAGATATCAAGTGATAATGCCTTCGTGGTGAGCCTGAGGGTTTAGGGATTCTACTGACATAATGGACCGAACACCCAGCCCAATGTTATATTTGATATTTATTGTAAGTTGTGACACATAAATGATTAAGATGAATCACCTAGCTGTTATTCCTCCCTCCAAGTGGCTACGCTGCTGCAGGCTACTCCAATTAGAACTCTTTGCTTGATCTCCACCCAATGCCTTTTGGTGATAGATGACTCCGCTGGTCTTGACACGTCCAAGTAGACTTGCCTTCCATGCACCACATTTATATCTATGCTTCGCATTGCTGCCTTACTAATACAGAACCTCATTTATGGGGTATTGGCGTAGGCCAGCGCAGTAAGTCACCTTGCTTCAACCAATACAGTGTATTCCTGTCCTTTCCCCCAGTGCTGCACTGCAGCTTAGTGCCAACACAGGTGCCCTTGCACCATGGTGCAAGGGTGCCAGTGTTGTCGGAAGAATTGCTTTTGTGCAGGAAGGTGCACCTTCCTACACAAAAACATTCCTGAGAGGTATTTTCCAATTCTATGTGTGCTGCAGAGTGCAGCACACATAGAAAGATGAATAAACAAGAAGAAATAAAGTTAGTTCTCCTTGTTACGCGTTACCTCGTGAGGCATAAGGTTTTGGCATATCACCAGGTTTACAGGGTCTTGTAAATCTGGAGAAGTATCAAAATCCATGGGTGTTGCGTGGGAACACTCACCACATTGCCCATGGAATGCCTCCCAAGTGCAGAGTAAGGCAACACAGCAATTTGCGCTGCCTTGTCTTACACCATTTCTATGAGGCCATTCAAAGGCACACAAAGTGACTTTGTATGGCCTCATAGAAATGATTTCAAGGTTTGCCCTGCCACAGCATTACAAAAAGTGACTCTACGATGGTGCAAGGGGGTCCTAACTATACCCCAGAGTGTTCCCCAGACAATAATCTAGCTACAATATTGTAAGTTTATCCACCAACCTTACAGACATCGTACCACTTACACAAGTCGACTATCTTTTGGACTATCACAGCAAAGAATACCATTAACCAGGATAATGGGGAAATTGAATTTTCTGCATGAACTTCTTGTACCTTAAGACCAAATCAAACCAATGAGAAGAATTAGAAACGTTAGTTTTTGTTGTGCTCTAATAGCATCACCCTCATGCCTAATGCATTTTGCTCAAACACACAGCCCTAACGCACGATGTCCACACACTTTATGGTCATGCTTAATCAAAAGAAATAGGACCCTGGAAAAGGTCCATGTTTTAGGTTCCCTCAATGACCACCAAGGATGACTTGTCATAACCAAATCTGCAACATTTCAGAAAGGGCCATTGCCTGTAACCAGTATTGTCACACATAATAACTAAAACATTTGAACATATATTTCCCTCCTTTAAAATGTGCTCACCAAACTACCCTTCAATCAATCAATCAATCAGGGTATTTGTAAAGCGCAACTAATCACCTGTTAGGGTCTCAAGGCGCTGGGGGGTACTGCAGTTCAGTCGAAGAGCAAGTTTTTAAGGTCCTTCCTGAATTGAGGCAGTGACGGTGATTACCTGAGATGCAGAGGCAGGGAGTTCCAGGTCTTTGTGGAATTGTAAAAGAAGGATTTTCCTCCAGCCGAGGTCTTGCTGATCTGTGGGACAGCAGCCACTGCAAGATGGGTGGAGCAAAGGTGTCTGGTGGCTGTGTAGAATAAGAGGCGGTGGTTGAGGTATGCAGGTCCGGTATTGTGAAGGGCTTTGTAGGCTTGTGTGAGGAGCTTGAAGGTGATTCTTTTGATGATCGGGAGCCTGTGAGGGTCTCTCAGGTGACTGGAGATGTAACTGTGGTGGGGGATGTCCAGGATAAATCTGGCTGATACATTCTGGATGCGCTGTAGTTTCTTTTGGAGTTTTTTGGTCGCGCCGGCATAGAGTGTGCTGCCGTAGTCAAGATTGCTGCTGACAAGACTGAAAGAATGTGCCCTTTTTTAACTGTATCCTAAAAACACCACTACAACTGCTTTCAGTAGTATACTGAATTAATATACTATTTATATGTTAGTTGATTCAAACACTCATAATACAAACTCAAATTAAAGGTTATATTAAAAAAGAGCATGCAAAAGAGCATGCACAGTTGAATACTGACCCATATATTCCCATTCTATTACTGATTCAAAAACAACTTAGTTCTAGTTGGGACAGGATGAAATTCATACTACAACACTATCATAACTTTAGAATCCAAATAAATAACACATCCACACACTAATTGCCCATCATACAGTATTAAACAGCAGATCATCAAAAGTGCACACTCGATTTTAAAGAGTTTATGTTGCTTGGAATCTAAAGATTACAATAAGGGGCCGATTCCGATCCGGGTTGGAAGGACACCAACGCGATCCGGCCGGAACAAAATACGAGCTGTACGCATGTTTTCCGCCCGACTCGTACAGCTGTACGAGCAAGCAAGTACGATGCGAGCTACGTGAAATTCACCAACCGAGTCGTTTCAAGGTCTGAACCGCTCTGTACGTCTTGGTCGTAAGCTAACCGTGGCGTGCAATGGATGCGATTTACGACCGAGCCAGTACGATGCACGTGTCGGACAGCCGGTGTGAGCCGGGCACTCCGGCTCACAAAACGTCTTGGAAGCTGCCTTTGTGGGTCCGCGTCGGACCCCCTGACACCCGCAGCCCTACGACTCGGACACAGGGGGAGACCCAAGGGTCCCCCCAACACAGGCATGTATGGTGCGGATGGCACCGACACAAACCCACTGTAGGGGGCGCCCCTGTGCGAGACGTACCCATTCAGTCAATGGCAGCCCGTGTACGCGTCGTACGACCGGCTCCCATTGACTTCTATGGGAGTCCGACCGAACCGAGTCCAGCAGCATATGGCCGCATCGTAGTCGCTCGGTCGGACTGCAGGACTCCGGCTCGGTCGGAAAACACTCCGGATCCGGCTTAGTAGGAGAGCTTTCCGACCCGGATCGGAATCGGCCCCTGATTCCAATCCTGGAAAAAGGCTGTACGAATCGTTGTACAGAGCGTTTTCTCCGTACGACTCATACCCAGTAAACTTTCCTTACAACCTAGGAAGTACGATTCGTACAGAAAGCCTCTTTCCGTACGAATCGTACAAAAGACCGTACAGGTAAAAAAAAAACAAGATTCGGATCCGGAACAGCCTGTACGCGACATGCGGACGTATTTAAGCAGCGGTTTCCAGACCAGCAAGTTCGATTCGTCCCTACGGCACTCCGTATGGCTCTTTTCTAATGGGAGCCAAAAACAGCCGTAAAAGCAGAGTCCTACAAACGGAGCCCCAGTACGCGACCTACACGCCATGAACCCCATCGTACCTGTCATCTCGGTCCTCTTAGCCTACGACCTGGTGCACCGAAACATACCCCATACCCAAAGCCAAACCTATAATATGGAGCCCATACATTACCACCAGGGTCTGGTCACTTGGGGGGGGGCGTGTCCAGCAACCCCTGCGTACCGCAACAACGGAAGTGGACATGTACGGTGCGTTGCATACGTACCCGTACGGCACCAGTACAATAGTGATACGAGGCGTACACACGCAATGAATGTGGGGGGACAGTGCGTTTCACACGTACAGGTACGGCACCAGTACAATAGTGATACGGGGCGTACACACGCAATGAATGCGGGGGTACGGTGCATTTCACACTTACAGGTACGGCACCAGTACAATAGTGATACGGGGTGTACACACGCAATGAATGCAGGGGTACGGTGCGTTTCACACGTACAGGTACGGCACCAGTACAATAGTGATACGGGGCATACACATGCAATGAATGCGGGGGTACAGTGCGTTTCACACGTACAGGTACGGCACCAGTACAATAGTGATACGGGGCATACACACGCAATGAATGCGGGGGTACGGTGCGTTTCACACGTACAGGTATGGTACCAGTACAATAGTGATACGGGGCGTACACACGCAATGAATGCGGGGGTACGGTGCGTTTCACACTTACAGGTACAGCACCAGTACAATAGTGATACGAGGCGTACACACACAATGAATGCGGGGGAACGTGCGTTTCACACGCTTACAATGGTGATACGAGGCGTACACACGCCAGGAATGGAGGGCTACGAGTCGCACAAGGATCTCCATCAAGTATTTGTCATTGCATACTTTCATGTGCAGGCCCTAGGTGTGGCAGCCAGTGATATTGCACAGGTCATCTCATCTAGTTGCACAATTGATGTGTGATGACCTGTGGACACATGTCATGTGTGATGGGGCACTATGTGGCACACATCACCTTGCCACTTACCACATGTGTGTCTGTAGTCCAACTGTGTCATGCTCAGCAGCAGTGGGATGGCACAGTCATCAACACCCGCACCTGTCTCCTGATGCCAGGGACAGGGACACTCTATCAACTGACATGTCACGATCAGCGTGCCCCTATGTGACTATGTCAGGTGTGTGTCATGTGTTCCCATGAGCTTGCTGTTAGTGTTCCGTCAACTGCATCTGCTGTTGGTACATCCAACATGGGTCTGTGTGGAGATGGGCATGGCACACATCTACGCACACCATGCCACATGTGGATTCCCACGGCTGTAGGGTCTGTGTGCATCGGACAGCATATTTTCCCAGGCATACATGTCTGCGTCGTCTCAATGGCTGTGTATTTTTGTTGTCACGTGTTCCCCTTCATCGCAATGTGTTTGATATGTACATTTGACATTCGATGTGACCTGTGCGTGTGCCTTGCAGTCAGCTGTCTGGATGAGATGACATCCTTCCAATGCAGCTATGTGGATGTGTGTCACTCCGATGATATCTCTGGCTGTTCACTCAGACTGGCCCCCAGCTCATTTCAGGGCATGTCATGTAGACTTGACAATCAACAGGTGTATCTGGCTTTTCGTAGGAGTGCCAGCAAGCTGGCATATGTGTCCTGGATGTATTGCAAACACCAGACTCCATAGTTACCTGATGTTTAGTAGCAGTTTAGCATGTGCTATGTTCATTGACATTGATGTTGGCAGACTCTCAATCTTCATTATTCCAAACAATGTCCTGCAGGGCACCGCCTGTCCCAAGACCAATGCCAGACTTGGCTGCCATGAGGGAACGTGCCTGCATCCGACGTTACAGATTCACTCGACAGTTGATTGAGGACTTGACTAACAAGCTGGCACCACACCTCCAACTGCGACACAGGTATCCTAGTGCGCTGACCCCCAAGATGAAGGTGATGGCAGCCCTAATTTTTTTTGCCACAGGTACGGTTTAATTGACCATAGCTGATGTTGGTGGGATGTCACAGACAATGTTCAGCCGTGTCCTGCGTGATGTTTTGGCAGCCATGTTGGAGCACCTTGATGAATTCATCAAATTTCCTATTCCTGAGGAGTTGACAGATGTCAAGGGTGATTTCTATGCCCTGTGAAGGATGCCCCATGTCATTGAGTCCATTGATGGGACACATGTGGCTTTGGTACCACCACAGGCACAGGAGCAAGCTTATCACAACCGAAAACATTACCACTCAATAAATGCCCCTGTGGTGTGTCTTGCTAACATGCTGATTTCCCATGTCTGTGCACGTTTTCCAGGATCAGCACATGATGCCTACATCATGAGGCGTAGCAGGGTGCCACAAATGATGCTGTGGCTGCACAACGAACGAGCATGTCTTGTTGGTGGGTATACTCTGTTTGTCCTGTGTGTTGCGGTATCTTTGGCTCTTACGGCATCTCCTGACCCACTTATTTACATGAGCTTTCCATGTCGGGGACTGTGGATATCCCAACATGACATGGCTACTGACACCTCTCCGCAACCCAAGAACCGCTGCAGATCACTGGTACAACAATGCACACGGGCAGACCAGGCGAGTGATTGAGAGGACGTTTGACCTCCTGAAGAGCCGATTCCGGTGCCTTGACAAGACAGGCGGGTCCCTCCCATATGCACCGGAGAAGGTCTGCAAAATCTTCATCGTGTGCTGCATGCTGCACAACATGGCAGTTGAGAACGCAGTGCCACTCATCCTGGATCCGGATGAGCAGGAACATCCACCCGTGGAGGATCAAGGGCTTGGTCACAAGGCAAGTAATGAGGAGGAGGAGGAGGATGATATCCGGAGTCAGCTCATACGCAACTTCTTTCATAATTGTGAGTCACTGGGTATGAGTTTGCAAGCTTGTAGCATTGAGTGGCATGTGTTGCAATGTGTGTGTCCAGCTGACTGAATGCAAAGTGACTTTGATGTGTGTTCTGATGTGTCACTCGAGTGATGATGTCATGACACACAGTTTTGTGGAGAGACTTTCTTTGAAATTTGCATGTGTCCAACATTGTTCATATTTCGTAACTGACCATGTGTGCGGCGAGAATTGTTTTAGGTGACTTCTTGTGTGACTGTCATTCCCAGGTTTTTGCGCCTGTTGTCTGCTTGTGTCATCTTTGTCCTCCTGCTATTCCTCGTGAGGATTGCAACGTGTGCTGAATCAGCGTTCCATGCACAGACATGTGGAAATGTCAGTTTGGGTAATGATTGCAGCAAGGCTTTTTGGTGGTGGTACGGGTTGGGAATGTGTGGGGACTGCTTCTGTGCATGTTGTGGTACCATGCATACATGTCGTCTCACCATGGAGCATATAACATGTAGCATCACTCCCATGACATGATAGTCACCCTTCTTAACAGTCATCTGTAGTGGAGTGTGGAGTCTGATGAAGGCATCAATGTGTGTAAACCTTGCATCTGAAACATTGCGGATGCTACGGGTGGACATAGTGTGGGACATCACAACAACAGGCTCTATGGGGAATTGCAGCCTCTCCGTGTGCAGCAGGATGTGTTTGGCTCATCCCCTTAACTTGTGTGCCAGTTCATTGGGATTTACAACATCCGTGTTGTGAAGGGAGGGTCCAGCGTATGTCCCACATGTTATGTCAACTGACCTGTGAGTCTGTTCATATGGATGCATTTCCCTTTGTGTGAGTTTGTGTAATAAAGGTGTTCACCACAATCCAAAGTGCCTCATCTCTGTCACTGCAGATCTCTTGCCAGTTTGCATGCGTCATCTATGGCATGATTGTCAAAGATTGAGCATATGAGTGTATGTGTACTTCGGCAACATGCATGCAGTTCTTCATGGCTAATAATCTCTATTGTGCATGAAGTACCTGGTTGTGTATGTATTTGTGCAGGTTGCTTTCCACAACGGGACGTCAACGCCTGCTGACGGTGTGTCTCCTGTGCGCAGCTCCGCATTTTGTTGCCTGATCCTGTGGCCGTCATTTTTGGTGATTGTTCATACATTTTCTCAGAGTGACCCATGAGTAACCTGACACTCCTTCCTTTACATACACCTGTTGCACTGTGCCTTTCGGACATCCTTGTCTTTGTGTGCTACTTTTTGCCTATTTCATCACCCCTTCCGCCTGCTGCTGCCTCACCTGCGGCACCGCTCCACCGAGTGCCCTGATTCTGCAACCCACACACCTCCAAAATGCTCCTCCCTTCCCCCTCCACCCATTCTTAATGCAGCCAGCAGCTTGTCTGTGCCACTGTTGTGCCAACGCCGTGCCAAAGGACCGTCTGCACCTGCAACGTGCACAGTGCACGGCTCTCTGGTCCTTGCATGACCCACGTCACACAACAGGCTCATGCTGCAGCCACCCTCCAAGCAATGTCCACCAGACAATCAACCACCTGCTATCAGGCAACCCCTAAGTTCACACACAACACCTTCGCATACTGAGTGTGCAACTCCAACTGCCTACACAGCGCTGCCCCACCTACCAGACCCTGTCAGAACAACCAGGTCATGTGCCTCCTACTCCACACCCACTCCATCCACCAGCACGCCATTGGACTCTGTTACCTCCTCAACACAACAGCCCCACACATCACCTTCATGATAGTAACCTGGATAAAAGCATCCTCAGCACACAACTTCTTCATTGCCATCTCAGACGGATACAAGATCACCCGCAGGGACGGCACCAACAATCCCGGATGATGAATTGCAATTTATTCACAAGTACACCCTCAGAGTCACAAATCCGGTTTCGCACCAACCCCCTGGCAACCCTCAGAGTAACACTCATCTACAGATCTCCAGGCCTATATCCACAATTCCGCAAAGCCATCAACACGTACATCTGCACGCACGCCCTCACCTCCACAAGCTACATGTGGCTGGGGGCCAGTAACTTCTTGCTGGAGGAGAACCACACCACCATTCATCATTGGTCCATCAACATTTGTATCCATGTCTCCGACAAGCAACACACTGCCCCACACCCCGCTACCGATCCCCCAAAGATGCTTGATGTAAGTCACCAAAGACAAGCTGTGTGGGACACTCGAACCAACACCACCGCCACACCCTGCAACCTCACACACTGGATCAGCAACTGATCCAACAATCTTGCCACATTGACAGGCTTTCCTGTGAAGCACAACAACAGCTAAGCCACCTGGGACAAGGCAGACCTACTGGACTCATACAGATCTAGCCGGACTCTTGTGCAAACCTTGCAATACAAAGAACCATCAGTTACCTTACAGCCCTGGAAAATGCCACACACAGCCATAACCATATCATCAGCAAGGACAAGTGGAGATCCTTCAGATAGGGCCGAGGCACCAAAACACACGACATCAAGGAGCTCATCAGCATTGTGAGTGAACTGATAGCAGCTCTCCATCCAAAAGACACCCCACCCTTGCAAGGCAGATCAAATCCCTTGCAACTTTCTACCACTGCAAGCTCATGGACATACACGACAGCCTTGGCACACAGAGGCAGACAGCACTATTATCCGCGGGACAAACCCCCCTCAGGAACTGGACTCCCGTCAGCAGCAAATACACCACCAGGCTCATGTGAAGCATCCACTCTGGCTCTCCATCAGGCCCCTTCCCACACAACATCTCAACCACATCATTCCCCATCCTTGAAGCCCACGTCCAGCATGTCATGAATGTCTCCTTTGAGTTTGCCACATTCCATGGGAGCTGGAGGCATGCAGAGACCCAGGCCCTTCTTAAACAACGGACGGCAGTACCACAGGATCTCCTGGAACATCACCCTGCTTCCCAACCCAGCAAATGTCATCAGGATGACACTCAATGAGCAACTGACAAACTTCCTCCACGCAAACAGCTCCAGGCAACCGGCACCAGGCCATCTTCCACAGTAATCACACCACTGCAACCGTCATCATTGCCACCACCAACGACAGCTTTGCCCTGCTCAACAATGGTGAGACCACCCCCCTTGACCTCTCAACGGCATTCTACACCATGTGCTACCACACTGTCAGATCACACATCTCCAACACTGGTATCCAGAGGAGGGCCCAGGATTAAATCAACAAGTAGCTCACCAGCAAGGCCCAGGGAGTTGGCCTCCACCGTTCAGCATGTAGTACACTGGGGTCATCTGGCCCATGCCCCAGGGCTCATCTCTCAGCGTGACGATCTTCAATGTCTCCATGACACCCCTCTCCACCATCACATGCGCACACGACCTCATCATCATCTCCTATGCCATTGACGCCCATCTGCTCCTCACCCTCACCAAAGACCCAGCCATTGCCAGATCCAACCTTCAAGAAGGCATGAGAACCGTTGACGAATGGCTGAACATCAGCCACCTGAGGCTGGACTCGGACAGGACTGAGGTCATCATCTGAGGATTGTCCCCTTACAGCTGGGTCAACTCCTTGTGTCCCACCAGCCTAGGCACCGCACCAGCACCCAGTGGTCACGCACGCAAGCTGGTGTTCATCATGGACTCATTGCTCACAATTACCATGCAACTCAACACCATCTGTACCTCATGCTGCAACACCCTCCGCATGCTGCAAATGATCCACAGATATATCCACTCCAAGGCAAGACAGACCGTCCCCCAGGTCCACGACACCAGCCGGGTCAACTACAGCACCACCCTCTACGCAGGAACAACAGCAAAACTCTAGGAGAACTTGTTCACATCCAGGGTGCATCCGCACACCTCATCTTCAACATCCCCCACCCCAGCCACATCACCGTCCACCTGAGATAGCTACAATGGCTCACTGTCTGCTGCAGGATCACCTTCAGACTCCTCAACCACACCCAGGAGGCAGTCCACAACCCCAGACCAAAAACCAACCTTGGACGTCTGTCATCCAACACCCCGTTGGCCCAACTCCGTGCAGCCAACCTTGCCCTACCCACCATTCATCACATCCACAGAACAACTGCATGCAGGAGATAGTTCTCCCACCTCACCAAACAGACCTGGGACTCCCTCCCTAGGCACCTCCACATGACCCATGACCTCTACTCCTTCATGATACTCTTCCAAATTGGTCTGTCCGAGCAGTATTGCAAGCCCCCCTCAGCAGCTTGAGGCCATCACGGGTGAGTATTGGGCTCCATGTCTGTATTTGATGATACATTGTGACCCATGTGTGTCCTCGACCGGACTCAGATCCCAGTGTATGGATGGCTGGAGTTAGTTCCACACTCAGGCATACTTTGACATATCCCCACACGTATGTTTTGGACTCATGCTAAATGACTGCAACATAAAATTTAAATTATTCTTTTTTGTATTATAGGTCTGGGGCGTGATTTGTACAAAGAAAAAGGTGCAATACAGGGACCATAGAATCCAAAGTTCACAGGGGGAGATGGTATCCTTGGCATTAGAAGTCAGCAGAGTCCAGACCACAGTGTTTGGCATCATTGGTCAGACTGTGACCAGCAAGTCCATGTGGCAGATAATGTCAGTCAATGAGGTGATGCTGTCGCACATGAAGGTCAAGGGCCAGGCCAGGTGACCTGGGAGATGTGGATGGGCCGCTGCCTCTCACGGTCTTTTCCGTGGACGACCGACCTTCCTCGGGGGACCCTCAGATGCAGGCCTTGACGATGCTTGGGACACTCCGTCGGACGAATCCTCCTCCTCCTCTCTCCCTGTGGCTGGTGGTGGTCTTCGCCTGGTGGCACAGGGAGGGTTGCCCATGTTGTCGGTGATCCGACGGAGTGAATGGCTTATGTCCCTTTGCACCGCCAGGAGCTCAACCAGTCTTGCCTCCATCCGTCCTTGGTGTTCTTGTTGACTGGCGTGTTGCTCGGCCTGCTGGTTCTTCATCTCTGTGATGGTCCCCTTTATCTCTGTGAGGGTCCCCACTACCTGGCTGAACTCCTTGGTGTCACGCCGGTATGCGTCCATGATGTTGTGTATGTGAGACATACTGGTCCCTTCAGCTGGCTGGTCAGGTTCTCGCCTCCGCCTGCCTCAACTCCCACCACCCCTGCCCACACGAGCCTGGGCTGCCGTTGTGGGCACATCGGGTCTACGGGGCCCCTGAGGGATGGCAGTGGTGGTGTTGTCTGCCTCCTCCTGGGTGCCCGGCGCACCTTGTCCCTCTGGGTCAGACTGGCTCAGTTGTTCACTGCGGGCACGGCTCCTCGGTGTCTCCTGGGATGTGGCAGGGATGGGGGTGGTGGTTGGCACAGATGTTCCTGAACCAGGTGCTGCAGGAGCTTGGACACCAGAGGGTCCAGGTCAGTCGGGGTCATCAGCGGAGTGTTGAGAGGCGTCGCTGCTGGTGGGATCAGGTTCCTCCCAAGCCTGGGACTGTGATTCTTCATCCCCATTGTTGGGGGGAGATTCATCACGTTGCCCTGTGTGTGAGAGACAGACAATGTTAATGCTGTTTCATGCAACATCCATGTTTCATACACATTCAAGTTGGCACTGTTCCTCCAGGTAGTTGTATGTGCCTAGCATTCTCCTCAATGTTCACTTGTGGATGGGTATGTTGCGGGGGACAGATTGATATGTTCTCCTGAGTCTTTGACATGTTGATGTTTGGCTTGGATGCTTCTTCGGCTATTTATTGGTCTTGTTGTGTTACATGTCCATTGTGACAGTGGGTAAATCCATTGCCTGTCCCGGGGGTGTCTGCTTGTGTAAGGGGTGTGTGTGACAGGGCCTGCTGGTGGGTGTAGTGTGATTTGGCACAGGGGCTCCCAGGTGATGTAGCTGTCCCCCCATGGAGCATGCTGCAATGACAGTGACAGTGAGTGTGAGTTCCTGTCCTAGATATTTAACCTTGTTGTCTTGGTGTTTGTGGTCGCAGGAGGGCCTTGTGCTGCCTACACCAGGGCCAAGTGTCAGCTATCTTGTCAGTACTTTCCCAGTCCCTGTGCATTGCGCATGGCGCATGGTGCATGGGCCATATGGGATGAGGGCAATTGTGTCTGATTTGGAGTTCAACAATGCATTTTGTGACACCCACCCTCACAGCATACCGGACATCCATTCTTGGGTTAGTGCTTCGTGTAGCATGGGACATAGCACGGCCTTGCTTTCTCAATGGGGCATACACATGTTAGTGGCATTAGTGTTGTTATTGACTGTGGTTCTGGCCGGTGAGGGCTTGGGGGTAGTTGCGTGCATTTTGTGTAGTTGGGGTGTGTATGCCATTACCCCCATGTTACATAAGTTGTCTGTGTACTCACCAGGCTCTGGAAGTCCTTGAAGTCCATGTACTCCCACCGGCGGAAGCAGGGCCATCACCTTCTCCTCCCAGGGATGGAAATGTACTGGTCTGCGGGGCCCTCCACCTCCAGTGATGTTGCTCTGGGCGTAGTCATCATTCATTTTTCGCTTGACTGACCTCCGCAGATCGTACCACCTGGCTTGGCATTCAGTCCTGGTCCTTCTGATGGGTGCAACAGCATTCACCCTATCTACCATCCTCTGCCACAGGCGTGATTTTTTGCCTATGCTGGTCTGTCTGACCAATGTTCCAAACAGCTGTGGCTCGACTCTGATGACTTCATTGACAAGGATGTCCAGCTCCTCCCTTGTGAACTTTGGATTCTTGTCTGTCGGCATGGTGTGGGGTGAGGGTGAGGATGATTGTGGGTGTGTGGATCTGAATGTGAAGGTGTGGGTCGGAATGGGAAGAGGGGGTATGTGTGAAGGAGTTTGTGTGAAGGTGTATATGTTAAGGTGGATGGGTGCAGTTGTTGGTGTCTGCTCTCTAGCTGCAGTGAGTCTGTTGTAAAGGCTCATGGTTTGTGTGTGTTGGCCCTTTTTATTGGACCATTTGTGGGTGGGCCTCAGTTTGAGTTTTTGGAGGGTGTGTTATAAGGGGTGGTTGTGAGTTTGCCTCTCTGTTTACCTGTTTGGATGTGGCCAGGTCAGTAATTTCCATGTTTTGTGCACTGTAGACGTGTTTTGTGGTGTTGTGCGAGTCGAATAGACCCTCCTTGTGCTGTTTTACAGTGTCTGTGGTTCAGTACGACTCATTTCGTTGTATTTGCTTCTGTTTTTTTGTGTGTCCGACTCGGTCATACGCGACGGGTCCTGCGGTACGAGTCGTACTCCGACACGTTCTCAGGAGTGCGAGTCTTACAGGGGTACGAGCCGTACAGGCATACACCCCCATGTGTTGTGTATGTACAGTGCGTACTTGCATATGTACGGTGCGTACATACGTGATGTTGTTGTAAGGTGCGTACATATGCATGGGGGGGCCTGTTTGACTCGTACCCCTGTACGACTCGCACACCGGAAACCACTTTTCCCGGGATACGAGTCGTACAAAGTTCGCTTCGTAGCGGGTAAAGTCATTCCCCGTTTACGGGCCGTTTTCCGTACGATTCGTAAATCGGAAAGCCGGTGCGGATCGTACTTGTACGGTTGGACTGTATTTTTACGATTCGTACGGAAAAGTGTCCGGGTCCGTCTCGTACAACTTTTCCCGATCCGATTCGTACGGATCAGGCCGATCCGTATGTTTTTTTCCCGTACGAATCGTACTTCACGGGACGGACGGGACTTGTACCATTCGTACGGAAATAATTATGGATACGAGTCGTACGGAAAAAAAAAATACAGGATCAGAATCGGCCCCTAAGTGTAAGAAGGACTGATTTTTACATCCACAAACTGTGCACTCATTGTCCAGTGGGAAATACTGCAGAGGGAGAGGCATACATTCAACAAGATATTTTTGGCTTAAATCCCTATCATTTGAGTATAAAAAAGCCAACAGATGTTTGCCTGGCAAAAAGAAAGTTATCCTCATTGACTGAAGGAAATTTTACCGCACAAAAAAAAGTTGGGATGGCATTCAAGTCATCAAAGGCTGCTAGGCCTTATTAAATCTACCCTCGAGTCTTCTCAATGGGGAACAATACAGCCCATAGTACTGATGTCAATGACTTAATAGAAGCCTCCAGATTCTTGTGCCATAGATTTAGTAAGTTGCCTTAAGGACCCTGCAGTATCCCAATTTGATTTGTGCATGAACAATTCAATTGGAAAGCTCAGACAGCTGTCCAAAGTAAAGGGTATATTTATGACAAAGTAACGCAGCAAAGCAAGTCACATTTCTGTGCTGCATTGCATTACAGGGGAAGGACAGGAATGCGCTGTACTATTCCAATACAGTGTATTCCAGTCCTCCCCAGCGCTGGTGCACAATGGGCTGCCTAGTGCCAACACAGGCACCCTTGCATGGTGCAATGGTACCTCCGCCGCATGCAGGATTGTTTTTGTGCAGGAAGGCATATTAAACTGGGCACCTCCCTGACCAAAAACAAACCCCTGAGGCATATTCTTCTAGGATGCAGTACACACAGAAAGAGGAAGTAACAAGGAGAAATATAAATATTTCTCCTCATTATGCCTCTCCTGAAAGGCATAACATTTTGGGGCATTCTCAGGTCTACCAGTATTGGTAAATCTGACAATGTGTCAAAATCCATGGGGGTTTGGGGTGGGAACACCCACACAACACCCATGGAATGACTCCCTGGGGCAGAGTAACACAATACATTCATTTGTTCTGTATTGTGTTTTCTTTATTTATCAAGCCACTGAGGGCCATGCAAAGTGACCTTGCGTGGCTTGATAAATCACAGTTTAGGGTTGTGTCGCCCATGCACCTTGTTGCGTGGTACAAAATCGTCGCAACCCCCTTCATAAATATGGCCATTAGTACACAGAGCTTTATCCAACTATTTGGGTAGGCTTTGTTTCCACAAGTAAGCAATAGCATTGACATTTATTTTATTTGGCCATCCAGTGAAGAGTAAACAACAGTTTTCTTTACCCAGTTGTGCATCACCAAAATTAAGCATTGTAGAATGTTCCTTTGTTTCATGATGTCGGCATGGGTTTTGAGACATATTGTGCCTTCATTCATCGGATGGCCCCTTTAATAATCGCAAAGATAGGTGCTAGGGATCGGTTTGAGAGAACCTCCAAAAGTCATCACAGTGCACAGTTTAATTATGTCACTTGGACTTCAGAGGGACCAAATGGAGAAGGTGTTGAGCTCTCTTTCCCAACCATGCTTCCAGGGATTTGCATTTAGTGACTCTTTCCACTGTTGAGGCATTGAGAATCGACCTGCCAGGTTAAGGCGTTTCAGGGCAAAAATTAGTACTCTCATTTTAAATATGTTCATAACCAATGTGTTTTACTCTCTAGCTATCTGGAGTTAAATGATCTTTACAGACAAAAATGTCACCTGCATACTAAAGGATAGGTACATGTTGTTTTCCTAGAATGAGATTGAACACTCATGCATTGGCAAGAGTTCTACTAAAATTGGCCTCAAAAAGATTGAACAACAGAGTTGCTGAAATGTACCTTTGTTGTAGACCTTGGTTAATTGTAACCTTCATAGAAGAAGCATATTTTGTAGCCAATTTAGTACAAACTAAAGGGTCCTATTATTGTTCCTGGATGGTTAAAAGCAATCATTTGAGAGTTCTACCAGAATGTAATTTACCCAATAATCTGGCACTTACCACTCCATAAAAAGCTGCGTTAAAGTCAGAGAAGCGTACATAATCCAATACCATTTCCACGTGAATTGCTTTGTGGAACATCATTGACAATAGCATAATATTGTCAGTTATCAAACAAGGTGGTCAGTCAAAATATCGATTTTTAAATATCGACCTACATTAATATCGAGTTTTTAATATGGTAAGGACAGAATATCGAAGTCAAGAATATCGTTGACCAGAATATCGACCCCAAGGTAAGTAATATCGAAATAAGTAATATCGTAAGCAAAAATATTGTTGTTAATAATATCGAAAAAAAATTAGTGTTATGTATTTTAGTATGTATTTTATATGTATGTTCAACTATTTTTTATGTATTTTCATACATTTTAAAATAAATGTTTAGAAATTAGTAATTTTGTTAAAGTAGATTTTGTGTTTTAGTATCGGAGCGGGTTGTGGGTTTATAGGGTAATAGGGTGGGATGTAATTTAATTATAATTAATTAATATGTTTTTATTTATTGGCATTGATTATTAAATAATTGTTAATTCATTATTAATTAGTAATTAATTTGTATTAATTATTTACTTTATAATTATATTAATTATAACTAATGTATACATTTTTATTTATTGTTAACTAATGTATTGTTAAATAATTATTAATTGGTAATTAATTTTTATTAGGTGATTGATAATTAAATTAATAATGTGATTTTTTATGTGTAGTGGGTTGTGGGTTTACAGGGGAATAGGGTGGAAAGTAATGAAATTAAATTAATTAATGAGATTGTTTTTATTTATTGTTATTGATTATTAATTTATTGTTAATTATTAATTGGAAATAATTTTTAGTTACTTGGTTAATTTATAATAATATTAATTATAATTTATTTCTTATTAATTATTATTACTTGATTAATTGATAATTACATTCATTGTGTTTTTTTGTATGTGTAGTGTGCTGTGTGTTAAAGGGGGAATAGTGTGGGATGGAATTTAATGTTATTTAAGTAAATATTAATTTACATTTATTGGTATTTATTAATATTTGTTTTGTAAATTTATTATTAATATCTTATTTTATTTTATTTTAAATTATTTAATCGATAAGTATATTAATTTAACCCCTACGCTATCGTACATTTTCCACACTGTTACACTCACTGGAGTTGGAATAGTAATTTTTACCCCTCCGCTATCAAGCGCTATCCCTACTGTTGCACTCACTGGAGTGGGAATAGTAATTTTTACCCCTACGCTATCCAACGATTTCCCTACTGTTGCACTCACTGGAGTGGGAATAGTCATTTTTACCCTGATGCTATCCAACGCTTTCCCTGATGTTGCAATATGTGGAGTAAGTATATATATATATTAATTTATATGTTTAATTAATTTTAACATTATATTTATTAGTTATTATTTTAAAATATGTTTTAATATTTATATCTATAGTTTTTAAATTATATGTATATTATTTACTTATTTTTACATTATTATTAAAACCTTTAAAAGACGATATTTTTAACATCGATATTTTTGACAACGATATTTTTTTTCCGATATTTTTGTACTTACCTTTATATAGATAGGACTTCGATATTTTTGACTTCGATATTTCTGTGTCAATTTTTTTGTAGGTCGATTTTCTGTCTGTCGATATTTTGTCAGACATTCATCAAACAACATATCTGAAAACCTGTTCAATAAAAAGGAACTACCCTTTTCTCCGCTACCAAAAATTGGCCAATAAAATGCTAGCATAATGTTTACCCTTAATATCAGGTAAGGCCTGCAAATAATAGTTGAAGGGTACTCTTGGTGAGCCCTTCTTACAAAAGGGGCATTACATAGGTGGGCTATTTGTACCTGTAGAATCAATGAGCCAGCCTTGCCTAATAAGCACAGTACACAGGAGTTATAATATCTTGAGAATCTGGCCTTAGATAGAAAACAATTACTGTGTTCTGGGGAACTTTTGATGTGTAATGATTTGATATCTTTCCTTTCCCAGACATAACTTGAAGTGATGTTCCAGGAGCCCAGGAAATCCTCAAAGCGCGTGACATGGTCATTAGACCTGCAGCAGACAGACAGATGCGGTAGTGCTGCCAGCACGCTGTGTTGTGACGCACTTTGAGGAACTCCATCTTCATTTAGGAATCATCTTGAAGTTAAGATCCATGCAGACAGACTCAGGCTGTCACTTTATTCACCCGTATACAGTATATGTATCAGACACCACATTTAGGATACGGACACCATCATTGCTCCGTCTTGTTAAAACACAGGCCACTGCTAGAGCTCCCCCTGTGTTAAGCCATCAAACCCAAGAGTTCCACATCCCTAATGTCAGCCCACACACGGTAGGGTGTGCCATCGCTTCATCATTCGCGCTGTGGTAATTACGGATTGCCAGCCCCCACTCTCACTTGGGAACCCGGCTGGGTTCCTTTGTGAGTATCTTTTTCCTTTACTATCACTCACTGCAGGCACACACTCTTCACGTGGCTTCGCAGTCCACTGCTCAGATGTCCCTACATTCCTAGGTCCTGATGAGACCCTACACCGCAGATAGGGTTGAAACGTCGTCGACAAAAAAGAGAAAAGCGAACGATTAAAATCAGCACATATTATTGTATATAGTTGCTGTTCATAATGTATATACTTACAGATGGTTGACTTTTGTAACACTTTAGAAACCTTGTAAAAATTGTCACAATTTGTCACCTATACTTTAGGTTCCTGTTTTTCACTGGGGACACTACGCACTGCCTTGTAATTTTATCATATTGTTTGTGAAATATAATATACAACTGTGTTAAACCATACCATAGGTGTAAGTGGTTTCTTTTTCCTCTGGCATCACTCCAACCTTTCCATTGCGATTGTGCATTATACTATCAACACCTGGTTTTACTAGCAACAGCAGCGTGCAGTGTGGCCCAAACAAAAAACATTCTAGGCCTATGATGAACACTCAAATAGCCAACATGTTACTTTTACACAATTCATGGTAACCTTCCAAAAGGAGCTTGGTACGGTCCACGTGTACACCCTCGTGGTCTTCTCCCACTCACCGATGAGCAAGGGTGCACTCAAATGATCGTTGAGCCAACAAAAATGCGGAAAACAGTTAAAATTGCACCAAAATGACTTCCAACATCTCATGAATCCCAGAAAGGAACCCAAATGCTCCATGGAAAATTACCCTGCAATGATAGAGTCTTAAAGAAGAACAGACATAGTACAGCACAGCTGGGTTTAAATGAAGATGGTAACACTCCTGTGCTGTGGATGTAGCCGATACCTCTTCAACTCATTGCCACTTGCAAAGATCCAAACCAGGATTAAGTTTAGGAAACTTCTTTATTCTTGCAACATAGTACAATGGGCCTATATGCAAGCTGGACCACAGGATAATCAGTTCACTGTGGCATTGCAGAACCCCTCGGAATCCATGGAGCTCCAACAACATCTCAAAGGTAAAAATGCACAAGTATATTGCAATGTATTGTAATTGCATTTATATAGCGCTTACTTCCCCATACGAGGCGTCAAAGCGCTTTCTCGGTGAGTAGCACGCTACTCTGGAACCCATAAAGGATTAGTGTTGAATTAGTATAGTAAAATTTGAAAGTCACTTTAGTGATGGATAGGTTAGCTGGTTATTTAGATTCAGAAGGATAGCGGAGGGATAGAAGAGGGAAACAAGGTTTGCATTATAAAGCGCTTGTTACACCTGATGGGGTGTTAAAGTGTTTTTTTGTCGAGTACCACACTACTCCGGAACCCATAAAGGATTAGTGGTGAATTAGTATATATATATATATATATATATATATATATATATATAAATATATATATGTATATATATATATATATATATTTACGTCAAGGTTACCCAAAGGCTGACACACCCAGGTAGGTTACGCTTCTGACAATTCAACGGCAATCCACAGACATGATTCCCCACAGTTCATTTGGTCCGGCGCGTTTCGAGCATGTCGCCCTTCCTCATGGACCTAGGAAGACATGACAGCAACTGTGTTAGCTACTAATGCGTTCCCTCTTTTATTTCCATTCTTTCGCCAATGCACGTTCCAATGAACAACAATAATGCATGATGGGATTAGTAGTATCAATTATACCCCAATGGGTCACATGCTGCCAAGAATCCTTTCAACAGAGTTCTTACTGGGCGTAGAATCAATCCGTTAGTGCTGCTTTTAAACATTCAACACAGTTGCTGTGATGTCTTCCTAGGTCCATGAGGAAGGGCGACATGCTCGAAACGCGTCGGACCAAATGAACTGTGGGGTATCATGTCTGTGGATTGCCGTTGAATTGTCAGAAGCGTAACCTACCTGGGTGTGCCAGCCTTTGAGTAACCTTGACGTAAATATATATATATATATATACACACACACACACACACAATACATGTAATAAGGGGGTCCCTTTCTTTTGCGATATCTACACTGATCAATTTCATTAAAGATATTAACATACTGTGACCGTATCTTTTTGCAATGTACTTACATATCCAATAGCATTCTCTTCCACATTAGAGTTGGTGTTACTTAATGCAAAGATTTGGGGTTCATGGTCGCTGTACAATCTGTGCAGGAGTTTCGCTCACAAAACATGGTAAATAAATTGATCTCTATTTTTATGTGTGGAGTTCTCTGCCATGGCTGTGGAGTGTCTGCAGTTGTAAAGTTACTAATAAATAGCAGTTTTGTGAATACCAAAAAAGAGGACACATACACAAACCTGTAAGTTTATCTTTGTGAATCAGACCCGTAAACTCTACCTATCCCTGAACCCTTAAAACCCCACACCATCGTAAACTCCCAAAACATTTCACCACAGCAAAACTCTACCCATCCCTGTACATACAAAAACACTCACTAGCACTCAGTTCCACCCATCCATAAAACATAAAACAATATCAACACCCAAACATTCCACCCACCCCTTAAAACTAAAAATGCCTCACAACCCTCTTAAACCCTTAAACAGTGCTCTCTCTAAAATAACAAATGCTTTCATATTCCATTTGACCAGTCCACACCCCTCTCCCTTGCTGTACCTAGCCTTTCCATACCTCTTGCTACCCTTTATTCAACTGCTGCATCTCTACTTGCCTCTGAATCATGCAGCCTGTTCTAAGCATGTACCATTTCCAGCGTGTACCTGCCCACACCTTTCCCAGCCTCTACCTTGCTCTGTACCATCTTCTCCTGCCAGGACCTCTAACAGCTTGCGCCCACCCTTCTCAGTTAGCTGCAAGGACAATTGTGGGGCCTCTGGATTCAATGGTTCTGATGATTGCCTTAGTGACTGTGGTATGTAGTTGGGAATGCTTGAACAATCACCAGGTGGGTATGGCCCTATCCCGACAGTATCATTATTGATAACTAAATGTAATATTACTGATGCTTGCACTGATTGGAGCCACAGACTCTCTTGCACAAGGTAACAACAATAAAATAATTCAACCAGCAAATTTACAATTTACTCATTATTCATAACGGCGTATACCATGAAATGTTTCATGATTGTTCACCCTAAAAAGGCATGACACCAAGATAACCAATCAGTGCAAGAATTCCAAATATTGCATATACCCCACTTTTCTATGTCCGAACCTCTCCTCACCTGCTTCTCTTGCAGCCCTTAACTCTTATCCTGTTCCCTTTGCTTGGGTGTCAATATCCCCTTACCTCGTCTGGCACACACACCTCGCTGTTTGCAACACCGTTGCTTCATCTTCTTCTCAGTACCTCTACCTGTTTGTACCGCTCCCTGCCTGTACCTCTCCATATGCATAGGTCACTCTGGCTGCACCACTCCCAACCTCTATGTCTCTGTGTGTGCACATCTTTCTCCCTAAACCCAGGCCGGCCTGTATCTATCACTGTTTCTCACAGCCTTCACATGTCAGTGTTTGTACTTCTCCCAGCCTCTATCCTTTCCTGTACTTCTTAATGTCTTGACCATCACCACTTTCTCTCTTCATACCATTCTCTCTGCAGTCCAGTTGTTGGACTTTTATGTACTTTGTTGTTGTTGATGGGGTCATCTAGGTGGAAGTTGAGGTTGCAGAGGAAGATGTAGTCCTTGGAGTCTACGGTGAGGAGCGCAATGAAATCTGCAATGGTGTTGCAGAAGCTGGAGTGTAAGCCTGGAGGTTGGTATGTGAGGGTGCCTCTGATGATTGTCGTGTCATACGTGTTGAGCTTGAAGTAGAGGTGTTTCAAGGGAGTGGTGGTATTGTTGTTGGTGGTGCACTGTATGGTCTCTTTGTGGATGATGGCTATTCCTCCTCCTGGCTTGTTGGTGTGGCCCTGGTGAGTGATTTTATATTCATATGCTGTGGTGATGTCAGGGGTGGATGCAGGGTTGAGCCAGGTCATGGTGAGGAAGAGGATGTCAGGTGCGAGGGTGTCGATAAGCCCCATATCTTGGTGGACTGCTTGCAAATAGAGAGTGTGTTGAGGAGTAGACAGTGTAGTTGGTGGGTTGCTTCTAGTGTGGTGAGGTGTGGTGAGAGGGTGGTGTGGTGCTTTGTGGCAAGACAGTAGTCACGCTGGTGCAGGAGAAGGTGTATCTGGCACAGGAGAATGGTCCAGCTGTGGAGTGGAGTGCGGCATGGCAGCAGGGTTAGCTAGGGTATCTGGTGTTCAGGGTATGGAGGGCGGTGGCATCATACCTGTGAGTGGCCTGGGAGCCAGGAGCCCTGGCACTGGCCTCCATCCAAGTGCGGACGGGCACAGACAGGCTTGACTTTTGCGCACCGGCGGTGTGCCTGCTGCACGTTTCCATTGCGCAACCGCACTGAGGCCATTAAGTAGGTCCTGGGAGGATTGGAAGGTGGTGGCTGAGGTCTGAGATCGGGAGAGGAGCTGGAAGGGAAAAGAACACCAAAAGGAGATAATCAATCAAAAGGAGGAGAATAAGCAAGATAAGGGGGTCAGCATCAGAAAAGCACAAAAGTGATGGACACAACAAGAGGAGAAAGCAATAGCAAAATCAATTGCAGCTGAAGATTAAACAATCTAAAGGAAGAGAAAATGGGAGAAAATGGGTCAGCAGTAAAGAAACACAACAGAGATGAACAAGTCAAGAAAAGCACAACAAAGAGATGAAGCATTGGCAGGGCTGGCAGAATGAGGGTTTGCTTGGGTCTGGGACCTGCTTCAAAAAGATGTCTGTTTTTTGGTATTAACAAATTGCAGATTGTATAGCACGCTGGTGAAAAGATGCGTGCATGGTACTAGGCAACCTGTAAGAGCACAAGCACTGCAGAAGAGATAGAAGTGCCTAGTTTAGAAGATATTGTGCTTGCTTTCTTACTTCTCCTATCAGAACACAGAACAGCAACTTTGACTGCTGTGCTGCGTTGCTCTATAAATTAGTAAATCTCTCCCTAAAAGGGACAGAGACACGAACATGACTTCAGTGTGCCATTAATTTGTGAAGACGCAGCTGAGTCACAAAACGTTTAAAAAAAAGGTGCTATGACATATTCTTGGTGGTAACCAAGGCCTTGCTGTCAGACATTGACCCTGCTGCGTCTACGTAGCCGGAGGAAATTGTCTGCACTACATTACCCAGAAGGCCTTCTGGGTAGGACCAATCAATCAATCAATCAATCAATCAATCAATCAAGGCATTTATAGAGCGCGCTACTCACCCAGAGGGTCTCAAGGTGCTTGGGGGGGGGGGTGAGGTGCCGCTACTGCTCGAACAGCCAGGTCTTGAGTTTCTTCCTGAAGGAGAGGTGGTCTTGGGTCAGGCGAAGGTCGGTCGGGAGGGTGTTCCAGGTCTTGGCGGCCAGGTAGGAGAAGGACCTTCCTCCTGTTGTCGCTCTTCGGATGCGGGGGACGGCAGCGAAGGCGTGGTTGGTCGATCGAAGGTGGCGTTTGGGAGCGTAGAAGTTGAGGTGGTTGTTGAGGTAGCTCGGGCCTTGGTCGTGTAGGGCTTTGTGTGCGTGGGTGAGGAGACGGAAGGTGATTCTCTTGTTAACGGGGAGCCAGTGCAGGTCTCTCAGATGTCCGGAGATGTGGTTGTGTCGGGGGATGTCGAGGATGAGTCTGGCTGAGGCGTTCTGGATCCGCTGGAGTCTCTTCTGGAGCTTGGCGGTGGTTCCGGCGTAGAGGGTGTTGCCGTAGTCCAGTCGGCTGGTGACGAGGGCCTGGGTGACCGTCTTCTTAGTCTCGGTGGGGATCCACCGGAAGATCTTCCGTAGCATGCGCAGGATGTTAAAGCAGGACGCGGAGACGGCGTTGACTTGTCTGGTCATGGAGAGGGAGGAGTCCAGGATGAAGCCCAGGTTGCGTGCGTGGTCTGTCGGTTTGGGTGCGGTGCCCAGGGCGGGGGGCCACCATGAGTCGTCCCAGGCGGAGGGCGAGGAGCCCAGGATGAGGACTTCCGTCTTGTTCAGTTTCAGGCGGCTGGTCGTCATCCACTCGGCTACGTCTTTCGTGGAGGTTGGTTCTGGCGGCGGCTGGGTCGTTGGTCAGGGAGAGGATCAGCTGGGTGTCGTCGGCGTAGGAGATGATGTTGAGGTTGTGTTGGCGTGCGATGGCCGCAAGGGGGCTCATGTAGACGTTGAAGAGGGTGGGGCTGAGCGAGGAGCCCTGGGGAACGCCGCAGATGACTTCCGTGGCTGCAGATGTGAACGGTGGTAGGCGAACTCTCTGTGTCCTTCCAGCGAGGAAGGAGATGATCCATTCCAGTGCCTTCTCCTGGATTCCGATGTTGCTGAGTCTAGGGTGCGGTGGCAAACAGTGTCGAACGCCGCGGAGAGGTCTAGGAGGATGAGGGCCGCTGTCTCACCGTTGTCCAGCAGGGCTCGGATGTCATCGGTGGCAGCGATGAGGGCGGTCTCGGTGCTATGGTTGGCTCGGAAGCCCGACTGTGAGGGGTCGAGGGATCCATTCGTCTCGAGGAAGGCGGCCAGCTGCTTGTTGACGGTCTTCTCGATGACTTTGGCTGGGAACGGGAGGAGCGAGATGGGGTGGTAATTCTTGAGTTCGGTGGGGTCCGCTGTTGGTTTCTTTAGTAGAGCGCTGAGTTCGGCGTGTTTCCAGCTCTCAGGGAAGGTGGCGGTGTCGAAGGAGGTGTTGATGATGTCCCGCAGGTGGGGTGCGATGACAGCGTCGGCCTTGTTGAAGACGTGGTGGGGGCAGGGGGCGGTCGGAGATCAGGAGTGGATAGAGTTCATCGTGCAGATGGTGTCTTCTGTGTTGATCTGGGTCCAGGCGCTGAGGGTGGTGGTGGGGGGCGTTGGTGCGGTCGTTGGGAGCGTTGTTTGTGGGCTGAAGCTGTTGTGTATGTCCGCAATCTTGTTGTGGAAGTAGGAGGCGAGGGAGTTGCAGAGGTCTTGCGACGGGGTGATGTCGTTGTTTCCGGCGTTGGGGTTGGAGAGCTCTTTCACGATGTTGAAAAGTTCCTTGCAGTTGTGTGCGTTGTTGTCCAGCCGGTCCTTGAATGCTGTTTTCTTGGTGGCGTGGATCAGTTGATGGTGCTTCCGGGTGGCGAGCTTGAGGTTGGTCATGTTGTCCGGTGTTGGCTCCCTTCTCCAGGCTTTCTCGAGGGTTCGGCAGTTCTTCTTGGAGCTCTTGAGTTCGTCGGTGAACCATGGAGCCTTCTTGCTGCCGGGTCTGCTAGGCGGGGTCCTCAGTGGGGTGAGGTCATTTGCGCAGTTGCTGATCCACTTCGTGAGGTTGTCGGCGGCCTGGCTGGGGTTCGCTGAGCTGGCGGGAGGGTGCTGGCTCAGGGAAGCGGCGAGCTGGTCTGCTGTGATCTTGTTCCAGTTTCTACGAGCAACCTGTTGCTGGTGGTGGTGGATCGTGGATCTTCTGAAGGTGAAGTGGATGCAACTGTGGTCCGTCCAGTGGAGTCCGGTGGCGTGGCTGAAGACGATGTCCTTGCTGAATGAGAAGACAGCGTCGAGCGTGTGTCCGGTGAGGTGGGTGGGGGTGGTCACCAGCTGCTTGAGTCCGAGGTTGGCGAGGTTGTCAAGCAGGGTGGTGGTGTTGCGGTCGTTGTTGTTCTCCAGGTGGAAGTTGATGTCCCCCAGGAGGATGTAGTCCGCGGAGGGGAGGGCGTGCTGGCTGATGAAGTCGGCGATGTCTTCGCTGAATTGTGTGCGTGGTCCCGGGGGTCGGTAGATGAGGGTGCCTCTGAGGGTGGTTTTGGGGTCCGTGTGGATCTGGAAGTGCAGGTGTTCGGCGGTTGTCAGGGTGTCATCGGTGTTGGTCGCATTTAATCACGCACAACGCAAGGAGCGTCGTACGTGATTCTAGCGGAGTTCTTTTTCCTGGTATCAGAGCGGCTGCTCTGAACCGCGTTGCTGGAAGCAGCCCTGTGGATTTGTCTGCGTCCTTCGTTCAGACGCGGGGCTTCAACCCTGTGGATTGGTGTCCGGGCTCGTTGGGAGCCGCCGTGAGCGTTACGCTCGGTGGAGCGTGAACGCTCCATTTCCCGCTAGCGACCGCAGTGGTATTACTCAGGGCATCCACCCCTCGTGTACCGCCATCCTTCAGCCTCCTTTGATTCAGCGGCAACGGGGAGAAGAGGCGATCCAGCCCTAGGAAGAAGCGCTGGAACTCTGGGTGGGATCCCACTCGCTGCGTGAACTCGGCGCTGTTTACGGGCAGAGTCCGGTAAGCTTCCTGGGCTCCTGGAGGGGAGGTCTGACTCGAAGACCTTCGTACTCCTATTTTGTGTTACTTTCCTGGAATGACAAGACTATATAGCTGGGACAGCTGACCATTCCAGGAATCTATTTTGTGGCCAAACATATACGTTGAGTACCTTTTGCATTTCTCAGGGAACAGAGACCTCCAGCATTTCCTTTGTCCTCCTTGAGTGTCTTGTGCATTCTGTTCTCGTGCTGGAGTTTGCCTTCTCATTTGGATTAAAGGGTGTGTGGCAGAGGGTATGTATGGGGAGCGATGGCGCCTACCTACCGTTAGGGTTTTGATGTTGGCTGTGTGTGTGATAACTCATTGTGCTTGCCTTATAGGTGTGTGTGTCTTCCCTTCGGAGAGAGAACTATCTACCGGAGAAAGAGAGGAAGGGTCCACCTCAGGGGAAGTCTTGGTTATGGTATGTCTGGTACACTAGTGAGACTTATATGAGAGTAGAAAGAGAGTTATGCAGCATTAATCCTTTGTTTATGTTGTCACAGGTCTCCCTTTTCCACCGCTGTTCCTACCCTAAACCCATCCCTCGCTTGATTGCCTTTATACTCTGTATATATATAAACAGTCAGAGTGTGGGGACGTCAGGAGGTGGACCCCCCTGAGCATCGTCCTGATCCTGAGGAGCTTGGTTGTCGTGACACTTGCTTGGTGCAGACACTTTTTCCAGAACATTATGAAACAAGATTTGTGGACCTGGTGTGGCAAGAATGCTAGTGCATATTTGTGTGCTGGATTTTGTTGTGGTGGTGAGGCGTTGCTTTAAGTGCTGTCGAGTCTGTGCGACACCATATTGTATTTCGTTTATTGTTTTGTGTCGTGGTTGAGTTGTGCAGTGTGATGTTTTGTTTGTTACTTTGCTTTGTGGTATGGTACTGTACTCTGGTCTGTTATTTCCTTTAGAAAGTTCAATAAATGAAAAATGCAGCACATTTCTTTAAAGTTTTAATGACAAAAAACATTCGCCACTGCCATAAGTGTTAAAAATAAACAGCTGCTGCAGCTCTGCAACTATTTAGGGCACCTTGCAGAGGAAAGCTGTGGCAGTGACCTGTCTTAAATTAGCACATTTTATCAAGCACTGCGTTAAAATTATCGCCGCTTTAGCGGCAGAAAACTGCCGCTGAAGCGGCGATAATGGGCTTGATAATATGCTGCAGAGAATTCCCATAGAAGCCCATGTTGACACCAGAACATGGGCTTCTATGGGAATTCTCTGATAATATGCCCCTTAATTCTCACTTTTTGTGATATAGCCAATGGTTTCAGCGCAAAAGGGCCTGTTACATTAAACAATAGATAAAGAGGTGCATACAGCAAAGCCGAAAAGCTTCTTAACATGAAGTGTGGTCCCTGGAAGAGAGCAATGGAGAACAGAGGCTCAGCAGGGTATATATCTGATACTAGAAGTACAATTCATTGTTGATGAGCAGAATTTTCTGGGGCAAGCACTTGATAAACCCAGCCTAATTAAAAGGATTTAGCTTCATATAAATGGTCTCAAGTTGCTCACATGCAGAGAAGTCTTCACGTTTGGAAGGCTTAGTCAAACTGCTTGTCTCTGCCTGATGGGCAGTGCCGAGTTTTTCAATTAGTAAGGTCAAATTATCAGGTTCACCGAGTTCTCTAATTGTGATTTTAAAATGTATACTCATTACCGCAAACACATTCACCCCTTTCACAGACTACATCAGATACTGATGAGCAATTGCTGAGAATGTTTTTACCTAGCTTCTGCCATGCTGCTATTTCTAAAACAAATATAACTAACACGCTCTGCAGTACCTGGATTTCCCAGAGTGGCAGTAAAAATATTCATATTGCATCATCAGCTCTGAATAATGAAACACCTCCACGCTTGGCCTCAGGCAAGAGATCACATTCGATCTTCCATTAAGAAAAAAAGATGCGTGAATGACAAGTGCCTTATAATTCTGAAAAATGAATCACATACAAAGAGTCTGTCAAAAACCGGTGACGCAGTAAGAAATGTACTGCTAGGTGCAGAGTGAAACAGAAAATGAGGGGCATATTTATCAAGCACCTTTGCCACTCAAGGGGGCCCAAGATTGATGCAAAACCTAAATGAGATTTATCAAGTCACGTAAGGCCACGTTGACCCAAGGGTGTCTGCGGTGGCACTAGGCAGCCAAAAGTGCTCCAGCACTAGGAAAGGACAGGAATGCGCTGTATAGTGGTAAATACACTGCATTCCTTTCACGCAGTGCAGCACAGCACGCAGGGCCGGACTGGGAATAGAAGCCGGCACTGGCAAACTGCTCAGCTGCCCACCCGGGGGTGAGGGGGGAGTGCAGCCGAGCAGTTTGCGAGGGCCGATTTCGGCCGATTTTTTTACAGGGGGCCGATATTGCCGACACCCGGCAACAAAAACAGCACCCAGGAGGCCAAAACCGGCCCCCACCCTAGCGGCCTACCGGGGAAATGCCCGGTGACCGCTATGGCCAGTCCGTCCCTGACAGCACGGTGGATTGCTGCGTTGAGTGCATTTTTGCTGAATATGGGCATAAGTGTTTGTCTCTTAATGCCACAGTCACATGGGATAAGTCAGTGTGGAGAAGTGGAGTGCAGAGTCAAAGGATTGTCAAGCCAAGTGCAGTACCGACAGCTCAGTGACAGGCAACTATTATTAGATGGAAGCACACAGACATTTATTCTGCTATCATGGGAATATGTTAAGGTCACTGGCTGCAGGAACATCATCATCAATAAACACCAATAAATGAATGTCAGTGCCGTAAAATGTTCTAATAATGATTCAGCTGAAAGTTTAAAAAATATGAAAATATGTGGATATTAACAGAGATGTTGTCTACAAGACACTGGAAGGAATAAGTGGTGATGATGATGTTGTTGTAATTATTGTGATTAATACTACTACAGCTGCTACTACCAGTTGCAGAAAACTCGATAATCAACGTGTCAAAAGGTGAACATAGTAGTACCTCAAGAAACAGTATGATTCTGTAAAGAACTGCCCAATTTTCCTGAATTCACCTATTGTAATATCTGACATGCCCCACTCAGGAATAGAAGTATTAGACAACAGTAACTAATACAATATTAGGAAAAGTGCTCGATGATAATCATTTGGTCCTGTAATCTGTAAATGTAAATTTAATTTGAGGCTATTTACCTGAGTTCAGAAATCCATTCACCCTGAGATAGAACGTTTTGAGTATTCCAGCAAGAGATAATGCATACTTTCACTAAAAGGATGTGGATATCACTTGGCACGAGTGTGGAGTGAAGTATTCAATATAAGACACATCAGGATGGTTAATTCTGGTGCAGTTTGGAAACTCAAGCCACTAGGGGGCATATTTATGAGGACGTGGAACAGTGCAACGCAGTAAGTCACCTTGCTGCATCGCAGGGAAAGGGCAGGAGTGCAACATATTTAAAAGAATATGGTGCTTTCCTGTCCTTGACACTGCACAGGCATAATTTTGGCCGCCAGCAAAGGCATACATGCATCATGGTGCATGGGTGCATGTGCTACATGCAGGATTGTTTTTGGGCAGGAAGGGGCACCTTCCTGCGTAAACCCAATCCTGAGCGGCATATTCCCCTATCTATGTGTGCTGCTGAATGCAGAACACACAGAAAGAGGAAGTAAAAGGGAGAAATGAAGATATTTCTCCTTGATGCACCTCCCCTGAGAACGTGTATCTTTTTGGTGCATTCCCAGGTTTACCAGTTCTGGTAAATCTGGTATGTGTCAAAAACCATGGGAGTTGGTGGGAACACTCATGCAAAGCCCATGGAATGTATTCCCAGGGCAGAGTAACACAACACAGTGATTTGCGCTGCTTTGTATTACTCCAGATTAATGAAGCCACTCAGAGCCATGAACGGTGGCCTTGTGTGCCTTCATAAATTAGACATGTGAGATGTGTCATGCTTCACCAAGTTCCATGGTACAAGCCCAATGCGACAGGCTCATAAATATGCCCCCTAGAAATTTAGACAATATACATTACACTGTGGACCAGTAAAGGGTAAAGATTAATTTTCAAATAAAGCACATATATAAGAAAACACATTTTCTATCAACACCGTGAGCAGGACTCAGTTAGACACAGGCCAGATCTAGATCATTTGTAAGGTGTTCAGTGCCAATGTGTACAAATATATAGTACCAAATGTAAGTCTAGCCTCTCTTAAGCACTTGTCATGACTCTCTAAAAGAGATGATCACTCAAGCCATATGATTATTTTCAAAACATTCAGGGGGTATCATTTTTTGCAGCTTTTAAAACAGAATGGAAACTGGGTTGCTGTAGACACCAAAGTTGACTCACCCCAACTAAATTCCAGTGCAATATATAATAAAATAGGCAATGATGATAAATCAAAATTTGCCTTATGTAGGCTACATTTTGGTTGTAGGTATTGCTGGTACTGTGATTGTGAGTTGCTACTTTAAGTGAATGTAATCAAATGGTTGACACCAATGACTATGTTAAAAAGTAACATCAGGCCTTTACAGCACCATACAGTACTTTACAGGGATCCGTATTCACACCAATTTGCAGTAATCTATTCTCCTAAAAAAGGATCAGGTTACAATTTTTTGGTTTATTGTGGGCCGTCGGCCATATGCTGATTATGGTAGAGAGCATCATGTGAACAAATTTCGAAAGAGGGATCTTAGTACAGCACAAAATAAAATACCAGTAAGACCATGAAAATGTTGTGTTTCGCTTCGCCTGCACTGTTTGTGCTGCCTGGTTACATCTCCTGTCACACTAGATCCAGTCCACCCTCTTCCTCCCTTTATTTTGACTTTTCCATCTCCCCTTACTCCTAATCCTGATATACAGTGTTCCATGGCTCCGCAACCATAATTGGCCTTTTAATTTTTGCATCCTTCCTACAGCTAGTATCATTTTAAATTTGGACCCCTTCCTACAGGCCCTGGAAACACTGCCTACTCACATGGCCTTGGGCAGTAGCTACCATCAAGGGTGCAGTCTTGTATAAAAGCTGTTTCTTCTGCATGTGCCAACTGCTTGGCTCTCAGAATTTCCAAGAATAAAGTCTGTTTGGCCCACGGTCATGTTTGCTTTTTCAAGGCTTGACAGTACTTATCTGATCCTGGTGACCTGGGCTCCTTTGTGGCATCTACTTTCCCTTCTGACATCCGTAGTAGACGCATTCTGCCCGAGGCGATCAACTGCATGGAAAACGAAAGAGACAGCCATTACCAACATAGTAAGGCAAATTAGAGAGTGCTCGTGCTAACCAGGAACAAGAGCAGAGCACCTGAAAAAAAGGCTTCCCCACGGTGACATGCTTCATCATAGGGGTCCTCCCAGTCCTCTACGGACTGAGGCGTGCTACGACTTGCGGTGTTACGTAGGAGCACTAGAAAATTGTGGACTATGTGTAGTGAAAGTGAAGTAGTGGTGGAGTGGGATAATTAAAATAATCAGCTAGTGGGCTAAAAATAAACTTTATTATTGCTCTAAGCTGAAAAAATTAAAACGGGGTAATATGACAAGGAAACCTAACTGTAATGGAAAGGTGTGCCTAGCATATGTTCTGGTCAACTAGTTTCGAGCTTCCCCAGCTCTTCGTCAGGACTAGACTGGGACCAGCCCAGTGTCGAGAAACTTGCCACTCCTAGTTAACCTGAATTAGGTGCAATAAGTGTGATGCCACAGTAGTAAGGCATGCGTTTTAAAATACATACGTACGGACCGCGAGGTTTGGCTTCGAGTAGGTGTCATTGTATGCGGGGTTCAACGTACAAATGTACGAGATCGCCGCATCCCCTCCAGTGACCATGAAGCACAGTGTTGCTTTTTCTTAAACCATTGTGCTGACGTACATTACGTATGTATTTTAAAACGCATGCCTTACTACTGTGGCATCACACTTATTGCACCTAATTCAGGTTAACTAGGAGTGGCAAGTTTCTCGACACTGGGCTGGTCCACTAGTTGACCAGAACATATGCTAGGCACACCTTTCCATTACAGTTAGGTTTCCTTGTCATATTACCCCGTTTTAATTTTTTCAGCTTAGAGCAATAATAAAGTTTATTTTTAGCCCACTAGCTGATTATTTTAATTATCCCACTCCACCACTACTTCACTTTCACTACACATAGTCCACAATTTTCTAGTGCTCCTACGTAACACCGCAAGTCGTAGCACGCCTCAGTCCGTAGAGGACTGGGAGGACCCCTATGATGAAGCATGTCACCGTGGGGAAACCCTGGTGAGTGAGGGGACTATAGAAAGAGATAATCCTTCCCTTTCTTTCTAAATCGATGTCCTCTAGGATCAAATTGTTTCCGACATCATTTGTTCTTCCTGGTTAGGTTCCTGTCTACTTGACCTGTTCAGGTAGTTTTTTTGGTAATTGTATTAGTGGAGGGTGAACCTAACCGAAAACCTCTACTTCCCCCTTATGTTCTGTTAAAATAAACCTTTTGCCAGGCCTAAACCTTCTTTGTTTTGATGCCTAGAAATTCAGTCTCAGATATACTTGTAATTGAACAGGCCTATCAGGTCATGGCAATCAATATTCTTCAGGCATCAAATGAAACACTCCTTAAACCCAGACAGCAAAGCAATGTTGATACTGGACTTCACCTTATAACCCCAACTATTTTCCTTAGAACAGTCACAAAAGTGAGTGCACTCATGGTGCATGTAGAAGCCTTCTGACCATGTAAATTGTACCCAAATAAGTGCCAATCTGAATATTATAACAAGAGAAGCAGGAGCTGTAATTCATTCTCAGAGCTCATGAGCTGCTCTTGGATTGATCAAACAGTCAAGCAGGCTCGAGTACATGGCGACAATGGTACTAGGAATCCTTCTGCACACATATAAGATATAAGGGCCAATCATCATCACTCCACTTTGATTGCGATGCTTCGTACCACACTTATAGCGATGATAGAATTAATGTATGAGCCTGCCAGTGCAGGGTCTCAGTCCGGGAACCTTCTGCTTTTATGGCTGAAGATTTTGCCCCTGTGGTACTGGCTCACCAAATATATGCATAAGCCGCCTTTTAAGAAAGAAAGGTGGAGCTAAAGGGAAGCAGAAGTATAAAGTATGCAACGACCAACATGGAGCGATCAGGCAATATAGAAAACCTATGAAAATGCAAGCCTACAAGCACCGTGGGCCAGATTTATTAAAGTGCTGCATTGTGCAATGTGAAGAAAGCAGTGCAGACTTCTATTTATTACAAATAACCTGCTTCTGTTATTATTCCCTGTGCTGTCCACAAGCAGGCTGCCTAGCACTAACCACAACCTTTGCACCATGGTACAGTGGTGATGTCTAGGAAGGGATTTGTACAGGAAATATGCCCATCCAGGAGAAGATCCTATGCCTTGAAAAATGCAGTGTTTGGAGAAATAAAAACATTGCATCAAGATGGCGTAATTTTTACACGCAAAGCACCATCTGACTTTATTAGTAGATGTGGCTTTACATCAAAATTAGGGGTTTTTGCCGTCATCTGCTGTAGCGTTGTGGTCTAGCCTTCCGACGTCACGTGACTCGCCGCAAGGCACTATCGGAGTGATGTGACACGGTCGGCCATTACAGATCGCGACGCAGAGACGAGCGGTCGGCTATCCCCTAATAGAGCGCATAAAGTAAATAAAGCATTTCTGCGTACCCCTCTGTTCCTGTCCTCATTAGAGGGGGGTGCAACTTCACACACCACATCTGCCTATTTCACAAATATCGTATACCACGTTGATGCAAAGTAGCTCAAAGCAGCACAAAGTGCTATTTGCGCCGAGAAACTGGCCCTTTCAAAGCTTCTCACAATAACTTTTTCTGTTACAAAGTAAATATTTTTCAAAGACTTTGCGATAGTTTGCATGACTTTACATCATTGAAAATCTTAGTAAACCTGCCCCCACGCTTCAAGAAGTGAACTTGAATGTATTGCTTTGACCCCCCCTATACTAACTCGTAGTTTCATGCAAACTAATTGATGATAAATCATGAGTTTCTCTGAATAAATTATGTGGTCCAGCTGATTTTTTATCTTCTGGCTGAGAACACCAGCCATGGTAACTCAACTTAACAATGAACTGTCAGAGAAATTGAAAATGTACTGGTCCTTCCTGCACAAAAACAATCATTCCCATAACGCAGACACCCTTGCACCACGGTGCAAAGATGCCAGTGTTGGCGCAAGATAGCCAATTATGCACCAGCGCAGTGGTAGAGGGCAGGAATGCGCCGTATCGCATAGATATGGTGCATACCTGCCCTTTTGTTTTGACGCAGGGCAGCGCAGCAAAGTGACTTGCTGCGCTGTGTGAAAAACTAGTAAATAAGCCCCAGTGTTTACAAAGAAGGGCTGTTTTTCTAAGCAGTACATATAAGATTGCATAAGCCCATGTGTTGCTGTTTTCACTTTCCTTTTTATGTATTCAGAGGCATGTTTAATTATCAACATTTGACAACAGGGATTTAATTAGAGCCTGGCATATGCGTCATATGTTGAAAAAACCAGCATTATATTTATTTATTTCTGCACTGGGTACATCCTTCTCAATTACAGCAGGGGTATATATGAATTCATATACAATATTGATCAGAGCAAGGATAGAGGAAATTTAATTCCAAACTACATGTCCATACAGTTCGCCGCAATCAAAACTGCCTGCCAGCGTCTCTCAGGTCCTATCAACGCATGATCAGATCAGTGCACGCCGCTTTCAGCACCACTAAAACCGAGCAGGCCAAACAATGCACCGAGGGAAATCTCTTCAATTATTAAATCATTGCTTTATTCCGCTACATGCAAATTATCAATTAAACCCTCCTCTTCCCTCTGAGACAATCTCACAATTTTCTTTCAGGATACGATTACTAAATGTAATGCCAGTTTGCAGCTCAACTTTCCTTCCACAAGGGCATCTTTTACCTTCTGGAACCTCACTGTCAAGTTTTGTTCCCATTGCAATACAAATAGCTCGTCTGGCCATTTCTTCTTAAAAGGTTGGGTCTCCGACCGTCCTATGCCTCCTGTATGTTCTTAGCCCGTGCCAGATCTCTAAAACCTCTCTCTCCTCTGCCACAGTCCGAAGAGCATGGAAACAAGCTCACTTTATCCCCTTACCAAGAAAACCTCATCCGATACTGCAATCTCGTCAAATTCGAGGCAATATATCTTCCTCCTGCCATCAATAAAATGCTTGAACAACTGGTCAACTCGCAAATTATTAGAATATTTTGAATCCAGTTCTCTCCTGCATTACTCTCAACTCAGATTTCGAGCTACATGAGTCAAACAGTTTTGCATTCGCAAACGGTGCAAATCGGTAATTTCAGAAGTTTACAAATGCAACATAACCTTTCAAGATATATGAAAGGCTTTGTAGTCACAATTTTAGGTAATCGCAAAAATAGTGATTACCTAAAATTGCAACTACAAATAATGTACCAAGCATTTTCTTGCTATTACCATCGACTCCAAGTCATGGGTAAACGAGCACATTTTGAAAAATGGCCAAAAATGCATTTTTCAGTGAGCCATGTAGCGCACACATGTCCTATGGCATGTGTGCGTTTCACATGTGCACATTTTATTGTTTGGGGAGCTTCAGGCGGGGCCTTAGGCTTTGCATTTCCTAATTAGCGATTACCAATTAGGTAATCACAAATTAGCTAATGCAAAACCATTCTCACATATGGGCCTTTAGGCCCATAGGAACGAATGGAGTAGTATTACCCAATAGTGATTACCTATTTACCAAATCGCTATTTGGTAATATTAAGGAATCGCAAAATCTCTGACAATTCCTTACATACATAGTATTTCACGATTACCAAATAGCGATTCTGGAAAAAACGCTATTTGGTAATGAAAAATGCATTTTTGGTACATGTGGCTCTTCGTCACTTGCATAGTACGGAATCTGCTCTTCTGGATGTCACCGAACAAATCACAGTTATTCTTGAATAGGGGTATCTGTAGCATTGGTGTTGCTGGACTTGTCGGCAGCTTTCAGCATGATAGCATACCCCATTTTGCTGCAGAGACTGACCTTGGGATCTGGAGGTCTGTCCTCAGCTGGTTGTGCTCCTTTCGGTCTAACCACTCTCAATCAATCAGCCTATTTCCCTTTACAACTCCCGCGTCAAAGGCAAAATTCTGGTTCCCCAAGAGACAACTTAGAGCCTGAGCTTTTCAATGTCTTTCTGCCCCTTCTGGCAACTCTGGTTCAGCTATTCAGATTTGTGGTCTTCTCTTATGCAGATGACACCCAGCTGGATGTGTCTATATTGGATAATCCTTCTGCTACCCAGCTGGCTTGTAAACAATGCCTCTTGGCTTCCACTAGGTGGATGAAGGAGGGTGTCTTCAACTAAATTTTGATAAAACCAAAATTCTCATCTTTGGAAATACCTTCTCTATCTGGTCAGACTATTGATGGGCCCCTGATCTGGGTATGCTACCCATGCCTGTCAAGGTGGCCAAGGACTTGGGTGTCAAATTCGACTGTGACCTCTACTTAAGGATTTAAATCACCTTTGTTGCTTCTTGCTGCCCAATGCACTCAGGACAACTGGCAAACTCATCCCTACCTCAGCGGGTAAATCAGTGTTGCATTCCCTTATCACCACTAGACTTCACTATACCAATATATAATATTTATGTCTCCCTAAATGCTTAAACCATATACTACAGGGGGAAATAACATTTATCACACAGTGATAAATGACATTTTTAGCAGTGCGTGGTCTAGTCTCTCATGTATAAAAGCAGAGACGCTGCGCGGTCGCAGTTTTTCTCTTGTTAACATATGACCTGCACACCCTGCTTCTTTGTGTCCCCAGTTTTGACTTAACATTCTTAAATCCTGTGTTGCTGGATTTTTATGACTATTTTTTTTAGTGTGTTCTATTTTTTTTAAGGCTGTGCTTCACTGTACTTGAATCTGTGTGATTTGCGGGGGGAGGTGCTGGGCTTTCCCGATGATGCCTGTTTTTAGGCTACTTGGTTGAGACACAGAGTGGCACCATTTTTAGCAGTGCACACTCTAGTCTCTCATGTAGAAAAGCAGAGATGCTGCTCGATTGCTGTTGGTCTCTTGTTAACGTATGACCTGCAGACCCTGCTCCTTTGTGTCCCCAGTTTTTACTTAAAACTCTTAAATCCTGTGTTGCTGGATTTTTATGACGGTGTGTTTTTTACTGTGTTCTATATTTTTAAGTCTGTGCTTCACTGTACTTGAATCTGTGTGATTTGTGGGTGCGTGGGCTGGGCTTTCCCAAGGAGGCTTTTTTTTAGCCTACTTGGTCGAGACACAGAGCGGCTCCATTTATAGCAGGGCGCCCTTTAGTCTCTCATGAACAAAAGCAGAGATGCTGCACGGTCGCGCAGCAGAGGCGCCGAAGACGCTCCAAAGGCTATCCCGTCTGCACCGCCAGTGTCCCAGAGACGACCAGCACTGGCCAGGCTGCTTATCAGGCCGGGGACTTGAAGCAGAGAATACTGTACGGGAGGGAACTGCTGCTAAGACTCGGTACGCACTGTCACCGCCAGGGTAAAGTTGCTAGCTGTGACAATTGGGCCGCATTTCTTTGCGATCTATGCACTGGGTCTTTCCCTGGGGCGTGGGGGGAGCTCCCGAAGTGATAGCTCATAACACTGCTAATTGTAGTATATAGAGACAGGGCAGAATTTGTCAGGCCCTGTTGCTTAACACACGTTTTCTTCAGAAACATGAAGTTCAAGTCATTGACCTTCTACAAGACGCCCTCCCAGATCTACTGTTGCTAACGGAAACATGGCTAACCATCTCGTCTAACTCTACTATCGCCTCAGCTATTCCTCCTGGGTACAAGGTGCTTAGGATAGACTGTCCGTTGGGGAAGTGGGGGGAGTGGCTATTGTGTTCAAACAAGAGCTTGATTGTACCTCCCTTATTATGGACAGCGTAGAGGAATGCGCAGTGCCTTGGTTTTCGCTGCACTCTATCGTCTCACCAATGTCTGGCCCTGGTCCTAATCTAAAGGCCTCCTGGCTCACCAGGCTCCATCCTGAGGTCGCTTAATGAGGCAATTGCACCACAAGCCCTCAGATATAACCGCTTCATGGTTTTAGGTGACCTCAATTTACGTATGGGTGACCCTATGGCACCAAACATCGTCCGTGTGACTGAAACTCTTACAGCACTCACCCTTGCCCCCTTTTTCTCCCTCCCAACTCACAACTTAGGTGAACCCCTTGATCAGATCTTTTCTAATGCTGAGTTAGAGGTTGATCGGCCACTTCCCCTGGTCGGACCACTGCCTCATCAGTTTTAGGATACTTAGCACTGGGACCGACGCTCAGATTTCCCCGAGGAGAGCAGAAAATAAGTATCGAGCCCTGCACAGGTTTCCACCTTTAGCTCTGGAGGCCGCCCTTTAATCTTCTATCCTCTTGCTATCAGGTAACCCTGAGGAGGATGCACTAAAATTGGAATCCTGGTTAAGACAGAATGTCCATGAATTAGCCCCTTTGACAATACGCACTTCCAAGAAGGCTGGACCTTCAGCCCTTGGTTTAATGAGAATCTGAGAACTAGTAAAAGCGTGTGTAAATGCTTGGAGAGGAAGTGGCCTAAAAACCATAAACCTGAGAATAAATTGGTGTATAAGGTGGCTTTGAAATCTCACTATACCAATGTGATGGGTGTCAAAAAGAGCTATCTGGAAAATAAAATCGAGACTTCCAATAATAAGGGAAAGGAGATTTTTAATATTGTGAAACTGTTTACTGCCCCTAAAGCGGTAATCAAGGTGCTCCCGCACTCTGCAGAACGGACTAGCCATCTGGCTTCGGTTTTCCATGAAATGATTGTGACTATTCAAAAATCCTTTACAGAGGCGCCTCTGGATGATGACGCAATTTGGCGTGTTCCTGTAAGGGAGCTTTCCATCGGGGAATCCCCCACGTTATTACAGATACCTTTGTTGTAGCCTGAGAGATCGCTTGATATCTTGAAGGGTTTAAAGTCAGTCTCGCAGGCAGACTCGTGTCCTGCAAAACTGCTGGCCTCTGTGGCCGCAGTCAGTAACCCTGTGGTTAATAAGGTGCTGAACTCATCTCTCTCAACGGGCTGTATGCCTACCATTTAAAAAAAATGCAAAAAATACTTCAGCTCCTGAAGAAACCTTCAACTGACCCGAATGTGCTGGCCAATTACAGGCCCATCCCTCTTCTACCATCTCTCTAAGGCGGTGGAGAAGTATGTGAATAGGGTCATTTCTGACTATGCAGAGAATAATATTCTGCTTCTCATCAGTCAATCTGGCTTTAGGGCTAATTTTAGCATGGAAATCCTAGGGTCTACGACCTACCTCTAAGTCTCATTTCGACCTATGTGGTAGTAAGCCTATCTTGGAGGAAGCTAGAGATAATGCATGCAAAAGGGCAGATCCCTTAAAGGACAAGATCCCTCACTCACCAGAGGTGACATGCTTCATCATAGGGACTCTCCTCCTAAGGGAAAAACCTAGTTCCCTTGAGGGCTACAACCCCCTCACTAAGAGGGAGGAGCTCAGGGATGTTTTGATTATTGATGTTGGTGGACAAGCTACGTCCGTATATGATGAGCTGACAAGTGTGAGTGAGGGTGCAGTGCAAAAATGTGAAAAAGTAAGAAACTGGTGAAAGACTAAAACTGGCTAGGAGGCACCGAGAACAATTTTAATCAAAGGGCGCCTACTGTCAGGATTAAAAAGCAGTACACCAACAGTATGGATTTAAAACTGATGTGGTGTGAGTTTCAGGTGGTCAACATGTTTCAGCCCACGAAGACCAGAGGTGGATCGGGCTTTCGTCAGGACCTTAAAGATGAATGCTACTGCAAAATACGAGAAAATGGTGAATAATATCAAAAAAGGATATCAAGCCAATGCGTTGTCATCAGCCTGTGGTAGAACCTGCATGTACCCGCAAAAGCTGGGTACAGAGTCTCACCTCTCGCCTGGCAACCGCAGCAGGCTCTACCGGTCCACGGTACCGACGGACAGAGCGGTGCTGCCCTCCTGAGCGGTTGCCAGGCGAGAGGTGAGACTCTGTACCCAGCTTTTGCGGGTACATGCAGGTTCTACCACAGGCTGATGACAACGCATTGGCTTGATATCCTTTTTTGATATTATTCACCATTTTCTCGTATTTTGCAGTAGCATTCATCTTTAAGGTCCTGACGAAAGCCCGATCCACCTCTGGTCTTCGTGGGCTGAAACATGTTGACCACCTGAAACTCACACCACATCAGTTTTAAATCCATACTGTTGGTGTACTGCTTTTTAATCCTGACAGTAGGCGCCCTTTGATTAAAATTGTTCTCGGTGCCTCCTAGCCAGTTTTAGTCTTTCACCAGTTTCTTACTTTTTCACATTTTTGCACTGCACCCTCACTCACACTTGTCAGCTCATCATATATGGACGTAGCTTGTCCACCAACATCAATAATCAAAACATCCCTGAGCTCCTCCCTCTTAGTGAGGGGGTTGTAGCCCTCAAGGGAACTAGGTTTTTCCCTTGGGAGGAGAGTCCCTATGATGAAGCATGTCACCTCTGGTGAGTGAGGGATCTTGTCCTTTAAGGGATCTGCCCTTTTGCATGCATTATCTCTAGCTTCCTCCAAGATAGGCTTACTACCACATAGGTCGAAATGAGACTTAGAGGTAGGTCGTAGACCCTAGGATTTCTGTGTTTGGCTATCAGTTATTTGGGGAAATAATCCTTTAGTGGTCTCTAAAACCCTCCCTAGGACTCTCTTGTAAAACTGTGTTTTATTACTAATTTTAGCATGACAAGAAATTTTGATAAATCCGTTTTTAAAATTTGAGTTTGTGTTAATATAAATATCAGTTATTAAAGTGTAATGATTATGTTGCAAAGAATTTCCCATCCTAAATATAGAAATTAATTTATTTGTGTGACAAATTATCATACTGCCTTAAACAGGTTTTATTCACCGGGAATCCGAGATCCCTATGTGAGTCATTGTCGACCAATGGGAACTGGGTTGACATGCTGTATGAGCTATAGTCTTTTAATCCAGACTCGTCTTTTTATCGCAGATTCTGACTACATTGCAACTGGACTAATAATGATGACAGTGATGAAATGAAAACAGACATCTGATACAACGCCGATTTTCAAAATGAAAATTCACCACAAATGCTGCACTTCCCTTAAATGACACTGAAATCCAAAGCTGCACTGTACACAGGGAACATTTGAAGTAGAGAGATGTGCACACAGGGTACATCACTCCTATCCATATCTTCCCTGCTATTAACTTTTCTTTCAGAATGCAGAAACCTGTTTGTGGTCTCCATTTTAGTCAGTGGCAGCTAGAGAAGTGATTTTTTTTTTATTTCAACTTATTTAATTAGGCTTTATATCAGAACAAATCAAGAAATGCACACTATATTTCTGAAAGGTAAACAAATCATGAGGATGATGTCCGGGAGAGAACAACTCCAATCTCGTAATACAAAATACATCATGCATACTAGTATGTATTGTAGTATGGGGACACATATATTTGAAGAATATTATGGACCAACACATTACCGTACATATTCCGAGGCAGGCGAGACTATGCACCCGATGAGTAGACTAATCTGGCATCCCAAACAGAAGTGCACAATGCCAAGAAAAGAAGAAAGAAATGAGAAACCCAAGAAAAGAAACAGAAAGCGAGCTTAAAACAAAAGGGAATGGAAGTGGGAGAAGAGAGAAAATTAGTAGAAAAAAGGAGTGATTAGAATGTGTGTTGGTAGGAAGTCCGTCAGAGTCCTATGGCCAGATGATTCCTTTGCGTACATGTGTCCAAAAAATGAGCAGTGGAGGCAATACAGTGGTTCTCGACAAAAAGGAGCCACAAAAGACTTACAACCTGTGTAGTATAGTATCACGTATGGTGGTTTGGATTTCAGCAAGTATGTGTCAAAGGAATCTCATAAGTGTATAGCGCTGGATACAGTTTGAGTAACTTCATGTACATTATATTGTCCACACTTCTAATGGTACAAAGCATGTTCCATCACTTTTTGAAGGAGATGGTGAAAGTCGATTTCTGCTCCTTCAGAACCACCTTGGCACCCTTTGTTAGAGGTAGGTTCAGGATGAACGAGTCCTGCAAAAATAGAGATAATGGGCATGGATTTGTGGAGATTCCCAAGGCAATTGTCAAGAAGTCGATCTTGAATGGTTTATCAAAGATAGCTTGAATAAGAGACTGTATTGGATTTTGTTTAATTTGAGCAAGAAAAGATTCTAATGCAAGAATGAAAAGAAGCGGAGAGAGGACATCTTTGACGAACTCCTCTTTGAAAGGAGAAGAAAGTGGAAATAGAACCATTAGCAAAAATAAAAGCTTTGGTCAATGTGTATAATAAACAAATGTAAGAAATAAACTTAGGGCCGAAGCCAAAACAGGAAAGTGTATGGAAAATAAAAGACCAATCCATACAGTCAAAGGCTTTTTCTGCATCAAGAGAAATAGCCGCAAGTGAATGGGAGCATTTGTTGGATTTGTGCAATATGTTAAAATAAATTCTCGTGTTGTCAGAGATAGTTCTGCCCTTAATAAAACCGGACTGTTCTTTGCAAATAATAGAAGGCGAAATTGGCTCTAGTCGAAGTGCAAGGATTTTAGCAAATATTTTTTAGTCAGAATTGCCTAAAGCGAATGGCCTGTAATTTTTACAAAAATGAGGGTCTCTTCCCTCTTTAGCGATTAGTCAAATAAGAGCCTCTTGAAAAGTACCACTTGCAACTTTGGATGAAATGAAATGTATAAATAAAGAATGGAGATGTGGAAAAAGAGATTGAGAAAAGTGGGAATAAAATTTGACAGGGAATCCATCCAGACTAAGTGCCTTCCCTGTTTTGATGAGTTTTAATGCATGAGAGATATCTTTTACAGAAATATCTCTCTCCAATGTTGAAAAGTCAAGATTAGAAGGAAACTGCTTTTGTAGTGAAGCAAGATAATTTTGTATATCAATGGAGTCTGGAATGATTTCAGGGGTATAGAGAGACGTATAATTTTTTGTAATTCCTCTGATATATCCGAATTTTTAATCACTGGAGATGAGTTATAATTTAAGACATGAGCAATATTTGTACGTTCTTTCCTGACTTTTAGGTATCAGGAAAGAAGTTTGCCTGCTTTATTTTGGCCTGCATATTAGTGCGCACTACCTCTAAGAAGGTAGGAGTTCGCATTTTCTGTAAAAAACTTTTTATATTCATGTTTTTCTACAATAAGAATATTAAGATGCGGCTTTAAAGTTAGTGGCAGTACAGAGTGTTTCTTGTAGTTCAATGTGTTTGTGAATTTAAAGTGCCTTTTGGAAGTTACATCTTTTCTTTTTAGCAACATATCTTATTATAAAGTCTATGTCTGAGGCTTAAAAAGCATCCCACACAACAGGTAAAGATCGTACGGAGGATGTGTTACGATTAAAGAATTCAACAATAAAAGTGTCAGAAGAAGAGGAAAAAGTCTGATCCATTAATAAAGAAGTATTAAACGCCATCTTTTATTGGTCATAGTAATAGGGAGTAATTATAAATCTAAAACTACTGGAGCATGATCAGAAATCAATATAGAACCAATATCTGCCTGTAATATGTGTTGTGATAAAGATTTAGAAACAAATAAATAATCTATACAGGATTGAGAGAGGTGAGTAGGAAGAAAACTGTATACTCACGTAATTGTGGATTACATAATCTCCAGGAATCAACACGAGATATGTGAGAAATTAGCGTGGTAAAGTGTTGGTGCATTGAAGAAAGGACAAAAGGTGCTTTGGACGTCCAATCTATATATGGGTCAAAAGCTAAGTTACAATCACCACCACAAATAACATATTGTGTAGAAATAGACATCAATAGAGTAGATATGGTCGGCCAAAGATTATTGTCAGGTTTAGTAGGAGCATGCACATTAAACAAGGAAATAGGTCTATTGTTAACATTAAGATAAACAATCAACCAATGCCCTTCATCATCTAAATTTTGAGACAAAAGGGAAACATAAAGCTTTTTGTGACAAAGAACCAACACCCCATTTATTTTGCCCGTACCTGGAGAGGAAAAAACATTACCTACCCATTGGTGTTTAAGCTTTAAGACTTCTGAGGCAACTATGTGAAATTCTTGTATCTGATTCAAGATTAGATAAATGGGTTTGCCTTTTAATAGGGATACCCAAACCTTTAACATTCCAGGAAACAAGTAACGTCATTTACCAAAAAGATAAAGAGGAAATGGAAAAAATTACAGCATAGTCCTTAGAAAACATGCAACAGATAGAATAACAAAAAGTAAAGCTCTCAGAAAGAAATAAAGCAAGTTAATAAATGAGAGAATATGTGATAAAAGAAAGGAAAAGGAAGACAGGCAAGAAAGAAAAAGAAAGATAAATGAAAAGGTAAGAAAGTGGATAAGAACGATAGATAAAATGAACAATGAAACATACCAAAGACTCAAACATGAGTGGAGGGTGTTAAGGCCACAAAGAGAAGATGGAACAGCCAGTCAAAACTCCGGGACAAGCCACAAAGAGGCGAATAATCCAAATGAACTATACAACAATGGGTGGAACTGAGATACAGCTGTTGGTAGGAGAAACATAAGGGAAAAATTACAATTATTCAAGGACGTCGTAAAAACAAATAAAAACAGCATAAATAACGTTTAGTATAGTAAAAGAAAATTATTATCAAGTAGAAGATGATCTTGCAAACTCCATGGTCTCTTCTTTACAACTGTTGAGGAATCGCTGAAGCAGAACTGGGTCTTCATAAGTGGTTGTTTTATTTCTGTAAGTCACTTTAAAGAGGCAAGGATGGATTACACCAAATCTGGAATTTAAGTCTCGTAGTGCTGGTTGCATGGCTAGAAAACTTTTCCTTCTATCTGCCATGACTTTAGCATAATCTTGTGAGAAAAAAAAACCTAGGAACCTTACCAGGATATACGACATTTGAAATTAACTATCTGTAAAACTTTCAACAAGTCAGTGTATTCTAGAAAGTACTATATTGCACGTCTTGGTTTGCGTGAGGACGATGGAACATGAGGGACATGACCAAGTCTATGTGCTCCTTGTATTTTGAATTGAGGGGGTTCAGAAAAATCAGGGATCTGTGGAAGAAAAGTTTGAAAGCAAGAAATAGGATTGGAACCTTCCAATCACTCAGTTAAACCATAAATTCTCAGGTTGTTACATCTGCTATGATTTTCAAGGTTTTCCACTTGTTTTTGAAGCTGAGAGATTTCTGCCTTCATAGGGTGAATATGCTGAGAAGATGCTAGTAGACATTCGACTTGACGCTCCATTAAATGGATTTTGCTGTCAAGAATAGACTACTCATCATCTAAGCTTTTCAAATGTATGTTTGTTTACTCCATATAGGGCTTGAGAGCCCGTATCTCACCTAAGAGTAACTCCAAAGATATTGGTGGTGGAGAATTAGCTGGTGAAAGAGGGTCTTTTTAATTTGCTTAGTGGATGACAGCACTGAAGAAAGTGTTAGCTTAGATGTATTTTTTCCATTTGGTAGAGAGGAATGAGAAGCAGGAGCAGAAATAAATGTAGGTGTAGAGGTCGATGCCTCCATAAGAGGGGGCGATAAACCTGCTCTAAGTCCTCTATGTCGCTTTGTAATACAGAAAAAGGATTTGAAATTGTCAATGTATTGGATTTAGGTAGTAGAATAGTAGTGGAAGCTGATGCAGCACCTCTAACAGACTTGGTTCTCCCCATAGACATGGACATTACACCAAAAAATGAACAGTCTGTGATAAAAAATTAGAAAGACTTGTGCAAAACAATGGTGATAGAAAGCAGAATTTAAATGGTATGACCAGCTGAAAATATGGTAATCATAAGGAGTAGCTATATACTCAAAGTTACTTAAATGCAGTAATATTGATTGACCCAAGTGTTAGTGAGGCAGTCTACATGCCCTAATAGAGAAAAATCCAACATTTGCTTAGAGACATATAGTTGGGTGTAGAGAAATAGTCCAGGAGCATATTATTGTATATCTGTCCCTAGAAAGATATTTATTTGCAGGAAGCCGTGGAGATGATAGCGTCAGGAAATTATGGAAACAACAAAATGCCGGCCGCAAATTCAGTCATGGAGACGCGCCGCTGCTGTCAAAATGAAATGCGCAGTGTCGTCTCTTTACCGCGGGTAAAGAAAGGCATCATGCGAAGCAGCGTGTCTTCATGAACAAAACCTTTAGTTCAGGTTAGGTGCCGGGACACTGCCACCGGTCAAAGAAATGACCATCCTCGGAGTCCAGCGCGGAGGAGCATTAACCAGCTGCCATCTTCATCAGCGCCACACCACACCCCCCAGCAATTTTATTTCTAGTGAGATTTTCTTCGAGCGGATCATCATTGAGGTGCCATTGCAAAGGGAGTGGGGAAAGTTCACCTAACTCAAGGTCTAAAAATAAAAAGTCATGGTCTGAAATTTCTATTGGTTCTATTTTAGGATTAAGGGACATTGCGAGTAGCTGTTTACTAACATAGTTGCTACTGGAGAAGGAGTGGTGTGGGGGAGAGTAACATGTGTAATCACTGGCTGACTGACTGTATAATCTCCAAACATCCACCAGGTTATTGTTCTAGCAACATGTTCTCATTTGGGTGTGTTATCTGCTACCCAGGAATTTATGTTTCAATATTCCAAGGTCCCATCCATCGAGAGGTTGAAATCGTCACCCAGAATTACTTCTAAGCTGTTGGACAGCTCTGATAATCGTTTGTCAAGGTCTTTCCAAAATTCATCCGAGTTATTGGTCAGAGCATAAATATTCACAATGATAAATTCCCTTTCCTTTTTGTTAGTTCTAGTTATAAGCCATCTTCCTTGATGTTCATGTGAGTGTGATAGCATAGTGATTTAAGATTTTTTAGAGTGGATAGTAATTACCCCATTTTTTTTTGTGTATTGCTGGGGAGAGTATAGTCTCCGCTAGCCATGAGAAGTAGAACTTAGCATCTCTGAGGAAGATAAAAAGTTTTTCTTGCAGCATGATAACATCCCCATTTAACCTATTGCAGTAGTCTACAATCGATTTGCATTTGTCAGGGTGGTACAGACCCTTGGCGTTGAGTGAAAGAATCTTACTTGGTGAGGTCATCATGTTCTCTGGGTAATGGAGTATATGTGCTGAGTAGTCTGCCAGAAATTGGAAAGGAATGCGTAGACATTACCCACCAGTAGCAGATCTACATGGATAAAAGAGTACAAATGAGTGAACATTGACATGGCATTTAATGGTCGAGTGGGTGATCAGTTTCAAGCAGGGTGTCTAAGTGATTGCATTGGAACTCCATCACATCAGTGAGGTGCCGAAAATTGCTTAATGGGGTTGTATAGTAAGGTGGACCAGTTATGATCATGATATTGGGAGAGAAAGAAGAAAGGAGATGAGGACAGGGAGGGCAAAGAGAGGGTGGAGTACACACATAAAGTAGCAACAGAAGAGCAAAAAGTAATACCTAGAAAATAACCCCCTCCCCTCAATAAATGCAGGAATAATGCATTAACCTACCCTTTGTCATAATAGGAATGTTGAGCCATGAGTAGGTCAATCAAACACCATAGGTCCCATAAGGATCCTTCAAAATAGTAGAACATATATAACAAAGAAGTATGGATAGAAAGTGTATAAACAACTCTTGGCTTTCGAAGTCGGTCATCGAGAGCCTGTCTTCAAGAGACCTCTTACTTATAAATCCATCTGAGGCATTTATCAGATCATAATGGGGTGTAAGATAGTTCAAGCATGATGGATAAGGGCTTGGGGTTACTCTGAGCGTTCAGTAGAAACCATCAGGTACAAATGCTTAACAACAGTTGATACAATGGTTGAACATCCTGTTTAACGTTCAGTAGATGACCATCAGGTACAAACAAGTCTCAAACAAGTGTAACAAGTGCTTAACAACAGTTGAAACAATGATTGGACACCCTGTTTAATCTAATTAATGTTAAGTAATGTTTCTTGTGTATCATCCTATGGTCACTTAAACAAAACATGCACCCATCACATAGGATACAAATTCAAAATGCAGATTACACATTGCCATTAAAAGAGCAAAAAATTGGAAAGTCTTCCCATGGTGATCAGGAGATCATCAGTGTATATCTCTTCAGGTTAAGGTATGTGATGGGGCAGAAATAGAGAGAAAAGATTTTAGGGCCACAGGATCCATGAAAAGCATTGGTTTACTTTTAAATACTATGCGAAACTTGGCTGGACGGAGAAGAAAAAAATAGATAGGTCTCTCAGTTGATAAGATAGGTTCAGGTCAGTGTGTCAAAACCGCAGTGGTCTGAAAATCATTGTTCATGGGCATGTCAAAAGATTGGTAGAGTCTTCATCCGAATTTTCAAACTTGGAAGACAAAGGATCAGCCAGGAACTCACCACCCTACTCAACACCTCTATCACCACTGCAATGCGGCTGCGAGGCTGATCAGGCGAGTACCTTTTCGTGAACATATTTCTCTGCATTTAAAAGTGCTTCATTGGCTCCCAGTGGCCAAAAGAATTGAATTCAAGGCCTTGACACTGGCATTCCGAGCCAGGCATGGCAAATACCCTAGCTATCTAAAACACAGATTACGTGGTTATAAGCAGTCAAGATCCTTGAGGACCAATTCACAAACTTTACTGTGCATTCCCCGTTTCAAGAAATCTCGTATGGGGGGCAGATCTTTTATGCTCGGTGCAGCAAATCTGTGGAACTCCTTGCCCAGTAACTTCCGCACCATAGAAACTGAGACCCTTTTCAGGAAAATGGTTAAAACCTGGCTCTTTGGGGCAGATTAAGGGTACAGGACTTGGTTTTTGGCTGTCCAGTGCTGCACTACTGTCCTCTTTAGCGCCGGGACACCGCTGTTTGAGGTAGCTGTCGCACTTTATAAGTGTCCGTATTATTATTATTATTATTAGTATTATTATTATTATTATTAACATTCCCTGATGCCTGGAAACACACCAAAGTTAGACCACTACTCAAACAACCCACCACTGACCCCCAGCAAACTCAAAAACTACTGGCCAATCTCCCTGCTCACATTCCCAGATAAAAGGTACTGGAAAAGATCATCAACAATCAACTCATGACATACCTGGAGCAGAACCAGCTACTCCCAATCCAGCTTCCCCAGCAATTACAGCACTGAAACTGCCCTGATAGCAGCCACCTACAACACCTGAACCCTCCACGACTGAGGAGAAACAGCAGCTTTGATCCTGATTGACATCTCAGCAGCCTTCGACACAGTATCCCACCACACACTTCCTCACGGAGAGATCCCAGAGGAGACTCCTCCCACCCTTCAGTTCTGAACCCAAGGAGATCACATGTCGTGTCCCCCAGGGCTTATTCCTCAGCCCCATGAAATTCAATGCATATATGACCCCGGTGGCCAACATTGTCAGATCCCATGGTCTCAACATAATTTCCTACGCAGATGACACCCAACTCATCCTCTCCCTCACTGACGAACCCACCACCACCAGAACCAACTTCCACAGATGCATGATAAACGTCGCTGACTGAATGAAGAACCACTGCCTGCAGCTGAACACAGACAAGATGGAAGTACTGATCTTTGGCAACAGAGGGAACACCTGGAATGACTCCTGGTGGCCATCAGAACTAGGACCAGCACCCACTCCCTCCAACCATGCATGAAATCTCTTAATCATCATTGACAACAAGCTCACCATGAAATCACAGATCAACGTCGTCTCCTCCACCTGATTCCTTACTCTGCGTATGCTACTCAAGATCTTCAAGAGGCTAACCCTGCACATGAGACATACTGTGACACAAGCCCTCATCACCAGCTGACTGGACTACAGCGATTCCCTGTTCAAAGGAATCACCCCACACCTTCTACAGAGACTTCAGACCATGCAGAACTCTGAAACCAGACTCATCCTCGGCCTTCCCTGCTGAACCAACATCACACCCCATCTCAGACGTACAGACGAGATCCCAATTCAAGCTGCTGACCCACACACACAAGGCTCTACATAACTTCCACCAACCGTTGAGAAGACTATGATCTGCCTCCTTTTCACATACCCATTCTCCCCGCATCTAATAAAGCAGGAGTGGAGGATGCTCCTTTTCCCACATGGCAGTGAAGAACTGGAACAGCCTCCCAACACACCTCCAGACGGTCACTTCACTTCCAGAACTCTGAATGGCCCTCAAGACCTGCCTGTTTGAATGAGCCTTTGGGGCCTGCACGTGCCTTGATACCCTATTGAGTGATTAGCTGCACATTATCAATCCTGATTGATTGATTGATTGATTGATTGATTGATTGATTGATTGATTGATTGATTGATTGATTGAGCTGGTCAGTGGATTGTCGGGAGGTTTCTGTGTGCTCTTTCTATTTCGAAGCCTTTCTCAAATGTAAGCTCAAGAGAGTTTAGTATCTGAGTTTCTCGAAATTCAGCACAGAAATTTGCTTCACATTCTGCAATCTCAGGTAGGCCAAAGATGGTTGCCCCTGCGTTTGCGATCCTCAATTTCTGACAGTTCTCTTGCAAACACCTTCCTCTTATCGGTTGCCATATCTGTTAATTTCCTTATTGAAGTGTTTGAGTCCTCCAGGGAACTAATTCTGGACTCCGCCTCTGTGATTCTAATTGCTAGCCGCTTCAATTCATTATGGAGATTCTGAATGAGTTGGTACACAGAGACGGTATTGGCTTTAGTTTCTTGGGCCAGATCGTGGAGTGCACCCAGATGCTGATATACTTGTTCGAAGTTGTCTCTGTTTCACATTTGACCAGGGAATCGGGGTATGGTGGATCTGCCTAGTCGCATTTCAGGCTAGCAGTAGCATCTTTAGTGTCCATGTGGTCTTTGGCCTCTTTGCTCCAATGGTCAACCATTATAGGATGCTGCAGCTGTCAGCGAGGTAGGGAACTGCTTGCAGCATGAGCCTACAGTGGGCACACAGCTTGGGCAAGCCTGTGGTGTACTGCGTGGGATGGAGCCCATAAATATGGCCCCAGCTGTATTAGGGCAATACCAAGAGAGGGAGAATCCCTCAATATCAAGCACATATGAACTCTTTGCAAGAATGAAGTTAAGACTAATATGGTGTATTGTTCCTGCAATTTACTGAATATTGGGAGTTAACCTGAAGATGGTTACTTGAGCTGTGAAGCCTCTATTTTCCACTTGATTGGAAGAGGATGTCTGCTGAGTGTCTAAGTTTTGTTCATGTTGCTGTGCGAGTTGGAGGGCCGAGAACCAGCGAGTATAAATGCAGCAAAATCATCACAGTTTGCCACCCCTGCCACAGAGGTAGCTCTCCGCTAACCAGTTGGGCGGTACGGGTATCTTCTGTGTAGAACTTGCGCTCACCCACAAAAGGTGCAAAACCTCCTCAGGTGTTCTCTGGTTTGACCCAGTGAGCCCTCCTTTCCAGCGATCATTTGGCCACAATAGATCCAATGGTGATTGCAATCTTGGGCCTTCCTGGTGGAAGGGAGAAATTAAAAACCACCGGATTCAATGGGGCCATGGCCAGTAATGGCATCACCATCAGAAAGTTCCAGTCTTTCTCGGTCCAGAAGCCTACTTCCCGCCTAATTAGGACTTGCTGGACTGGTGATGTGCTTAGCCCTTGACTTTGGTGGCCATCATGCTTGGGCCATGACCCCCCGGTAGCTAGTGAATGTTAAGGTGGTGGGGCGTATACTGATTACTTTTATTCTTACCACACAAGCATGATTTTTTCTTTAGCCTTTCCTCACTTGCTAAGAAGAAAACAATAACATAATAATTTTATACCCCACCACTCTAGCCCTTTCACCAGCCACCACTGCATTTATCCCAACAGCATTGCCTTCAGTAAGTGAATTGTCCAGTCACAATAAAGAGTGAAACTATCACAAGAAAAGAGGTATTTATTATGTTAAGTAGTGTTGGTTTATATAGTGCAGTGTTGGACAAATTCCCTGGAGTTTTGGCACTGTTGTCTACTGTGTCTTGTCAACTTTAATTTATGAAAGTTTGTGCAGCAGATTTAAAAACATCCATTAATAAATGTTACCTAATGGCTGCATGCAAATTAACTTTCTATATGCATCTTGACAAATTTTTGGTTTTCCAAGTGTGGTTATGAACTCATAAATAGATATACTCGTGTGAGTAAAACTTCTCCCAGTGGCAAAGATTTGGGGGCTGGGGAGTGGGAAAAGGAGCTAGAGAACACCAATAAATGCACATCTGTGTACATGTTCATGAACATTTGCACACTTTATTCCCACCCCTCATATGCTCATGGCTACAGGCATACTCCAGTTCATACAAGAATAAAATATGTGCAAGGGTTGGGATGACAAGGGAACACCTCGAAGTTCTTGAGGGTGTATGGGACAATGTTAATCCACCCCGAAAATATTTTGCAAGTGGAGAGTAACATACAAATATTTTCAACCTACTACTGTTGTAGATGTACATGCATGCTTCTGAAACCTTTATGAATTCCAGGGAAATTGGAAATGTAATCCAAATATAAGAGAATTGCAAGAAATTAGAAATTGTCAGCAAACGTAAGAGGAAAATGAAAGAAGTACTGATTTCTTTTGCAAAAGTCTATTATTAGTCATGAGTTTCTGAATGCAACAGCATGATGGAAAACAATAAAGTACCAGGTCCTGATGGATTTTGTTCAGACTTCTATTGTCATTGCTTTAGGGGATTAGCACCTATGTTATGTAAGTTGTGTGACCACTTTTGTGACCCAGGTTTGGCACAAGGCACACTTTTTTGAATTAATGATTTGTTTAATCCCAAAATCTGGAAAAGATGATACACTTTTTACAAATTATTTCCCTATATCTCTAATAAATAATTATTGTGAGATCTGTGAAAAGAATCTAGTTATGAGACTGGAATTGATCATCTCAAAGTTAGTTAAAATGAACAGTGAGGGTTTGTTAAAGGGAGAAGGCAAAATGTTTAGGTGAATACCACAACAAAGGCTATCAGGTCTAACAATCTGCATTTGCAGAATATTTTATTTCATAAGACAAACTGAAATCCTTTAAAATGTGTGTTTTGTCAATTTTTAGCTAAGAAAAGTTCAAAGGAAAAAGGAAAGTATAAATAAAAGAGTAAAAGAGCGGAGAAAGGACAATTTTGTCTAGCACCTCTTTTAATATTAAAGAAATATGTTTGAATGTTGTTAATAAAAACTGAAACCTTGGTTATTTATATTATATATTTAAAAGGTTTACGAATGCCAATACAATGCCATTTTAAGGCAGTTTCGATAATTCTTTTATCTTAGCGAATTTATGTTTTCTCAGCATGTAAACCAAGGACTCAAAATTCTTGCAATTTAAGATGCCAATGTCCCTTTAACAACCCCTGACTGTTCATTTTAACTAACTTTGGGAAAATCAATTCCTGCTCCCTTAATCCCAGGCTAACTGCAATGACTACAAGGGTCAGTTGGCTGATCTCCTGTTCTGAGCTACAGGGACACACCTAGCTTCAGAGGCCTTCCTACAAGACCACAGATGATCTGCAAGTGGACCTACCAGGACCTGCAAGTGGACCTGCCTGAGCCCTGCTAGCCTCAAGTAGCTGGAGGACCTGACCCCAAGAGGTGCCTCCCCAGGTCCTGATCCTTGCCTGACATTAGGCTGCACTATTTTGTCAAGAAAGGAGAAATCCTGAAATGTTGGGCTCTTTGCGACTGCCACCTGTGATGGCGACCAACACAAAGCTCCGTTGAAGCCGATTCTTTAGGCTACAGCAACCTTGAGCGATGACTGACAATGCAAAATATGCAATTTGCTCTACAACAATGACAGCCTCTTGTTCCCTGCTCCTCTCGGTCTCCTCCACAGTGAAATAGACTCCTCCTGCTAGGTTTTGAGAAGGTATCTTTTTCTACGGGACTAACCTCGTCCTTATATCCAGCCCATTCTCCATCGTGGTAAGCCTAAACATCTGACGTTCCCCTAGTCTAGCATAACCAGATAACCACGAGTAGTACTTTAGGCTTTTAGGCACTATACTTACCTAAAACTTTAAAATTGCATACCTCCAGTTTTACTGATTGAATTGGATTTTGTCATTCTAATGTCATTTTATTTAATAAATATCACTCTATATTTCTAAATTGGTGAGGGGTTTTTGTTGTGTTGTCTTTTCACATCCTTATTGTTTGTGTGCAGCATAAATACTTAACACAGCACCTCTATACTACGCCTGACAGCTTTTGTAAAAAGCTACCAGAAGGTTAATCCCATGTTAATTTTGTGACTTTTCTGGTTCACCCTGACAGGGATTGTGGTTGTTGCTTAATAAGGGCTTCACCCCCCCCCCCTTAACAAATAACCCAATTTCTCACACAAATGATATTCTATTTTATATTAATACTCCTGCACTTTCATTACCTGTGTTTTTTAGATGGTGTCTAAGTACTCTATTGTTTGTAGGTATACATTAAGGGCTCAATTTAGGAACTGCATTTTGTATTACATTTAATATTACTAAAATTGTACTATTCATCTCGTACAAAATGCTAATCATAAACATACAGGCAGAGGTCTCATATTCCCCCTCATCTATGTTTTATGTGAGGAGATGTCTACCGCAATTGTAGAGACTGAAAAGTGTTATAATAAATTTGCACATGTAAGTTTACTCACAGGTAAGCTTCCCTTTGTGAATAGCTCCCTAAACAGCCCTGTGAATAGCCTCTTGAAATATAAATTACTTCTCCTGAACAAATATTGTTTCAAGGATATGTTTAGCATAACGCTTAATTTAAATATTGAGGAGTATTATTTTTCAACACTGTTAGAGACAACATTAAATACAATTTAGAATATGTGAAAGAAAAGCTTCAGTGTTTAAATAAGAATTAGTCTTAACTTACCTTGTTAGGGTAGGGTCACTTAGATTCAATCAAAATTGAACTTCTACCAATAATCCTATATTTAATTTCTATGTTTCCAGTTAATTTACCAAAATTATCTTTTAGATCTGTTGGTTTCCCAACTTTTCTTAGTTCATAGAGCTTTTTGTCTTGGACAAGATTGGCACTGAATAAGACCGTAAGTGGTGAAAATCCAAATTTGGGTTACTTTGGAAATGGCATTTATTGACCTCTTTTCTCTGAAAGAGTATATCCGAGAGCCCATCTTCTTTTTCTCACGCTATATTGCAGAATATACAAACTAATGTATATTAGTGTACACTAATCTCATCTCGTCTTGCATAACTCTTCAAACAGAGATAGTTTTATACACTTTTTATTTTGGTGTAGTGAATTCATTAACATTAACAATAGAATGAAAGAAGACTAATAGGTACTGAAACACATAAGCAGAGTCTTGTCAGTTTGTATAGACTTTCTCAAGGCTGTGCTACAAAGTGACTGTCCCGGATGGTGAACTTGAAAGGTAAAATGTTCGAAAACAGCGGTTTTTCTTGCAAACCCACCCCAAACAGGTTGAACCAACCACATTGAGTCGGCCCCAGAATAAGATTAAGGCCAATCAACTCAGCACTCTACTTGGCCAGTCAATGCCCGATGTCTCCTCAGAGGTTGACCTTGCTATTTCTAATTACCACTCCTGTCTAGAATCATTAATAAATCAAATAGTTCCTAAAAATGACCATTATCACTCGAAATCAATTTCTCCTGAACCCTGGTTCAATGATTTACTCAGATCCCAGAAACACATCTGTTGTATGCTTGAAAGGAAATGGAGGCTGGACTATAAGGAGGCTGATAAAGACAAATACAAAGCCTCCATACAAACCTACAAAAAGATGATTCTAACAGAAAAATCCAATATTTTACAGCAAAAATCGAAGCTGCAAAAGGCTGCTCCAAATAACTGTTTGCAAGAGGCAAAAAAAACTCTCCAAATTTGCTGAAACAAAGACTCCCATGGCTAGCCAGCAATTCTGCAACACCGTGGCAACTTCCTTTCAAGACAAGGTGAAATCTGTCTATGACTCTTTTGTATTATCTGGCAATCACTCTGTTCAGGCAGACACATGCTCTGCTCTGGCCAACAGCCAACAGCTAAGTATACCAGTAGTCACTACCTCTAATAGTGACTCTGATACTACAACTGGAAACACTCTATCAATGTCTCCCACTCTGACAAAAGATCAGATCCTAGAACTGCTAACACTATTCAAGTCAGGATCCCCATGGGATCCTTGCCCCCCTAAAATTCTGACTCTAGAGATTTTAGGCACCTATTTCACCCCTCCTTTCATCAGAATGTTTATTTTTGGATCTTTCCACAAGGAGAGGAAGAAGACCTCAATGTTCCCACTTCTAAAAAACTCTAACCTTGACATCAGTTCTCCACTTAGTAACAGACCTATTTCTAGTCTACCACTCCCACCCAAGGTAGTGGCGAAGGTCATTAATTCTGAATTGACCACCTTAATTAATAAAAACTCAATCCTAGATTCCTCTCAATTCAGCTTCCGGGCTCAGCACAGAACTATCTCTTATGACAGCTACAGAAGAACTTAGATGAACCTTGGTAATGAGTGAAATGTGGCCCTGATCCTATTGGATCTCTCTGCCTCATTTGATGCGGTCAACCACAAACTTCTGGTTGACTACCTTGCCTTCATTGGGATTAAAGATAAAGCACTGGCTTTACTAACCGCTTTTCTCACGGATCAAATTCAATCAGTGGCTCTGATTGACTTTGTCACCCTCTTATTCTTTTCCTTGGGTCGTCCTTAAGCCCCACCCTTTTTAATCTTTATGTTCTCCCTTTGGCTGGACTGATCAAGTCCCCCGGATTTTCACTGGTGGCATACGCTGAAGACACATAAATGATTGTATCAGTAGCTGGCAAGCCAAACTCAAAAACTGCTAAATTCCATGATTGTATTGTCCACATAGGCGAATGGATGTTGGACAACTGTCTGAAATTAAATTCTTCAAAAACTAAAGTTTTACAATTCAGCAACAATCCCTCTTTCTTGGTGGCCAATTGGAGGCCTCATCAACTAAGCCCCCTTCCAACCCCAATTGCAAAGCTAATAATCTGGGAGTAAATGTTGATACTACGCTTTCCTTTGAGGGACAGATTAATTATATCACTTCCTCCTGTTTCTTCATCCTCAACTTTCTAAGGAAGGTTCTCCCCTCAGCCCTGCATAAAATGGTATCCACCACACTCATCTCTATTACTATAATGCGCTTTTTACCAGCTCACAGAAATGCTGTCTGAACAAGCTGCAAACCCTACAGAACTCAGCAGCTCGACTATGGGTATTCCCAGACATAAATCAGCATCCCAAGTGCTCCCTTTGCCACTGGATTCAAGAGAGTGAGCTAAAGAATGATGATGGATTAAACCCAGATCAGATGACTGGGGGTGAGTGCTTGCAATGTTCAACACTCCGTCCATCATCCCCTTTGGTTTTGCTTTATTCGCCCTAAATTGGCAGGGAATGCCCAGACGTGGGTCCCTTGCTCACTTTGCCACTGGATTCAAGCTAGCCTGGCTGATGACGGCTGATTAGCTAGAAACCGGTCCCAGGATGCTTGTTTCCGATCCAGGGAAGACATGGCTTGGCAGTTTGGGCTGGACTGTTCCCATGAGGCACAGGGTCAGACTGGTTTGCATATGGCCATGTCTGAACTGGGGTGGCTGAGTGAGCTAAAGAATGATGATGGATTAAACCCAGATCAGTTGACTGGGGGTGAGTGCTTTCAATGTTCAACACTCTGTCCATCATCATCTTTGGTTTTGCTTTGTTCGCTCTAAGTTGGCAGGGTATGCCCAGACGTGGGTCCCTTGCTCACTTTGCCACTGGATTCAAGATAGCCTGGCTGATGAGGGGTATGAACCCGAAACCAGTCCCAAGATGCTTGTTTCCAGTCCAGGGAAGACATGGCTTGGCAGTTCGGGTGGGACTGTTCCCATGAGGCACAGGGTCAGACTGATTTGCATATGGCCATGTCTGAATTGGGGTGGCGGAGTGAGCTAAAGAATGATGATGGATTAAACCCAGATCAGTTGACTGGGGGTGAATGGTTGCAATGTTCAACACTCCGTCCATCATCCCCTTTGGTTTTCCAACTACATTGGCTACTTATAGTAAATTGAATTCAGTTCAAAACCTTGTGCATAGCTTTCAAATCCCTGCACAGCCAGAGTCCTACTCAGCTAACTCACTACTTTAAACCCTACACCCCCTCAAGAGCCCTCCGGTCTGCTGCCAGCAGAAACTTTGCTGTTCCCAAATTCAAAAAGGATAGATGGGGCAGGAGGAGTTTCGTTACAACTACGGTTAGGCTGTGGAACTCCTTCCCCTAATTCTCAAGAAAGAATCAAACTTGCTTAGATTCAGGAAAGGTATGCAAACCTGGCTATTTAATAAGGAGCCCACTCTATTATGTTTCTAGACTGTCACAAGCTTTTCTCAGAAGTTAGTGTCTAGGCACCTCAGGGTATTAGTAACATGTTATAAATTCTTCTTTCAATTCAATTAATTTAAAATAAATAAAATAAATATTTTTCTAGACAATGTATTAAACTCAAATATGGTAATAGGAATATGAACATATTTTCTACAAATACTACCATTATAGAGAATAAGAAAACTATAATTTTTTAACTAATCAGATGTTCCTCCAAAAGCTTTTAATATTTATGATTGGACATTAATAGAGATAAACATGACATTAAATTAGATTGTAAAAAACATCTTAATATTAGTTGGTTCTTTTGTACTATGGAAACAGATTTAGAAACAATGACAATCTAGTTCTCGGCTTCCAACACTAGACAAACATTTTACTCCCTGTATAGTAGATTATGTTGTGCTACATTATCCCTCATTCAATGCATGTCTCTCTATCTGAACAGAGTTGGTTGTGTTCCTTTCATGTGGGAAGCCTAGCCCAAGTGAGTTTTGGATGTACCTCAGTTAATCTATTTTGTATTCAAGTTTGAAGATAGATCAATGGCACTGTAAACTCTATTGTTCAGATCACATTGAGAAGTATCCTTTTGGAAATTCTAATTTAGGACTGGCAGACCCTTCCATCACAAGGTAAAATAGTTGATATATATATTGTTGCTATTCAACAAATAACTCTAAACTGGAACAATAGCACAAAAATGTTGTATTCGATGGTGGAATGGTATTTGCCTAAATCATAAAATAGATAGACTAAATAATGTATCCCTTAAATTGGCAATTAAAACAGATAGGTATATATCTCTCTGGTATGCAATAATCAAGAACGATCTGAAAACAGGAAGTTGGCTAACTTCCTTGACTGATGGGTATTTATTGGTGTGTTTTCCATATTTGTAAAGCAGCAGTGGGTCTTTTCCAAAATAATCAAAAGGCAAAAAAGTTCAAAATTAAAACCATTAATTGCAGGGCACACCTAAAATATCGAAATTGCTCTTTTATGTAGACATAAGTAAAGAAAATGTTAAAAATGATGCAGTGCTCAGTGTAGTGATGTTTTGTGAAAAACATCAACCCCTATGTGTAAATCAAAGGGTCATCCTCAGAACCATAAACAACTGTAAGAAGCATCTGAGAACACTCAAACAAAAAAATATAAACACAAAATGATAATTAGTGCAAGGGAGTGTGCAGAAGTTGAACATTTTGTGTCTCAAAAACATTGTGAAAAATACTTGGAATGATTGTCAGGATCCAAGCACATATCCATCTTAGATTGGAAAAAGAAAGGCTAATGATCCATAACAATGATATCAATGAATGGAGCATGCCTTAGGAGACTGGAATAGCATAGTTATAGAAGATTGCTCACATGGTTTTATCACACAGTCTAGAAATTCCCTGCTGCAAAATGACAGAGTTGGGGATTTGGCAAAATCATGTATTGTCATTCCAAGGCAATGCTAAAGTTGTTGATTGACAAAATCCATCTGGTCTCTGAATTAAACATTTATAATCATAGTTTATACTTACAAAGAAGAATTGATCTCTCAATGTCTGGTAAAATTCTTAGAGCACAGTGTCCTATAGTGGCGGCTTCGATAAAAAGATATTAAAATAATCAAACTTGTGATGAGACTCTAACCTATCCAACAATTCCAGAGCATGGTTCAAGACAAAATTGCTGTTAGCTATCACTCCATGGAAGATGGCAGCTACATCTATTGGCCCTGCTACAGAATACACCAACCTCCCAAAGGTCAGGCTTGAAAAAATGTGCCATCCACTGTGAAGTAAGAGGATATTCAGATGCAGCCTGGTCACCATACTGTGACCTAAGCAGATGCTGAGCTAGAGGCATTATGTGTAAAGGGTGGTACAAGGTGGAAGCCCCACCCCAAATGCATTTGACACCTATGTAGTAATGTGTATATATCTTGTAGAGTCCTTGTGATGTCATGTGTAGAAGTTTGCTGTTGTTTAGTGATTTGGAATGTATGCTTACAGTTGGTCCTGGCTGCTGATCCTGGTGGAGCTTTTCCTCTTTGCTCCATGACCGTGTAGTTCCTAATAAATCTCCTTGAACTGCCCCCGCCTCATTCACTACAACCTAGGAAGCAACTACTGTGATAGTGATTCATTTTATGGTCAAATAGTGTATGATCAATACTATCACTAAATGTAGAATTGAAAAAATTTATAATCAAAGATAGAAGAGACACAGAAGCCGTAGTAAGTCAGTGCATATCCCACAAAGGAATTCATTATGGGGGTCACACAGTTAGTGACCAACACCAGAATTAAAGAAAGTGGAATTAGAGATATAATGGTCATGGAAGACAGGCTACCTCTGGGCTGCCACACAAGGTAATGAAAACCAAATTGCAAAAATAGAGAAAGTAAACAAACGCTGCCAATAGATGGTAAAAAGAGTAAATAAAGTGCATTGCATTCTTTATTGCATGACTAAACCACTGGATCATATTGGTATCAAGAAAATGCAAAATATCAAGGGCGAAAGACACACAAAAAGAGATACTGTTTTAATTGAAAGGCATAAAACTAGGGTACTGTGTGGAATGTAAGAAGTATGGAACATAATAAAAATATATATCTGCAACGCTGATAGAAACATGGGTATGCCAGGTGATATTACATGGAGCAAGATCTCACAAAAACAATCAAAAGGACTATCCATTGCTTGCAGGAAACTCTTCATAAAACAAACAATGCTGTGCAGCTCCCCCTTATATCCAACATCGATGGAGACCAATTTATGAATTCACAGGCATTCCTGAGAATCACTGTCATATCATCTCTCTTGTTGGGTTTTGAAGCCACATCAATGATCTGCCTAGTGAAGTAATTTTCATTGTGGTTCATATGCAAAAAATATCAACAAAAGTGCATTCACAATTTTTCATCTGACCGTGCTGGCAAATGTGTAAGTGGGCATAATACATTTTTCCAACATAGATTAAACAACAAGGATAACATGTGAAATAAATTGCAGTGGAGCTGTTGCAATTGAAATGAAAACCAAGGTGAAACAACATATTTTGATTAGTCAATATATTGGTGTTTATTGTAAACTGACTTACCGAACAATTGTCACATTTGAAATGTCATATCACTGCCGGAAGACCCCACATACTCATGATTGTGGTGCCGGGCATTTTTAAGACAATGTGTTTGGACTAGGTAAGACTCCTCCTAAAGGCAAACATGGGTTGAGGAGCATCAAAATTACAGGCAGTGAGTACTGGCCATAATAGTTTTTTTTACAAATGGTCAATCAGTTAGAAGCTAGATCAAAAGCAGAGACATATATTAAGTTATCTTCTGCAGGAGAACAGGTTTTTGGTTCAAACAGTGGGTTCCATGGGCAATACCAAGTTCTTTTGATGGCTTGCTTGTAAAATGGGTACTTGGAGCAATGCCAAGCTCTCTTGATGGTTTTTTTGATAAAGAGGTGTGGATTTCCCCTATTTGTAGTTCTAAGCACTGTGTGGTCACTTCAGAAAACTAATTCTATCATAAGGTGCAATTTCTGCAGGTCCTTAAGAGTTTTCCATAGCGAAAATTATCCCTGAGGGCGTGTGGTTGGTGATTTTGGTATAATAGAGGAGAGTTTTCTTCAGTTGGCTTTTAGGATGAACCAGTCACCAATGTGCCTTCCAAAACATTCATGGTGAAGTCAAGGTGGTTCATGGTTTCATGATGGGTAGAGCTCATGAAAAAACATTATGGTTAGAATTGTTTAATTCATGTCATGAATTGGTTGAAGTCTAGTTTTGTGTCTGCCCAAATGAAAAACACATCATTTATTTCTCCTTCCTTTTACATAATTATAGCCATCAAGTCATCATCCATTTTCCGTACCTCAGAATTCTTTATATACGTTAACTTTGAAATAGTCTGCTACCAGGCCAAATGTAAGCTCTATATACCATCCAATGGATCAGATTAGGTATTTGGGGAATTTAATAACACACAATTTATGTATGCTTCCTGGGAAAAATGTAACAATATTGAAAGGTTGTTAAGGAGATGAAAGACTCCACAACTGCGTATTTACGGGAGACTAAATACCATTAAGAAGATGATTCTTCCTGAGTTGACCTTCGTGTTTAATACCATACCGTTCTCCTTCCCGGACAAGCAGATCAGGAGATTACAAGGAAGGGTGTTAGAAATGGTATTTTTGGTTGGCTAGGGCGTGTGCCAAAGTCAGGCAGGAACCACTACTCTAGAAGGATAAGAGAGTTACACTCCTAAAATAACCCCTGCTCACCCCATTGGTAGCTTGGCACGAGCAGTCAGGGACATCTTAAAAGGCAGTGTGTAAAGCATTTGCACATAACCAACAGTAATACAGTGTAAGCACTACAAAAGGACACCACATCAGTTTAGAAAAATATCCAATAGTTTTACATATTTAAGACAAGACCAAAAACGATAAAAATCCACAATACAGTACTTAGTTATTTGATGTCGATAGCTCCGTCCGGGGCTATCACGGTGTTGTGAGCAAACAAATCTAAACAGTTCTGGCTGACCGAGGCGTCGCAGGCCAGCTACGGTCTCGGGAAGACCCGCAAACAGTACCTTTTAGAAATGCAGGGCGTCGGCGACCTCTCGTTAAGCTTCTGAAAGCACGGTGTCTGCAAGTGTCGGTTCCGGAGGTCAGTGCAGGAGTCGTCGGGGCCCTCGAAGTCACACGCATTGCACGTCGAACTCCCCTCTGTTGAAGTCGGGTGCGCTGGGGTCGCCAGGTGTCGGGTGCTGCAGTGCGAAGTGAAGCGGTGCGGCGTGCAGTGCCCTCTGGTCGCGGTACGAGCAGTGGCTCGGTGGCGGTGTCAGATGGTGTTGTCGGTGAGACCAGGGTCACGGTGCGGGGTGAAGGCGGTGCTCGTCGCGGTGCTGGCAGGTCATGGTGCAAACTGCGTCGTCATCGCGGCTGAAGCGCTGTCGTCGGCTGATGAACTGGATTCGACTGTGCCGGCGTCGGTAGGCCAAGCCTGCGATGCAGGATGAGGGTGGTGCATTGCGTAACTTTACGAGCGGTGCCCTCAAACCTTGGTGCAAGCAGTGGCGTATATTTCGCCGTGGAGCGTCGGCGTCTAGGATGACAAGGCGTCATCGTGAAGTGAGGCGGTGCGGAGTGCGGTGCCCACAGGTCACGGTGCGAGCAGCGGCTCGGTGGTGGCATCAGTAGGTGTTGTCGTTGAGACCAGGGTTGTGGTGCAGTGTTGCGGCAGTGCCCTTTGCGGTGCATTCAGGACATGGAGTCGGTGGCGTAGACGGTGTCGGGTTGCTTTTTTCTCTGTTGCAGCAAAAAACACACAGTCCCCAGTGCTGAGGGCAGAAGAGCTTGAAGTCTATGCTGTTCCTGAGACTTCTTGAATAGGGGGCAAGCTCTACCTCAAGCCTTGGAGAAACTCATAAAAGTAGATTGCAGAAAGTTCAGTCCAGTCCTTTCACTGCCCAAGACAAAAGCAGCCACTGCAGGGCCAACACAGCAAAGCACACAGCAGAGTGGTAGTTCCTCATCACAGCTTCTCTAGCTCTTCTTCTTGGTAGTTGTATGAACTGGTGGTCTCTAGTTGGCAATGGCTTGCACCTTTGTCCAAATAGGGACCCTTGCTTCTAGTCAGAGTAAGGGGGCAACACTTCTAAAATAACCCCTGCTCAACCCTGTGGTAGCTTGGCACGAGCAGGAAGGCTTATCTCAGAGGCAGTGTGTAAAGCATTTGTGAACACATACAGTAATACAGTGAAAACACTACAGATGGACACAACACAGGTTTTATAAAAATAAGTATTCTTTATATAGACTTAACACAAGACCCAAACGACAAAAACCACAATACAGTAATAAGAAAATGACTTTAAGATGGTAGAAATAACTCTGTTCATGTTAAATGGTAAATGCAACACGTTTCCCACAAAGTACCTTTGGATGCGACACGCAAAATAAGGAAAAGGTTCACAGGGAGAACGATGCGTCGGTTCCTTGCTTTGGGGAAGGTGATGCGTCTGTTCCTCAGTGCTTGCACAAATCAGTCTATTCCTTACTGGAGAGGAGGTGATGCGACGATCTCGTGGTGCGTCCCGCTTGCGATGCGACAAGATGGTGCCTTTATGTGATGCGACGATCTGGTGCGGAGCGAGAAGATGGTGCCCGCGATGCGATGCGACGACGTAAAGATGATGCATGCACGCCCGGCGGCCGTGCAGCGACTCTGTAACTTTGGAGCAGCAACAGGCCCTGCGACACGCTTCTCTGGTGATGCGACGGCGACCGTTGTGGTTGCGACACGCTTCTCTGGTGATGCGACGACACACAGCTGCGACGGAGACACGCTTCTCCGGTGATGCGACGACGACCCTTGCCGTGGCGACACGCTTCTCCGATGATGCGACAACTGCGTATGCGACACGCTTCTTCTCGTTGAGTTGCGCTTCCAGCTCCCAACACAATGCAGGCTTCTGCAGACAGAATTCCCAGCAAGTAAATTCAGGGGCGAGCTGGTGCTGAAGTCTTCTATCCCTGAGACTTCAGCAGGAGGCAAGCACAGTTCTAGCTCTTGAAGATTCTTCTTCATGATGATGAAAGTTGCGAATAAAAGACTTTTTCCTTTTCTTGGCAATAATGAAACCACTGCAGGCCAACCCCAGCAATTACAACTGGCACAGGGGACGTCAAAAATTCCTGCAGATTCTTTGATTCTTCTCCTTGGCAAAAGGTCCGTCTTGATGTCCAGAAGTGATCTAACGTTCTGGGGTCTGGGTCCCCCTTTTTATACACACAAATCCTTTGCCTCAGAAGGCATAGAGTGTCTGTACCTAGACCAAACCAGTTCTGGGTGCATTCTGCCAGTGCACAACTTCTTCTTTTGTCAGTGTGGGCCAGGGCCATCAGACGCACCACAGGAGATGGAGCCAGCATTGTGGAAGTCAGGCAATCAATCAATCATAGCATTTGTAAAGTGCACTACATACCCGTGAGGGTCTCAAGGCGCTAGGGGGGGGGGGAATGCTGCTACTGTTCGAAGAGCCAGGTCTTGAGGAGTCTTCTGAAGGTCAGTAGGTCTTGGGTCTGCTGCAGGCGGATGGGGAGGGTGTTCCATGTCTTGGTGGCGAGGTGGGAGAATGATCTGCCGCCAGCGGTCACTCTTCAAATGTGGGGGACAGTGGCGAGGGTGCGGTCTGCGGAGTGGAGCTGGCGGGTGGGGGTGTTGAAGGTGAGTCATCTGTTGAGGTACGCTGGTCCGGTGTTGTGGAGTGCCTTGTGTGCGTGGGTGAGGAGCTTGAAGGTTATCCTCTTGTTGACAGGGAGCCAGTGCAGGTCTCTCAGGTGGGGTGTGATGTGGCTGTGACGAGGGATGTCGAGGATCAGGCGTGTGGAGGCATTCTGGATGTGTTGGAGCCGTTTCAGGAGTTTGGACGAGGCTCCTGCAGAGAGGGTGTTTCCATACTCCAGTCTGCTGCTGACGAGGGCCTGGGTGACTGTCCTTCTTGTTTCGGTGGTGATCCACTTGTAGATCCTGCGGAGCATGCGGAGGGTGTTGAAGCAGGAGGAAGAGATGGCGTTGACCTGCTTTGTCATGGAGTGGGTCGAGTCGAGGATGACCCCTAGGTTGCGTGCGTGGTCGGTGGCTGTAGGAGCTGTTTCTAGTGCAGTCAGCCACCAGGAGTCATCCCAGGCTGAGGGGGTGGATCCGAAGATGAGGACCTCCGTCTTGTCCAAGTTCAACTTCGGTCGGCTGTTCCTCATCCATTTGGCGACGCCCTTCATTCCTTCGAGGAGGTTGGTTTTGGCGGTCTGGGGGTCCTTTGTAAGGGAGAGGATCAGCTGGGTGTCATCAGCGTAGGAGATGCTGTTGAGGTCATGCAGTCGGGTGACGTGGGTGAGCGGTGCCATGTAGATGTTGAACAGCATTGGGCTGAGGGATGAGCCCTGGGGTACGCCGCAGATGATCTCGGTGGCTTCGGAGTGGAAGGGTGAGGCGGACGCTCTGTGTTCTGCTGGAGAGGAAGGAGGTGGTCCAGTCCAGGGCCTTCTCTTGGATTCCGGCGTCGTAGAGGCGTGTTCGTAGTCTGCGGTGGCAGACCACGTCGAAGGCGGCTGACAGGTCCAGGAGGATGAGGGCTGTGGTTTCTCCGTTGTCTATCAGGGTCCTGATGTCATCTGTGGTGGCGATGAGGGCAGTTTCTGTGCTGTGGTTGCTGCGGAACCCAGACTGGGACGGGTCTAGGATGCTGTTCTCCTCGAGGAAGCTGGTCAGTTGTTTGTTGACGGCCGTCTCGATGACCTTCGCCGGGAACGGGAGCAGGGAGATGGGTCGGACGTTCTTGAGGTCCTTGGGGTCAGCCTTGGGTTTCTTGAGTAAGGCGTTGATCTCGGCGTGCTTCCAGCTCTCCGGGAAGGTCGCTGTCTCGAAGGAGACATTGATGGCTTTCCGGAGATGGGGTGCGATGGTGGTGCTGGCTTTGTTGAAGATGTGGTGTGGGCAGGGGTCTGATGGGGATCCGGAGTGGACGGTGTTCATGATCTTGATGGTGTCGTCGTCGTTGATGTTGGTCCAGGAGAGCAGGTGGTCGGTGCGGATGGTGGTTGTGGGGGCGGGTGTCTCTGTGGTTGCCGGGGGGGTTGCGGCGTTGAAGCTGTTGTGGATGTCTGCGATCTTGCAGTGGAAGAAGGTGGCCAGCGAGTCGCACAGGTCTTGCGAAGGTGGGATGTTGTTGGTGTTGGAGAGTTTCTGTTGAAGAGCTCTTTGCTGTTGTGTGCGTTGTTGTCTAGGCAGTCTTTGAAGGAGGCCCTTTTGGCGGATCTGATGAGGTGGTGATGTCTGCGGCTGGCGCTCTTGTGGGCTGCGTAGCTTTCCGGTGTTCGTTGGATTCAGTTCTTCTCCAGTTTTCGGCAGGTTTGTTTGGAGGCCTGGAGGTATTCAGTGAACCAGCTGGCTTTCTTGCTGGTGTGGCTGTTGGAGGGCTTCTTGAGCGGGTTGAGGGTGTTGGCGCAGTCGTCGATCCACCGTCTAAGGTTGCGGGCGGCGACGTCGGGGTTGGTCGGGTCTGCGGGTGGGCTCTGGGCGAGGGTGGTGGATAGCTGGTCTTCGGTGACTTTGCTCCAGCAGCGGCGCGGCATCTGTTGAGTGTGGTGGTGCGTGGTGGGTTCCCGGAAGGTGAAGTGGATGTACCGGTGGTCGGTCCAGTGGGGCTCGTGGTGTGGTTGAAGGAGATGTGGGAGCTTGTGGATAAGATGGGGTCAAGCGTGTGGCCGGCAGAGTAGGTGGGTGTTGTGATGAGTTGTCTGAGTCCGAGGTTGGCGAGGTTGTCGATCAGGGTGGAAGAGTTGTTGTTCTCGAGGTGGAAATTCAGGTCCCCGAGGAGGATGTAGTCCGTGGAGGCGAGGGAGTGTGTGCTGACGAAGTCGGCGATGGAGTCGCTGAACTGTGGTCAGGGTCCGGGGGGTCTGTAGATGAGGGTTCCTCTGAGGGTGGTGTTGGGGTCGGTGTGGATCTGGAAGTGCAGGTGTTTAGCAGTGCTGAGGGTGTCGGCAGTGTTTGTCTAGACTTTGAGAGTGTTCCTGTGGACGATGGCGATTCCACCTCCTACTCCGTTGGTGCGGTCCTAGCGGGTGATCTTATAGCCTTCCGGGATGGCTATGGCGATGTCGGGTGCCAAGGAGGGGTTCAGCCAGGTCTCTGTCAGGATGGCAACGTTTGGGGTGTTGGAGTCGAGTAGGTCCCAGAGTTCAACGGCATGTTTGCGGGCGGAGCGGGTGTTGAGAAGGATGCATCTGAGGTGATTGGGTTCTTTGGCAGGTGTGGTGGCAGGCTGGATGCTGGTGAAGCTGTAGTTCCAGCAGGAGAAGGGTCCTTGGGTGCACTTCGGGGTGGCCAGGCAGCAGGTGCGTGATCGTCTGGCATTGAATGCATGGAGGGTGCTGGAGTCGTAGCGGAGACAGGGGTCGTGGCGTTCGCGGGGGCCAGGGGTTTTGGCGCTGGGCTCGGTCCAGGCGTGGACGAGCGCAGACAGGCTTGCCTTTGGCGCGCCAGCGGCATGGCCGCACAGCGGCCTACATATAAGGGTAGGTGGGAGGGAGGAGCAGCTGGGAGGCGGGAGAAGGGTGGTGAATGAGTGAGCGCGGGCGGGGCTGCAGGGGAGCAGCAGCGGGAAAAACGGGAGCAGAAGGCAAAAGGGGAGCGAATATAAGGCAAAATAACAGAAGTTCAATGTTTGAGTGAAAAATACAGTTAACAGAGCCTAGAAAGCAAAATTACAGTAAACAGAGGCAACAGTTAGACTGGCGCAGGCAGACAGGGCAGGGGAGAACGGCGAGCTCACAGAAGGCAGCAGTGGGCAGCAGACACGGACACACAGGTGGTGCTGTGCGACGTGGGGAGCAGCCTAACCTGCAAGCAGGCTCAAGGGTCGCTCCTTTCACCGTGCAGCGGCTGCCATATAAGGCACAGCCCTATTCAGGCCCAGGTGCTACTTCTCCCACCACTCCCAATGCAGATAGGTCTATTCAGCCTAGTGCTGACTCACCCTGCCTCCTGGAGCCACCCATTCACAAACCAGACATGGAATACACATACCTAGCAGAGGCAGGCTGGATGGTTAGGCAAGAAAATACCTTCTTTCTAAAAGTGGTATTTTCAAACCCAGAATGTTAAAACCAACTTCACTAAAAGATGTATTTTATCATTCTGAGTTCAGGAATACTAAATGTGTTTTTCTACCATGTTCCCTGGGTCAGTTAGGATTATAAGATGTTATAATCAAACTGCCCATTCTAGCCTTTGGGGACAGGTAGCCTTGCAATAGTGAAAAACAAAATTGGCTGTAATTCACTATAAGGATATGCCACACACAACAGGGCATGTCCTACCTTTCACATACAATCCACCCTACCCTAGGGCCAACCTTAGGGGTGGCTAACATGTAGAAAATTGAAGGTTTTGGGAAAGTTAGTGGGTGCAACTACCAAGTCAACATGGCAGTACTAGGCTGCACACAGGCTCTGCATGGCAGTCCTGAGACACACTTTACAAGCTGCTTCTGTGGGTGGCACAATCAGTGCTGCAAGCCCACTAGCAACATTTGATCTACAGGCCCTGGGCACACATGGTGCACTGTAATATGGTCTGACAAGTAAATCAAATAAGCCAATTATGGAGTCACTAATCCATTACATAAATTTTCAATAGCGAACAATTGCACTGTATAGCAGTGGCACAGTGCCCAAAGCATCTAAACAGCAAAACATATCAAAAAAAGAGGAGACAACAGCGAAAAATGGAAGGGAGACTCACGCCAATGGTACCAGGTCTAACAGCAGTCTTCTTGATCCAAAAGAGTTCTAAAAGTCAGGGGTCTGGGCCCAAATATTTATATCCCAAAGTCCTTCGATCTCTGAGGCAGAGAGTGTCTGTGCCCAGCCAGAACCAGTTCTGCCTTCTCTGGTGTGCCTTCCTGGCAGGAGGTGGAGACAGCATGGTCAGAGGCAGACCAGGCCCTTGGAGGTCCAAGTAAATGACTTCCCCCTTCCCCAATTGCAGCCCAGGTCTATTCAGCCCTTTCCTGACCCACCTAGACTATCTGGAGCCACTCCTGCTCTCCAGTTTTCTGTCATCCAAAACCCAGACAGGCAATCCACATTCCAGCAGAGGCACATGGGATGACTGAGCAAGAAAATACCTACTTTCTAAAAGTGATATTTTCAAACACAGAATGTAAAAATCAACTTCACTATAAGATGGTCGGCCGGCTGGGAGGACCGAATCTCGCTGCTGAGTTCAGGCATACTAAACTTTATTTTCCCACCTAATTTCCCAGGCCAGTTATGTTTATAAGATGTTATAAATAAACTCCCCATTCTGCCCAATGGGGAACAGGTAGCCTTGTAATATCAAAAAACTAAATGGGCCGTAGTTCACTATCAGGACATGCCACACACACCATGGCATGTCCTACCTTTCACATACACTGCACCCGGCCCACAGGGGTACTTTGAGACTACCTTAGGGGTGGCTGACATGTAAGAAAAGGGAAGGTGAGGGACTGGCAAGTGTGTGCATTGGCCAAGTCGACATGGCAGTTTAAACCTGCTCGTAGACTCCGCAATGGCGGGTCTGAGTTATCTTTTACGGGCCATTCGTGTGGGTGGCACAATCCTGTGCTGCAGCCCACCAACAGCATTTGATTCACAGGCCCTGGCATACACAGTGCACTTCACTAGGGACTGACACATAAATCAAACAGGCCAATCATGGGAAGACCAATCCATAACACATTTTACCACAGGAGCACTTTTACTTTACCACTGATTAGCAGTGAGAAAAGTGTGCAGAAACACTAAGCCAGCACAAACAGAGTCAGAACCGGGAGGTCAGAAAGCAAAAAACTCAGGAGAAACATGCCAAAAGATGCCAAGTCTAACACATGTCCCCTCCAGCTGAGAGTAAGGAGAACTACCCACCCTCTTGGAAGTTCTCTTCACTAAGGCGGAAGAACCTGGACAGGCCATCTGCATTGGCGTGCCCTGTGCCAGGACGGTGTTCCTTTTTTTTTTTAACCAAATGTATTGGCTTCCAGCAATAGTACACATACATAATAATCATAGCTGGATCAATGTGACATATGCAAAAGTGGTGTTCTTATCACACATATTTTATATGTATTATGACACAACATAGCAGGCAGAAGTCATTGGTCCTTTGGGGATAAATTTAAATAGTTACAAAGAACAGGTCAATTCAGTGGCATTATCACATTTCTGAATACTCTAAATAGTTTGGCAAGTTTTTCATCTTCCCCTGATGTGTTTATTTTACACCTTTACATGACAACATATTTTGGGATATTGGCAGATATTGCTTTACTTGATCATTCCGTGTTATATATGGATTGCTTATAAAGGGAGGAAAGGGGGCTGGGAGAAGGAAGGGGGAGGCCTGACTGTACCACGTACCAAGCGGTGGCACTAGATGTGGACGTGCTTGTTGGCTAACGTGGTAGTTCCTCCATATATGTTTGCAACTTGTGGAGCAATATCTCCCAATTAGCAGCTATGAGGATCCTGCGCAATCCACAAGCCTCCTCGTGTCTTAGTGCCACAGCCGTGGCCTTCCCTCACTTGAGTGTCACTGTGCACCAGTGGGCAAGGCCTGGTAATGTATGGGCAGTGATGGATAAACATCTTACATTTCTCCTTGGAATTGTCACACACCCATCAACTTGAACACATAAGGCCACAGAAACTCCCACAGACCTTCAAAGTGTATCCTTAACTACTTTTACCTGGTAGAGTTACATGCATTGCGACCCAACAGAGTCAGGTACCTCTTTGTGGGTGGCCAGACTCTCACAAGTTGACACTGAGGCATTCCAGTGAAGCCAACCTATTCTTCAGCTGGGTAAAACTGGTCTCTTGCATGTTTTGGGCACAGAATGTAGTACCAGGACGGTGTTCCACTGTAAATTCCATTCCCTGTAGGGAGATGGACCACCTAAGCAGTTTTGGATTCTCACCTCTCATTTGCATTAACCATCTGAGTGGCCTGTGGTCTGTCTGTACCCGGAAGTGAGACCCAAACAGGTAGGGCCTCAGCTTCTTCAGTGCCCAGACCACAGAGAAAGCCTCCCTTTCGATGGCACTCCACCTCTGTGCCCTGGGGAGTAGTCTCCTGCTAAGGAAGACTACAGGCTGGTCTAGGTCCTCTTCGTTCAGTTGTGAGAGTACCGCTCCCACACCATGCTTTGAAGCGTCAGACTGCATGACAAATTCCTTGGAGAAGTCGGCAGCCTTGAGCACGGGTGCTGTGCACATGGCGGGCCTCAGGGCATCAAAAGCCTTCTGGCAGGACTCAGTCCAGATCACCTTCTTGGGCTGCTTCCTGGAAGTCAGCTCTATCAAGGGGGCAACAATGGTGCCATAGCCCTTAACAAACCTCCTGTAGTACCTGGTGAGACCTAAGAAGGCTCTCACCTCTGTCTGGGTCTTGGGGGGCTCCCAAGCCAGGATGGTTGGGTTGTAGGGGCGCTTCTTACCTGGTGTCCCAAGTACACCACAGAACCCTGCCCGATCTGGCACTTGCTGGCCTTGATTGTGAGGCCTGCCCTTTGCAGAGCTCTCAACTCTTCACCGAGGTGTTGCAAGTGCTCTGCCCAGCTGTAACTGAACACTGCAATGTCATCCAGGTAGGCGGCACTGAAATCCTCCAGTCCAGCCAACACCTGGTTGACCAACCTCTGAAGGTGGCAGGGGCATTCTTCAACCCAAAGGGCATCACCCGGAACTGGTAATGTCCTTCAGGGTTGACAATGCTGACCTCTCCTTGGCCGCCTCGGTTAGGGCAATCTTCTAGTACCCAGACGTTAAATCAAACGTGCTGAGGAACTTGGCAGCTCCCAACCGATCAATGAGCTCATCAGCTCTGGGGATGGGGTGTGCGTCAGTCCTGGTGACGGCATTGAGCCCCCAGTAGTCCACACAAAACTGCAGTTCTGGAGTGGCACCGAATGCAGAGGCCTTTGGAACCAAGACCACTGGGCTGGCCCAAGGACTGCTGGAAGGCTCGATCACCCCTAATGCCAACAACTTAGAGACCACCTCCTTGATGCTAGCCTTGGCCCGGTCAGTCAACCTGTAAATCTTGTGCTTCACAGGAGGGCTGTCACAGTTGTCAATGTCATGGGTACATCAGTGAGTAACACCTGGGGTCAGAGAGAACAGTGGGGCAAACTGACCCAACACTTGGCGACAGTCGCTCTGCTGCTCGGGGGTCAGGGTAGGGGAGAGGATCACACCTTCCATGGACCCATCATGCTCCTTGGCAGACAGGAGGTCAGGGAGAGGTTCACTCTCCTCTTCCACCCCACCATACCCTCAAAAGGGTTCCTTGGAGCCTGCAAATCCACCAGGTAGGTGACATCACTTTTGCGCTCCACCACCTCAAACTGCTCAGTCCACTTGTCCTGTAAGGCACAAGGTTCCACTGGGGCCATAACCCACACTCTCTTCCCAGGTTGAAATTCAACCAGAGTGGCATTCTGGTCATACCACTTCTTCATTTCTTCCTGGCTGGCTTCTAGGTTCGCCTGAGCGAGATTCCTGAAGTGGGCATTTTGGTTTCTGGAGGCCAGCATGTAACTAAACATATCCTGGGGAGTTTTCCTGGGAGCTGCCTCCCAGCCTTCCTTCGCCAAACTCAGAGGTCCTCTCACAGGGTGACCATGCAGAAGCTCAAAGTGACTGAACCCAAGAGACTTCTGTGGCACCTCCCTGTATGCATAGAGAAGTCATGGCAAGAGGATGTCCCACTTATGCCTCATGGGTTCAGTTAGACCCTTAATCATGCCCTTCAAGGTCTGGTAGAATCTCTCCACCAGACCGTTGCCTTGTGGGTGGTACAGGGTGGTGAACTTGTAGGTTACACCACACTCCTTCCACAGGGATGTCATATACTTGGATATGAAATTGGTCTTTCTGTCAGAAACCACCTCTTTGGGGAACCGCACCCAGAAAAATATCCCCATTAACGCCCGGCCCACCACTGGCGCTGTTGTTGTTCTGAGAGGGATTGCCTCCGGGTACTGGGTGGCATGGTCCACCAAGACAAGGATGTACCTTTTGCCTATGGCTGTCTTGGGATCCAGTGGCCCCACAATGTTCATCCCTACCCTTTCAAAGGGTGTTCCAATGACTGGAAAAGGCTGGAGAGGAGCTTTGACCTTCCTCCCGCTCTTACCACTTGCCTGGCAAGTTTGGCAAGACCTGCAATGTCCATCTGAATGCCTTCGCATTTGGGGCCAGAAGAATTGGGTGACAAGCCTGTCAAAGGTCTTGTCCTGCCCCAAATGACCTGCCAAAGGCATGTCATGAGCCAGACCCAGTAGGAAGGTCCTGAAACGCTGGGGTACCACCAGTACACGGGCTGACCCAGGCTCAGCTAGGCTCACTATACAGATCATTCTCCCAGTAGATCCAATGTGATCTGGACTGATCACCAGCTTCCAATGGGTCAGCTCTGAGATATCCCCCAGTTCAGCTACCTGCCCCCCTCTAGGCACCTGGGCGTTCCCCTCGAGGTCCGCCTCCTCCCTGTCCATGGGAACACCAGGGGCTGGTTTCCCGCGACCCTTGCCCTGTCTCTTGGCTGGGACTTGGACCACTGTTATAGGCTCCAAGTCCTCCTTTTTTTTTTTTTTATTATTATTTTTTATTGAAATTCTTGTATCAAAGTTACAATTTGCAAATAACATAAGTTGGCTAACGGAAGATAAAAAAATAAAATAAAAAAAAAGACAAAGTAACATGGAGAAAATAATTTACGAAATGCAGAAATCAGCATTTACTCAAAGTAACAACTCCAAATTCTGTTGAACTTCCTAATCCCACCTATTCACTGTACATAACACATTTCACTCTTTCTAACATTCCTAATTTTTTGAAGCCAGGCATTAAAGGGAGGAACTTGAATTGACTTCCAGTTCTGAAGCACCAACGACCTTGCAACTGCCATTGCAATAAATAATAGTTTAACCATCTGTGTTGTCAAATCAAGATCAGAATCGTATCCATACAATATTAATTTAACATTATAAGTAATGGGGATCCCGCAATACTTTTGCAAATATTCGAATATCTCATTCCAAAAAGGCACAATTTTAACACAGTGAGCTGTAGTATGGGACCAGTTAGTAGGAGTATATTGCAGGCATCTAAAACATGTGGCAGTAGTATTAACGAACATTTTAGCGATGGCAGCAGGAGTGCGATAAAGAAGCCATTTACTGAAGAATAGCATTCTTCTCCAATTAGATCCTCGAAGAACACTGAAATTTAGCTTATTTATAATTTTCCAAGTGATTCTCCTGTTCTTGCCATTTTTTGATTGCTTTTTGGCTAAGATCATCCTGAGTGTATTGGACTAAACAACGTTTCCATACCCCTGGCTTCCTCATTCTAGAAGTCATAAACACATCGTCCCATAACTGATTGGAGAAACCAATATTTGTTGGCTCCACTTGTATCAATATTTTAAAGATCGAAATATATGATGTTAATAACATGAAATTCCCTGGAATAATAAGCTGCATCTCTCCAGGTAACAGCCATGTCCCTTCTCTTAAAAAGTCTGACAAAGAAAGAAATCCCAGACGTGCCCATTGTAGTACAATATCGACTCCAATTTTCATTCCCAAAAAAATGAGAGCATTTCTTAAGGGGGTTCTGATATTAAATTGCGGGAGAGAATATCTTTTAAGAAAAACATCCCGACGCTTAAAGAACCACAACATCGTCTTGTATCGAGTAAGTTTCGGTCATTTAGGAATATGTAAGGGAGATGGGATCTGGACCTCGTGACAGATTCTGTCAAACAGAAAATTAATAAATATTGTTGGGGTCTGCATAACAGAATTGAACCGCTCTAAATAATGGGCGAAGTATGCGCTGTAATAATCTTTAACATTGGGTACAGCTAAGCCTCCCAGTTCAGTGTCGGCATAAAGAGTCCGCATTGCTATCCTGGGACTTTTTTTTGCCCATATAAAACCTGAGAATAATGATTCCACCTTTGAAAAAAAAACACTGGGCAAAAAGCAAGGGATGGCAGAAAATAGAAAATTAAATAACGGAAGAATAGACATTTTTATAAGTGCCACCCGCCCCAAGATGGAAAATGGCAGCGAGTCCCATCTACTAAACAAGGATTGAACCTTGCGCAGAAGAGGATCAAAATTCAACATAACTAAATCGGAAACCAAAGTAGAATACATAACTCCTAAGTATCTCTTCGGTCTTGAATTGATACAGCCAAGTAAATCAGTGTGTAACTCAACCTTACCCCCACCACAGACTAGTATTTCCGTTTTTTTTAATTAATTCGATACCCACCCAAATGTTCGAATTCTTCGAAAAGCTGAAGAACAGCTGTTTGAGATTGAATATCCGACTTAATCAGAAGCAAAATATCGTCGGCATATAGTTTGATTTTTGCCATGGATGGGATAGGAGGAGAAATATTCAGAGATTCACGAATGGCTGTAGCTAATGGTTCAATAAAAAAAGCAAAAAGGATAGGGGACAGGGGGCAACCTTGCCTGGTGCCCCGTTGAACCGATACTTTACCAACCATAACTGAATTAATAATTATATTGGCTTTAGCACCCGTGTACAAATTCTGAATTAAACTAATAATCTGTGGAGGAATTCCAAAGTGCTTTAAAATAACAAATAAAGTTGTCCATACCACCAAATCGAAAGCTTTTTCCGCTTCTAATAATAAAATTAAAGCAGAAATTTTATTTGTCTGAAAATAATCTAAGGCCTCAGTAAGAAAATGCGTATTAGTAGCTAATTGTCGGCCTGCCACAAAGCCATTCTGATCCGGATGAATAAGATCCTTTGCAATGTGATTAAAGCGTATTGATAGTAATTTGGTAAGGATCTTATAATCAGTGTTAAGTAATGTGATAGGCCTATATGAGTTGGGATCTTTAGGCTCTTTGCCTTTTTTAGGGAAACTAACAACTGTGCCCTCCCCAAAGGAATCTGGAACTTGCCCACCCAATAACATATAATTAACTAATTGTAATAATAAATCAGAAAAGGAACCTAAGAAAACCTTAAAAAATTCAGCGGGGAGGCCATCCGGGCCACAAGCCTTACCAATTGGAAGGTTCTTCACCACTAATTCTAACTCGGACTTTGAAAATAATCGCATCATTGCTCCGCTGTCTGCCTGAGATAGAGAAGGCATATCATATCTTGCTGAAAAATTTTTGAAGCCTAGAATGATCTATCTCCTGATGATTACTATATATCTGTGTATAGTGAGAGAGCATTATAGTGCCAATGACATCAGATTGTGATGTATCTATCAGAGTGGTAGGAGACTTCAAAGTACGAATTAAATTTGCGGCGGCTTGCTCCTTAGCCTGCCACGCAAGGAGTTTACCAGAGAAATTACTCTCCTCATAACTTCTCTGAGATTGTATAAGAAATTGCTGTTCGCTCTGTGTAGCAAAAAGCGTACTGAGTTCACGTTTAGCCTCGTTTAATTTTTTTTGCACAGTACTTGAAAAGTTGGTTTGTCGGAGCCGAGTGAGCGAACCAATTCTTTGATAGAGTAAAATCCTAGTTTGTTTAATAGTGCGCCATTCTTCTGCGTCTTTACCAATGATAATACCACGAATAAAGGCTTTTAATGAGTCCCAAATAATATGCAGCGGAGCCGTATATGAATTACGAGCAATAAATTCGACAATTTCCGATTTTAAAAAAGAAACCCAATTACTATCTTGTAAGTACATTTTATTAAATATCCATCTGTTGGGGGGCCTAATTTCCTCCCCTACTTTGAACTTGATTACCAGCATTGCGTGGTCTGAAAAGCCATTATGCAAAAATTTCTGATAGGAAAATTTTAATAACCTAGAGGCCAAAAAAAACTCAATACGAGAGGAAGATCTATGTCTTCCCGACCAATAAGTGAATTCTTGTTTTGTGGGAACTTGAATCGCCATGGGTCGCGAAGATCAAGTAAGGCGGAGTTCTTCAAGATTGACCTTAATGACTTTGGTTTAAATTTTTTATTTGAAAGACCGGTAGAATCTAGATTTGTATCCATAAGAATATTAAAATCCCCGCCTATAACTATATCTCCCCTGACCAATAGTAGCGATTGAAACAACTCTTCATAGTTGGGGGCACGATCTTCCACTGGGGCATAATAACTAACAAAGGTAATCGGCCTATTCCTATCTTTTATTACACAAGTAGCCCAACACCACCGCCCTGCCCCCCCATCTTCAAACTGGATAATTTTTGCGTCTAGATTACGATTAATAAAAAGCGCGACTCCCCTTTGAGATTCTTGAGCACATGAAAACCCACGATATGAAGACCAAGTTTTAAACATAGGAAAAGAGTTAATATTATGCGCGGAAATATGGGTTTCTTGTAACATCACTACTGCTGGGCGCTCGGTTTTAATCCATAGCTCGATAGAGCGCATTTTTTTCCTATTATTCAGTCCATTAACGTTGAAAGAGATCACTCTAACCCCTCCAATCGACATTAATTATTGAAAATAACTTTTTGCCAACATATTTTACATTACAGACCACAAGAACTTCCATTTTCCATTTTTTGCCCACCCAACCCTTCCCTCCACCCAAGTGCTCTTCCCTCCCCCCGAGTGCTCCCCCCCCTGAACCTAGTCTTGTGGCCCTGTACTATACCTATATCTCACTCCCACACTGGCCACAAGGCACTAACCCGTCTCATATGGGCGCCTTGGTAATGCGCCCCTGTTCCCATGACCCCCTAGTTCCCACCTGCACCTCCCTCCCCCTAAGTAATAATATACAAAGGAAGAAAGACAAAAAGGAAAAAAAAGAAAAAAAGAAAGAAAAATCTTCAGTAACCATCAGACCAAGTCAGTACGGAATCCAGCATTAGCCTAACCCTGGACCAGCTTATCAAGCATCTCACGTGCCTCATCAACATCTGCAAACAAATAGAATTTGCCCTTAATCAAAACTTTTAACTTTGATTGCTGTGCAATCGATGCTTGGGCACCTTTATCTTGAAATAACTGAAGAATCTTGACAAAGTCTTTTCTCCGTCTAGCAGCAGCAGCTGACATATCGGAGAAAATCCGGCACTTAGTGGTAGGATTGACATGAAATTTTCTCTGCTTGAAGGCCTGAGATAGGATAATTTCTTTAACCCGAACATCTGCAAAGTTGACAATGATGGTCCGAGGGAATGGAGAGTTGGGGAATGGGCGAGCTGGAACTCGATGCACCCTAGTGATGGTTAAGTCACCCTTAAACTCAGGCACGACCTCTTGAGAAAAAAAAGAAGTGATCCATTTTCGTCATGTCCGACCCCTCGATATTCTATGGTACACCCACTATTCGAAGGTTTAACCTTCTATTATAATTTTCTAATTCATCCAGTTTGGATTCGAAAGCCTTAGAAAATTTAGAAGCAGTGGTGATCTCTTTCTGCATGATAGTCAAATTGTCCTCCACCCCAGAAATTCTAGTCTCAGACTCCTGCAGTCTATTTGAAAGTGAAGTCATTGAATCTTCAATTTTGTCCAGACGCTTGCAGATCACCTCCATTTCCATCTTTTGAAATTGCTTCATCTCTCTTATTTCTTGCAGAATCAAGTTCAGCATATCCTTAACTGAGATCTGAAAATCCCCAGTGGTCTCAGTATCCATCCCCATAATCGGACTCTGAGACAAAGTAAGCCCACTGGAAAAAATCGTAGGAGTACGAATGGGAAGAGTCGAAGGATCTTTGTCACTGAGAGATGTGAGTCTTGAATTTAAAGGTGGAGGGTCTGTGAAACCTGGATCACCAATTGAAGCAGAATTTTCTATGGGAGGAATAACTATTGGAGAGGTAGAGAGGATTGAAGGGGTTAGACCCCCTGATAACACTGCGTGAGAACCAGCTGTATTAGTAGAGACATATATTGCTCCTTTTCGCTCAAATAGCGGAAATTGTTTAGACGCCTTGAGAGCAGAGACTAACGTAGCCTCTTTAGATGCCGAAACTGTCTAAGGTAATTTAACTTCTGATCCTAATAAGGCCGTATCTATTCCCCCCAGGGGTGACTCAATTATCTCCTCTGCCGCACTGACAACGGATTTACAAGGATTCTGATGATGGACTTGAATCGGGCTACCGCCCGAGGGAGCGTCCTCGCCTTCTCCTGAGCTCTCCGAATTTTCAACAGAGGAGATTTCTCTCTCTGCGGCTGATCCAGCCCGCTTAGCCCTTACGGAATTTTCCTTTAGCTGCTGGCGTCGTATTTTGGCTTTAGCCTTGGCCGTCAGTTGCTTGCCCATTATTAAGACTGGTAGCAGCGTATATCTTATCAGCGTCGAATATAGATGGCAACAATACTGTGAGTTGCAGTAAATACAGAATTCAGCCTAGAGACCGAAAGTCTAACCCCCACAGCGGCTGCAGCGCAAGATATTAGGCTGCGGCAGCGGGGCAGACAACTCAAACTGGCTGGACTGACAATCTGTCCGAATGATGGAGCGTAGGCAGATACAATTATCTATCAATTAACTCACTGCTAGTAAAAATAACTGCGCATATCCATTTCCATAATCCTTCACAATGAATGCTGGGATTTGTAGTCCTGTCACACCGCCCAGCTATTACCAGCAGGAGAAAAGTTCGCGCAAATCTTCGTGGACAGGTGCCCAGGATCAGTCAATCACAGCAGCTTAAGACAACAGAAATCCCTTACCAGGGTCGGCGAGAAAAAATTACAGCATCAGCAGCTCTCTCCCTGAAAAGTGTGAACCAGCGTTATTGGAGAAGGCAGGCCACCGTGCTGATAACTTCGAGTAGAAATGAATTCCAAAAGCAACGCGGAAATTCACTGCTGATTCCAGAAAGCACGACCAACTCGGTGAGCTCTTTTCAAGGTAGCACGAGCCACAGCATTAATAGAAGGAAGAGAATCCTCTGGCCGCCACCGCCACCGCAACCGCCGCCATCAGCCTCAGCCTCACGGAAGGAGAGGGAGGGGCAAGGGAACCAGGTGCAGGTGCTACGTGGAGGCGTGGAACTCCACCGTAGCAGGAACCGTAAGGCTCCAGAGAGGGTGATCAAGAGGCTCCAAGTCCTCTTGATCACCCTCTCTGGCCGCCATTGACCGAGTGAACACGCATGCCCACTCTGGTATCCCAAGCATCTCCAAGTGAGACCTGAGCTCAACATCCTTCCATAAGGACTGCTCCAGGTCGTTATCTAGCAGACAACCTACACGCATGAAAGGGCTCACAACCAGCCTCAAGGGACCTGAGACCCCCCCACTCGAAGGGAACCTGCGCCACCAGACACTGGCGCTCTGAATTGTCCACAGCAATTACTTGGTGGAATGCCGGGGACTACTTGCTTCTCAGAGACCAGGTGACAACGGACTGAGGTCACACTGGCTCCAGTATATCTGAGAGCCTCTACCCTTTTCCATTGATGGTCACCCAGGTGCTGTATTTCTTTGTGTTAGGGGGCACCTGGTTTTCTGGGACCATCTCACTGTCCCCTAGTGAGACGAGGGTCATTTCTGTGGGATCCCTACCCTCCTGTGGGTATTCTTCCACCCCAAGTGCTAACAACACCCTGAACTGTCCACCGGTAGGTGGCAGTGCCCCCTTAGGGCACTTGGGGTCTCCCTTCATGTGGCCCACCTGGTCACATGAAAAACAGTTGCGGGGCCCGGTCTCAGCAGGCTTTCCTGCTTCTTATCTCCGGGGAGATGGTAACCTTTACCCTGGGTGTTAGTTTGGGGCCCTTTAGAGAACTCCTGTGTTTTACCCTTGTCCCCCCCCACTGTTCTGCTGAGGACCCTGCCCACCTTTGGCTGAGTCTCCCCCAAACGCTTTCTTGTGGACCTGGGTACTCACCCAGCGGTCCGCCTCCATAGCAAGCTTCCTGGGGTCAGTCAGCATTACTGCCCTTCACCCAGCTATCCAGTAACCTGCAAAACATATCTGCACATTCCAACCAAGTGTTTGCAACCGACTTCTTACTGGACCTGAACTGATCCCTGTATTTTTCAGGAATGAGACCATATCTAGTGAGAAGGGCCTCCTTCATGTCAGCATAGGTGAGGTTATACCCCTTACCCAAAGCTACTAAAGTATCCCTTACTTCTTCTGGAAACAGAGCCCACAATCCTGCTCCGCAATTCTCCTCAGGGACCCCATTCATGTGTTTCGTTGCCTTGTAACCCTGAAACCACCTTTGTATGTCGTACCCCTTCTTGAATTCCTTGCCTACATTCTTAGGGATGTGCGCAATTCTGTCTGCCTGTATTGACGAGTTGCTGCCACCATCTGAGCTGGTTCTATTTCTTTTTTTTAAATATCTTTTTTATTGCTTTAATAAAAAATAAAAAATAAATCGACATAGCATAAATGACAATCGGCAAGAAGTACAGTCATAGTGTGAGAACAAAGTGGTGATGATAGCAAAATAATATACACTACAAAAATTATTACAGTTTATCCCTTGAGTTGGTTCAGGGGGATAACGGTTCCTCCTCCGAGGAATGTACCGGGGCCATACTGACCCCCCCCATATGCGTTCCACCCAGACCACACTGCGGACCACCTTTTGGGGCATCCTCGTGCCATGTACACCGTCTTTTCTCTGAACATGCACCAGTCCAGACTTCTCTCCCAGGAGGCCAAGGTAGGCGGAGCCGTTGATCCCCACTGCTGGGCTATACCTTGTTTGGCCACCATAGTCCCCAATGTAGCTCAGGTCCTCTCCATAGTTGTTAAATCAGTGGGACCCCACCTGTTCAAGAGGCATCGCTTCGCCTCCGAACAAATGATCTTGTGTAGCACCACTTCCATTACCTCATGTATCTCCCGCCAATACTGTTGTATCTGGTCGCATTCCCAAATTATGTGAATGAAGCTACCCGTGTGCCCACAGCGGCGCCTGCAATCGCCCCGTCACCCCTCCCCATATGAACTAGCTGCGGCCCAGTGATATATGTTCTGTGGAGTATCTTGAGTTGGACCAGTCGCAGATGTGCCGGGATGGCGACCTCCCTGGGTGAGGCAACCGCCTCCCGCCACTCCTCGTCATCAAATTCTAAGCCATCCATCTCCCAACATTCACGCAGATGCCCGAGAGGATCTGGGGTATTGTTAATCAATTTCTTGTATGTGAGGGAGATCGCTTTTTGGGGAAGATAGCCGTCCAGTAAACGATCCTCTAGTGGTGATGATTCTGGGGGGGTTGTGCCTGTCTGTAGGGCAGTGGTTATGGCATGCCTAATCTGAGTGTATTGGAATAATTCCGTGGTGGAGAGTTCATACTGTTGTTGGAGCGTGGCAAAGGGGACCACAGCGCTCTTAATCCAGAGATCACCCAGACGAGATATGCCGATCAAGTCCCACTTTTCAAACCCTTCGTGGACCAGAGGCTACCCAACAGTTCCGAGTCCCACAGCGGCGTAGCCAGTGTGAGATTCCGGTCCCAACCTAGGCTCTTATTAACGGAATGCAAAATAGCCACAGAGTGTTTGGTGGGCCCCGTGAGGGAGAGTCCCCGAGGGTTGGAGTATAAGGATCTGATAAAATTCCCCCCGGGCAGTAGCCACCTGTCCATCATAAACGCAGGGTCGTCTGGTTGGTGATACGTGCACTGATTAATAGGCGCTAGGTGGGATGCCCAATAATACTTACGAATGTCCTGGAGACTAATGCCTCCGTCATACCAGATAAGGACCAGTTTGTGAAGCGCTATCCTGAGCCTCCCCTCCCATAACAGTTCTCTTTGCATCCCTCTATTTCCCTGAAGTATCGTGCTGGGACTGGATCTGGGTAATTTTGTAGGGCGTAGAGTAGTTGGGGCAGCAACATCATTTTGAATAGTGCTGCTCTGCCCAAAAGCGAGAGCAGTAAGGCCTCCCAACAGGACACATCCCTCCTAAGGCGCCGCAGGGGCGGGGCAACGTTACATTTATACCTGAGTTTAGGGTCGGCAGTAACAAAGACCCCTAGGTAGCGGAAGCCATCCCTCACTGTCTGCATTGAACAGGTTTTGGGCAAGGGGGGTGTAGCGCCTTACATTACATATATGAGCGACTTGCTCCAGTTGATTGAATAGCCTGAGTACTTGCCGAATATTGTGAAAATATCCAGCACATATATTAGGGATTTTTTGGGGGAGGATAAATAGAGGAGGATGTCATCCGCATAAAGCGAGATTCGGCCCTCCCAGCCGGCCGACCATCGCATTCCACGAATCATCGGGTCCGCGCGGATCCAGGCCGCCAATGGCTCAAGGGCGAGGGCAAAGAGCAGGGGGGACAGGGGGCATCCCTGTCTGGTCCCGCGGTGCAGCTGAAAAGGGTCTGATCGCTTATTATTAACTACCACCTAAGCCATAGGTGTCGAATAAAGAAGTCTAATCCATGACATGAAGACCGGTCCAAACCCCAGTTTGGCAAGAATCGCTAGTAGGTAGGACCACTCCATGGTGTCAAAAGCCATGGAAACGTCTAGTGACACTATCACCGCTGGCTCGTCGACCGTGTCAACTCTCCCCAACACTCCGTGGACCCTGCGCAAGTTGAGGGCCGTGTTGCGGTGGGGCATAAAGCCCGACTGATCCGGGTGTACCAAAAGTGTTATCACCCGAGAAAGCCGCATAGCAAGGAGTTTGTCAAGAATCTTGGGTTCTGCATTGAAAGGGGGAGATCGGTCTGTATGAGGTGCATTTATTTTTAGGTTTCCCTTCCTTGGGGATGACGACAAGTGATGCCAGCCTCTATGCAGGAGGGAGAACACCCACTCGTCTGCTCTCCTCAAACATGGAGCAGAGAAACGGGGCAAGGCCATCGGGGCGCAGCTTGTACAGCTCGATGGTCAGGCCATTGGGACCAAGTGCCTTACCCGGTCGAAGGCTCTGCATGGCTTGAGCTATTTTGTCGTTTGCTATGGCGCTATCAAGGAATTTAGCGTCTTCCTCAGAGAGAGTGGGCAAGCGGATATCTCAAAGGAGGTCCAAAGAATCCTCTTCGAGGAAAGGGGAGGTGGATTGGTAAATGTTATTGTAGTGTGCAGCAAATTCGCGGACTATGTCCCCGGGATTAGAATAGACACTGCCCCGGTCGTCGGCCAGTTCAGGGACCATCCTGTATGCCCGTTCCTTCCTGTCTAGCCAGACAAGGAGTTTCCCCGCCTTGTCACCCCTCTCATATATCCTCCCATCTCTCTCACTCCCCCAACTTTTAGCCCTGTCAGTAGCAATGCTTTTATATTCGTCCCTCTTAAGCTGCAGGAGGTGCATTGTTTCTGGGCCCAGTTCCCCGGGTGTGTTGTTCTCAAGGGAGAGGATTTCTTTGTCAACATCTTCAAGGTCTTTCTGCTTTTCTTTTTTAACTCTTGCAATCAGGGAAAGGGCTTGATCCCTGATCACAGATTTAAACGCCTCCCAAAGAGTAAGGGGGGAGTCGACTGAGCCCTGGTTCTCTTGAAATTAAAGGTCAATTGCAGACAGGAGGGCCTTACGGACAGATGGGTTGCGGAGGTACCAGGGGTTGATGGGTGCAATCACACCCACTCTTGTGTCCCCCAGGACCAGCCGGGTCCATATTGGCGAGTGATCCGAGATTCCCAGAGCAAGGTGGCGAATCTCACGGATATGCAAGGTGTGGGCCCCGTGAGTTATGAGATAATCAGTACGAGAGAAGCTGTGATGAGCTCCCGAAAAGAATATGTATTGGGTGTCGCTAGGGTGAAACGTACGCCAGGCATCAGATAGACCAAAGGATTCTAAAAAATCTGGAAGCCAACTATGTGCCGGGCAAATGTCGTGCGGGGGTAGCGATCAAGTGAGCCCGAGCCAACAGCGTTAAAATCCCCTCCCACCAATAGGAGACCCTCGGGAAGGGAAAGCAAATGGGTCCCTAGGTCAGCAAAAGTTTGCGTCTGTAGGCCCGGTGGCACATATATCGATATTAGGGTGAGCGTACCGTCCTCCCACTGGCCCGTTACCATAACATACCTGCCCCATTCGTCGGTGTGCGTTACTTGTGTATGGAAGGGGAAAGTGTTTTTAATAAGGATGCCCACCCCCCTGGATGCGGAGGTGAGCTATCAGCTTGTACCCCCATCTGTTTAAGGCCCTGCAGGAGTTACCCACAATATTTGTCTCCTCCAGAAAAACAACATCTGGGGAGTGACGTTTAAGGTACTGGAGGACTAAGGTACGCTTTACCCTGTCACCAAGCCCATTGACATTCCAACTCATCAGGGTAAAACCTTTATCCCACTGCGTATCCATATGTAGTGTTAAGTGCGAACTTGCCTCTAAAGGTCATCTAAGTTAATGCAGTCGAACTAACTAATCCCAACAAACCCCCCACCCACGCCCAACACCAACCACCCCCCTCCCTGCTCCCCTGCACACTGGGCCTAGAACTACCCATTAAATAACTTGCAGAGTGCCTGTCGCCCAACTCAAAGACTAAGGGCCTCATGTAGGTGGGCTTGCATTTACCACTTCATAAATACCGAATCATACCGAATCGGTATTTATGAAGTGGTAAATGCAATGTAGGTAATGAGTCGGTAAATATTACCGATTCGGAAAAATTCGGTAATTACCGAATCGGTATTTACCGATTCGGTAATGAGCCATACCTTCCCATTGATGGGAAGGTATGCCTCATTACCGAATCGGTAAATACCGATTCGGTAATGAGGCATACCTTCCCATTGATGGGAAGGTATGCCTCATTACCGAATCGGTAAATACCGATTCGGTAATGGGGGAGCACATGCAAGGGTGGCAGGGTGTCACATTGACACCCTGTTGCACCCCTGATTCGGCCATGTGTGCACATGTGGCACACATACATGCCCTAAGAGCATGTATGTCTGCCACATTGCACACTTCTAAGCGCTATAAAATGCGTTTACACATCCATTCATTATTTACCACCAACTATTAGTTGGTGGTAAATACCGACTCCAAACAACACCCACACACTCCCCCTACATCTCATTTCTGTATTCGGAATTTACCGAATCGGTAAAATTACCGATTCGGTAATTTTACCGATTCGGTAAATTACCGAATACAGAAATGAGCCCCCTACATGTCACAAGCCTAAATACCGGTCGGTAACGGTATAATTACCGAAAATCGTCCGTTACCGACCGGTATTTGGCTTCCTACATGAGGCCCTAAGTGACTAAATGTGGGGAAAGAGGAGAGTGCTCCATCTCCCAGCCAACCACTCTGAACAAGTCAAACAATATAAGCATCCCGTGTCTCCCCAAGCGAGAAGGGCCCAGTGAGGAGTAGGCCAGTCAATGCACCCCCCATCTGCGAGACCACCCCCGAGAGCCAGAACGGGCCGTCTCGGACCTTGAAACAAAACATTCGAGTGAGGTTACCTAGATAGGTCCTGATGAGCGTCAGCATCGTCCGCAAAATCAGGCTCAGTGGGCATTGTGTTCAGCAGCCTTTCGACAGCCGTCAAGCCAGTCCTCCACGTCCTCGGAACGGTCGAAGAACCAATCAATCTCCAATTAGCTGCAACATTATCCCAGAAAATAGATGGAAGTAACCCTACTGCGTAGGTAGGTGTATAAAATGATAGCCTTGAAATGTGTACTTTTTTTGCACTATTTTCCAGACTTTAAAAACTGAGCCCAGAATTTTGAAGCTGAGTTCTTTTATAGTAGCTACCATCTATCCTTTTAAATAGGCAGTGTTTAACCTCTGACCCCAAGACCATCTGACATATTGAGGGGGCCTCGGCTAAATTATTAACTTTCTCTTCAGTCAGTAAAATGAGTATATTCGATAAAATACACGCATGATAATAAAGTGCAAAATCGGGAACCGACCACCCACCTCTGACCCGAGGAAGAGTTATAAAGCGAGCAGCTCTGCGTGGTGTCCCTGGGGCCCAGAGAAATCTGGCGCACACTGATTGTAAATATTGTAGTTGTCTACGGGATACTTCAAATGGAACTGCTCTAAAAAAGTACATGACCCTGGGCAATATATTCATTTTAAGGACATTAGATTTGCCCACCAAGGAGAGATGTAAACACTCCCATATCTCTAGTGATTGCTTAACCTTGCCAACAATAGGACCCCAGTTAACCTCGACCAGCTCTTTCAGACAGACCCAAATCTTAATGCCCAGATAAGTAACTTCTTTGATTGCTCTGGGATCGTTAGCCAGAATTTGGTTTGTACAAAGAATTTGTGTTTTTGATGTGTTCAGCTTGTAGCCAGAAACAGAACCAAACTCCTATGCCAAGTATTAAATTTCATGTAAAGCTGCGACAGGATTAGATGTTACAATTGCAATATCATCGGCGTAAGCCAAGACACAAAAAAGCATCCTGCCAGACTACGAAAGGTTCAATTTGGTCACTCTGTTCCAACATGTTTAAAAAAAGGGTTAATGTACAGTGCAAACAGGAGCAGGGAACAAGGACACCCCTGCCGTGTGCCTCTGGAAATCTGAATTGCTTCAGAAGCAAGCCCATTGAGCATATCTTGGCCACTGGAGATCGATATAAAACCAGTAGAGCTTGAATATACCCCTGGCCAAACCCCATTTGCTGTAGAACCCCCAAAGGAAGTCCCAGGCAACGCAATTGAATGCCTTTTCGGCGTCAAGCAAGATCAATCCTAAGTCCCTGGACTCTACCTGCGTGATATCGAATATAGCCACTACTGTACTAATATGGTTCACTGTCCCCCTTCTGGGTATAAAACCATGTTGTCTTAAAGAGACTAAGTGTGAATTACATTTAGCCTATCGATTCGCAAGAATCTTGGTGTAGATTTTCCCGTCACAGTTGACAAGAGAAACCGGGCGATAGAACCCCGGCAGTTCAGATGGCTTATCCTTCTTTTTAAATATGATGATATTAGCCTCATCCCAAGAATGTGGTGCACCCCCCATTCGTGCTGCTTGAAAAACCGCAAGCATATCAGTTTTGAGATCTTGAAAAAAGGTCTTATAGACCTCCGAGGGAAGCTTATCCGGGCCTGTCGCTTTTCCGATCGCCATACTATTGATAGCTTTCTCCAATTCATCAATAGTGATAGGGCTGTCCAACATCTCGGCTTCCTCCTGATCCAACCGATCCAGTAATAAATGGTGGAGCCCCAGATCCTTAGAATGTCGCCCCATATCTTGCTCTGTATAGAGTTCTATGTAAAATCATAGAAAACCTTAAGGATCTCCTGAGGCTCATGCACTATATTACACAGAGCATTTTTCATACCGTTAATTCTCTGAACAGCCTCCCTTGAACGTAGTTTCTGAGCTAAACAACGCCCTGTAGCCTCCCTGTATTCATAGCAATCTTTTTTGTAAGTTTGATATTTTGGCGCGATTTCTTTACTCCATAACAAATTAATATTAGCTTTGCATTTAGCCACTCCAGTTTGCAGATCAACAATATTATTAACAGCCGAAATCCCCCCTGCCTGATTCTCTTCCACAGTTTTAAGGTTATTGTATAATTCCTGAACTACCAGTTTGGCTTGCTTTTATTTATGTAGTCCATAGCTCAGGACTTCCCCTCTGAAACAAGCTTCAAATGTATCCCAGACAACCCCACATGACGTGGTATGCTGATTAATTTCAAGAAAGTCCTTTATCCAGGCCTTCATGTGGTCAATAAAAACATTGTCCAGAAGTTGCTTCCTATAAAAAAGTAAAACCCCTTGAAACTTTAATATGTCCCAAGTGCAGGGATATCCAAAACTACTGGTGCATGATAGGAAGAGATTCTCGGAAACACTTGTATCTTAATTCCTGCAAAAAATAAAGGGGACACAAAAAAATTATCAAGCCGTACTAGCTTACTATGCGGGTGAGAATAGATTGTAAACCCCGGGTCTTGCATATGGAGACTGCCCCAAACAGCCATCAGACCATTATCTGAAAACAAATGATATAATGCCTTAAACACCCTAGGTTTCCAACCTATATAGTTCTGGACATCATATTGGAACTCTCTCCCAGTCAAGCTAATATTAAAATCCCCACACAATACAAGTGGAGTAGACCATAGCGCAAGTTCCACATTTAGATACTCAAGAACGAGGGCCTCATCAAGATTAGAACCATATACGGTACACAATGTGAACTTCACTCCCCCAAAATACATTCCAGGATAGCCCAACGTCCTTGATTATCAGCTAATACACGTCCTGTTGTTTGTATTGCTGACTTAGCTAGCACCGCTACTCCCCTAGTCATAGTTGATTGTTTTGAGGCTACCAAGATCACATAATGCAATTCTGACAGGTTCTTCCGCTTTCTCCATGGTATATGCATTTCCTGCAAACACACTAAGTTGGACTGAATCACACGGAGCTCTGCGGCCACTCTTTGTCTCTTATTATGGTTAATTAACCCACAGACATTTAACGTACAAATTTGAAGACCTATCTTAGCCATTGTTTAAACCTGGATACCAACACTTGCTTAGTGCTAGGATAACAAAATCTGAAATCTCTCAACTTCAACATTTTAACGATACTGTGGATTAATTTTCTTGTTTTATCCCAACCCTCCCCCTAACCTCCCCCAACCTCCCCCTACCCTCCAGAACCAACCCCACCCCTTCAAAAAGGCTTTAGGACCAATGGTCCCTGTGATGACAAGCTTCTGCCAACCGGATGTCCCCCCGCACCTATTTACCACCCTATGTGCGAAAAAAGATACCACAACTGCAACAATAAAAAACATCAAAAAACACCATACCAACAGTACAGATGCAGTAATGTACTTTTATACATATGAAAAGGACGAAAAAAGTCGCTCATAGGGCGACATAAAAAAGAAAAAAAAGGGGGAAGGAGGAAATATATGCATCAAAGCTAACCGACTCAAATACTGATAAAGAAAGGGTGCATCAAAGCTAACTGACCCAAATATTGACAGAGAAAGGGCCAAGACATACAAATGTATACATCTTACAAAGAAATTAGTACGTATCGAAACATGCTAGATTGTAACCAAAATATCAATAGCCAAGGCAACTTCTTTGCTTTTACAGAGATTGTAGAAACTCTTTGGCTTGCACCTCAGATATTAAAAAATCGAGTATGCTATTTATGAAGGACTTTTAGCTTGGCTGGATTCAATAGAAAAGCTTGAGCCCCTTTGTCCAGAAATAATGCAATAAATTGGCGTAGCTGCCGGCGCTTTTCTACAGTTTGATGACAAAAGTCTGGCCAGATGAAAAACTCCACTCCTTTCCCAGCTCTCTTTTTATCAGGACGTGCTAACTCGTATACCGCTTCCCGTGCAAGAAAATTGTTAAGAGATATAAAAATCGGTCTAGTTGCTGTTTGGCCAGATCGAGGATGGAGGGAATTCTGAAAACGGTTCGCCCTCTGTTTCACTTTCTGCCAATCCCACTGTGTATGTTCTGGGAAGAACTCAGTGAACAAATCAATAAGAAACTTGCACGGGTCCTGCCCTTGCACACCCTCAGGAATTTGTAGAACTCTCAGATTATTTCCTCGGGACTAATTTTCAAATTCAACCAATTTCCACTGAGTGTCCTCTTTTTGGGCTTGCAAGGTCCTGGTCAAGGTCTTCTGTGCTGCCAATTCATCCTCTAGGCACAAGATACGAGCTTCCTTCTCATTAAACCTCATGATAAACGCCGTACAAGTCTTGGCTATGCGACAAACAGAGTTCTGCAATTTGCGGCATGAGCTTTGGGCCCTCTGACTCTCTGCCTGTCTCTCTTCCCTATGAGCTATCATAATTTGATAAATCAGAGCCAATGAGACCTCTTCTGATGATGATTCTGCCGCTTTTTCTTTGACATTGTCCATGTTAATACCATTGCCGGTACCTATCTCGGTCGAAAAGGAATAATCCCATTGTAGTGTATTGCTACCATTGCTACCATCTATCTGATTGACTCCTTCTCTAACTTCTGGGTTCTTACGTACTGTCTGAGGACTATCGTCCGACGTATCACCTCCAGTGTCCTCCGGCAGCGTACTGCTGTGGTCGCTCCCCCCGCCATCATACAACTCAGTCTTAGCCTGAGTCTTCAAAACTGACTGTGGGTCATCGCTGGAAGAGTCAGAGTGATCCGAAAGAGAAAAAAAGTAGTCCCCAGAGTCTATCTCCTCCATAGGAGATTTAAAACTTTGGCACACCTTCTTCTTGTCAAAACCAGAACCAGAGCCAGATTTTTCAGTATTATCCAAAGCTGAGTCAAGAACTGCCTCCGGGCTGCTATCATTTAATACATTTTATGGGGTAGGTATATTGCTTAAAGTAGTCGGTTGGGAGCCCACTCATGAAGCACTTCCTATCATTTGTGTGGCGTTCGGGATAAATGATACACCAGAGTCAATGTCGCCCATACCAATATGGGCACTAGCAGAGCTTTTCTGCCCAAAATACTGTTCTCCAGAAGGGTCAGATGCCTTCCTAGCCCCAGTTACAGGCAAAGGCGAGTCAACCTGAAAGGGCTGTGTAGGTTTTTTTTTTTATCCTTCCCCACAGAAAACAAAAGGGGGATAATGCGCGTACCCGAGCTGTCCTTAGAAGATTTTTTCTCTGGTTACTGCAGTGTCTTTTTTTTAAATGTTCCCATTAATGTTCACAGCGGTAGCTCCTGCTCCAACAGGATCACCCAAAGGACCCGACCTCCCCCTTCTGGCTTTGGGAGGCAATGCTTTTTTTTCAGATAATACTGTTATTGAATTGTTATGTCCTTCACTAGATGTGCAAATGGACAATCGTCCTGTAATATTTTATTTATTGAACAAAGACTAAAATAGTTAAGCCTGGAGGCAAGTTTGGTGGAAACAAACATTAGCCAATGGCGGGATATTTATGGTGGCCAGACACAGCGTTTGCAGCGGCAAGCAAGGCCAGATACTATACTGCAATTTAAACCCTGGCACTGATCCCAAAACTAAGGATTTCAGAAAGATAAAGAAATAAAGGTTTTTGCTGCAGTGAAGCTGTGCGTTTGACGAGAAACAGTTTCTGAAATTAAATGAAGGATGCTGGACAAATAGAAATACACTCAGCATTCTCTGGCTCACAGCGTGTGACTTCCAAGACTCCCTGGTATTAAAGTCAAGCAAAACAATATGGCGTTCAGCAAGTGCTGTGAAGCCGCCCAGAGCACAACAGCAAGAGAAGTACGCTGTGTTTTGTCCAGAATCAGCAGCACGCCTAGTGACCAGTATTTTTATGTCAGGTTTGTTAACCGCCCAGATTCATATAAAACACTAGAAAAGGCACTTTTTTCATCTTAGCATTGTTTTTCGTTCGCAGCGTAGGTTTGCCATGCTGATGCTTTCATTTCTTAAGTTGTTTGATGTTGAGGAAGCACATAACTATAGCTCTCTTAGGATACAGACAAAAACTGCTCAAGCATCACAACCTCTGCTGGCACCAAATGCATCTGTGGAGAGCTTTCTGTAATGCACATTTGGTGGCAGCAGTCCTGAGTGCCAGCCAGTGATGCCAAATCACGAGACAGCAGGGACTCGAATCACAAAAGCCTTTTCTTTGAGTGGTTTGATCATATTCTGTCTTAGATGTGAATTATACCTGAATAGCCTGAATTGCCAGGCTTGGGCCAAAAAGCAATTTCTCTGAGTATTTCTGTCACACTCATGCCTTGGATAGGTCTGTGCAAAATTGACCTTTATACTCGCATAATTCATGCGCTTTTACATCACACAAATGACAAACAACTGGAAGTTACTTAAGTGTGGAATGTCAATTGTTTGCTAAAGAAGGATGGGTTAAGCAGAACATTTCTCTCTACAAACTGGAGTAGAAATGACGTTGGTTGCCACAAGTTCCCTCTTCTGGTATCTCAGGTTATGCTTTAAGATGACATATGGTTTCAAACTCGACTGTCACTCAATATCCCCCAAAGTGCAATGCATACACTGTAGGTGTATTTTGGAGTAAATTCCTGACATTTCACATAAGGATAGGAACAAATATGGTTTTGTACATTTCAATTTTTGGATGAAAATTACTCCTAAATATCCAAGCATGATTCACAAAATAATTTCTGTAAGTAGTTGTGGATAACTCCAGACTTATTTATGAATTTCTAGTAGTAAGAAGTGCGAGTTCCTGGACCATCTAGCTTACGTTATGTAAACACATTGATACAACGCTAATACATGCTGGATATTCAATGGCTAATAATTAAAGATATTTTGCATTTTGCTCTGCTCTGGTTGGCATGGGAAGTGAGATAATATGATTTTGTTCAGCATCTATAGCGCTGCGTCTAGAGCGGAAAGAATACAATGTTTATTATCAATGTACCAGGAAGGAGTTGTTACATGTATAACGAATGTACATTTGGTGGTCCTGCCTGAGAACTAAACTGTTAAGTACATTTTCATTCATCAACTTTTTTTGTCAGGCGTTTTACTGGGACTGCAGGAGCTTTCATGTTGTTCAGTTGAAATCAACGTCACTCTCAGAGAATGATCCTGCTTTATAATGTTGATAAAGGCTCTTAAGGTTTGGACATTCACAGAGGCTTACTTGCAGAAAAATACATTTATGAATCAGGTTCATGAGTAAATATTTTTCACTCCTGAAAACACATGAATCGCTGAAGCAAGAGGAGAGCTTGTGGTCTCACGGCTAGAGCTGCAGACTTTGGAGCTGGAAAACCAAGGTTCGAACCTCGGGATAGACTCCACATCCTGTGATTCTGGGCAAATCGATTAACCTCCCAGTGCCTACCAAAAACAAGCATTTGCAATGCAATAGGCATCGCATTTGCGAGAGTTTTGAGCTATTGGCATGGTGAAGGACAATACATTTTATTTATGTGTGTTGAAAATGTGCAAGTGGTGCGTAAACATGCACTGTGTACTTATACTTGTTGTTTACGAGAAGCTAGGCTGGCAACTCTTTTACTGCCAGCCATGCATCTTTTAGGCAAGAACAACAAGTACAAAGTGCGTGTTTACGCACCACTTGCAGGTTTTAAAAACACATAAATAAACCTTGCAGATTTTAAAAACACAAATTAAAGGTATTCTAAATTACAATGTCAATAACTCAAACTCTCGCAGATGCAAGACCTTTTGCATTGCAAATGCTTGTTTATTTTGACTATACAACCTTACTTTTGTTTTTAGGCTACTGATCCATTTTTGTCTTGTGTAGGTTCTCTAAAAAGCTATTAGAATCTGCACCACCACAAATACTTAGTGAACAGCTGCCTGAATTTAGAAAAGTTAAAGTAACCTGTGATTAAATGAGTAAACATGTTTTAACTAAACTGGTAAATAAACACTATCTATCATTACATTTAACACATCATTTAATGTGTTTCAGTGCATTTCCTTGGCATTCATTATTATCAAGGGGGAACAGCACACCTCCCCATTCTTGAAACACATTCTTTTATTTTCTCTTTTCATTGTAGAGAACCCTCATATCTCTCTATCTTAGTGACTGCACCTAAAACTAGACATTTTGCTGTGATCTCAAAGCGCTTTGTATGCCAGAGGTATTGGATTAGATGCAGGTGTGATTGGTTGCAGGATCACTATGGGTGGCAGTGTTAAGGGTTGCAGGAACAGTGCCGGAAGCATTGTTAGCTATTCATGTTGAGTATTCATGTCATGGGTTAAGCCCAGAAAGCATGATCAATCTATGCATGAAGCAAAGGAGTGGTAAGAATGCCTTACGGTCTGCCCTGGTGTAGATGATGTCTGAAGTTCACACAAAAAGTCATGCCTTTATTGATCCAGTCATCTTGGACTGAAGTCAGAGAGCCGAGTGAGTGCTGACACTTTCCTGCTGTGGTGATGCAGCCCACCCATTGCTATTAGGACATAAGCAACACACTGTTTGAGCTCGGCTTCCCATTTCTGGCAGGTAGACTCAACGGCACATACAGCGACTGCACAGTGCTGACTAGAATCGAACAATTCCCTCAAGCGTAAAGGTCACAACCAACAAATTGTTCACTCATGGATTTTTTAATCTATTTTTTGTTTTTACCAGCACTTGCTCTCGCAGCCACCTACTGCCCTACTCAGTTTTTGGGCACGCTGAATGGTGTTTATTTTCTTGAGAAAATGCCCTATTGTGTATCATTTGAAATCACGAAGAAGAAGATTTGGGTGGTTGACAAGTGCAATGTTCTAATTTACGATTAACCTGAACTGGTGTGAAAGGCTTTTATGTTAGAAAAGAATGAATTTTTTCTAATAAAAGGAAATTAGATCCCTAAAAAGCGGGTAGTTTCACATACATACATTATCTCCTTTTGTATCATCTTCTTATATCTATGTGCAGTTTTATGTAGTGCGAACTCGACCACAGGTATATTAGAACGCTTTACATGATCACTAGTTGCATTTCAGACCAGCACATTCTTTTTTAGTCACGGGGAGTCTAAGTGATTTGCCCGGAATCACCGGATGTTTGAGTCGACGCCGAGAGCCAAACCTGCATCCCCAGCTTCAAAGTCGGCTGCTAAGCCACATCCTCTCTGTTTTGCTTAAAGTCATTTAATGAATAAACAAACAAGGTCCTCTGACATACAAAAATAATCGATTCTTTCCTACTTTAGTATAAAGAACTTGCACAGGCGCTGGCACAGATATGTACAGTCACGGAGAGCCTCTGCTCTCAGAATAGGTCCCGCCTCAGGATGTGTTTGCAGGAGCTGGAGTGTGTTATGCTGCTTCGGTAATTAGAGTACTGAGGGAAGTGCTGTGTCCGAGCAGCAGCGCTGAAGCCGGTCTTGGTGGCTCAGAAACAGGCTGTTACTTATCTGCATGTGTGAGCTGTAAACAACATTTACGTTAACTCTCTCTGCCTGGTGGAAAGGAAGGGTCTTGGAACCCACAAATGACTCAGTTGTTTTTTATTATTTATATTGATAAGCTTCTTCAATCTGTTGTATGCCCCCGACACACAGCTGGCACGCCGAGTGCAGTGCAGACGTCGATGGCCATTTTATTAGCCTCCTGTGAGTGATGGGAAAGCGCTCTCATGGCGCGCAGTCAATGGGAGAGCCTCTGTTGTGCAGAAAATTTACACAAGATGCGCCTTGTATGACCGGACATTCAGCTGGCACGCCGACTGCAGTGCAGACGTCGATGGCCATTTTATTAGCCCCCTGTCAGTGATGTGTGCGGCGGTCACCACTGCCATTCTGACCAACAAAATGAAAGGTAAATAAAATGAACACGAGAAGCACCTTGTGACAAAAAAATAAAAAGGAACACACGCATGGCACGCAGTCAAGGGCAGCATCCTGCGAGTGGTGTGTGTGGCGCCCACTGCCGCAATTGTAAACAATTAAAAAATAAAACTGAAAGTGCGCTGAAAATGATAAGCACTGGCGAGGGACAGCGAAAGTGCAAATTAAAACAAGTGATGGGCTGCTGGTGGCGAGCGTGAAATCCGCCATCCGTCCACTCCTGCAGCTTCACAATAAACCGGCGCACACTCACACACACACGCATCCACTCGTCACGCGCCTGCCACTATAGCAAAAAAAACAACTAAGTAGTCCATACATTAAAAGATACAGCCCTGCAGCGGAACTTAACTGCAGTTAGGCGGTGCTGCTTCCGGAATAAACTGAAGTACGTATAAAAAAGCAGCTAAGAAGAGCAATGGCACAGTTAAACTAATGGCAAGTGCCAGGACAATTTTTCCGGCAATGGGGGGAGTTTCACCCAACATACAGATTACTTGATGTCTCGGAGAGACAGTGCTTCCGCTGCCTAGGCGAGACCTAAAAATGCATGTGTTCTTGTGTAAGATAACTGGTGCTCATGCAAAGCGCTGCAATATCTTCGGGTCGAGTTTGCGCTATATAAATCTGACCAAAAAAAAAGCATAAGTCTGGAGTAAAACACAGCCACTCTCAAATGCTTAACAAATCATGGCCGGATATTCAGATTCAAATGACAATGAAGAGAGGAGAATATTACAACTCAAAAGGAAAATTTGTGAATCAGGCCCCAACATAGCGGACTTCATATTGCCTGAAACAACATTTTACAATTAAAACCTAGAAAGCACATTATATGATATTTGATGTCACAAACATCACTGGTTTTAGGTGTCCCCTGAAATTTGAACGAGGTTCTGCAAGTTTAATAAATTTACAAACCATTTATTGACACAGTCATTTTAGTTCCAAAGCATACATTATCTAGGGTCAATCTAAGTTGTTGGCTGCAGCCAAATAAGCCACATTACAGCCATTTTAAGGCAAGTACTACCTTTGTATGACAAGAGTCAGTTTTTAATATCCCTGGTTCAGAATAATAGTGCTAACTAGATCTTATATAAACAGAATCTTTCTAATCGATTACAAAATGTTCAGTAAGATGCTGTTGCGCAAACAACAGTGTGAAAAAAACCAATTACAGCATTCCTATACTGAGGTTTGGCTGAATGTTGTCAGCACCTCATCAATTGAACCGGTATAGCCCCATTAGTCCATGTATTCCCTCATACGACAGATATAGTCTCATACACTTAGGAAAAGCATCATACGCCCAACTATGTCTTTCCATGTCATTATCGAATCTAATATGTCAAACACAGTTCAATACAGTAAATATAGTGCAATTTTGCATATCGAAGAAGAACCTCAAATGCACAGTATAATCTCATATGGCCATCATGGGTGCCCATGAAGCCTGATATTTTCCGGCATATATTTGCATGCACGGTACAGCACTAAGCAGTCTACACAATACAAATGTTCATATCCATTGATAGCCTCAACTGCAAAGGTATTGCATTATTTGCCCTGTATATCTCGAGAATAAGCCCCATGCAGTCTAACCTTTGCAAGCATATCCTTGTATGCTATCCTTTATAATGTAGTTGCATTGTTGAAACTTCAATTTCAATAAAAAATAAATGTCATTTCTAAGCTCTATAAATAAGGGATGCTACTAATGTCAAATATGTGGTCCTCAATTTACCAGCTATGTAAAAATTAACTACTACGTCTGCCTTGACAGAATCAAACTCATGATCTTCAAAATACTAGCACATTTTAGATAGCCATATGGTGTTTAATTTTAATTGGCTTAAAAAGAATGTATACGTTTTTCTAATGGCAAATTACCAGGAGACCAGTGCTTTCTTTTTTATTTCTGTCTGCTGTGACAATTAAAGTGCTGTGTGTCACATATTGTATGTATTATACTTAATGCATTGGTGTGCATTGGAGATCTCTGCACACTCACTACTGAGTGCATGTTGAACTGGAGCCCAAACAAGTTCTAAGTGATTAATGTGATTTGACTGGCTGTTATATATAAATGAGATCTTAATGGCTTACTTACTCTCTGGTTCAATACCATTACATTGCATTACATAATTTCAGGCTCTCTCATAGCACTGCAACTCATGGAAATTCAGGCAGCTCATCACAGCATATGTAAGTAGATGTTTACTGCTCTTTATTTTTGCAAACTGATTAAACGTCTCTCAGTAACCCTACTGTTAGGAGAACAGAACTCAATATTCAAGCAATTTGCAGTAAAAATAAATACATAAGGCAAGAAACAAGTTGAATTAAATATGCTTAAAGCTGAAAATGTATTTTTTCAAAACAGAATTTGAAGGTCCTGTGTCAAATAAATCTTTGCCAAACAGGGCTCGTTCAGGACATAGGGAATAAGAGGCAATGGGTACCTATTCCTTGCCACAATGTTCCTTAGGGCCCTGCAGTCTTTACTGGTGTGTAGTTCACCATTGACACTGGGGATAAGGAAAGTGAGTGAGACAACTGGGGACTATGATGGCCTGAGTATCAGTCATATCTTAGTTCCAAGTACATGGAACATTCACCAAGGGCACACAATGTATCTGACATTCAGATTTTTGGATAATATTGCTGGCCCTTTTGCCCTAAACTCAGTGATGCAGCCTCTTCATGTAGGTTTCATATAGGGTGTGGTATTTTTCCACACCTATGGTTAACTCATGGGCTTCAGCAAGGGCTTACACCAACATACATGGCACTGGTGTCCTCCTTTATCATAGAAAAGTAAGTCTGTTTAGAGTTTGGTGAAGCAAGCTTTATGCTCCATAGTTCCCAGTCTGTGCATGCATTGTGGAGCATCAACTGTGGCATGCTTAAGATAATTTAAACTGGTGTCTGATTTGGAGGACACTGGAAAGAGAGTAAAGGTGATTTATTGTGAATATGGCAATTTCCCTTTGAAAGCTGATGAGTTCTGTTTTTCCTTTTTCTCACGCAGAATTTGTAACTTCCAAGATAATTAGGAACCTGTGTAATGTAGACCCATGCATTGTGTATAATAGGACTGATATGACGTTGCTAAATGAAGTGCCCATTTCTGCCATAGCATACATATTATTCTTTGTATCTCTTTTTCTATTTGTTTTCTGTGGTTAAAGATACCCAAACAGTAAAACATGACATTATAATACATATGGTATTGGCTATAGTACCATGTACACAAATTGCATGCCAACCTTACCCTATGTGTTATCTAGAATTACGTGTCAATGTTATATACTATATGCATTATACTGTTCAATCAATATTACAGAATGTCCACTGCATCATCTTATGCACAGCCTACATCCCCTCCCCATGATGTATCCATCCTTTCCTAGTGTCTTTATTTTGTTTACCACTGCCTAACTTTCTGTAAAATCTTAATAAAATACTTTGAACTAAAAAAAGATACCCAAACAGTACCAATGTGAATATATTTAGGAATAGTGTTTCCTGGGGGAGCTGGGTATTGGGTCGCTCAAAACGAGGAATGGTGTAGTCCTATTGCTGAAGGCCTGCCTACATTTTGGTCCATTCATTGCAGAACAAGTCGCAGTGTGGGGTTAATCAGAGACGTCTGGTTGATCTATTTTACATAAAACATCACTTGAAGGGGCTAATGAGTCATGTACAATCCAACTCAGTGCTTGGGGGCGGGCGAGTGTAAAGCATCTGTATTAAGTATAAAGAAGGAATGCACAATAAACTCACTTTACATTTTCATTGAAGAATGATGCTTTATTCAACATAGCATACTGTTTTGCACTATTAAAATTTGACATCAAATATATTCCTAATGTTCCTAATACTTGAAGATGAAGTTTGTAGTATTTTCACAACACACGCAGAAATAAATTTCATGTCGATCTGAGTTACCAATGCAAAGTTGTAATGTTTACAAACTAAAGTATATTTATTCATGAGGTCAAGAAACTGTAAGCATAAGACAAAATTAGCAGACATTACTCGGCTTTCTTTTGAATACTTACTCAGTATGTAAGGGAGGCACATGTTGTGCCCCCTATGTTCAAGCACCCTCCACCCCCAGTTCCAGCATTGCATGAACTTTACAGTCCATGCCATGCTGGAGTGCACTGTGGCGGTCCAACATTGGGGCAGTATTGAAGGCACATTGAGCCCTTTCACTGCAACGATGCAGGTTCGCCACACTGCACGCCTACCAGACACCGATTTGTATCGAAATCGGGCAGCGTTCAGGTTTGGTGGGGCGGTAGTGAACTGCCCTCTTTCGCACTGCCAAATTCGTAATGAGGCCCAAGATATTCAAATGAATACCATCTTGCATGTGCTGTCCAGAACAATGCAAGAGCTATCAATCTACTGATGCAAGGTCATGAGCTAGCCAAATGTGTGACCATAACTCCTGATCTTAAGGTTGCCGATTAGGGACATTCTGTTTCTACAATATGATCACTTGTGAAATTCAGCAATGTTAATGTAGATGACTGAATCTCATGTTCTGAAGGCAGTGGGAGAGATGTTATGTTTTTTTCCCTTGTAAATGAAATTGTGGACACAATGGAAGACTTAATGAAAGGGATTGTACTTCTTGGAAGTAAATCCTTCCAAAGAGGATGTAAAAACTTATTTTTCTTTTGTAAATATATGACTTTACAGATGATAAATTGTTTCTGGGTAAAATTAGAAGCAGGCAGACAGTCACGGAGAATAGAAGAGGAAAGAAACAAGTAAAAAGATCAATCACAGAGGCAATATGGAACTAGAAGCGACAACAGGTTGCACATGAGGTATGAGGTCTGGAGACGGGTGAGGCGCCCAATCATATTTTCTCAGCTAGTTGTCACAGCGATTTGCAGGAAGCCATAGATGATGATAGAGCCCTTGCCGAATGATTTCATACTGTTCGACAAAAATAAGTCTTCCTGTCATATAAATGTATATATATATATATATATATATATATATATATAATTAGTCAAGTTACTGCTCCAGCAATCCCCTTGCCTGCGACGCTGGTGCCGTCAGTGGTGTAGCAGTAGCCACTTAACACAATTAGATTCCTTTACTTTGACAAAGGCTAACGCCGAAACGCGTCGTCCTTGAAAAAGCTAGCACACAAATAAAGTTTTTTTGTGCTGTTTCCTGGTGTGCTGTCCCCTTATTCCTGGGATTTGTGTTCTGGAGTAAAGGAATCTAATCATATATATATGGCGATGTCCAGGGTGGATCTATATCTCTTCTGCCGTAAATTGAAATTGAAAAAACATTTTGCATCAATACCAACCAAATATCAGAACCATTGACACCGTTGACTCTGGACGATCTCGTGCCCTTAACAACAGCACACAATTTGCTATTTGAAGATGACACTAACACACCTGCAGATACAATGGACAGGACGAACAAACAGATCTGTGAAACGTTAGCAATTGAAACAAATCTAACCATCAGCAGTCAATGCAAATCCAGATCACGATTCTGCCCACAACTACCTGCAGGCAACAGAGTTGATATTTTCCAGGAACTAATGACCGAAGAACTACGGACAATTTACATCAAAGAAAGGAGAAAAAATCATGATAAATATGGTAACATGACTCAGGATGACAGATGGGCGTTGAATGATCTCAAAATGGATGACAAGATCGTAATTAAACCCTCTGACAAAGGAGGTAACGTAGTAGTGATGGATGAGCAAAAATATTACTCAGAAGTTAAACGTCAACTTAACGACCCATCAAACTACGAAAGACTCAAAGAAAACCCAATGCCATTGATTACCAAAATGTATCATCAAAAACTTCAAAATTGGCACCAAGCAGGTCTACTTGACGAAGATGAACTTAGTTATCTACTAATTAAACACCCTATAATGCCCACAATTTATGTACTACCAAAAGTACATAAAAGCCTAGACAATCCCCCTGGTCATCCAATTGTCAGCTCTTGTGGCTCGTTACTGGAAAACACCTCGAGATTCCTGGACATCTTCCTATTTGTACTAGGCTTACCATCATATATCAGAGACTCAATGGATTTTCTGAATAGGATTTCGAATATACCCTGGAAGGAGGAATACATCATGATAACGATTGATGTTGTATCATTGTACACCTCAATTCGGCACACAGATGGCATTAAATCCTGTGAATCCTTCCTGCGAACGAGGTCACTCAATGTGCTACAACAAACCAACATGGTAATAGAAATGTTGCACTTCTGCCTCACGAACAATGTATTCATCTTCGACAAAAAGTATTACAAACAAAGCCAAGGCACAGCCATGGGGACCTCTTTTGCACCAACGTATGCAAATCTCACCATGGGCATGTGGAAGGCAGACCAAATTTGGTCCGAAAGAAACAAAGGCATGTTCGAGCACATAATACTTTGGGTTCACTATATAGACGACCTGTTCCTAATTTGGGAAGGCAACACAGAGGACTTGAACATCTTCCTCAAGGGTCTTAATAACAATCCTTTTCAGTTTCAATTTACTTACATAATGAGCAAAATCATGATTGATTATCTGGATATTCATGTCTACATTGAAAACAAAAAAATTTGCACTACACTCTTTCGCAAATCGACTTCTTGTAACAGCATCCTATCAGCAAACAGTGCACACCCTAAATGTTTAAAATGGAGTATTCCCTACGGAGAATTCCTAAGAGCACGGAGAAACTGCTCGGAAGAAAGAGAATTTCTTCTTCAACTAGAAGAAATGTATGAGAGATTTCTAATCAGGGGATATCCAACAGTGGTGCTGGACAATGCTAAACTAAGAGTTTTGCAACAAAAAAGAGAGACCATACTAGTACCTAAAAGAACTGTTTCTGAACAGAGTGAAAACTTGGATACTAACAAAATAAGGTACATCACCAAATTCAACTTATCAAGTAACATCATCAGAAATAAACTTCAAAGCCATTGGAAAGTTTTGAGAAAAGATGATGATCTTAAAGAAATAACAACAGACCATTTGAACATTACATACAAAAAAGGCGCTTCTTTGAATGACATTCTAGTTCACAGCCACCACCAAAGGTGTGAAAAAGGTGGAAGTAAAATACAATGGCTAACTGCAAAGGGCTTCTTCAAGTGTTCAAAATGCAAAGCTTGCCGTCATGGTATGAACACACAAAAAATCAACATCTTGACTGGCGAATATAAGATCATCAAAGAGAGGATCACTTGTGAAACCACACATGTGGTCTATGTTCTGAAATGTGAGTGTGGAAAAGAATACATCGGCAGTACTGTTAACAAACTAAAACTGAGAATTCTACAACATTTGAGAGCTACTAAGAACAAAGACTTCTCTTATGCTATCTCAAAACATATTTGGAATGTACATGATGGTAATTTTGACAATTTGAAATACTACGGAGTCGAACACATCCCTCAAAACATCAGAGGGGGGGATCGTGATCGTCTCCTGAGACAAGCAGAATCCAAATGGATTATTCTTAAAGGAACTGAACAACCATGGGTTCTCAATGGAGACGCTGAATTACACAATTTCTTATGATAAACTTTTTTCAATCAATGGACATGAAATTCATTATGATGTAATTAAGAAACTATAAGTTCTATATGTTAGCAAACTCAATCATCCATTCAATATCATTCCATATCCCTACTAATCCTTTGAGGAGATAAAGCATGAGTACAACCATTACCACCAACATTAGAGTTTGTGTAGTACACCTTGGATTTTTTGTAAACTTGTGGCACTCTTCCTTATTAGAATATAGGTATTTTCAAAAATGAGGTCCACCTCTTATGATCTCTTGTATGGAGATATCACCAAATGATTTATTGTTAGGTATTGGTACTTTACCAAAATCTGACCCTGATTAAGTTTATAATATTAAATATAAAATATGAAATATAGTACTCATTATAAGACCTGCGTGATACCTCAAATTTTGCTAAATCATATTTCTATATCTGGCTGAACCATCAAATGAATACATCAGTCTTAAAGTTACAATTAAGTGCCTTTCAAACATATACTATATTACAATCAACAAACATCCTTAGTCCGAATACCTACACACATACAATGTCTGCAGTCTTAAACATCTTGTGCTGCCTTCTCCCCTTTCCATCCCCATCTTCCTGTTTTACGTTGTAATGAAAAGCATCTATACACTTGACACACAATGCAATGGTAATGAAGTACTTTACATGTTTATACTCTTTTTGCATTTATGTCGCATTTTACGTAGTAATGAAAAGCATTTATATATTTGACACGTAATGCAATGGTAACTAAGTACTTTACATGTTTATAAATTTCAAGATTCAAGAATGCCTTGAATGTACAATTACGTTTGTTACTATCCCTGTTTTTTGCACCTTTTTCTTTTAAACCAATTTGGGTGTGTGGATAATTGGGGGTGGGTCCAACCAACCCCTTCTTAAACACCCTTCACCGCTTATCACGTGACCCGGACGAAGGCCTTTGGCCGAAACGCGTAGGTCGTTCTTTTTGCACCTGATGCACTATGCACTTTGCTTTTTACAACTAAAGAAAAGAAGAAAATAAAAATGAATTGAGCAAACCTCAGCAATGACTTGGATTCGCTTGTTGGTGTGCTGCCTTTCTGTGACCCTCTGAAATTTGGCGGACACTCTTTGGGGGTTCAACACAGGAAAATCCTTTCCCATATATATATATATATATATATATATATATATATATATATATATATATATATATATATATATATATATATATATTACCTACTGGCGGTCGCCAGTAGGTAGTTATAGTTAGGATCCCTTTTCCATAGGAAATCCGCAACATTTTATTTTGAATAACTTTGGCGCCGGTTGACGAATCCTCGCGAATTTCTCAAAATAGGTGGGGCGCTACGCTTCGCTCCTACCCTGAAAGTCTCGGGGGGATTCGTCAAGCGGGGGCTGAGATAAAAGGGGGGTCCCAAAACGCGTTTTTCCCATGCATTTTTCCATAGGACCTTTAGACAGGGCTACAGCCCGAACGGCTGAACAGAATTACTAGAAATTTGGCAGAGAGGTAGTCCATAGGTCAAGGAAGTGCCTTTTGTAGGTTTGGTGTAAATCTGTTCAGTAGATTCTGAGAAAATAGCCTTTAAATCAATATATATATCTGAGCCAGCTTACGGTACGCTTACCGTAAGCTTACCGTACGCGTACGGTGGCGTGCGCGAGCGCGATTCTGATTGGCTGTTACATCTAAGTAAACATTCGAATCGGTCGAAACCAGGAAGCGGCGGCCGCCATTTTCTCTCTCTCACTCTGAGGGGGGGCTGTAAACAAAGGCAAAAAACATATAAAGGGGCTGTTTAGACAGCGCCCATGCACATAGCCATGTTAGTTGAGTCCTCAAAGATCCCCTAAGGCCAAAAACGGTAAATTTTTATTTTTTGAAAATTTCGCCGATTACGCTTACCGTACGCGTACGGTGCGCTTACGCTAAAAATTTTAATAAAAAAAAAAAAACACTCTCTGTGCATGGCGTATTATTGTCATCACTTACAAATTAAATTTAACAGATTACCTATCACAAGGAAGCGCATAATACGTCCTCCATGTGCGCGTGCTCACTGTGCGCGCACGGTGCGCGAAGCGCACCGTGCGCGCACGGAACGAACTGCGTTAAGTGGGCGTGCACGCCACGAATGGCGTAAAGTAACTTAGCATTTAAAAAACCGTACAAATTCACTGAAAAAACCATAGGTTTCACACACGTTATAGTTAGGAATTAGCATTTAAAAAACCTTGCAAATTCACTGAAAAAACCATAGGTTTCACACATGTTATAGTTAGCGGAAATTTTACTGATAAAAAACCAATGAAATTCCCCCGTTATAGTTAGTGCAGGCAACTATAACTCACGCGACCGCAATCTTCTGCTGATGACATATGTGTCTTTATGAAAAAAAAATATTTGAAATATATGTATAGCTAAAAATGTATGGAAGAAGACATGGGCAAATAAGTGTCTAAATACAGTATTAGCATCAGCAGAGGATTGCGGTCGCGTGAGTTATAGTTGCCTGCACTAACTATAACGGGGGAATTTCATTGGTTTTTTATCAGTAAAATTTCCGCTAACTATAACATGTGTGAAACCTATGGTTTTTTCAGTGATATATATATATATATATATATTTATTTATTTCGATACATTATACAATGGCAGTCACTTATAGTTCGAGCACGGTGTCCATGGGAAAATAGATTTTTTTTGGATTACTAACCATTTTGGCACCATTTGAAGAATCTTTGCAAAACTTTCTACAAAAAGTTAAGCCAACTCACCTCCTTCCTGGAAAGCTTTGAAGTGAGCCATCAAGTGGAGGCCAAGAAAAAGTGGGGTCCCAAAATTCATCTTCACCATGCAATTTTTGTAATAAACTTTAACAGTGATACAGCTAAAATTGCTAAAGGGAATTACATAAAATATGGTAGAATGCTAGATATTTACAGAGAAAACATACTTTCTGTGTTGTGACCATAAATGTGTTCAGTACTTTAAGAGAAATTAAGGCTCAATATAGAGACACTGTAGTACTGTGGGACCGGCCGATCAAATGATCTGATTGGCTGACTCACATCAAAAAAGGTGTTTGGGTGCCATTTTCGGACTTGGGGGCTGAGTCCTGATGTTCTAAAAAAAAATTAAAATAAGATATAGCAAACAGGGCAGGGATGCCCTGGCCCCCTATGCCTTCTGTGGGGAAGAGTCAGAGGGACCCCCAGCTGGTGGCAAAATCTAAAAATAAGATTTTACAGAACTGCTGTAAAAAAAGACGGGACTGCCCTTTTTAATGAAAACCCCTTAGGTGGGTCAGGACACAGGGAGGCAGTGCACCATTATTTTTTAAGAAAAGAGCATACAGACCCCTTCCTGAGCTATTTAATGGCCCCGGGGACCCCATTCTGCCCGACCTGAGCAGTTATTTAAACTTTAACTGGGGAGGGGGGTGTGCGGCCTCCATCCCCAAGCCTTTTCGTGTCTCCTGGGATCCCATCCCCTAGGTCCAGTGATCTTATTTGGGTAGGAGGGCATGAGGCCCACCACTCTGAACCATAGCTGTCACTTGGGATCCCAATACCTGGGAGCAAAAGTCAGCCAGCGTGCCTGCGGCCTCATGCACTGGGACACTGCCCAGGATAGTGTGGCTAGGAATACAAATCTATTTCACTGCCCGCAGTTTCCTGGGCAGGGAACATAGCTTTGCTTAAGCTCGGTGGGAGCAGAAACAAAAGCTGCTACTGCCGCGCAGGAGCAAAGCAATACAGTTGTCTCCCGCCCTGCACCCAAGATCGGTGCTAGCAAGTGAGCTGGTGGGGTGGCTGTGCCCATGGGCCTCTCCCCATGGCCCCAATGCTTATGGAAGTTGTTGATGCTCCGGTGAGACTGAATTACCCCCTTTAAAAAAAATCTAAAACAGCGCAAGACTGGCCCCCTGCTGTGGCATTTAAAAAAATGGGCTTTCATGTTTTAACTGACATGACCTAACTATAACACCAGTTTACCCTTTGGTTTATATATGAACACACACACACACACAGAAAATGGCTCTTTTTGTGAGGTCATCCCCATTTTTTCTAGACTTATGGTGCTGTTTTTTTACACTGGGCACTGCTAACCAGGCCCTAATACATGTGCTCTGACCCCTAAACCATGAAAGAATTGGCTACACTCCTGATTGGCATATTTAACATACCTATAAGTCCCTAGTATATGCTAAAAAGGTGTACCCAGGACCTTCAAGTTAAATGTCACTAGTGAACTGCACAACTAGTTGTTCCACCAATAAAGTGACAATTCAAAGCCTGCCTCCAGGTCTGTCCTCGCGGCCTGGGAAGCCAGTTTTAAAACTGCCAATTTAACATGGCAAAATAAAGCTTTAACCATGCCTAAACCTTCCTTTTTAATACCTATAAGCCACCTCTAATGTAGGTCCTACATGCCGACAGGGTAGGGTGCATGGTATTTCAAAATTTAGGGTATGTGTACTTATGTTGTAAATGCCCTAGCAGTGAACACTTTCCAAAGTCGTTTTTCACTGTGGTAAGGCTGGCTCTCCCAGAAAAAAACACAGGGCTATCTTATGAAACCTTACAATGCATAATGTATTTTCGGGAATAGCTAGGAATATTTTTCAAGGACTCATGTTAATGGTAATGCAAAATCCATCTTAATGGTCAAGTCAGATATTAGATTAATGTTTTGAAAATGCTATTTGTAGAAAGTTGCCATTCTTCTCCCTGAGCCAAATGTGCCTTTCTGATAGTGTTCAGTTTCACCTGACTGTTGGTGGCTCCTCTGTGGGGAAGCATGTATTGCTCCCAGACAGTGAACAAATGAATTTTTATGTGGGAAGATGTTTACACCCTTTCTCCTTGTTTTTCTTCCCGAGAGGATACACATCTGGGCTGTGCCTAGGAACTTAATAGAGACCTAATTTGTCACAAGCAGATGTAGTTTACACCTGAGCCTTTCCCCTTCATTGTCCAGTTAGCCAGCAAGGCACCAATCCCAGTGAGAGAGAGGTTGACCCCACAACCAGTTTTGAGTGACCACAAGGAAAGGCTTTCCAATTATCATAGCAACACATGTGAGTGGGCACAGGGAGCTCTGCACAAAAGAAGAAAGCTTCTGCATATTGATTTTATGTAGAGAGAGGGACTGTAGCATAGTTTACAGCAAATTACACAGTAGGTGCTCCAAAAGTGGGAAAGGACATCACTGGGGACTTTTACTACATTGGTTATGGAATGGCCATGAGTTCCCCCACCCACAGGTTGGCACTGGCCATAAATGTGGCACACCAGTACCCGCTTCAGAACTCCTTTGGCCCTGTAGAAGACATAAGAATGAATACAACTGCTGTTATGACCTGTCAGGGGGCACCATAGGGATGGTTCTACTCCCACTTGTATCCAGAATTGAGAAGTGGAATACAGAGGTCAGATGGGTGACCTCTTGTTGAACTTTAGTGTTGGAACTGGCATATTCTGGTTGGCTGAGGCAAGGCCTTAGCCAAGCAGGACCTACCACTCCTGTCAGTGGTTGGTGACTACACTCACTGTATATTCTGTGCTCACCCTTGGCAGCTTGGCAGCTAAGCAGTCAGGCTTAGCACAGAGGCAATGTGTATATCATTGGCACAGCACTCTCACACAATAAATATACTGAGCATCACAAAAGAGACACGTGGTGTATGTAAACAACGTTTGTATTCAACACACACATTAGCTAACACAACATGAAGATCATGTATTTCTAGGCATAAATTCCATTCAGAGGTATCACTAGCTGTACTAGGCCCAACCATGTTAAAATGATATCAGTAATATGCACACTTGGGAAAGATCCTATTTTCCCCCTGCACCTTTATGCAGCGTGAAGCATTGTCAGAACGAGGCCCACTCTGGCAATTATTATAATTCAATACCACACAGTTATAGGGTGCACCCCAGATCACAAAAATATCAGCAATGTGTTCACACAGACAATAACAATACTTTTAAACAGCACTGTGGGCCAAAGACAAATGTAGTATTCTTTTAGCTGGGAATCAACCTGTAAAGCAACACAGTCATGTGGTGTAATTAACAACAGGCAGTCACTCCAACACAATCACTCAGCACTGATACACAGTGCCACAGATATCAGGCAGGTCCTTATGAAGCGCACACGCACGCACACAGCACCGTAATGCAGTGCCACTGATTTCCAGCGGGTCAGTTGATAATGCACACACAGACCCCGTGACCAAGCCTTCCTCCACCATTCAGCTTACCCCACTACCCTACAACAACAGGCTGGAGATCAAAAAAGCTTCCCCCCATGACTCTTGGCCGATCATGGCTGGAGTCACATTTATTCAGGGTTCTAGGGAAGACGGTTGGGGTAGGTAGCACTGCTTATTAGGCGGTAGTCAACAAATGAGGGGTTTGCCACAACTGTGCCTTCGGGCAGCAGCCCAGTTCTGTCTCTTGACCTGCATCCTATTACTCTTGGAAGCATTCCATAGCCCAATCACAGAGTGAAGAGTTGCACGGGACGTCTTTGATGTCCCTGAGACTTCCTCAAGAGAACAGGGGACAAGCCAACATACCCTTGGAGAGCACACTTCAAGATGCCAGACAGCAGCAGGTAGTCAGCCCAGGCAAGCCACTATTCCAAAAGGGTGCACAGTCCCTCCCAATGGCAGTAATCCACCTTGTGCACAACAGATTCCTCTGGCAGTGTGGACGACGCAGTTCTAGGTTCTCAGGTCCCATGTACCCTCTAGTGTATATCTAACCTGCTGAAGTATGGCACCAGTAGTTATACTGTAGTGTGCCTTTGAAGTTGAGGGAGGTTCCGAGGGTTTCCCTTTGGGCCACAGATATCTCCCCTAAATTTCAGTCCTGTTTGCCATGGGGTCATGGAATGCAGATCTCAATGTTTAGTACGGCCATGATCTGGCTTCCCAGACGCCAAGTATCAAAACTTCTTCCTCCAATCTATCTAGCCAGCTCCTCAAATGACAGAGGTCTGTAATTCCAGTTGTGCCCAATGTTTATAGCTGTCTCCAGGGAATAAGCAGATGTGCTCCCCAGTCTCCAGTGTGGACTGCAGCCAAACTAAAAGGCGCACAATGAACTTTAGAGCAGAGGAATGCCCGCTTTCTAGAAGTGTCATCTTGAAGATATTAATGACAAATCCCTCTTTATCACAGGAGAGGGTTTGTCATTGTGAATCCAGTGATAAGAAACTTTATGAGGCTTCTCTACTGTAAGCCACTATTGCAGCTTGAAGTAATTTCAACCATTCCCCAATTTTAACTGATTGGCAGAACAAATCTCATAATTATTGAAAACGCACATGTGTATTCTTCACTACCTGGACACGGAACACATGTGTACCTACTGAGGAAATATGAATTTTGTGATCAGTTATGTCCCCTATCGTAGACCCCAACGGCTCCATGTGCATGCTATAAGTACATGTATGTTCCCTCCAGTTCCAGTTTTGAAGACGCAAATACATGTGCGTCCACCGTCAACATGTCCTCTTTCAGATCCGCCATGAACGGGTCAGATATGCCATTCCTAGGTATGAAAGGCCACCGACTTTATGAGGTTCACTTTCCACATTTCACAGATTCAGGCGAGTAGGCCCTGAATTCTGTCATCAAGCCTTTCCCTGCCTTCTGCCTCTGAAAGCTCCAGTCCGAGCCTGCATCTGTATCCATGAACTTTGTCCTACTCCCTGCGCGGCTAACGGTGCCTGATCCAGCCTGTTGCCTGCCAAAAACTGTATTTCACCTTCAAGATTATCTGCTCCGCTCCTCATCCGATGCATTCCTGTCTAGTAGTTTAGGTAAACATTCCTCCAGCTACCGTGCAAGGGGCCAGGCCTCACTGTCCTCATGCAAGTAATTCATAGCCCCTGTTACCATGGAAGATTCCTGCCCCCTCGCATCTCATGTAGACAATTAGACGCTCGTACACGCACTAACAGTCAGTATAGAATAGATTCCGTCCGAGAGACCTTTCCTTTTGGATAATACAGTTCTTTAAACATAAGATATTAGATATGATTTGGGATTAGGTTGACATGACCCCTCAGACTTCTGTCTCCACATGTAGAGCTAAATGTCAAGTCCCCTTCACCCTCTAGTTGCACGTCAATCACACGTCATGCGGCTGCGCACGCATCTCTGCCAAATATTTCTGCTGACATTGCAGGATTCTCTTATGGATCCACCCACTTGTGACATCATGTATAATGACGTTTTCTAAGTTACGCCTATATGTCCGCCTTTTTGGTTACGTATGCATATTTTATCTATCTTATCAACTGTTACGCCTCCTGCATCTGTTTCACTATAATGCATTTCTTATAAAAGTGATTACCTGTCAATAATGTAGGCCCTTCCTTCCTGAACCCTCATGGTGATGGAATGTGAAGCCTGCAGTTCGAATTGTATTTCCTTTGTAGAGGAATAAAGCCCTTTTAGAACCTCTAATACCACGGATTCTGCCTCTTATTTTTACTGAGTTATTCTTACTAGACTTTACCGCATAAAAAATAGTACCGGTAATGAAATATTTACCACATAAATTGGCGCCCGAATAGGGACACTTTCTCATCTCACGCGCCGGAGGTGCGTTGCAGGCCCGGTCTCCTGCCACAGCTGAACGGACAAAAACGCGTACCTGCAGGATTTCCTGTATCTCCCTCCGGCCAAGCGGGGGTGACTGAGGCTGCGATCAACACCCAGACGAGGCGGTGAGAAGTGCGAAGTATCCCGACCAGAGCCTAGCTGAGAGAGCAAGATCCGAGGTATACAGAGGCCCACCAGGTTCCGAAGTTCTGAGTCCAGTCGAGTCGAGTCCAGTCCGGTCCAGTTTCAGTTCAGTTCCGAGGCCTTCCGTTCCGAGCTACCCGGTGAGTACCATTGCCGGGGAGGCATTTAAACGTGCACATAATCTGTGCCGGTCAAGACGGGTTTGGGTACACAAATCCGGTCTGCACTGTTTCAGCAGTGTATCTGTACTGTTTAGCAGTATATCTAGTATGTCTTGCATATAATTAAGTATTATTTAGTGTTAGTATTATGTCAGTAACTAGTTTCTTATTAGTTATCATCGTTCGTTAAACTGTCAAATGTTAAATGTTTAATACGTTCTACATATTGTGGTGTGAATGATTGTTCATTATTGTGTTTATTGTATTAAGTGTGTTCAAATAATAAGATCTAAAAATGCCGCTCTTTTCAAAACTAAGACAGATCAAAACTAGAAAAGGGGTACTCGAAGAAGCTGTTCCCATTCCACCTAGGGACACTCAAGGATACTTTATGTATCATAAACATGGCTTAGATGCCGTGTTATTTCTTGATTTATGGGTGGACTACACCAAGGATTTACCAGAGAGTCAAAGATGGCCCGCAGCGGGGACCTGGGATGCAGACTGCATCATGAGAGTAGAAGAAGAATTATGGAAAAAGAAAGCCAGACAGTCACAGAAAGATGCCATTGAATTATGGCGTAAAGAATCATATAGACGTACAGAAAAGGCGCTCAGACAGGAAGAGAAAGGAAGGGAGAATTCGAATAAAACCAGAGAAAATTTATTAATAGAGGAAGGTACCCGAGTAAAAACAGAACAAGTAGATAGACAAAGAAATACTCTTATGAATGGTATGTATCCTCTTCTGGCCGAAGGATTACCTAAGGCTACCCCGGAAATACCAAAAGACTTGACTCCTCCATTGCTCCCGATAAAAGCACATCCTAAAACAGCAAAGGACGTTTTCCTTTCCTCCTATTTAGATGACGTAGCTCCCGAGTATGCTAATACCATACCACACACACTGCTTGCCGATGGTGTTCAACACCAAGAGCATCCGTCTGTATCTCCGCAGCAACAAACTCCTGCACTAGTTCCAACAGGTCCGTCCGTTTCTACTGTTTTTCCCGCATCTACAATTTCTATCTTACGTCCAACGAATCCTTTCGTGCCTAGCACCTCAGACGGTGCTACAGGAGGTACGACAGACATGTTTGCCACACCGCCACGAAATAAACAGACCCTTAGAGATTTAGCACTCCAACGTACACCCCAACTAGTGACATCCGACATGTTTAAAGAACATCTTGTGGATTGTAGATACGATCCAGTGCCAGGTAAACAGGACAGATTGCTAATATCATCACTACGTATACGACGAGCTACATTATATTTAATGACGATACCAGGAATGGTTGAACACCTAGACAATATATATCACTTTGTCCAAACAGGGCGAGGCCCAGAAAGTATTAACGAAGCTATGGAATACCAGAAAGTGGATGTCCAAAGACAACTACTACGTTTTTTCATAAACTGCGTGATCAGGAACCAAGACAGGCCTGGGGCAGATCATGATACCATGCAGAAACTTGCCAAATGGGGTCAGAACATATCAGACGAGAAACATGATAAGCAGGCGTGTATAATCGCCATGTATCGAAAAATCCGCAAGGAAGTAGAACGAATACATAAAGAAAGACGAGAAGCAGACAGAATTGAATCAGAGGGAGAGGAGGAGCAAGAATCAGAACAAATAGAAACGATAGCTTACGTAGGTAGAGGAAGACCCCATAATAATACTAGAGGCTTTAATGATCCGATATGTCCGATACGTCCAGAATGTAATAGACATTTTCAAACCCCTATGTTAAATACAAGGTCCCCTGAACACCTATTCCAAGCCGCTGATAAATTACTCCGAGATCGAAGGGGGTACCATATGCTCGATTCCATGGATGAACAAGAATTAGCCAGGTCAGCAGTACAATGGGCTGACAGTCCCAGTAAATACAGTGATGATGCACTAGCGCACACGTTTCTGAATCTTGCCCCAGACGAACAGCGTTAACTAGTATATACATGATTCAACACCTCCTTATATTATATAAAAGCCAACACTCCGATCCAGGACCCTTACCTGACATATTGATAGAACTACTCACGAATAAATGGAGAGGGTCAGGTACTGATTTGATTAAAGAAATTCTAGAATTTCGAAACCAGTATATAACTTTCGTGTGCCCAGAACACGTTCCAGTTCCCACTATGGGAAGAAAAATGTATCACATAGATAGACTGAATCCGTTACGCGAAGTACACCCAATCAGAGGTGAAGGTAATAACTTTACACGCGTGTTTGTGTACACGCCTATAACTAAAATTGAATTATTAGAAATGAAGAAAGTAGTACCCAGCCATGACAAGGATCCAGCAGGTTTCCACCGTGAGATAAAAGACATGCTACTCATGGGAGAGTATACCTACCCCGACATTATGAAAATACTGAAAGTGTTAATGCCTGCCGGTGTTTACGAGAAACTCAAAGAAAAGGAATGGGAGGTGGGAGACCAAAAGATAGATTGGACAGCATTAGAAAACGAAGAAAAGGCCCGAGCTGCAGGAGCAGGGCTTGGGGAAAAGACTACAGCACTACCAGGATTACTAGTGCAGGTACTGCCACGTTTATTAACTACGAAAAAGGAGGACTGGGGTGCAATCTCAGCCTGTAAACAAAAGCAAGATGAAGACACTAGTGATTTCTATTCCCGATTTGAAAAATGTTTTGGTATAAATAGTGGCATAAAAGCAAGTAGCGAGTCATATCCACATTTGTTTGTGACAAAATTAGTTGAAAATTCCCTACCGCAAGTTAAGAATAGAGTATTGAAATTTGAGAGTACCTGGCAGGGTAACACCCCGTCACAGATGTTACAGATGTTACAATATCACCACAATAGAATTAGAGAAGAACAAGAACACGAACAAAGACGTATGAAAGATACAAAAATGAAAATGCTTGTTGCTCAGTCAGTTCCAGCTGATGGTCACCAAAAGGGTGATTCAACAGGTCCAGTTAAAGGGACATGTAACTATTGTAAACAACAAGGTCATTATATACACGATTGTCCAGTTCTGAAACATAATATCGCCACGGGTAGAACTCAGGAAAGACCACGTCCACCTAGACAGGATCAGAATCAACAACAAATTCCTCAGCATGCACAACATAGGTCAGCTCCGCAACAACTAGCTCCGCAACAGGCAGCTCCACAACAGACCGTAGCACCACCACCAGCGCAGCCTATTGCTGCCACACAAGCGACAACGCAACAGATGTACCAGTATGCACAAGCAGATTATCCCGATTATCAGCGATACACATGAAATAGCCTAGAGAGGGAAGTTGGCTTACCCCTTATTGAGGTTCCTGTAGATCAAGAGGGACCTTATGTACATAGTGAACTATTAGGGGAAGACAGAAAGTTTTTACTTGATACAGGGGCAAGCAGAACAACTATACGACGCAGTGAAGTTCCAGGGGCACCCCTCTCAGGCTCACAAAATATTTCCCTTGGATTCTCAGGAAAACCTATAATTAATGACGTAACACAGCCTCTTCCACTCACGGTTGGCCCATTGACACGTACTACAGATTTATTGCTTACTAAATCATGTCCGGAAAACTTGTTAGGTATAAAAACATTGAAAGCTCTAGGAGCTATAATATGTTGTTCCCCGGAAGGAGTACGATTATTTTTACGTGATTTTAAAGGTCACTACGTGTCCAGAGACATGGATCACCGGCTGCAGAGTTTACCTACGCATTTATGGGCACAAGGCCCCACTGATGTTGGTTGCATGAACATTACACCATATCGAGTCACACTAAAAACAGGAGTAGTACTACCACGAATGCGACAATATAGGTTACCACCAGATGCTGTTGTGGCCTTACTGCAAATCATTGACGAACTCATTGCACAAGGAGTGGTTGTCGAAACCGACTCCAATGTATGCAATTCCCCGATAATTCCGATTCTTAAAAGAACGGATCCAAAAGCATCACCAGTATATCGATTAGTTATTGACCTGCGCGAATTAAATAAATGTATTGTACCACAATACCCTGTGGTCCCAGATATCTCTTCATTACTAACTGCTATTGATTCAGAAGCAACGTTCTTCACTGTAATTGATCTCAAGAATGCTTTCTTTAGCGTCCCAATAGATCCGGAAAGTCATATCTGTTCGGATTCAGTTTAAATGGACGAAGTTTTAAATTCACACGCGCACCTCAAGGATTTACAGAAAGCCCCAGCATCTATAGCCAAGCACTAAAACGAGAACTTGACAGTATCCACATGCCAGTTAACACTGCCTTGCTTCAATATGTCGATGATCTGTTGATCACCGCCCGAAGCGAACCTGAATGTGAAACAGCGTCACTGACGGTTTTAAAATTTCTGGCCGACAAGGGGCACAAGGTGTCCCCTTCTAAGCTGCAATTCTGTGTCCCGCGAGTTGTCTACCTTGGGCACTCGCTGTCCAAGGAGGGAAGACAGCTTACACCCGACCGCATCCAGTTAATTGCTAACATGCCACCACCCAAGACACAAAAGGGGGTGCGGGCTTTTATAGGCCTCACTTCATACTGTAGGCGTGGATCCCTCAATATGCATTTCTAGCAAAACCACTCATCCAGTTGACAACACAGGAGGCCGCCACATCGACTGTCCTCCCTTGGACTCAAGAACATACACATGCTTTTGAAAGCTTAAAGAAAGCTTTATGCCAAGCACCTGTTTTAGCAACACCATGTTACAATAAACTGTTTACACTATTTGTTACAGAACGCGAAGGTACTGCCTTGTCAGTACTCACTCAGGAACAAGCAGGATCACACAAACCATGTGCTTATTTCTCTAGTACATTAGATCCAGTAGCTCAGGCTCTTCCTGCGTGCCTGAAATCAGTGGCAGCAACAGCTTTAGCAATCAGACAAAGCGATGCCATAGTGTTAGGACATCAATTGACAGTACAAGTACCACACGCAGTAGAGGTTCTCTTGAACCGCACACAAACACAACACTTGACTATAGCGAGACTCACCGGCTACGAATTGACATTGTTTCAGCCACACATAGAAATCAGATGTTGTAATACGTTAAATCCTGCCACACTTTTGCCAGTAAATGGAACAGATCCATTAGCACATGATTGTATTGAAGTCATTACTATCACGACAAAACCCAGACAAGACTTGACAGATATCCCTTTATCAGATCCAGACTTGACATTGTATGTAGATGGTTCATGTATGAGAACAAGTACAGGAGAGTTAGTGGCCGCTTACGCAGTCACAACAGACACTGAAGTCATTGAAACAAATTGTATTAACATTTTGTCAGCTCAAGCAGCAGAGCTCATCGCTCTGACACAAGCCTGTACTCAAACCAAAGATAAGAAAGTCAACATATACACAGATTCACGTTATGCATTCGGAGTCGTCCATGACTTCGGCGTACTGTGGCGAGAGAGAGGTTATTTAACCTCTCACGGTGCCCACATCCAACACGGACCCCTCATTCAAGCCCTATTAGACGCGATTCATCTACCTACTGCAATATCGATTATGAAATGCAAAGCTCATACAAAAGTTACCGATATCATTTCTCAGGGTAATGACCTAGCTGACAGAACAGCTAAACAGACTGCTCAGAACCAGACTCATACAACTGACGCGACAAAGACAATAGTTCCGACACCAACACATTGCATGACAGTTAAGGATCCCGCCCTTGATATAATTGACATACAGACACATGCTACACCAGAAGAAATAAAGAAATGGACTGAATTAGGAGGGATCCAAACGGATCAAGGATGGATGACGAAGGAAAAATCTATATGGTTTCTTCCCGATTCCATGGTTCAAGTCATCATTAACACAATACACAGTCCAGCGCACCTAGGAGAAAAAGCTATGCTAGACAGTATTCAACACATTTGGTTCAACAAACACTTGCGAGCAGCAGCCAAACAGAAAGTACGTACCTGTATGATATGTTGTCAGTTTAATCCAGGAAAAAGCATCCCCGTAGAGCAGGGTGGATTTCAACCTCCCGATCATGCTTTTGAAGTCCTCCAGATGGATTATATCCAGATGGAACGATGTCGAGGATTCAAATATGTTCTCGTAGTTGTCTGTGCTCTTTCCCGTTGGACAGAAGCCTACCCGGTTTCAGATTACACTGCCCCGACTACTGCCAAACAGTTAGTTCGAGAATTCTTCCCACGGTATGGTTTGCCACGTGTTGTCTACTCAGATAATGGCCAGCCATTCTCATCCGAACTAATGAAACACGTTTCACTTTTGTTAGGCTACCAATGGAAATTCCACTGTGTCCGACATCCTGAGGCAGCAGGTCTCGTGGAACGCCATAATCAAACTCTGAAAATTAGATTGTCCAAAATATGTAGAGAAAAAGGTGTCGATTGGATAGTAGCCTTACCAGTTGCACTCTTTTACATGAGAATGGTAGCACATTCTCGAACAGGGCTATCCCCGTACGAGGTGATCTTCGGTAGACCACCAAATATGTGGGGGACGCCTATACCTCGCAAAATCACTGATGTTGACTGTAATATGCTGACAGATTACCTGGCTTCCTTGATGTCTGCACTACAATCTTGTCGTTCACAGGTAGCTGCAGCTTTTCCCGATAACACTGAGGTGAAGCCCCATGACGTGGTTCCAGGTGACCTGGTTCTGGTACGGAATTTCGACCGGAAGACCCAACTGGAGCCTAGGTGGAAATCGCCTAAACTCGTTCTACTAACAACAAGGACAGCCGTGAAGATCGAGGGACGTAAAGGGTGGTTGCACTCGAGTCATATCAAGAAATTTTATGGACTACCGTCCAGTGTGAACACTCAGCCCTGTATTCCCTCACAGACAGACTCAAAGCTCCCCTTGGTTGAACAAACAAAAACTGAACTTTATAAACTGAAATTAAGGTCTAGCAAGTCAGACAATTTGATTGTTTAAGTCCTCTCCAAGGTGAATCGGTTGAATTTGTCTCTGACATGTATCCTCTAGACCGGAATAGAGAAAGAAATCAACAGATGCAGCTTAAAAAGCATGCGTATTGTAAATCACTTCGTAGTCATTGCACAGTAACACTATTAATTTTGTTTTTTCTAAGTTTTCTGATCATCATAACTAGTGTACTGCTTCATATGTATTACCCTATTTCTAAACGTGCTTACAATGTTACTGCTGAACATTCTTTTAGCGAATTACCTCCGCATGAGTTGTCTTATAGATTTGCGCTGCGCAACAACACTTTTATTAGTATGTTACATCATTCCCATCAGACCAGCAACGCTACAAATTGTTGGATATGTGGCCGACTCCCTCCCTATCAGAACTATAAGGGAGTTTTGCCCCTCTTTCCATATCCGTTCACACACAATGGCTCCTGTGGAGCATGGTTTAGTTTGATTAATTCCCTAGATTCAAATTCCGCAGTTTATCAAGACAACTGGGTATGGGGAAACCTGAACCTGGTTTTGCTTAAAGTCTGCTACCCTAACAAGGAGGGACTTCCCAAAAGAACAGGAACTGATCTAGAAAATGAAGTATATGGATTAGGTAATTTTACACTTAACCTCATGATCCTGAATGTTGAATCCGAAGCCACACCAATCTTGCCCGCTATGTCAGTATTCCCAGTTAAAGGGGAATTATGTGTAAGAAAGAATGGTTCCATACACATGGGCCATAGTAAATGCACCACTGTAATAAAATTCAGTGATCAAGGCAAATCTACATTTAGAGCTTCCCGTCATTCCTACTTCATATGTGGCCAGACCGCATATATATGTCTACCTCTAGATTGGGATGGTACCTGTTACATAGCATTCCTTCTGCCACCTGTTTTCCTAGCTCCTCCTGATTACCACAGAAATACCCATTTAATACACAATAGACAGCAGAGAGATCTCCCGATTGTCGATTACACTGAAACGGCATGGAGGCAATACACAGATTTCAATAAAGGTTTCTTTCCTTATATAGGAACAGTCACTAATAGTAAACTGATACGTAGATTAACTAGAACCCTTGAAGCAGTAGTAAACGAGACTACTTCCGCCTTAGGCAATTTAACAGAAGAGCAGTCTGCTATGCGGATTGTTGTGCTTCAAAATCGTCTTGTCCTTGACGTCATCCTGGCCGATAGGGGCGGAGCTTGTAGAGTCATCGGATCAAGTTGCTGCATTATCATACCAGAAAATTCACCGTCAGTATATAAAGCCATAACCCGCCTTCATAAGATTGTAAGCCAGATACACCAGAGCCCAGGCACCTGGACTTGGTCCGGTTGGTTCTGGAGAGTGTTGTCAGCCTGGGGATGGAGGAGCCTATCCTTCCTAGGTATTGGCTTTCTCATACTATTCAGTTGCTGCTTATGTCTACAATGTGGGCCAGCAATTTGTGGTCTGTGTGCCACGTCGTGTATCCCGCATCCAAGTTTTCGTTCAAGATCCCGGAAGAAGAAAGAAGAACAAATGATGCTATATGAACAGATCGATGGATTGATGAAGATAGATATCTCCTGAGGGTCCGTAGGGGACAAGGAGGGAATGAGGAAATATGAATTTTGTGATCAGTTATGTCCCCTATCGTAGATCCCAACGGCTCCATGTGCATGCTATAAGTACATGTATGTTCCCTCCAGTTCCAGTTTTGAAGACGCAAATACATGTGCGTCCACCGTCAACATGTCCTCTTTCAGATCCGCCATGAACGGGTCAGATATGCCATTCCTAGGTATGAAAGGCCACCGACTTTATGAGGTTCACTTTCCACATTTCACAGATTCAGGCGAGTAGGCCCTGAATTCTGTCATCAAGCCTTTCCCTGCCTTCTGCCTCTGAAAGCTCCAGTCCGAGCCTGCATCTGTATCCATGAACTTTGTCCTACTCCCTGCGCGGCTAACGGTGCCTGATCCAGCCTGTTGCCTGCCAAAAACTGTATTTCACCTTCAAGATTATCTGCTCCGCTCCTCATCCGATGCATTCCTGTCTAGTAGTTTAGGTAAACATTCCTCCAGCTACCGTGCAAGGGGCCAGGCCTCACTGTCCTCATGCAAGTAATTCATAGCCCCTGTTACCATGGAAGATTCCTGCCCCCTCGCATCTCATGTAGACACTTAGACGCTCGTACACGCACTAACAGTCAGTATAGAATAGATTCCGTCCGAGAGACCTTTCCTTTTGGATAATACAGTTCTTTAAACATAAGATATTAGATATGATTTGGGATTAGGTTGACATGACCCCTCAGACTTCTGTCTCCACATGTAGAGCTAAATGTCAAGTCCCCTTCACCCTCTAGTTGCACGTCAATCACACGTCATGCGGCTGCGCACGCATCTCTGCCAAATATTTCTGCTGACATTGCAGGATTCTCTTATGGATCCACCCACTTGTGACATCATGTATAATGACGTTTTCTAAGTTACGCCTATATGTCCGCCTTTTTGGTTACGTATGCATATTTTATCTATCTTATCAACTGTTACGCCTCCTGCATCTGTTTCACTATAATGCATTTCTTATAAAAGTGATTACCTGTTAATAATGTAGGCCCTTCCTTCCTGAACCCTCATGGTGATGGAATGTGAAGCCTGCAGTTCGAATTGTATTTCCTTTGTAGAGGAATAAAGCCCTTTTAGAACCTCTAATACCACGGATTCTGCCTCTTATTTTTACTGAGTTATTCTTACTAGACTTTACCGCATAAAAAATAGTACCGGTAATGAAATATTTATCTGCCTTTCACTTACCACTTGCTTCAACTCTTAAGAAATGGTCCCCTTAGGATTGGCCAGTGGTTTAGAATGGCCAACCTGAGCATAAGTGCGATTGTGCACACGGAGGCCTCCAATGGCGGGCTTGACACATGATTAAAAACACAATAGGTGCAAGTGTCCACCCACAGGCCTACAATGGCAGGCTTGAGGCATATTTAAAACCATCAGGTAAGCACGACTCCCTAACGTGTGTAGGATGGGCGCGCACACTTTCATACTGCATTTACAGTGGAATCGTGCCCAGAGTCCTAAGGCCACTGAAAGAGAATCAGCAACACCCTGGTGTTGTCACAAGGGAAGAGCTGTCCTCCAAGGTAGGTTCTTCACTACCTGGGGCAGGGAACATCCATGTGTACCTGCCCTGCCTTTTTCCTACCACTTACTCCGCCCTTCAGGGCTTACCCTAGGGGTGGTCTAGTGGTAGTGAAAGACCTACTCAGGGTAGACCAATGAGTTTGACATGCCAGCCTGAGCATAGGTGCAACTGCGTGCCTACAAGCCTGAAATGGCAGGCTTGATACATGTTTGAAAGGCTATTCTGGTGGGTGGCACAATCAGTGCTTCGTCCCACCATTGGACAGTGCAGTACCTGCCCTGGGTATGTGGTGTACCTTTCTACAGGGCACTCACAGGTACAATGCCTAAGTCAATCAAGTAAGCACCACTTCCTAGCATGGGTAGGGAGAGTGCTTGGGTTTTCACATTGCATACAGTGGGAAAGCACTCAGAGTCCTAAGGCCATGAAAATACAATCCGGTACAAAAGGGGGTGGTTTTGCTTTGTTCGCCATAAGTTGGCAGGGTATGCTCAGACGTGAGTCCCTTGCTCACTTTGCCACTGGATTCAAGCAAGCCTGGCTGAAGATGGCTGAAATGCCAGAAACTGGTCCTAGGAAGCTTGTTTCCGGTCCAGGGAAGACATGGCTTGGCAGTTCGGGCTGGACTGTTCCCATGAGGCACAGGGTCAGACTGATTTGCATATGGCCATGTCTGAACTGGAGTGGCAGAGTGGGCTAAAGAACGGTGATGGATTAAACCCAGATCAGTTGACTGGGGGTGAGTGCTTGCAATGTTCAACACTCCGTCCATCATTTCCTTTGGTTTTGCTTTGTTCGCCATAAGTTGGCAGGGTATGCTCAGACGTGAGTCCCTTGCTCACTTTGCCACTGGATTCAAGCAAGCCTGGCTGAAGATGGCTGAAATGCCAGAAACTGGTCCTAGGAAGCTTGTTTCCGGTCCAGGGAAGACATGGCTTGGCAGTTCGGGCTGGACTGTTCCCATGAGGCACAGGGTCAGACTGATTTGCATATGGCCATGTCTGAACTGGAGTGGCAGAGTGGGCTAAAGAACGGTGATGGATTAAACCCAGATCAGTTGACTGGGGGTGAGTGCTTGCAATGTTCAACACTCCGTCCATCATTTCCTTTGGTTTTGCTTTATGAAAATACAATCAGCACAGCCAGTTGGAGAAAAAGCAAAACATTTTAGGGAAATCTCCAAAGAAGGGCCATGTCCAACCTTCAGGAATACATAAGCAGCAAGAAGCCTACTTTTCTGAAGAGCCCAGCTGAACAGTTCCAACTGGACGTACTCTGGACCCTGCTGTTGGCTTCTATTGGAGTGAGTTCAGAACCCTAAGCCGTGTCCCTAAGGTTCTGGGGCCTTTAGATAAGTGTCAAAGTGTACACCTCTGATCTAACCTAAAAGCTAGTACTTGGAACCTTTCGCAAGGATTGTGCCTCGAAAACTGAGAGAATACTGGGACCAACCTACCAAGTCAATCCAACCAAGGTGCACTACCGCTGGCCAAAAGATTGAGGTCGCTCTCACTCTGATCTTTACCACAACAGTAACTCCGTTTCAGTGGAATGTTGTGGAGAAGGTGACCTTGGCGAGCTCCGTTTGGTGACAGCTTGCAGCCTTTCCTCTGGTGGATGGATCGCCCACCAAAGTTCTAAATGACCGCCAAGCTGGCAGTTATTTATAAAGCCATGGCAGGAACAAACATCACAGCAATTGCTGGCAATATGTATCGCTCTTTGGTGCAGGTTTCTGTTAAATTTTTTTAATTTTCAAAAATTGAATCCTTGAATAGTTTTTTTGTTGTGAAAATAAAATAAATAATGCTCCTCTCACCATGGGAGTCAACTCCCATGGCGAGGGAAACATTATTCACATTTTACCGTTCCTCACCGCCAGGGTTTTCCTTTTGCAAATACACAGAGAAACCCTGAGTAAGCAACAAATCAAATCAGCTCATTGCCTATTGTGACAGTCAGAGTTTGCCCTCCATACTTTTAGTGACGATCCATGTACAAAGAAATTACACAGTGTTGGAATTTGCATAGCGATTCAATACTAAGCACCTGGTTTAAAGTTTACCAGATGGTTACTACATCACAACGTAAGGGATATACAGTCTTCCTTATTACAAGTGCATTATATCCTACGGCACTTGACAAGGTGAAGTATAACTAGCTCAAAATATATATCAGAAGCGTGGAAAGAGCCAACAATCCCCCTCTGAAAATAGTTCCAGCACGACAGCATAAGATGTGCCTTTGCAAGCATTGAGCCTTTCTTTGGAATACCCGGGGCAGATTTACAAGCCCCCTGCGCCACCAGTGCGTGACTTTTCCTCTCCTTGTAAATACAGCCCTTTCACACGCAGCACTTTGCATTGAAGGGGCATTCCATGGGTGTTGCTGTGGGTGTTCCCATGCAACACCCACGGAACAAGACACATCTCCAGATTTATGAGAAATCGTAAATCTGGAGATGCGTGTGAATGCTACGCCACCATAGAAGTGGCATAGCGAGGCACAACGAGGAGAAATGTGTTCATTTCTCCTTGTTTTTTTCTCTTTCAATGCATGCTGCATTCTACAGAACGCATTGAAAGAGTAAAATGCCTGTAGTGATTGTTTTTGTGCAGGAAGGCAGCTCTTCCTGCACAAAAACAATTTCCCCCTTGACGTAGGCAAGGGTGCCTGCGCCGGAGCATGGCTGCAGTTTGTGCGCCAGCGCAGGGGGAAGCACAGAGATGCAACATATTCTTGTAAATATGTCGCATCCCTGTGCTTCGGAAGTGCCGCAGCATGGCGCAGCCAGAGGGCTTGCGGTGCCACGCTGTGGCACTCCCTCGTAGATCTGCCCCCCGGAATGTAAAGGAAGTGTATTGCTTTCTGAGTTGGTTTTGAATGTGCAACACACATTGCTAATTGAGGTAAATAATGTGAGCTTGTGCAGCTCATGAGTTCTAAGAATTCTTTGTTTTCTTGGGTATGGTGCAGATCCATTTCTTTGACAGAATGACAATAATCATTGTATCAGCCCTTTTATGTTACACTGGGAGGCATTTTGTGTGGGAATGCAATTGTCAGATGATATGGATTTATATAAAAGACTTTAAATATCAAGGTGTGCGTCTTTGTTATTGCATCTGTTTGACAAGATTGGAGGTGTGAATCCGCATACCAGGAGGTTCAGGGGCATTTTATTATGAAATCTCAGCAGCACTGCTGAACCGCCTGTGAGCTTTGGCGCTTTGCACATCGGAGCTCTGGGGTTATAGAGCTGGTCTATTGATTAATTCAGAGTCGGAGGCGTCGAGGGATTTTAATTAATAATATATTTACCTTCTTTAATCTGTTTTCATTCATATTTATTTTTTGTTTTTTAAATATTGATTTTTTTTTTTATACGGAGCCAGTTCTACCTCTTATTTGAAAACTAGCTTTACAGTGTACATACACTTCAGTGCATCCAAGGCTCTCTGAAACTCCAGCCGTCGCCTTATAGTCTCATTCACATCCCTAGATCACGCCTGCCGATTGAAAATCAAAATCGCCCTGTGCTTTCTTGTACGAATAGTAAAAGGCATGCTGTCATTGCTGACCTGCTGCACACAGTCGTAATGGGCAGTGAGGTGCCCCTTGAGTTCTACAGACAGTGAGCTGCGGGCTCATGTGGCAAAGGTTTTAACCCCATACCTCACCAGGTGCAATCATAACAATCCCATCCCTCACCACCTTCCTGTCTTGTCGCAGATACACCTACAAGCAAAACCTCTGGAGTCTTTTTAAACTATCTGTTCCCAACCAACATGGCCTTCAATTGGAATTCCATAGAGCATATTATCAAGCCCATTTTCGCCGCTTTAGCGCCAGTTTTCTGCCGCTAAAGCGGCGATAATTTTATCGCCTGTCTTGATAATATGCCCCTATGTTCCTAAAGTTTGTTTTGAAATTCATTGGAGGGGCTGCATCCTCTTCAGGTGTTATTCCTCATTCCTGGAGCAAAAACTCCCAAATGCACAGGGCAGGGGTGTAATTACTAGCCGGAAGGTATGCTTCCAGACCTGTTCATTTCAGCACCTATGCATTGTGCAGCTCATAGTTGTGTGGTGCTAGTATGTAATCATGTTCAAATACACTTCCACAATATGATGTGGAAGTTTAGCACTGGTCACAGTGGGTCACACAGTACCTTCGCGACACAATACACAGGGTAATGGACATTTTAATGACTTAGTAGACGTGAAAATAACTGGCAGTACACTTTAGGCTTATGGAATAAATATCAAAAGCTCAGATCCCACAGCTCAATGAATGAAACAAACCAACTGAAGGAGAAAAGGAAACAGAGACATTGCTCCCTTCAGTAGTCAGAAGCAGGGGTGTAAAGCAGACCCCTGTACTGGAGAGGGGCCCCAAACCTCCAAGGGCCCAATTACCACCCAGGGGCTCATTCCACCCAGTGGCAAAGAATATCTGTGAGGAATGGGAGACTCAGGGACCCTTTTCACATTCTGCGGAGGGTGGCGGGGAGTCATTTTACGTTATGCCACTGGTCAGAAGCTAAAACTCTGCTTACCCCAGGACCACCTGAGAAGTGTGAGACCACTTAAAGCTCTGCGAGGTCATACTCGTGTCAAAATAGACACTATACAAGTCACATAACATAACAACAGGAAGTAAAAATTGCATGTATTTTGGATTGTAAAAAGCTTCATTCAGAAAAACTAACAAGGGGGCATATTATCAACGGCCAGCGATAATTATCGCTGGCCGTGCTTAGCGATAATTTTATTATCGCAAGCTATCTCTGGAATGTTTCGCCCTGGTAGCGCGTTATTAACAACGCGTTTCTCCAGGGCGATAAAAATTCCAGAGATAGCGAGGTTATCGCCCTTTTGCAGGGAACATCGCTGGTTTTCCAGCGATGTTCCCTGCAAAATGGCGATAACCTTGCTGATACGACCCACAGGGTCGTATCAGCATAATCCACCCCAATGTTAGGGATAGGTAAGTCTGCATTTTAGCAGACGTTAGTTTATGGAGAAAACAGCTGTTTTCTCCAAAAACTAACATGTGCTAAAATGCTGGGGCAGCCTTGTAAATATCGTGATGTGAACATCAGCGATATTTGCAAGGTTGTCCATCCGGGGTACGCCCAGTGACGCCCACTTTGCATCTCATTAGAGATGCAAAGGGAGACGTTGGGAAAAAGGGTGCTAACATGCGATTATGCATGTTAGCACCCTCTTCTAAATAGGGTGATAGTTTTATCTCCGCTTTTTTGGCTTTTTAAGCCAAAAAAGCGGTGATAAAGCCCTTGTAAATATGCCCCAAGGTTTTCTTGACAAACACTTTTATTTTGGCTAACACGGTCTAGAATGTCTCACCTTCCTTAACTCGTTTCTGCGCACGTGCATTCTTGAAACAAGCAGATTTGGGTTATCCTGGATAAGACCCACTTCCTTAAAAAATACAGTACAAATTTGGTGAAAAACATATGTATATTGTTGCTCGCATACAGACAAGATATCAGTTAGTGGTTTGCTCCGATTATCCAATAACGTGATGGTATTAGCCTCCGGCACAGAAACATGCGCGCGTGTATGCCGAGGAGCCGCGGAGATTCCCTCCCTTGGCAGCGCGCGAGGATGTGTTTTCATGCTTTCCAGTCGAAAACCCACATATTGCTCGCATTTATTAGCCCACCATGGCTCATCTCATTTTATATGACAAAGTGAACAAATAGTTTGCAAGATGCCTTTTATTGGAATAGCATACGCATGTCCGTGCATATGCCTGCGACCCTCTGGGGTCCTTCTCCAGATGCGGTAACTGCTCAGTAAAACAGCGAGCCAGGGCTCAAGTGAAGGCCCAGGGGAGCGCGCACATGTTTCTGTGCAGTTTTCAGCACTGACCTCGAGACATCTGTTTTGAACCAATAAGCTGTCCTGTGATGTATGAAACAAGAGGCGGATGCAGGCGCACCGCTCTCTTATGCGCCGAAGGTCTGCATATTTTTCTCATTTTAGAGCTTTTATAGCGAACTAAATGGAAAAATGCTCAGTGGTGCGATTACTTTGGACATTATTACTATTATAATTTATCAATTTCGATGCATAACACAGAGCAGTTTTTATAGGTTACTTTTTTTTTAATTTAAATAGCAAGTACAATACATTCAGGGCACAATCACTGTATACTAAGTTGAACCACTGAATTTGCCAGTGGGGACTATTCTTATGAAAGCAGAAAAATATTCATATGCACCCTGTCACCTTGTGCCACTAAAGGATTCCGAGCTCCAAAAAAGAGTCTAAGGGGCAGATTTACAAGAACTGGCGCATCCCCGCATATTAGCAGAGATGCGCCAGTGAAATTGCGTCCCGTAAAAAGCCCTTACGCAACCATGGATGCTTCGCATTTACAATGCGGTGCACCGTGGCGCAAGGATAGACAGATGCTTGACGCAACTTTTGGCTGAAAGGCAGCGCATTGCTGGAGTTGTGTCGTAAGCACGACAGAACTCCAGCAATGGTCAGGAATGCCTATTCCCATCATGCTACATCACTCCTTACACCTGTTTCAAGCAGGCATAAGGTTTTGACGCAGTGGTGTCATAAAAGTGACTCAGTGAAATCTTGTACATTTCACTGAGTCACTTTTACGAGGCTACTTGCGACGGAACGCCCACCCTGCATACATTATACCTGATGCAGGTATAATGTAGCACAGGGCTTTACAACCTGACGCATCTCCCTAGATGCGTCACGTTGTAAATATGTTGCATCGTAGCGCATTGTTTACAACACTGCTGCGTCACAGAGGTGACGCAACGGCAGCGTAAAGTTGTCGCAAGGGGCTTGTAAATCTGCCCCTATGTTCAAACGTAGAAATCTTCACTCGCTGAAGGCACCAAAAATATCCTGCTGGTGAGAGGACTTCCCTGGGCGCTTATTTGAATTCCTCCTTCTCTGAGTTTTTTCTTGCCCAACCCAATGGCTTCAGCAGGACCTCTTCCAAAGCCCATGTGACTTTGTTAGAACTTCCTCAAATGCAACCTGCTGCCTTGCCCCCTGAAGGTAAAACCTTCAACTGGGTGGAACCTGCTAGGTGGATTCACTCATGCTCCATAGTGGTCGGCCTTAAATCATGCCCAGGTTCTGGTCCTCATCGATAACTGACCACCATTGGTGATTTGTGCTTTTTGGTGCTATTTTCTCTTAAATCTTTAAAAATTCATAACCTAGGAGCCTCTTGTTGGATTTTAATTTTTTTAATGAAATTGGATTTATTCAAGTTTACTCTGTTTTACTCTTTACATTTAGGATTTCTGGGGCATATTATCAAGACTGGTGTTAAAATTATTGCCGCTTTAATGGCAGAAAACTGCAGCTAAAGTGGCGATAATGGGCTTGATAATATGCCCTGGAGAATTCCAATAGAAGTCCATGTTCTGGTGTCAACATGGGCTTCTATTGCAATTCTCCAAGGCATATTATCAAGCCCATTATCGCCGCTTTAGCGGCAGTTTCCTGCCGATAAATCGGCGATAATTTTAACGCCGTTTCTTGATAATATGCCACAACATTGCTTGATGTTCTGACTTTATTACTGGTTTGGTGCTGCATAAATACTTTACACATTGTCCTGAGTTGAGCCTGTCTGCTCTGTGCCATAGCTGCTAGGGGGTTCAGCTCAAGTTAATTTAGTGATTTTAGGGGTCGATCTGACAAGAGTTGTGATTATTCCATTAGGTGGACTGTTGCCTACCCCCAAAAAAATAAATAATTTTCACGATTCTTGATGCAAATTATGGTGGCCCATCAAAGTCTACCCGCTGGATTTCCTTCGGTTTCGGTGTAACCGAAAGAATTTGAACTCCTGGCAAATGCATAACTTGTGAGAAATGTATATTTATTGTGAAATAATCGTCTACAAAAGTACGGTGAAACCTTTTACTGAAATATTATTATATCAGATTCATATTTTTAGTAATTACGTTAATGTGTATAGGCTTTTGTTATTGTTTAATTTTTTTTCTCTTTCCCCCAGTATTTTATCTCACTCTCTTGACTTATTTTACCTTCAAACATGTCATCTTTATAGATAATGGGAAATTTTGATGTTTATCTTACAAACCTAATCATTTTGTGTTCGAATATTCTTTAATTTCGCCTTTTTTGTGTTCACATACACAAGGATGATAAGTACATTGACATAGTGGCATTGATTGGACAAAACATGATATTGTTTAAATAAAATGTTTTGGAGGAGATAATAGCTTTCCTTCAAGGAATATTTAGGAAATGTGAGGAATCATGGATTTCTGAACTCATGAGTAAACTAAGGACATAAGAACATGCTGCATGGCGACCAGTGTTCTCACTGCATTGAAAGAAGGAGCACTGGAGCCTCTGCCTCTTTCTATCTGTGCAAATAATTAAAGACTCCCACCTACGACAATATCTCTGTGCTGAGTGGTTTAGGATCAATTACAGATCAGCAGAGCAAGATGGCCATAGTTTGGGAGAGCTCTTCACTCACGCCTCTAAAACTCCATTCTAGAGTGATGGAAATTGTCTTTCCACATGCTTTGGGTTAGCTGTCGATTGGTACTGTGAGTAGTGAGTGAGTATAATCGGGCTCCAACAAGCAGTTGGCAACAATAGTTGGATTTCCCACGCAGCTGTTTCAGCCCTCATATGAATGGGCCGACTCCTACAACTGAATTTTCAAGTGTAAAATTACTATTAGCAACTTTAAAACTGTTTTTGGAGCTCTCCACCACTGGGACAGATATCTCTCCAAGGAAAATACAGAGCTATTCAATAACGGTTAATGTTTTTGAAAAAGAATAAATAAAATTAATTCAATGTTAAATACAATTGCAAAATAACTTAAAACAAATAATACTAACCTACAACTACTTAAAGAATAATATAAAAACGCTATCCCCTAAAAGTAACTTTGTATTAAATTGTAAATTCATTTAAATACATTAAGATTTTGACTTTTCGAATAGTATTGTGCAATGCTTTAAAATTATAATCACCTACCATCGCTAATATTTTATGTGTATTTAATTTGTTACACAAGTGATTCTATGTATTTAATTAACTTAAATAATTTTTGTTTGTTTAAAGTACATTAAATATTTTCATTAATGTATTTTAATTTTAAGTCTATTATTAAATAAAAATGCAGTTTAGTATTAATTATACTTAATATTTGCAACTATAAAATGTATGTATTACTTAAATATTGACATTTAAATTTAATGTAAGTTATTTTACAATATGTCTATGGAGCATTAGTGTTGTAGCCTGTCGCCATTGTTTTCTGTGGGATTTTGTTGCAGTGCCATTGGCTGGCTAAATATGGTCCTTGACGTACTCCAAGGCTGCATGAATGGAATATATTTAAACCTGTTTGCCTCTAATAGGACTAAAGCACAGTTAGAAGTGTATTTGGTGTATGTCAAATGTCTTATTCTTGTGCCGGTGTGTGTTTAATATTAGCTTGTTCCTCTCTAATCACCTCCTTAAATTTCCCTTAACTGCACCCATATTGCAGTAATTAATTCCCATGTTGCCACTGCCTCCCCTTTTCTCTCCCACATTTACTAATAAATCAAATGCTTATATAGGTACTGAGTTCTCTTCTACCTAGATCTCCATACAGAAACAATAGGAGAGGCAGAGGCAGAAAGCTGCATAGATTTGTAAATTGTATTTAGCAGTTCTTGAAGTGTGCTGAGTCATCATCATTAGTATCAATATCTTCACTTTAGCTTCCACACATAACCGTGAAAAGAGCACTACAATAGAAAATAGCAGTTCCTAAAAACAATAGTATCATGACGTTCTTTGTTTGCAGCTCTACTTCAAAAACACACACCACTTTGGAACAGGTACATTCATCACCTAACAATTGCAAATATAGGAGAGTAAGCCTGACCTGCCTAAAATTTAAACTCTTCAACAGGGGAATTAAAACAATCTTTTATGGGTGCTTATAATAGCCACAAAACATGGTCAAATGCATGGTGTCTTGTTGTGATGTGCCATCACAGGCACGCGGGCCTAGAGTCCTAACTTGAATCCGGCCTTTCTGAACTGCCAACAAAAGCTGGAGTAGATTTTTTAAAAGAAAATGGAGTTTGGTGTTAGTAGCAAATGATAAACAGGGTTCGCTTAAAGTACGTGTTTCACCAAATATATAAGCAAACTGATGGTTTATGAAGCACAGCTGCTCCCCTCTGTGCTTGTAAAAGGGTAAAAAAGTATTTTGTCACTGAACACAGATCTCTTTTGACAATGAGCTCACGTTCGGAGAATAGCTCTGGACTGCCTAGGGTAATGATATGTCTCTTGATGTAATGCAACCCTGGTATACTAGACGCCTTGTCAAGGAGGAGGCAATCCCTAAGAATCCCTAAGAATTACACAGTTAAATGCTCTTTCCTTCCTAACCCATATTGCAATTAATTTTATAAATGGGTGAAGAGTCAGTTCGTCCACAATGTAGCCCTGACCTAAGTCCTCATGAAGAATAAAATAGGAGTGCTCTGAGGAAGAGATAACTGCCATAGGAGACAGCTGATATGCATTTAGCCCTATATATATTCAATTTGGCATTTATCGTTCTCTTGCACAATATAGAGATACAATCAAACACTCCTAGCCAGTCAGTAAATTTTATTTGATGGAATTAATGAAGACCAGATGTTGGAATGGTCAAATAAAATGCCCGGCTAATTAAAAGCAGCAACACTGTTGATGCGGTTCCCTTGATTATGGCCTACGTTCGATTTGATCAATCTAAGCCCCTCCACCATAATGTGGGATTTTGATAAATGTGTGCTAGGGTCCAGTGCATTCATGAGAACTAAAATGAATCAGTTGTTAAAAGCCCATGGCAGCCCTGGACAAAAGAAGCACAACATCCACACAGAGTATTACCGGGTGGATCGGGAGCCATCACAGAGCATATTCCCCCCACCCACCATGATCCCGCATGATGATTTGTATATATAAAGTAAATGGGAATGGAGCAAGGATACACCGCTGTTTTACCCACCTTTTGATGTAAAACACCCAAGAGGTACTATCACCCTAGCCAAATGTCATGGAGGCTGACATGTCCCGATTGAAATCTCTTAAAAATTAACTATATGACAGTCCATTGCCAGAGAGAGCATTATCTTCCTCAGTTTGTCTCAATTGACTCTATCAAATGTGGGAATGAGGTTCATAAAGGCCATTGACTGCATCAACAATTTGGCCCATGGTATAAATAATCTCATAACCCTCTTTAAATTTAGAGAACCCCTTCAAAATGATGGACCCAACTATTTTCTGCAATGTGGAATGTCAAAAGGCTTCCTCTTTAAAAAATTGTTTTTGTTTTTTATCACTTCTTTGTATTTTGATTTATACCCCTTCACAAACTTTCTACCTCTGGGTTTTAGTTTTAACACTCTCATTGGGTCACAATGATCCTGGCAAACCAGTGATGACCTGAAACAGGGTTAATTTCACCAGGAATTGTAAATTCCTTACTGACCGTCTCACAAATCGGGCTCAAGGAAAACAAAATTACTATACCTTCTGAGTTAGTATTCAGGCACACCCAAAGGTCATGGCCTCTTTCTAGAAAGACGTTGCTGCAGAAAGATTCTGGAAACATGTAGCCAAACTCAATCAATGCCTTGTATCCTTTGATTTTAAAGCAATTATTTCTTGCTCCACCAAAAGGGTAGTTGGGTTATGATCGAATAACCCTGAACAAATGACGCTAAAGTTCTTAATCTGGTGGGGAGAGAAGCTGACACAAATAGGAAATCGATAAAAGAACAGCAGTCTTTTCCCATGGAGGTTGGATAAGCAGAATGTGCATTAAAAACCTTGATTGTGAACATGAGATTAAAATTGTGTAACAGTGAATTAAGCATTTCTACTTGGTTCATATCTTTAGAGTGCAGCTTATTTGCATCATGACTCATTAAGAGATCTTTCATCATTTGACATTTTTTTTACAAGGATACAAAGATGAAGGGTAAAATCCTCTGTAATGATTAACGTTTTCAATGATTGGTGTTTTTCCTGGAAATTTTCGAGAAACACCCCAATGAGTACATATCCTCCACCTGTGTTCGTAGTGGACAAGGATTATAAAATTAAAGATTAATTGCCTCCTTCCTTTGGGGAAGGACAATAGTACTGCCATAAGATTAGGAGAACATGATGAGAGTTATCTCATTGTGCATTGATGGGATAGAGATATCTGTGTAATAACACCTCCCTTCGTTCTAACAGAGGTAGAACGTGTTGTTAGACAAAAAAATCTATTCTAACATCATACAGAATGTTTTTTTTCAGCCCACCATGTTTCCAGTAGGGCGATTATACTGTAACCTTTCATAAGGTTCAACCTAGAAGGATCATTCTTCTTAGATTTCATGACAACTTAAGAAATCTAACTGATAAATGGGAGGAAAACAAAATTACTGGAATAGCTGAGGAATTACAATCTTCAGCTATTCCGATGGAAGAAACTGAGTGCTTTATAGCTGCTGTGATTCCACTCAGTCTGCCTGTTCTAAAAAGTTAAGGGCCTCAAATGTGTTGGAAAGATAAAGATGGGACTTAACTCCAATATCTGGACTGTGGTCACTATTGTGTGGGGAGGGCATACGAATGATCTGAGTTAGAAATGACTTACAGAAAAAAAAACAGCGGGTACAATTGGATCTCCATGAAAAAACCTTCCTGGCTCAGGGAGCAGTGTAAAAGTATGCCTGTTAAATCCTGTTGATTAAGATTTACAACATCACAATTACCATTAAAAGATGTTTTTATCAGGCCTATCCCATCAACACGTCTGACCATGATAAAATGTTTAAAAAGGAAATACCCCATTCCTGGTGTTTAGAGAGCAATTCATGTTCTGATAGCTCTGCTTTTAGGTATGGGACATTGACCATAACCACCACTTTAGGTGTGGCATCTGGATGGAGGCTTATTATGGCTAATGATGATGCTACTAAAGAGCCAGGAAAATGATCCCTAGTTGTGATGCTATCAACTCTCCCCCGGTCCCAGGAGAGGAATGCTGTTTATGGGGCGGAATCAAAGATGTTTAGGCAGCTGGGTCAATTTACTTGGAAATGACATAATTATCCAAATGTGGCTGATTCCCTCTCTGCCGGTCCATTTCTATTAACAAGCAGGTACCTCTCTGAAGACTGGCACATGTGATGTTTGTGTCAAGCCAGACTCCATGGGGCAGCACCCTTTCTGAATTGCATCATCTTACACATTGAGTGAGGTGCCTGAGTACTATTAGGTAGTGATGTAGTGGGTAAGGAACCTTTCAATTACACTTAGTCGCAGATTTCATGACTCAAAGGAGTTTTTTACCAAAATTTCCAATTTACGAAAAGGTTAAGTCAGCAATGCTTAAACCCCACTGTTATCTGAGGTCATTCTTCCCTCTGGCCTTCCTTCCCTCATACTGTCTGTCACCCCTTAAGGTCGATTTGAATTTATGGTCTAATTAATCTGTGAAATAAATATAGTTCTATACTTCTATGATAAAATTCAGAGTCAGTGCATAAATTATCAAACTTAAATTCTAAATATGGATAAATTCATAAAATACATTTGTGAGTTTAGTTTCAATTTCCCCTACATGAGTTCAAGGATAACAGACAGTCTCCAAAGTTTACAAAAGATCTTGAATCTAAGTCCAAGCTTCAGCAGCCCAGTTTATTGATTGTCATGCAAGGAAATTGTAAGCCTTGAGGAAACGACATATTAACCATGGCTGAGACCATTTCTAAACAATATGAAAGGTCAGTAGACTCATAGAATTGCAGTTTGAATCGGGGTGTAGATGTGTAATATATATTCTCTAGAGAAGTAAAGACTTTCAGAAAGCAGCACCCACATTCAGTGGCCACTGCTAGCCTTTCCTTCTCTGGAATAAGGTCAGTACATGAGTTTGGAGTACCGTGCTTGCATATCTGCTGACTGCCATTGCATGGTGGTAACATGAAGAGACATAGCTCAGAGACTGGGTAGACCTGTTGTCCCGGCAATGGATTCATGGTGCAAAAACCTAGATTGGTGCATTGCAGCTTACAAGGTGATATACAGCAGTTGTGAATGCCTGATTAAATTTGAGAAATTATTTGGGCTTGGAATCATCACTCAAGATTGAACTAAGGTAATTTCCTGAACCGAGTAAGTTATGTATGTTTGGGAACCTGGAGAGTATTTTTGTGTTGGTAAGTGAAGTATGTGGGAACTTGTTGATGCTTCTCCATGAAGTATGATGGACCTTTGCTACCACAGCAAACCTACAGTTGTGTAATTTTGTGACATGTATCTTTCATTTAAAACAAAAACTAAATAGAAGCAATAAAACCACACAAATACACACCCTATGGCCTCCTTCCCTCAACCACTCATCAATCAATAGCCATGTTCCTTTTTCTAGTCAATCAATATAGCCATGTTCCTTTTTCTAGTACCTTCAGATTGTTCTCAATTTCACTTCTGTGTTCTCCTACATCCTCACCTCACCTCCTTTAAAGTCAAGGTCATATTTTAAAATGTTCAGGCATTGTTTTGCATTAATGATTTGCTGTTAAAAATGTATCTGTGCTTTCATTTATTATGCCAGATCCAGCAATTAGTCATTAGAGACCTAACTCCATCACTGGGCTGTAATACCATCTCATTTAGATATTCAGATAAGCCTCTCAGTGCCAAATCAGTTATGAAGAACAAATTCTCAGACTTCCTGTAAAATAGAGAGGGAAAATAAATGATAGATGCCCAGATCAGCGGACAGAGAAAATATGTGAGTTTAGGATCACACTGTCTCTTTGTGTAATGCAGGTTTTAATTAACTTTCTGTTTCCACTCTGGGTGTAAGATATCCTGCTTCTTGTTTTTCACAGAGTGTGACATTTATATTCCAAAGGGCTACTAGTCAGTATTTCAAAAGATCTCCCTGCATAAAATGATTTTATCATCTATGATTTTTAAGAATGAGTATTGAGAGATTTCTATGATAATAATATAAGTTTCACATACTCTGTGTACCATCACATTGTAAGAAACAAAGGTGCGAGTCAGGAGTCTAGAATTAGGTTTAGTGGTATCTACCAATGACATGCTAATCTCTAAACTATAAGATCCAATCCTGTGTCTGCTGGTCTCTGCACACTTGGTCCTTCACACTAGTATAGCCTCTATGGAAGATTACTGAGAGCCCCTAGCCCGAATGCAAACTCACTAACGGCCTCCTGACCCAGACTCGAGTCCATAGACAGCCCACATCGACTGTATTTTGAATAAGCACAGTGTAAATGACACCTCCGTGCTGGCACCCCAATGTTTGATTCCTGTTTCCTCCTTGGCATTCTTTCACTTTAGAAAAGTATCTGTTAGTACCTAGCGGCCCTACCTATAGCCCCTTTGTGAGACTAATTGAATGGCTATAACCCGGAATGCGATCGCAATGACACTTTTGGCCCCCTTGCACTGACTTTATACTTAAACAGCCCTGTTTTGCTTGCACTCTGGTCTAGCTCAGTGGATCTTACACCTCTGTGCTTCCCCTCCCCTGTGTTCGAATCACAGTCTCTTTTCCTGTTTTTTAATTTAATTTTGTTGATAAAATTATGACAATTCACTGTTCTCTCTTTTGTAGAACCATTTTAGGATATGCATAGTAGGAGACTACATAGGGGGGTCCCAATATGCCGACCCCTTCCAATTTTGAGCTGTGTCAATAAGACAGTGATGACCCGAGGTCTGAGTGTTAGTTGACTCCCTCGTACTCACTTAGCTCATATCAAGGCCCCAGCTGTTGGACTCAGGTTCAGCTCAGTGGACCAGTCACCACTGTGCTTTTACTTCCTATTGCTCCATTCCCGAGTTTTCTGGCCGCTCTATATATGTCTTATAATTATTTATTTTCTAATTTTTAAATTTCCCATTATTATCATGAATGATGAATAATGATTGATACCTTGGGGGACCGAACACAGGGGTCAGAGACTGATTGTCCATTCAGCCTCCTTGCTTTTTCTTGCCCGTGAGCTGGTGATGCCGGCAGACGTGCCCCTTCCATGAGGACACTGCGCGGGCTTCCTCATCTATTTCTCTCCGACTCCAAGGAGCCAGCTCCTGCACAATATCCCACTAGAAAACCGCCTCATATACTGCCGCGAGGGGCTCTGAATAGGAGAACTCATTGCCCTATGAGGTAAGTAGTGACCCAGTATTCAATCAGTTTTTTTCTGAATATGTCTCTCTTCTTTACACTTCTAAGCACTATCACATTGAAGATAGCTCAGTACAGTGGTTATGCCTCCTCTATCCACAAGATTCGGTGTGCATTGAAGAGAGCCTATCACAGCGGCTCCTATTAATCTAAGGTGAGCAACCACTGGTTTGAGCCAATTTTCTCATTTCAGCCAGTGCTTTCCGTAATGTTTACAAAAGTCCTTTTTCCCTACAGGTGCTAATGAAAGGAATCCTTTCACATTCATAATAGATGCTAGCCCACGTAGCTGGATTGATTTCAAAACCTCAATGGTTTCATTATTTTTATGTTTATCAGCGCTTCCACAATCCCAGCCAGTATGTATCCCCACAATAGAATATCTTTGCTAACCTCCACTACACCGGGTTCCACCAGACCGCTAATTCCTATTATTTTGTCTTCCGCAGACCTCAGGCAATCTTAGTTCTGATTAGACTCCCTTATCCTTCTAAGAGTTGAAAGGCTGTTGACACACTTATCTTTTTGGGAACCTCCGCTGATTTCATTCATTGTCTCTTATGTGCAGAGAAGCTATTCCCCAGTGCCTGGAGGCCCAGACATCCATTTTGTAGAGATAATCCACTCTACCAGCTCCCTCTCCAAAGATGGCACCCTATCCCTACTCCAAATGGATATCCAAATAGGACCAACATACTAAGCCTGTAAAAGCGGCAGCCATCTTTGAATGGTATCAGCCTCCACCAGTGCCTTCACCAGACAGTAAATAAATAAAAGAGAAGACTCTAGCGAATAGGAGAAGAAAGTTGTTAGGCAGAAAGGAAGTAGAAAATGAGTCTTAGAGGAATAAGGAAAGAATGAAGAGAGTAAAGAAAGAAAAAAAAATGGATCAAAACCTAGAACCCTTAGGACTATATGCCTTCACCATTAAATATCCACCCAATCTATCCAAAAATGCTGCAAAAAAGTTCAAACACAGGCTAATCAAAACTCACCCAGAGACCCTTATTTCAGATCCTTATTTCTGCATCAACAAAGGCATACTAACTAACGCCCTCATCTTCCACACCAAACAAAATGCACAATGGAGGAATATCTTCTACTTCATGCTTTGAATCTCAGATTCCAGAAAAAACACACATGCCCTCAAATTGATGGTATCCACCTCAGACTTCTGTTATGCGAATGCCACTATATCCCTGTACAACAATGGTAATATCCTTATGCAAGCCTCAAATGTCAATTTCCCAATTATAGAGAAGATCTTCCCTATTCTCAAGAAATCATTGAACAGGAAAAGCCTACTCCCCATCATTAACCATCTGATTACCCTGATGGTATTCCAACTCTACCACAATATCCCATGACTGCATCAACTGTACCTAAATCTCACCATACCCCCAATGTCTGCTACCGGTCCATCACAACGGACCCAACCACCCCAGAGTCCCCAGACCCAGAATGGAGAAGGGTCCACTTAGCCACAGGACAACCCAGTGCATACACCCCGACATCCTTGATGTCCAATGGAGAATCCTTCAACTCTGAACCTGCTCCCGATAACCCACTCGTCTCACCTACAGATGAACCGACCCCCATGGCTCCCCATGACCTGCCAACAACTTTGGTCTATGATCGGCTCCTCCCCCTCTTGACATTTTTACCCCACAACCTGAGTCACCACTCTTCGATCATACCCCTCTCGGATTTAACAGGCCCTACCATGCTGTCACCTCTCCAGGCCATCACCCATTCACATACGATCCCTCCCCCAATCTGTCCTGATCAACTAACCCCATTGGAATCTGATAATGCTATCCCCACTCACCCAGACTGAACATGCAGACTCCCCCCTCTAATAGATCGCACACCTCAACACATAACTAGCTATCCTAACTCTGATTGGATTGCACGCTTCAACCAGATATCCCTCGTCCTATCCAATCTCCACGACAAAATGCAAAATCTATCAACCATCACAAAAAACTCCTACACTCTCACAGAGCCACTAATGCCACCATGAACTGAAATAGTTACCAAACTAGCAGATATATCAACAAAATTCCACACCCTGAGTATACTATTCAGAATAAGAGACATTCCCCAATGACCTTTCTCGTCCCAAGAGACTAATTGCTGAGTTATCTGACATTGACATACGTGACCTCCTCCTATCTTATGCCAGTCCTATAGACAACAGTAAGCCTCTACATGCTAGTATTCAAATCATTCAAGCTAACCCTTACAGAGAACCTACTCACAACAACAGATCTATAAATAGGGAAAACCTCAAAAATATCAACATTGTGCAGATAGCCCTCACCCACTCTACTAGCGAGTCTAAGTGAGTACTCCTCAACTGCAGATCAGCTAGCAAACATGAGTCCGACATTTACAATCTCATCCTCTCAAATGAGCTTGACATTGTTATCCTTATTGAAACATGGCTAAATAGCTCCTCCTATCCTAGACACACTGGTCCCTCCTAGTCATGACATAATCCGCCTAGACAGAACCGTGAAACCGGTCAATGGGTTAGCCTGCATTGACCAAAACATAATCTCTGTTAATCAAACAGACACTGTATTTTTATTCACCTGTGAATATCTTTGCATCAATATCATGAACAACAAATGTCTCATTAGCAAACTTCACATAATATACCACCCCCCAGGTGATAACCTGCAGTTCATTGAACAGATTATGGAAGACATTACATCCAATGACAATTCACTAGAGTCGTAGATTTTTCTAGGAGATTTCAATCTCCACTGGAATAATACAAATGATCATGCTGTAAGCTGTTTTAAATCCTTCCTGTCAGATCAGGACGTGACCCAATTCTGTGACAGTCCAACCCACAACAAGGGAGAGACATTAGACATCAACAATGTCCCATTAGATTCCATTATCCCCTGTGATTGGTCTGACCATATTGAGGTGCCTCCGAAAAGATGCCAACCTACAAAAACAAAACAATGGAAAAGGAATATACAAATTATCAACCCTATCAAGCTAGCAAACTGATGCAACACCGACCTGATCCCCTAGACAGGCATGGTAGACGTTCATGACCTCACAGACATTTAAAATTCCACTATTCTTGAAATACTTGATTTAACAGCCACCCTCCAACAAAAAAAACGTTTCCACCGAAATCTCCAAGCCATGGTTCAACAAGAATCTGAACTCTGACTTGCGCAAGCTAAGATCAGCTGAACGGATATGGAGATCGATACCCTCTACAGAACACCTAAATAACCTTAGAGCACTAAGGAATACATACAACAAGAAAATCTTAAAGGCTAAGGTGGACTTTTTTAGAACCAAGCCATTAATCATTCAAATACACTGTTTGAAATAATCTAACAACAATCGCTCAACACACCAAACGCTACGGAACTTAGAGAGTCGGCTACCCCTAGCTGCGAGGAGCTTGCCAATTTCGTCCTAGAAAAAACAAAAACCATTGAATACGACTTGCAATCTAAGAATGGCCTTCCACCAGCTACTGACCATGAGTCTAAATTTTACTCTCCGGTCAAGGACCAATTTAGTACACCGATGGGAACTCCAAAAAATAACACCTTTTGGCACACCCTCACGCCCTACACTGAAAATGGCAGCTATAACACTCTTCTTGCGATTAATCACTCCAATCACTTCACTGATCCACTACCTCCTTCCTTATTCAAAATGATGAAAACTTCTATTCTACCCTTATAGTCAAAGATTGTAAACGCCTCTCTTAGGCAAGGCACCATACCTGACTGACTTAAAGTAGGGCAGGTAACACCTCTTCTAAAGAAAGTCAATTCCTTCTCCTCAGATCTCAACAACTACCATCCTATATCCAACATCCCCACTCTGGCGAAACTACTAGAAAAATGTGTGCAAATTCAATTATGCAACCACATTGAGAATTTCAACCTCCTAGACCAACACCAATCTGGATTCCATCAAGGATACAGCACTAAGGGCCTTATGTAGGTGGGCTGGCATTTACCACTTCATAAATACCGAATCATACCGATTCGGTATTTATGAAGTGGTAAATGCAATGTAGGTAATGAGTCGGTAAATATTACCGAATCGGAAAAATTCGGTAATTACCGAAGCGGTATTTACCGATTCGGTAATGAGGCATACCTTCCCATTGATGGGAAGGTATGCCTCATTACCGAATCGGTAAATACCGATTCGGTAATGAGGGAGCACATGCAAGGGTGGCAGGGTGTCACATTGACACCCTGTTGCACCCCTGAATCGGCCATGTGTGCACATGTGGCGCACATACATGCCCTAAGGGCATGTATGTCTGCCACATTACACACTTAAACGTGCACAAAAATGCTTTTTTTCACCTATTCGTCATTTACCACCAACCTTTAGTTGGTGGTAAATAACGAATCCCCACACCCACCACACACTCCCCCTACATCTCATTTCATGATTCGGTATTTACCGAATCGGTAATATTACCGATTCGGAATCATGAAATTCTCCCCCTACATCTCAAAAGCCAAAATACCGGTCGGTAACGGTATAGTTACCGAAAATCGGCCGTTACCGACCGGTATTTGGCTTCCTACATGAGGCCCTAAATCAGCACTCACCCACATAATGGACAACATATTAAAAATGCTAGACCATAATGAATCATGTCTTTTGATACTTCTTGACTTATCCTCCGCTTTCGACATGGTTAAACATGACAACCTACTGTCCCTTCTGGAATAAAGGATGGGCCTATCTGGTCCTGTGCTTCAATGGTTTACCTCTTTTCTAAACAACAGTACCCAAAGAATCAAGATGAAGCAATCACTCTCTCAACCCTCCATGGTCACCCCAGGGGTTCCTGAGGGATCAGCACTATCACCCATTCTTTTCAATCTATTCATGTAATCCCTGGCAAATGCGCTGAACTCTGCGAACATTCTATATTACCTGTTTGCAGACGACACACAATTGTCTATGAAAATCTCTTCCCCAGAAGACTTCATCTCCTTCAACGCTATTCTGCATAATACTCAAAGTTGGCTCACTGACAACCACCTCATGCTCAACACCAAAAAAACGTAATTTCTCCCCATCTCCTCCCCCAACCACACACCCAAGATGGACCTCTGGCTGAAGCATCTAACTAGCTTTGACTGCTCTCCCCACATCATTGACTCCGCTAAATCCTTGGGAATCACCTTAGACAAACACTTGAATATGCACGCGCATATCAGTAATGCCACCAAAGGAGCCAATCATTAGATAAGTATCCCAAGGAAATTTAAACCCCTCCTCCCACAGGCCAATTTAAAAATGGTGGTACAGGCCCTAGTGCTGCCAAGATTGGACTATGTAAGCACCACTCTGTGCGGACTTTCCAAATACAAGCTGGCCCTGCTGAGGGCATCTCTTAACGCTACAGCCAGGCTGCTCTCTGGAACATATAGAAATAACCACATTTCTCCAACCTTAAAAGAGCTGAATTGGCTACCATATGAGGCAAGAATACAACTAAAGATCGCCTGCATGACCCATAACGCCCTTCATTTCAAAACCCCCAGTCACTTAGCACAAAAGCTAGAGCTGTCTGGAGGTTGCAGACATTCGCGAAGTGTGAGCTCACTACTACTGAAACCACAATCCTTCCATAAAAAGAGAACGTGCTGCAGAGCCTTTTCTGGTATCGCACTGAAGATTTGGAACTCCTTACCTCCAAATATACACAGAATCCCTTCCTCCTCCTCCTTCAAAACAGAAGTAAAAATGCTTCTAATAAACAAATTCACATCCTAAAATTTTAAACCATATGTTACTATTAGCAACATATGTTATTTTATCTTCCACTGTCTACCTCTTTTTGTATTGAATGTCGAATATTGAATGTATGTATTTTACCCCCTTAACCATCTAATGTTTCCGAATGTTGTAATGTAAAGCGCTCTGATACCCTCTAGGTTCATGTTCGCGCTATTAAACCTTTATAAATAAATAAATAAAATACAGAGACATAAAATGTTTTGTAAGCTGTGATACAATGATTAATTTTCTATAGCCTATAATGCATTGAATAGAGACTGTTGTCTCTTGAATGAATCATCCAATACACTTGAAATGTTAATTTCTTACTTCAACTTTTCCTTTTTAGGTCTCGCCTAGCAGCGCGCACGGGTTGCTCTGCGAGACTTATTGTAAGGGCTTCAAAAAGCTCACCACACGCACGCTCGTGCGTGTGTGGCTTATTGCTTGCGGTTACCCGCACGGCTCCATATGTTTTGAATTAATGTGCCCAGACACGGGTGCGATAATTCAAAACATATGGCCTGGTGCTCGCACTCGCGCGCACAACTCGCGAGATGCTGCATGCCTTGAATTCCTTGTTTACTTTGATTAGCCAAACAGCACTCCGTGTGCTTTATATTTTTTAAAGAATGAGTCTGCCGATCTTTCTGGGCTTTTAACCAGTGACCTACAGCTTCCGCCCACCCCCCCATTTGCACCCCCTACAACCTTGCCTCTCTCCATTCGCCTCCAGTTTACATCGAGCCCTTAAAAGCCAGGACTTTTTATTGTATCGTCGCTGTACTTTTTTGTGTAAATGGCCCGTTAAAGTACGCCGTCAATCTCTCTTCATTTCCGTTCAGTAAAACTAACGATGTGTGCTTCGCAATTAATTTAAGTGAGTTAGTCACGGGTGGCGATTATTATTTTCCAGAGCAGAGCGTTTTTTTTTCTCCATAGAGTGACGGAATGTGAGGAATGCACGTCTGCTGTGATTGTGAACTTGTTTGAAAAGGTACTAAACTTATTGTGCTCTTGTTCTTCTTCCTGAAGGTTGTAGTTTGTACAAACCTCCAATACAGGGTCATGAAGTTGCCTGACACAGATGCACCAGTGTTGGTAAGACTTCCCTTATCCCTCTATAGCTTCAAAATATGCATGCCTAGGGTCTAGGACCAAGGAACAGCTTGACTTGTATCTGTTAAACCCACTTCAAAATGTGACTTTTGAAAGGTTTTTCCACAGCAGCATTTGGGTTTATTGAGCACCATTCCTTTAGCAGATGTGCCCTCCTGGTTTAACCTCAAGGTCTCATTCAGCCTCTATGTCAGAAGATGAAATCCTTGACTGGCTTATACCCTGACATTTATCCAACCATGGGCATTGTGAGTCTTTTTCCATGGAAGGATTTTGAGGTGGCACAAACTTTCTGTCATGTACAAGGCCTTAGACAAATATATACATCTCTAATACCTACTATGTCTAATATCACACTAAAAGCCAGCATCCTATGTTGAGAACCATGGCGTCTGGTGTACAACTGGGGCAGGAGTGCCGATTAGGTGCTGCCTAAAATGATGCTCTCTCAACAAGCTTACCTCGGTTCCCTGGTAGTATACACCTTACACATGTGGTCACCGTACTACTCTCCGGTCAAGTGTAGCGTTCTACCTGAAGTAGTGAGTGTGGAGCTGTGCAGGTTCATTTGGCTGTGGGTCAGAGACATACAACGTCTCTCATCCCATCAGCCCAGCCTCCTGCTTTGCTGATTCTCCTTCTTCGGCTCCGCACCATGTCTGTCTACTGGAAACATGCTGTAGGCTTATGCCTGTTTCCTGCTGTTATGCACTTATAGAGGCCCCCAGTTCTCAACATCTTCTCATCATTTCTCTTCTATGTGATTATATCCACCATCTACTGCTCATCCTGTTCTTCATTTCTGCCACCGTGAGTTGGTCACACAGCCTTTCCTCAATACGGTGCTGTCCCTCACCTCTCTTGTGAATCTGCAATTGAATACTTTGTTGTGTTTGCTGCAAAACAGATTGTCCATGCCTGCCCAAGAATCTCACCTGCCTTAAACTGAGATTCTTTAAAGGAGTTTAGAGTCCAAACTGTGCTGTTTAAGTGGTAATAAGCTAAAGCAGAGCAGTGAGGATTCATGCATTGCAAGGTCATGCCCCCATATTTTGTTTTAAGCACAGATGGCATCACTGTGCCAATAGCATAATATTATCCAACATGATTATTATTATTTTGAGTGAAGTACTATCTCAGATCTAAAAGGTAAGATCACATGGACTTATAATAATTTTGATTGGACGTTAACTCTATTTAGTGAGGTCCCTATGTAAAACGGTACCTGAGTTTCAAACCTCCTACCAACGCCTGGAGTCAACTTTGAGTACTCAACCCACCTACCTTTGCAAAATCACTTAGGGCCATATGTAGGTAGCTAAATACCGGTCGGTAACGGCCGAAATTCGGTAAATATGCCGTTACCGACCGGTATTTAGTCAAGTGAGATGTAGGAGTCCAAAAACCAGTTTTCGGTAAATATGAAGCGGTAAATACCGATTCATATTTACCGAATACATATTTACCGAATCGGTAAATATGAAGTGGTAAATGTGAAGTGGTAAATATGAAGTGGTAAATATGAAGTGGTAAAACTGAAAAAGACATGTAGGTAAATTCGGTAATGAAGAAATCCATGAAATTCGGTAATTAAGAGTCGGTAATTAACACGGATTGAAAGCAGGTGGTAAGCATCAACAGTGCATATAAGCAATCCCAAAATGCAACAGCGTGGACAACATGGCCGCTCTGTATGTGATTGCAAGGCGCCTACGTCTACAGGCAGCAGGTCTGAGGATTTGGAGACGGGAGGAACGCATCTACAGACAGCGCATCACACTCTTTCAACAGACTGACGCAGAGATACATGAAAGGTACAGGCTACACCCACAAACCATCATGGACCTGATCAGGGACCTGCACCCACTCCTGAACCAGCCAACAAGAAGGGCGCATGCCATACCACCACATGTGCAGGTGCTCTGCAGCCTACATCTACTCGCATCTAGCAGTTACCAGGGGGTGATAGCTGCGGTGGGCGGTGTATCCCAGAGTTGCCTGTCCCGTTTCTTCAGGAAGTTCCTGGATGCCATGATGCAGAGAATGCACCACTACATCAGCTTCCCAAACACACAGGCAGAACTACAGAAAACCAAAACTGACTTTTATCACATGGCACAGTTCCCCCATGTCATTGGCTGTATTGATGGCACACACATCCCAATCTGCCCACCAGCTGCCACTGAGCACATCTACAGGAACAGAAAGTCCACCCACTCCATCAATGTGCAGGTAATCTGCGATGCAGGGAACATCATCACTGATATTGTAGCGAAGTTTCCTGGGAGCACCCACGACTCCTACATCTTCCAGAACAGTGGGATCTACACACGGCTGCTTGACGGTGAATTTGGAGAGGGATACCTGCTAGGTAAGTAACAGTGACGCCCCATGAAACTTGCAAATCATAGTGTATTGAGGCATGTGACTGATGGTTCCCTTTTACTCACCTAGGCGACAGTGCATATACCGTGCGGTCATTCATCCTCACTCCCTACCTACACCCAACAACCCAGAGTGAGAGACGATATAACGTGGCACACAAATCTACACGCAACGTGGTGGAGCACACGTTTGGGCTATTGAAAAGCAGGTTCCGCTGCCTCCACAAGAGCGGAGGCGCACGCCAGTACACACCCATCATCTGTTGCAAGATCATTGCCACTTGTGCAATGCTGCACAACCTTGCCACGAAGAGAGGTACAGAGGTGGAACTAACAGATTTTGAGGACAATGAGGATGATTCAGGTCAGCCAGAGGCCAACGCTGCTGGAGTGCCAACAGCAACAGATGGGAGAGAGAGACGGGCAGAGATCACATGCAACTATTTCTGAGTAAGTAAGGGGACACAGCCAATTGTTGTATGTCATGACGTAGTTTTAATGCGGCACTACGCCACAACACCAAAAATATGCCATTCTGGCAACATTGCGTATGTACAAGGAGTAAGTCCAGGGTTACGTCACCCAATAGTATTTGGCTATGCGGTGCAGCATTAATGCTTGCGTCCACGCGCTACAGTGTGGGATGGCACGGATTGAGCCTCCTCACTACTGCCAACCCCAAGCCGCCTGCTGCTCCTGCGGGTATCTGGGACCGGGGGTGTTATGCTGCTCCTGCTGCTGGTAACGATGCTTTCTGCAGCATCCCCTGCACCAGTTGTGGCCGCCTGACTAGTCAATAGCACCTCAAGTGCACTTGTGACCTGCACCATCCCCCGAGACACGTCGCTGCTGCAGTGTGTCAGGCATAGACGCAGAGCGCCGGCAGAGTAGTGATGTGGCAGTTGCCAGCCGGTTGAGTGCCCTGGTGTGACTGTCCCTCCTCTGCCGTTCCCGGCGCCGTGCAGCTCTGTCAGCATCATATTTGCTGCACAACAGCTTGATGGACTGGGAGATGTCCTGAATGCCCGCTGCCATGTCACCCATCCCCACCGCCATTGTGCTGATGTTCCTGTCCATGTTTGTAAAAGTGGTTTTCAGTCCACGCATATGTCGCTGCACTGACATGACTGCCTTTGTTTGCAGGCGCTGTTGCTTCAGCATGTTGCCCTCGAGCCCCGAGAAGACCCCATGGCTGTCGACGTCTGCTGGTGGAATCTGCACCCGCGACCTGCGGTGCCGTCTTGCACCCGTGTGTTCTCCCTGTGAGGTGGAGGGCACAGTGGCATGGCTCCCATCCTGGGGCATATTGTTTGGCTCCGGGCCCCTGCTGTCGTCAGATGTGGTGTCTAACGCTCACAACCTGGCAGCAGCACGCCTCCTCGACCTCACAAATGCAGGCGGTGATGTGGCCGGTGACTCAAACATGAGTGGCGATGCTGGCTGTGGTTGAGGCGACGCTGGCTGTGGTTGAGGCGACGTTGGCTGTGGTGTTGGTGATGCTGGCTGTGGTAGTGGTGATGGTGGCTGTGGCAATGCTCCCTGGGCGGAACTTGTGCTGGCCAGAGCTGACCTGTCTTGCCGGTGTGCCCTCTCTCCTGTAGCAGGTGCAGTCCTGCGCGATGTTACATCTGTGGACAGAAATGCAACATCAGCTCAGTGTACCTGAAGCCCTGCATTGCTAGCATCAAAATAAATTCATGTAACACTCTCACATTGTCCCCTGCATCCTTTTGGCTGATGTGTGTACCATGCATTGTTGTTCTGTGCTATTCAGTTCACGGTTGGGGTTTCCCTGACTACATCTCCCATAATGCATTGCCTGTCTGCACTAACACATGGACTGGAGTGGGATACTCATTTCACTATGGGGGATGTGGGATAGGGGTAGGGGGGGCTACATTGCTGTGCATTTGTCTTACCTTGTTGGGTGGCGGCTCTGGCAGAGCTGTCGGCATCCCCAAGGCCCACGACGCTCTCGTGCTCGATTGTGGCCTCCACCAGCTCCTCCAGTTCGGTGAGGGCAGGTGCCCTGTTAATTCCACCTCCTGTCCGGCTGGCCTCCTTCTGTATTTCCCCCATCTTCCTCTTTGTGACGATCCTCAGGTCGTACCAGCGCTTTTTCAGGACCTCAATGTCCCTGGGGGTCACTCCAACCGCATTGACCTGCGCCTGGATTGCCAGCCATATATTGCGCTTCTCTGACTCTGGAACTTGCAGGGACTGCCTCCCAAACAGCTTCTGGTGCTGCTTCACCACCTCCTCCACTAGCACCTGGAGTTCCCTGGGGCTGCATTTCTGCTTCCTCCTCCTTTCCCCTCCATCTCTCTGTGTCCTCTGGCTGGACATAGTGGTTTTGAGCTGCACAATCAGGCACTGGCTCCCTGCCTGTCCTCTGCACTCCCAGCCTCTCCAGGGTCTGTTGATTGTGTGCACCTGCCTGGGTGTGGCCACTTCCTGGTTGGGTGGGGTGTGGTTGCACAGGATTGGCTGTTTCATCCAGTCATGTGTTTTCGTTTTTCCGATTCGGTAAATACCGATTCGGTATTTACCGATTCGGTAAATACCACCTCGGTATTTACCGATTCGGTAAATTCCGATTCTTTAATACCGAATGTTACCGAATCGGTAATTATTACCGAATTATTACCTACATATAACTTTCCGATTCATAAATACCGATTCAGTAAAGTTCGGTATTTAAGAATCGGTAAATTATATTTACCTACATGAGGCCCTTAGTTATGAAGGGAAACAGCCTTTTTAACGCAACTGTTACAACGTATGCGATTACATCGCATGCCGTTGCAACGCAAAAGGTGTGCAGCAGTGGGTAGAAGGTGTTCGATTTAACTCCATCACCTTCCCTACTATTGCACCCACTGGAGTTGGAATAGAAAATTAATCTATTCCAACTTCCAGCGCTCCCCCGACAGAAAGCCGGGGTAAAGTTTTGCGTTGCAACGGCATGCAATGTAACCGCATGCGTTGTAACGTCACATATTCATTATGAATTATAAAAGTTCAATAGTATTAGAGAACCTAAAACACCACTGAATACATGGCAGTATCCACCGAGGTTAGTGTCCACTAATAACCGGAAACCGAAAGTCCCAGTAAAATAATTTGGTGAATGATGGAGGATTTTCCAGAAAGCATTCTGGCAGAGCCAGATATTTGGCAACCAACCAGACCGCTTGCTTATGGAACTCAGAAAAATAATGAGTCTAAGAACATTTAGTCAATCTACTCCATGGTGGTGAGCCCTCGAGGTATGATAGGAGAATATTCTTAATATTAAAATTAGTGCCATCTCCAGGAACTATTCATCAACTAATATAAATGAGCTAATTCTGGGTCTGTTTTTCTTTTCCTCTCTGAATGCCATTGGTTAAAGCTGTCATTAATATAAAACAGAGACACTTTGCTACTTTCAGTTTAAAATAAACAGGCTGGCCTGCGCTTTAGAAGTGTGGGGCGGTAAAAGTTTGTTTCTTGCATCTTTTATAAAATTCTATGTAACACTTTACATCTGAAAAGTTGAAAAGCTTTGGGGTTTCCGCATCCACCTTATCAACAATTGAGAAATATTCTCCATTCATCTTCTAGCGTGGCTGTGTTTAATTAGAGTAAAAAGCACATAAAATCTTCCCATTGTTAAAGGCAACCGTAAGCTAGGAAATTCAGCAAATGCAAAAGCGGAGAATTTTGAAAACCTTTGCAGGTGCAATAAATACTTCTTTCCTATTTTTGAAGACTCTTTATCTACTGCCCCTGTAAAAGAAAATAATATAACATCACTTTGTTAGTATATATATCTGTTGGAACGCCGACCCCTCCTTTATTTACACCAAAGTGAGTGTTATGGTTCCATCTTTTAAAAGAACTTAAGTAGGCAGTCGTTCTTTTCGAGTTTAGGTCTCCTGTATATGAAACTCAGAGAAATGTTGCAAAAACAATTGTAACACTTATAGTTCTGATCATGTTTTATAACCAAAGCTGTGCCCATTACTAGTAACATTGTTAGAAGTACTGCTTCCTGTCCCAGTTTCAACACCACTAATAAAGACTGTTATGAGATAACTGCACTAGAAACAAGCATTGGCAAAGCCAACAGGGTTCGCCTAATGGCTTTGCCAAAATCTTTTGCCAGAGCTGAACATCATCACAAGGTTGCTGTGCAGCATGTCCAAAGGGAAAAAACATACAACGCTGTAGCTGTGTCATTCCACATGCGCAGCTACAAAAGGACAAAAAGAAAATGAAAAAGTATTGCAAACCATTTTATTTTTGTTTTAAGGTGGAGGGACCAGCAGCACTTTGCGCATGGTCTCCCCACCCCATCAAAATAAATAAATAAACTAAAATATTGTAATAATAAATAGTGGTCATGAGAGGTAATGGAGGAATGGCTGCAGTAAGCAATGGGTAGAGGGTGGGCGAAGGGAAAAGCAGCACAGAGGAGTAGCATCATGTGACCAGGGCAGAAGCACACAACCGAGATAGCAACACGGAGCTTGGTTGAGTGAGGGGATTTGGTGGCAGACAAGCACACATCAGAGCTTGCAATATGAGGTAGACAGCAACACAAAGAGCTGGGGTGGATATTTGATGGGCGGTAGAAGCACAGGAGGGAAAGAACAGAAACACATGTACTCTCATGGAGTTCCTAACAAAGAAGAAAAGCAGTTCCCTAAAAGTTGAACAATTAAAGCCAACCATTTACAGAGATAGTAAAGAGGCTATGCTCCAGGGGAAGGACAAACACAGTTTGACAAGGGCCGGACTGGCCGTAGCGGGCACCGGGCATTTCCCCGGTGGACTGGAGGGGTGGGGGACGGTTTTGTGGCCGCAGGGGACCGATTTTCTTACAGGGTGCCGGTTTTGCAGCAGTGCTGCAAAATCAGCCCTTTGTAAGAAAAGCGGTAGCAGTGCTTAGCTGCTAACAACCCCCTCCCCTCCCGTTCCCAGGGCTGGTGGAGAAGCAACCTGCCAGGGCTGGTTGCTGTTCCCAGTCCTGCCCTGAGTTTGACAAAGTTATCAAGTTAGAAGATAGCAAATTATAGTGTCAATAAAGTCAACTGATGTCGAGCAATGGGTGGGCTATTAGACCCTGTAAGTTCTTAGTAAGCCAACAGTAGGCCTTTTGCAACCAGACAGCTTGCGTTGTCTGGTTGACTCAACCGTTAAATTATACCAAATTATATGGGAGGGTTTACTAAATTATGCAACAAAAAAGGAATATCATGTGGCATAATACAGCATTTCTACCCAAACACGCTATTAATATCTGGGACCTACTCTCCTCCACTCTCCCAGATATTGGCTTCCTTACTGAAACATGGTTAAAACCTTCCTCTACCCCTGCCATTGCCATCGCAATACCTAATGGATATTGTATGCTGAAAGTTGACAGACCACGCAAGGTGGGTGGTGGTATAGCCATCATATACAAAGACCCAATAAAAGCAACAATGCTTGACCAACACACTAGTGATAAAATTGAAATCCTAACATTTAGAATTGACATCCACTCTCAGCTGAGTTGGAAAGGAGCCCTTGTATATCGTGCTTCTGGACCTATCTCTGACTCCGTATACCATCTCCTAAATATGGTTGCTCCTCACGTGATATCTTCCAATAAATTCCTTCTCCTAGGTGATTTCAACGTCCATAGTGAGATCCCCAAGGACCCAGAGGCGGCTACCCTTTTGACCGAGCTGTCAACGCTAGGACTCACAAAAATTAATGACGCTGCCACACATATTGAAGGCCATACCCTGGACTTAGTCCTCTCCAACTCACCGCACAAAGAATATATATTAACTAATCCGTTGACATGGTCTGACCACTCTACAATGGAATTTAATTTAATAGGCCCCCTGATCAAACAGCCATGAAAAAATCATTATCTCGAGAATACAGACAGTGGCATAAATTAACACCTACACTATTTCGCGGTACATTCACTCCCCCTCAACAATCTGCCTTTGACACAATGGACACATGCCTAACTGCCTTCCAGAACACTATCAAATCCACCATAGACGCTCTGATTCCCTTGAAACGTTCACCTGCCACCCCCAAACATTCACAGGCACCCTGGTATTCCATACATCTCCGAGCAGAAAAAAGCCACTGCAAAAAGATTGAACATCAATGGCGCAGAACTCAGGTCCCCCTTGAAAAGGGAAAGTAAAAATTAGCTTTAGATTCCTACCATAGAAACCTAAAACTCGCCCGGAAAAACTACATAGCCAACCAACTTGAGTCAACAAATAACACCCCCAAAGTCCTTTTTCAAGTGCTCAACACCCTCATTAATCCCAAAGCCTGTAACCCGGAAGATGAACCTACCCAGGCACTATGTGATAACATAGCCAATCATTTTAACAAAAAATAAACGATATCTACAACAAAATAACCGCCAATACAATAACACACCAAAACTCACACACTGCAACAGCCCCTCTTCCATCTAACTCATTCACACTTAAAGAATTCCCTTTGCTCACGATCCAAGAAACAGAATCTCTCTTAAGATCCTCCAAATCAGGTTCCCCTAAAGACCTTATAACAGCAAAAATCTCAAAAAGCCTAGCAGCGGAACTTGCAGCACCCCTCTGCCACATTCTCAACAGATCCATCAAGGAAGGCAAGCTTCCCAATGAATGGAAAACGGCCCAGATTATGCCTATTAAGAAAAACACCAAAATGCCCCCTGATGTAATATCCAACTATCAACCAATCTCATTACTCTCGCTACATAGCAAATTGTTGGAAAAACATATCAACACTCACCTTTCCGCATTCATTGAATCCTCCGGCTGTCTTGACCACTCACAGTCAGGATTCCGCCCTCGACATAGTACAGAATCTGCCCTGGTTAATGTCATAGATAACATCCGAATGCAGGCGGACGTGGGCCGAGCAGTAATTCTTATACTGCTCGACCTGTCCGCAGCATTCAACACCATCTCGCACCAGATTTTGCTGGAAAGACTGCAAACCATAGGCAAACAGGATACTGCACTAGACTGGCTGCGAGACTTCCTCAAAGGAAGAACCAAACAGTAAACTTAGGACCGTTTAAATCCAAGACCACTTCGGTAACCAAGGGCGTGCCTCAAGGCTCCTGTCTCAGCCCCTCTCTGTTCAATGTATACGCCGCCCCACTTGCTGCACTCCTGAGAAATATTGGGTTCACCCCAATCTCCTATGCAGATGACATTCAACTGCTTCTTTCCTTTGACAAAGATTCTCCCAACACTAAAAACATTTTTTCGGAAGGCATGAAAACTATAACATCATGGATGAGCAACAACTTCCTACAGCTTAACGCAGGAAAAACAGAAATAATGCTCTTCAATGACGCAGTTACTAGCTGGGCTCCGAGCTGGTGGCCAGAAGAATTAGGCTTGCCTCCATTCCCAAAATTAGTGATTAAAAACCTAGGGGTCCTAATAGACAGCAAACTCAACCTGGATGAACACATAATTGCTACCAAACGAGCATGCTTTCATGCCCTTGGCTTACTCCGCAAGGTCTTTCACTTCCTCCCCCCTTCCACTCGGAAAACACTGGTACACGCTTTAGTACTCAGCTGTCTGGACTTCAGCAATGCTCTGTTAATCGCTGCAAACCCCCTCTCTTCCCCTTCTCCGCAAACTACACTGGTTACCAATATGCAAAAGAATTCAATTCAAAATCTGCTGTTTGGTGTTCAAAGGCCTAAACCAAATGGGACCTACATATCTGGCAGATAAACTAGTCAGACACACACCCTCACGTTCTCTCCGTTCTAAAGGAAAGGGTCTTCTTACCATTCCATGGATAAAACAAACCAGACTAGGAGGTAAAGCATTCTCCTACCTAGCCCCTCAACTTTGGAACCAACTACCTCTGGACATTCGCCTCTGCACTAACGACCTGTCCTTTAGGAAAAAACTCAAAACATCACTTTTCTAAACACTTAAGTCATCACTTCTATCTGTCCTTAGCGAGGAGATACCCCATCTGGGGTGATTCATGCGCTCTACAAATGACATAAATAAATAAATAAATAAATAAAATAAATGTGTTCACATGCTAATACTGCCTGAGCATTTCAACTCCTTAGTACAAGTTTAACAAATAAGCAACTGAAAGATGATTAATTAACCTTTGCGAAGGGCTCTGCACAGCATGTGACCATGATGGCACGGTTTTAGTCCATTTGACCCATATGAGCTAGAAACATTTTTTTAATTTTTAATTAAGTGGAAAAAAACAGGGCGGCATAATTGAATAATTCCAGTAGCAATGACTATAAGTGATTGGTTCAGTTAACAACAAAACGTAGACACACTTCACTTATAAACGTTTGGGAAACCCAATTCAAATAACCCACACTACTGCTAGCAACGTCCCACAACAGGATAGCAGTTTAACAATTAGGTCACAGCTGCTCCCGCAAATCAGTAGTGGGGAGGGATGGGTGGGGAGGGGGGAGAAAAATAAAATTAAAACACATCACGTTCCTGCCAAAAGGCGGCTGGCCGGCCGCCACCTCTCCTCCATCTTTGTCCTAGCATCTGTTGGAACAGGAAGCAGGAGAGGCTCCCCTAAGCCAATCACAACGCTGCATCCAAGCGTTGTGGTTGGTCTGAGAGCCATGGTTCAGCACTCAGATGGGGAATGGAAGCCTGGGTATGTTCTCCACCCAGGCTGTAATGCAGCCTGGGTGGAGAACATGCAAAGTGCGCATGAATGTTTGGCCGGTCCTGTTAGAAATGGGGTCTCTAGTTGGCAGAGGTAGGTACCTTTGTCCAAATAGGGACCCTTGCTTTTAGTCAGGGTAAGGAGGATACACACTTTAGATAACCCCTGCTCACCCCCTTGGTACCTTGGCACCAGCAGACAGGCTTATCCCAAAGGCAATGTGTAAAGTATTTGTACCAACACTCACAGTAACACACTGATAACACCACAAATGAAAACCACACTGGTTTAGCAAAATAAAGTATCTTTATCTAAACTTAACAAGACCAAAAGGACAAAAATCCAACATACAAGTATTAAGAAAAATGACTTTCAAAATGTTTTAGCAACAAAGTCCATAGAAAACTATGGATGCATGATTTCTTGCAAAGTACCTGTCGTTTTGACAAAATTCACCAAGCCAAACAGCCGCAGCGATGAGACCTTCCTGGATACGATGCGACAGTTCCGCTGTACACAGGGGAGCGATGCATCGGGTCCGGTCTGTAGGGGGAAGCGATGCGTGATTCTGAGATTACTCCGATCTGCGGGTGACGCATCGGGGACATTTGCGGCACAGGGACGATGAGTGGAAATCCAGGATGCGTCGGCGAACTATGCAGCGGCGGCAAGCGGCACAGCGTTGACCTTTTCAGCCGTGATCCCTCGATGCATCAATTCTTGCAGCGGCGACAGGCGCTGTGATGGTTTCAGCAGCGGCGCGGCAGTGCGGGGAGATTCTTCTCACACCACGGCGTTGCATTGGAAAACTGTCGCCAGAAGAGCGATGCATCAACTTCCTTGTTTGTGGCGTTACTTTCCAGCTCCCAGCAGAAGAAACATACTCCAGAGGCCCCACACAGTCACATGCACTCCTGGCAGGTCAGAATTCCCAGCAATGAAGTTCAGGGGAGCTGGGGTGAAGTTTTTGTGTTCCTGAGACTTCAAAACAGTAGGCAAGCTCTACTTAAGCCCTTGAGACACAGGACACATCAAAGTCCTTCCTTTCTTTGGCAGAAACACCAACTGCAGGCCAACCCCAGACACACAGCAAGGGCAGTACTTCTCCTCTGTTTCTCCAGCTCTTTTCCTCAGCAATGGTTCCTCTTGATTCCAGAAGTAGTCTAAAGTTCAGGGGGTTTAATTTAGGTCTAATACTTATACCTCAAAATGTCTTTGTTCTCTTTGTGCAAAGGTCTCTGAGACCAGTCCAAACCAGCTCTGCCCTCTCTTTTGCAACTGCCCGGCGGGAGGTGGAGACAGCATTGTGTAAGGCAGACAGGCCCTATTCAGGTGCAAGTGAAATCTCCTCCCACCAATCTACATGCAGACAGGGCCTAGTCAGGTCCTAGTGAGAACTCCTCCCCCTACTCTTAATGCAGCCCAGGTCTATTCAGGTCAGCCCTGACTCATTCAGGAAAGGCAGGACACACATCAACCCCCCTGTGGCTGTCTGAGAGAATGCACCTCCCCAGCACCTTTCACTCCAAAACCAGACAGTCAATACACAAATAGGCAGAGGCACACAGAATGGTTAAACAGGAAAATACCTACTTTCTAAAATTGGTATTTTCAAACACAGAATGTAAAAATCACCCTCACTAAAAGATGCATTTTAACATTCTGAGTTCAGGCATTCTAAACTTTATTTTACTATCTTGTTCCCAGGGGCAGTTATGTTTATTAGATGTTATAAACAAACTCCTTATTCTGTCCTATGGGAACAGGTAGCCTTGCACTAGTGAAAAACAGAATTGGCAGTAATTCACTATCAGGACATGCCACACATCAGTACATGTCCTACCTTTCACATACACTACACCCTGCCCAGGGGGGTACCTTGGGCCAACCATAGGGGTGTCCCATATTTAAGAAAAGGGAATGTTAGGGCCTGGCAAGTAGCTGTACTTGCCAAGTCGACATGGCAGTTAGCAAACTGCACACAGGCCCTGCAGTGGCAGGCCTGAGACATCTTTTCAGGGCTACTCATGTGGGTGGCACAATCAGTGCTGGAGGCCCACTAGTAGTATTTGATTTACCAGCCCGGCACCCCTGTGCACTTTACTAGGGACTGACCAGTAAATCGAAATATACCAATCAGGGAGCACCAATCATAATAGCAATTTACACAGAGAGCATATGCACTTTAGCACTTATTAGCAATGGTAAAGTGCCCAGAGTCTTAAAACCAACAACAACAGGTGAGGAAAAAATAGGAGGAAGAAGCAAAAAGTTTGAGGATAACCCTGCAAAAAGGATCAAGTCCAACAGGCCCCATGGGGTCCCCCTGCACAGCCCAGCCCTGCCCCGCCCCACAAAATTGCCCCAGCACAGAAAAATAAAATGATAATAACATTGCATTATTGTCATCTTATTTTTCCTTTTTTGCCGTGCTGAAAGGCAATGGGGCAACGCTCCTCCACCTTAGTCAGGAGCCGCCCTGACTCAATTTAAGCAAATGAAGTAACACAGTGCCTGTCATGGCAGCACAAGTGAGTGATTGAGGTTGATCAGTCCACACTTCTTTTTTGGTCAGGGTTCGGGTTCTAGCGATGGTCAATTTCAACTGCTCTCTTTCTAGCCTTAATAATATTTAATACTCTGATTCCATAAACAAAGCACCCATGTTCCCACCTTGGAAATATATGGCTTCCCAATATGTTCAAATATACCATTTGGTATGCAGCAAATTGCATGTATTTAATTAGCTCTCCTCTGTATTCAAATTACACATTTAGAAGCTGTTGAAGAAACCAGAGCTACAAAAATCACTGAAAAGATATCAGCTGGACCACTTAATTAATGCAGGCGTGTAAAGGGTGATGGGAAGTAGCAGACATTAAATAAATATGCACAGAGGTGGTCAATGCATCAGGCTCATCAAACTACCCAGAATGTTTCTGTGAAATTCCTTTTTTTGCAGCAGGGCTAGTTGAGTAAACAGAGGCACGTATAAGCGATTAAAATCAAATTAATATTAAATGACGCAAAACGTGTGCTTTCTACATGGAACATTCCACCTTCCTGTTTACATCCAAACAACAGACGAGAAAACTACCGATTTCCTATCATCTGGACAGCCTGAATGCGAATTAACGGTATTCTGACTGGAACAAAGTGTCCACTTTGAAAAGTTCACACATACATAGTACAGAAGAGCAGACATGCGGATGTCTGCACAACTAACCGCCCAGACAAGTCACACCTCCCCAACCCCATACTACCACCACAGAGCACCCTTGGAGGGCCAGCTGCCTCTCCACAATCAACAAGACACCTGGCACATTTCGGATTAGGAGCTAGAATCAGTGACATACCGATTAAAGCCTGGGAAGAGATTATTCTGGAAGATGTTAATGGCATGTTAGATGGAGCCCTTGAGCTGCCTTTCTTTAGGCTGGCTCAACTTGGACTGGCACTGGTGCAGCGGGTATAGTGCTCTCTGGAGAACTGAAAAGTAACAAACAATACTGCCATGCAAGTCTGTAAAATGGTAATTTGTGGATGCAGACATGTTCTACCCACGTGGAACAAGGCGAGCATGCCCACCTCACTGTGTCATCAAGAACAGTTTGTCTTCAGTCTTGGACAACCAAATGCATCCTGGGTGATGTCATTTTTGTTTCTATTGAATAATTAGGGTACTCAAACATGATATCGATGGCCTTTAGATGAAAATTCCAGGACATGAAACTGTCAATTACAACATGGAGTGAAGTGATCCGCTTAACAAACACATCAAATGCATGCAGCCCAAACCCCACTACAATAATCCCTCGCGTTGTGGAGTGTGTCAAGCCTTTTTGATCATGCAGAACTCTCAACTTTCCCAGACCTATTCCTCTGCATTGTGGGACTTGTAGTGCAGTGTTATAATGAGATTAAGCCCAGAATTCAATGCAAATTTTTTTAATTGTAGTCCTGTTTTATAATGGGGCTATAAGAAGGCAAAACTTGGGCTGGGAAACCTACTCACTCACAGACCAAGTAAAATTAGGAACAACTATTTTGTAGTTATTTCAGATTTGTATTCTGATACTTGTATCTCTGTGTCTACCATAGAAAATGAAACCACAAGTACCAGAATGGAGAGCAAAACACCAGGAATGAATAAGCTTTAATTAAATATTTTGAGATGTGTTTCACCAACCCATCACCTGCTCCGTTTAAGGGTGCCAGACCTCTCTCTGGTAGCCAACACATGCAACCGTGTAGACACTTTTCCTGGCAACAATCCTGCAAGATTCACAGCTTTCGGGAAAAGCAAAGACGGAGTATGGCCCTCGTTTGAACCCAAAATCACCCCCTCATGCTGTGCAGCTGTGCTGTCACTTAAGCAACGCCAACTTATAGTGTCTGCACCCAACAAGAAGCCGTGTCAAGACGAGTCACTGGGGAAAAACAATAGCACACCATTCTCCCTCTGTACATTTGCAAGTCAATTAGATGAATGTCAACAGGACCTGGGAATTAAAGTGTCATAAAACCCTGCCCAGGTGACACAATAGCCTCATGCTTAGGCAGCAGAACAGTCCATCTAACCGAAAGCATTAAACAGGGTGAATTAAGCTTGCAGGAGACTTTATGTGGATAACTGCCCAGGAATCACAATCTAGAAGCGGGTGCCCCAGCCCACAGGAATGCACAGGCGCACATTGTTGCAGTATCCCTCATACTAAGGGTCTGCCCCTCTTTGAGCAGCCACAAGTACACTTTTGCTTTCAACTTTGTTTTTGGGGAGAGATGGCAAATGTTGATGAAGGATTGCAAAGCCTCCAAGCAGCTGTCAAGGGGCTAAGATAGGGATGGTTGTGGATTCAAAACAGCTACACCAGAAGTTATGGAGCAATCACGCATATATACTGCAATCAGAGATACCCACTGAGCATGCACAACACAAGAGGGCAAATTTGTCCACTGCTTACTTTGCTTCCTAATGGGCATTTTGGAGATCCCACAGGTCCGCTGCAGTACTTTCCACAATCCCACACACCAGGCTAGCTCCCACAACGTGCAGTTGCCCATGGGATTTTTTTCTGCCACGGCTTACATAAAAATTAACAAGTACAAAAATGGATGCCTTCTTGTGCCCTGGCGGGATGGTGGAGTGCATGCGATGAGGAATGCACTCAAGTGAGTCCCGGCTTGTGCCCCGAGGGCACTAGGTAGTGTGTGCTTCCCCGAGCCCTGAGAAAGAATGAAAGGCAGGTCAGAGGATCTCCATGAAGATAATAGCAGTGTGCTGAGCCCACAGCACTTGGGTAGCACTGTAACTTTAAAGGAAGGGTGTAGTACTTGTTTTTATTTTGTTTTCCTGATCACTGCTTGAGATGTTTAGAAGAAGTTCCACCAAATGGATTAACACAGTACTTTGCTGATGGGAAACTCATAAGAGAAACACACATGGAAGAGCCGGAAATAGAAAGCCTACAACCAATAGAAACAAGGAAAAGTAAAGTGGCAAGCACAAGTACCAATACGAAGTGAAGGCGGGTTATTAGTCCCTTTAAAGATATATTTAATACAATAGATTTCAAAAGCACAGCACTAGCGCTGTGCAGGCAAAACCCCCCAAAAACTTAATTTAATAAGTTAACATAGCAAGGGCAGGTGTCACAGTCTTTCAATTACGGTGGTACAGTGTCTTTATAGATCCAGAGTGGCAGTCTGCCTCAAGGAGATGCAACATCATTTTATTATACAAAAGGGTCAGGTGGCATGTTCTCTGGATTAAGGACCCGTGGTGCAGGCAGAGTTGTGAGGATATGTAGCACAGTCTGTTTTGTTTCTAATGTTTCATGCATCAATGTATGCGTTTTCTTCCGTCTAAATGCTTGCTCAAGTGTTCTATTATTGAGAATTTAAATGTTATTAAATAGTTACATTACGGACAGGTTCATTTTCTGCCTCCACATCCAGCAAGTGCTTGCAACTCCCTGACAAACATAAAGTACATGCATTTCCACCCACCAATAACAAATAACAGCTGGGATCCAGCCTTGTATGGTTGCTGCGGCCATGTGATCGGAGCAGCTGCGGTCCATGCAGGTAAGAGCGGGGGGGGGGGACTGGGTGGGGTGGGGGGATTTCGACAAATGGCAACAAGGGAAAATGTGTCATTTATTTAATTTTCCTATGTCATAATCCGTCGAAATCCCCCTCCCACTCGGCCCACCGCTCTTACCTGTACGGGCCACAGCTGGATCAGAGTGTGGTCACCTGAAGTGCTTGAGTGAAAAACTCAGTGCTACCAAGGAGAGCTGTACTGATCCACAGTTTGAGCCAGATGTGCTGGACAATTTTAGAATTAGTCATGCCACATTGACCACTGGAATGTAGTTGGTTACAATTGTTTTCTTAGGTTGCATGTCAGCATAACGAAAGTTAAAATATATGTGTGCGATACAGCACATGAAATATGTGGGGCTTCTGCAGGCTTATTTTCTGCATTCTTCAAACAGTCTACTTCCTACTGTGCCACTTTATGTGGGATGCTGGCGGCATCACTGCCTCACTAAACAAGGCTGAATATTTATCCTGTGTCTACTGCTGCTCTTTAAATCCTTTTATTTCTGCCTCACAAGCACCTTAGCAACAGAGACTGAGCCTAAGTTATTTAGATTGTTGGCATGACCTCATGCTCCTGACCCAGACACTCCACCAGAGCATTAGACAATGTTAACATGTTTGAATACACTTTGCAAGATCTCTTTTAAGTCAGTATTTTTCATTTCCAATTTTTGCAGAAAAAGAAACATTAGCATTGCATGCAATAAAAACAGGCCATGATAAAAATTTGGAGTATAAAGATGTACATTGTAAGGTTTACTGATTTTTAGCGCTACCATAATTTACAAAACTTTCAAATAGTTTATTTGCCACACGGATTACCTTCTAACCCAAAAACCTGTTTTGTTTACATGAGAACCTCGAATTCTAAATATGCATGAGAGGTTCATTTTGATTTCAAATGTACAGTCGAAAATAAATTATATAAGGAGAGGAATGTGGAAAGTCTTCCGCATATATTGTAACAAAGTGAAATGGGCATCTTTTTGGGGTGATTTTAAACATAGGGATCACGGATCTTTTACATAAAATAGTCATTACGTGTTGTCACTTGGTTGTTATTTTTTATGTTATAATCCTATATTGTTCCGAGACAGTTTATCCTCCTTTACTCTAACAAATGTTGGCTGTGTAACTGCAATGAGAGGTTTATCTTCAGACCATGGCCTGAGCTTCAAAGTTGCAAATATTGCGGTTTGCAAAATGTCAGAGTTTGCAAATGCAAAAGGGCTTTTTTACAATGTACACAGGCATTATTATGAGTCAGAAAATTCTTTCCAGCTCATAAAATCATAAAAAGGATGTTGTGGCCCTTTTTGAATCTCAAACAGGAGCGGCTATGAAAGGAGGGGCCCTTCCTATTGTGACCATAATTGCGGTGGCAAACCATAGCTCAGGTAACCCCTGAGTTGAAGTGGTAAATGATTTGTGAGACACCTTGGTATTTAGTAATTAGGTCTAATGGCATAGGAGAGCGCATACAGGGGTCCAGAGGACTGCTGTGCTGTTCCCCAGATGTTTATCCAAAGGGGAAACATTTTTTTAAAGGGGCACCTGTCTCTTTAATGGACAAGGGCTGCTTTAATTTCCCCCCCTTATTTGGAATTCAAATGCAGGGACAGAGGTTTGCTGTTCCTTGCAGTGCTCCATCCCTGCATTCTCAGTCAAACACAGAGGGTCGCAAATTGCAACCTAACTAGTTAATATTTATTAGGCAGGTCATCTTGCAATCTACTGTGTATGAACAATTTGCAATGTGACCTTTTAGTACATGGGTCACATCACAAATTGCTCACCCATTCGCCAACCAATCGGTGTGGAAACTGCACACCCTAGTTTCCTAATGGCTTTTCAAACACTGAACAACATTATACTTCTAAAAGATAAATTTAGAGAAATAAAACTTTTTTTTATTTAATTATAACATAATCTAACAGCAATTAATTCATATTACATTGAAATAGGAATACTAATGCGGAGAAATAGCACACTGTCTCAAATGCAAACTGTGGCACTAGGTAAAGTGGGTCAAAACCTCAGATTTCCCCTCCTGACCAAACTTTATAGTTCTACAAATATCACTTTTCCTCTCTGTGCCACATTATCTTTAGCTGGATTAAAACTATTTCATTTAATTGCATATGTGCTGGTAATACAAAAATATTTTTTAGCGCCCACCGCTAACTAAACTACTTCATGACTCACTCAAGCAAAATAAACACCACTTTTGAGAGTATTGATTTAGATCATGAACAGCATAAAATGATCATTTGCAATTAATTAGAGTGCTATATAGAGTAAATCAGGACACGTGCAGGAGGTGTACATAAACTGGGAGCAGGTTGGGAAACATGAACCTTTCCGTTGGCACCCAAATCCCCTAAGACATAACTAGGCTCCTTGCATTAAAACACCAAGGGCCAGATGTGCGGCGGTTTTTGTACCCCTTCCTCTATGCAAATGCAGGGGAAAATATTTTTTAAGGAGAAGCAGTGGTCCCAGGGCCCACTACCTGCCCTTAAAAAATCAAATGAAAACGTTTTCCTTTAACCCCTTCGATGCGTGTGACGGAGCGGTTCCGCCATGCGCGTCGGTCGCGCTGTACGCATGACGGAACCGCTCCGTCATGGCCCAGCCCGCGCAACGAACCTTCAGCACGGCGCGGTAATCCGCGCCGCACTGAATGGGTTAAGGAAAACGGGCTGCATTCAAAAAGAAAAACTGCTTTATTTAAAAGCAGTTCCAAACATGGTGCTCTGCTGAGCCCAGCACGTCACCATACCCGGGAGGGCCTGCCATTCCCAATGGGGTCGCAAATTGCGACAGGCTCGTTAATATTCATGAGCCTCTCAATTTGTGACCCCATTGGGAATCGCAAACAGTGTAATACACACTGTTGTACATGCAAAATAGCGCCTCGCAAATTGCGAGTCACAAAAAACCCGCAATTTACGAAGCGCCTTTTGGTGCGTCGTACATCTGGCCCCAATTTGTTTGCAAATCCGAATGTGTTGTGATGCATTTCGAACCTCTATCTGGTTCTATTAGGTTTCATTGAGTATTTATGAAGTTCAGGGACAGAGAGGGTTAGTTATACTTTTTTTTGCAATTTTCTAGGGTGGGGTACAGTGTACTAAAGGAACCCCTAAAACTTGTTAGATTGGGCCCATTGCTAGAATAATTACCATATTTTTACTCTTTCCAAAGAAGCAGTATTTTTCACCGCCATTAAGTAAATATTATGTTATGTTGAGTCGTATGTAACAACCATTGCAAGGTCAAAAAAACTGGGCCGGTGGACTTAGTGTGTGTACACAACAAAGCAGCATCTTGAGCTACAACAATATGATACCTGAACGTTGAGCTCCTTTGCTGACCAGATTGCATTACCATAGTTAAGCTGTACCTTCAATGATGAGTGTAATAAAAAGTAGTCAGAAGATTAAATTTCCTTTGTAAGTAGTTAACGTTTAAGGACCGCAAAGCAAATTTTTCAGTATTAGATACTTTTGATGATAACGTATTTTCAATGTATATTTAAGAAAGCTTATGTGTGTGCACATCTTTACTCTGAATAACAACTGTAAGTTCAACAACATGTTTTCATGACTGCAAAGTACAACAAAATCTCACAATGGGGCATATTTAAGAGCTGCTCTGCATCGCTTTTGCACCACGCATCGTGGTGCAAGAGTGACACAAATTGAAAATGAGAATTATGAAGCCACGCAATGCCACTATGTTTGTCCCTGAGTGACTTCATAAATTTCGTATAATGCAAACTACTACAATGCATTACTTTGTGGCAGGGATGCAGTTCCATGGATTTTGACGCATTTACAGATTTACCAGAAGTGGTAGACGTGGGAATGTGCCAAAAAGCTATGCCTCCCCAGGTGAGGCATAACAAGGAGAAATATGTATAATTTTCCTAATTTTTCCTATCTGAGGAAAATGTTTCAAAGGATTGCTTTTTGATCAGGGAGGTGCCCCTTCCTGCACGAAAACACCCCTTCTTACACATGATGGTGCAAGGGTTCCTGCATTGGTGCTAGGAAGCCAAAAGGGTGCCAGCACTGGGGAAAAGGCAGGAACGCTCCGTGTTGCCTTACATATGGAGCATTCCTGCCCTTTTCCTGTCTTGCAGTGCAGCGCAGCAAGTTGCTGCGCTGCACTGCAAAAATATGGCCCAATGTATTTACTGAATTGCAAAGACTTCTTATGGCAGGCATGCACTTCATAAACATTAAAGCTATAATTTAACAATTAAAATGTTGCCATGCCAGCAAATAATCGGCTTTCATATTGCATTTGCAGTTTAACAAAAGAATGACTTGATGCCACATTATCAAAACCTAATGGGAACACAAATTGAATGATGCAATTATCCTCTAAATGTGAAGGGCAGGATTGACAGCGCATCTAAGCAATGGAAAAATCTCAAAAACACATGACAGTCAAAAGCAGAAGGGATCTGTCCCAAAACCATCAGTCTCTGCACTTTGTATTGTACTATTTTAACGTATTGAGGCCTTACAGACAGATAACACTATATTTAACTAGATCTAACAATAAAAAATAATGCTATTTATGGTAAACTCATAACTTAGCAAGATTTCATACTGAACTAGTAACTATTGCAGTAATGTCCCATTGAATGGAACAAATACAACTTTATACAAATAATCAAGTCAGGAAAATTAGTTATTTTGCTATCAGGTGATAAGAAGTCTCAATAAGAGAGTATGCCTTTCATTGGAAGTCAGTTGGTTATGTTGGTGAGGGAAGGGCTTTTCAATAATCTAACTGTTGTAAGAAAAAAGAAGCACAGACATGTTTAAAAACATTGCAGAGCTCACGATTGTAGGAAAGGTTTTAGCAAGCATTACTCATATAGCACACTTAAAAAAACCTGTTATCAAATATGTACATCTTCCCACATGTGTAATACTCATGTAACAGTGTTGAGGTCATGAGTATTCCGGGTATACCATTGTTTTATCTAATCCTATATTTGTAGATTTGTGGACAATCTGTGTTCTGAAGATGTTTTTGAGCTCCCTCAAATATATTTTCTCACTGTACTCTTCAGATGGGAACCATCATGCAAACTGAAATTGTCAATTCCCTCATACTACCTAGAATACAGTGGATCTGATTTGCTCTTTCATATAATTCCTGCACCATCTATGTCTAGCCCATTCTGGTGATGGAAGTTTAGGAATTGTGGGAAAACAGTGGAAAGATGTTGTTTAAATTATTTCCTCTGCGCACCATGAGGGAGTACTTACTGTTCATAGTCTATGCGACACGTACAAATGTGAAAATGTCCCCACTTGTAAAGGGCTTTGCGAATCAGGCCTAGTTCCCACTTACATATTATAAATGTTGCATGTGACTATGAGGAAAGCATAGAGAAGAAACCTGCTGTTAGGAACCATTCTTCACAACTGTTTTCCTAAAATATGTTATTTTCACAACAGTTCTCTTTTTACAAGTGCATGCAAGTCCCTAGTGTCACTTCTACTACTGCAGGAAGCCCACTCTACCTCATTCTTTCTCTTCCCTTTCTACCCTCACTGCACTCATCTTTTCTCTCCTCCTCTCTTCATTGCTCTTCCTATTTCCAAGCCAGTCTCTCTCTCTTTTTCCCCAACAGTTGTTTTTTTTCCTTTACCCTCTGTCCTTTACCCTCACCTACGCACTGGTACCTGTATGCCCATGAATACCTTTGTAAATTTCCCCTCCCTGTACTCTACTCTTATAAACTGTGTCTATAACCAGGTACCTCTACAGCTACCTTCATACACTCTAGTACATCTAACTTTGCCTGTTCCCATAGCTGCATCCCTACCTATACCTTACTCCCTTAATCCCTTAATCCTGCCTAAACTCTCAAGGGCATGTTTTAGAGGCCATGGGTTATATTCCCAAATTAGGCCCATGTTGCGAAGCAGCTTATTTCTTACATTGCCCTAGAAAATAAAATTTCAGCCGTGAACTTTTGCATACATTTGCATGCACGACAATGTTGGATTAGATTATATGAAACAACTTTTTTTACACATCCAGTTTCCGACAACATTATCACAATGCCTTGAACATCATGAACTGGGCTCTCTACGAACTGGGTACAAAAGTCATTATATTGTCATCCACGAGGCGACAATGCTATCTGCATATGCATAACAACACTAATCTAATGTGCACATCACGAGACCGCCTTTTATCATAAATAATAGGCATCTCGATAGATTGGTAGAGGAGGTACTTCCACTGACACAAAGTGTCCGTGCATGCTGAGAATCCACCACCCACCGGTCTGACATTCCATGAGGGGTATCCAACTTGAGATCAAGATGGGGTCCTTCACTCAATCCCTTCAGGTAAGGGGTTTGGATGGTCCCTTGGAGGGATTCTTGGCTCTACACCAACACAAACTCTAGGTGCACTTAGAGTAGGTTCCGCATGGTGGGAGTATGCTAGATTACTGCCTTGTTTATATGCTGTTATATGGCCATTAGGGTCATTGTCGACATTGCTAAATTAGCATGAGCTTCGCTGCCATGATGCTGCTTTTGCACACATTAATATATGACTTTATTTTGCAATACTCTGTTTATGCCCTTCACATGAGAACTGGCTGCTTTTCGCGTTCTCTGCTAGTTCCTGGAATTTAGTCTAAACATGATATGGAAGGTCGATGAACAATGCCCCTTGTTATTCTGTTCTGGTCAGTCCCTACCACCTAGACAAAACATGCTAAACACAGCTGCACTGCTGGAGACTCGTGCTATGATATTACAGGGATGCATGTTGTTCAAACACACACTTGGAGAGAAACCTTTCCATAGGAAAGAGCTGTGCTGTTCCTATAATGTAAAGCTTCCATCTAGGCTTTAAGGTATGAGGTCTGCTGATAAAGCCCAGAGATCTTCTTTTATATAATAAATCTTCTTCCAGCCAAGGGGAGGGTGGTTAGGCCTTATAGTCCTTTTTCCACTGTCTGTATATGATGACATCCCCCTTTATATTCTATGGAATTGTAACAATGCTAATTGTTCTGAGTTTATGCATTTCACTGCTGGTAGTGGCTCTCATACTGCGTTATAGAGCACGATAGTTGAAATACATTTTTTTAACTATTACAGTGACTCTCCCAATTCTTATTGTGGACAAGTACGAGTGAGTGAGTGAAAGGGAATGTCTTGCTACCATGATTCCTGAGAAAGTCAGGAGTGTTGTGTTCTGGGTTGTCTACTCATTTGTAGCTTCATGATTATGTAGGAGAACAAATGAGACATTATAGCTAGGTGGTTTGGGGTTTTTGAGTACTAAGGTGGTAGGAAGGTATAACCACTATACACCGAGGTCCTGTTTTCCTGCGCATAGTTCTGTGTATGTGCAGAATCCCCGCAACAATGCCTGCACATATAAAATTGTTTAGCACCATGATAGAACTATATCTACTATTTACACTGTTGCTGCTTGTAATCATGTGTATCTGCTTCTGTCTACTAATCATTGCAGCACACATATTTTATGCAAGAATAATGTTGGTTCAAAATAATATTATTGACAACGCCCCACTGTGTATGCTCTGCATACTTCTCTGAGGATAAGTGAGGATCAGTGACTGAGCGAAAGGGTCTGTATCGTTTCCATGATTGCTACGGAATCAGGGTTGTCATATTCAGTGGTCACTAGAAACTCGTAGCTCCCTGGTAGGTTAGGGAGGCTCATGGTGGCACTGTGAACTAGCTGGCCTATAGGCCAACATATCCTGTGGGGGTGTCTGGAATCAGTCTTGGCACCAAGCCCTTAGTTTATGTTGTCCAAACAATGCGTTGTTCTACGGATTGGTAGGAACTATATGACAGAAGATGGCGGCTCGCCTGTGAGTTCCTGTAACCCTCATTCCCCACCTCCCCCAATCCTGTCGCTATTTTATGCTCCTTATGAACTAAATAAGTTCATACACTCATTGGAGTGAAGAGGTCAACCAAGCAGTCCCTCAAACAGTGACAAACCATGGAGTGAGCCAGATTTATTTTAGATCCCTGAAATTCCTAGCCCCATGACACATAGTAAGCAAAATAGTGTCATGCAACGTCCCACTACTTTTCAATTGACTTTTCAATTGAGCACTTCACCTAAGTAATGCTCCCCTCAAACATTGTGTGCCTGTCCAACAACCTGGCTCCCCACGTTCTGGCTGTCTTGACCCCCTCATTCAAACCCCCAGAATAATTCACATTTCCCAGCCAATTGTCACTACGACCTAGGTGGCAGGGCCTCCACAGCTTGGCTAAACTGCCTGACTGTGTCAAATCAAACAGATCAATACCTATCTGCATGGGTTTCTCTTCATCTGAGGTTCAACACACACTAGCCAAATTAATGAGGTGGGAGGCACAAGATGGCCAAAGCAAATTGTGCCAAACCATACCAAATTTTATGGTACCATGAAAGTGCTAATCTCTGTACCTCATGCCTGTGCCTCGCGTGTTGCTTTAACATTGCAGTATCTCAACAGACTGATCACCTTCCCTCCTTCTGAAGAAAAGCTCTTAAGAACTCTACGGCATTGTTCATAAACATTGGAGCCCCTACCATGTTTTATGTGAACAACCAGAGGCACCTAGGCACACAATTCCTCATGTATATGGCCCAAGTACACCTGATCATCCTGTGGCTTTTAGCGTCGTTTGAGTAGATGCCTGTTAGCCTAGGCTCTCATCCAGCAGCATTGAATCAGAACCTCCTAAAGTTAACTCAGACACAAACGTGAACTGTTTGATGGGAATATGAATCTCTAACATACTTCTCTGTAGACGCAGTGATATGTTTACCACATCCAGCAGTTTTGCCACTTGCTGGTAGCTTGGCCATCAGGTACACATGAAGAATCCTGCAGCAAGGGTCTCCAAAATATAACAGAATGACAACTACAGGTGCCCCTGCTGGGAACATATTTTTATCACACTGGTGCACTCAAGATGCAACATGAATCCCACCCCGTTGCATAATTATTAGGCCTGGGAGAAATTTTAAATTTAAATTTGGTGATTTCACCCCACTCTTGTGATGTGAAATTACCAAGTAATTCTTGAGTAAAAAAGAGTAATTTGGAGCAGAAATCCTACCTCAGGAGCACAGGAACAACAATCTTAGAGATTAGGAGTTGCTGCTGGTTGCTGCTGTGCATGTCCTGTTTTATTTAGCGCTATTTTCTTAGCGCAAAATATATCCGCTGGCTCATTTCAGACACGAGAGTGCACGTTGTTCTATGAAAATAGCAATACGAACCTGGATTACACTTCCAGCATAATTACTCATAATTTTGTGGTAACTGCGCATAATTACATTAGAGGCAATTACAAAAGTCACACACTCCCAATAATTACCACTGCAGCATCAGCATACCAGACCTCACATCCATCCAAAGCTTCATCGGCCACAACTGACTAGACTACTGCTGGCACAACAGCCTTAATCCTCAATGTTTAGCATGGAATTCTGATCAGGCTAGAACTAAACAGCCTGCTTTAACAAATAAGATTACAACGTGTGCACCCACAATCCATTTATCAAGAACGTCTTCCAACTATAATCTTGCTACAATAACCGAAACCAATCAAAGGGGTAGGTGTACTATTGCACAGCTGCACAGGTGGACCCAAAAGAAAAAAATACAAAGAACCAAAGGGCAGACTTATAAGAACTCAATTGAAACAGACCAATTGTAAAAGATCTAAATGAACTCAACATCAGGATTTAAAATGCAGAATATTAGAAAACAATAATAATAATTATTCAAAACAGACCCAAAGAGCAGACAAAAAGTTCCTTGCTTCAATGTTAGAACACAAACTTTCAAGACCACAGCAGAAGAAAAAATTCAAGAAAGTTCAGCCTGCTAGAGGGCTCAGATGAACCAGCACAGTCTGTGATTGCCTTTTTGGAATCCTAGATCCCAGCTGCTCTAAATGTCATCTTCACTTTTAAATAAAGGGAGCACACTGTGTTCCAACGTTCAAACCCAAAAACTACCACTCACCAAGACTGACGATCTATAAAACACTAACACACCAACACTCTGACCAAATCTTTTCACACATCAGGAAAGTGAAATCGAGCACTTAGAAAGGATCCAAAATATCCTTACCACAAGGCTTTGTGAAAGACACAGTAGCCAGAAAAGACTTCATTGCTCTCCACAGTGATTTCACTGAGATGCCAGTTCAGCACTCCTTTGTGGGCCCTGCCAAGTTTAGAATTATCTATAAAGGTCCATCATATTTTGTTTTATAGATCCAACAGATCCTGAGACATAAATTGCCAAAAAGACAGAATCTGGTATGGTAGCCTGACACTAGATGTCACATAGATATCCCGCTTAAGTGTCACAATAGCAGATGCTTCCAACACTGTATCAGCACTAACTTATCATGTAGTTACCAACTACTCTGCCCCCAAACTAACTCAAGCAGATGACCTACAGTGTGCGCCATGTAGGCAGCACACGTCCTTTGACCTCTCATCTACCCTACCACCAGATTGCGATATCTGCACAAACAACAAGCATGGGTCAAGCTCATGGAGATGCAGACCAAAAAAGAACAAAGGAAGATTAATCCTCAGCAACCCTCTAGCAGCTAGCACCGAATAGCTAACATCCAATAGCCAACATCAATCATCCTTCCGACCAATCCACCGTAAAGTTGTTTAATGAGTGTATAATTAGCAAGCCATATTCCTTCTAACTTCCTCTGTCAAAAAGTAGTGCTGCTATGACCATAATTAATTTAACATATGTACCAACTAAAACCCATTTTGTCCCTCCTGTGCAGTAAACCTTTTACCAAATCTAGTTGCACAGGAGCTAGTATATGATCACCTTTACAGATACACCTTACGTATAGTCTATGATGTGTTTATTCTACAATAGTCTGTTTGTCCGTGTATAAGTGCCACTGTATGTACAGGAGAGGCAGACACTAATGATGATCACCGTGAAGGCAACATTACAAAAAGTTGTATTGACTGTAATGTTATAAGAGTGATAAAAACAGACACATGATCGGCCCTAGTTGGGCTAAAATAGGTATTACCCTTGTCAAAGACATGCATGTCTCTACCACGCTATTGTCTTTTGCAGAACTCCATAGCACATTCACCATCCCTAACCTAGACTTCTACAACTTTTAGATACTAAATAAAAATATCCAAATTAGCTCTGTTTAATGTATTGGAACTCTTCTCCACCGATTTAGGAAACAAAACACTTTGGGTCACCCTGCCTTCAAAATATATACTGAGAATAAGTGAGCACCAGTGACTGAGCGAAAGGGTCTGTATCGTTTCCATGATTGCTAAGGAATCAGGGTTGTCATATTCGGTGGTCACTAGAAACTCGTCGCTCCCTGGTAGGTTAGGGGGGCTCATGGTGGCACTGTGAACTAGCTGGCCTATAGGCCAACATATCCTGTGGGGGTGTCTGGAATCAGTCTTGGCACCAAGCCCTTAGTTTATGTTGTCCAAACAATGCGTATGTTCTACGGATTGGTAGGAACTATATCACAGAAGATGGCGGCTCGCCTGTGAGTTCCTGTAACCCTCATTCCCCACCTCCTCCAATCCTGTCGCTATATTATGCTCCTTATGAACTAAATAAGTTCATACACTCATTGGAGTGAAGAGGTCAACCAAGCAATCCCTCAAACAGTGACAAACCATGGAGTGAGCCAGATTTATTTTAGATCCCTGAAATTCCTAGCACCATGACACATAGTAAGCAAAATAGTGTCATGCAACGTCCCACTACTTTTCAATTGACTTTTCAATTGAGCACTTCACCTAAGTAATGCTCCCCTCAAACATTGTGTGCCTGTCCAACAACCTGGCTCCCCACGTTCAGGCTGTCTTGAACCCCTCATTCAAACCCCCAGAATAATTCACATTTCCCAGCCAATTGTCACTACGACCTAGGTGGCAGAGCCTCCACAGCTTGGCTAAACTGCCTGACTGTGTCAAATCAAACAGATCAATACCTATCTGCATGGGTTTCTCTTCATCTGAGGTTCAACACACACTAGCCAAATTAATGAGGTGGGAGGCACAAGATGGCCAAAGCAAATTGTGCCAAACCATACCAAATTTTATGTTGCCATGTAAGTGCTAATCTCTGTACCTCATGTCTGTGCCTCACGTGTTGCTTTAACATTGCAGTATCTCAACAGACTGATCACCTTCCCTCCTTCTGAAGAAAAGCTCTTAAGAACTCTACGGCATTGTTCATAAACATTGGAGCCCCTACCATGTTTTATGTGAACAACCAGAGGCACCTAGTCACACAATTCCTCATGTACATGGCCCAAGTACACCTGATCATCCTGTGGCTTTTAGCGTCATTTGAGTAGATGCCTGTTAGCCTAGGCTCTCATCCAGCAGCATTGAATCAGAACCTCCTAAAGTTAACTCAGGCACAAACGTGAACTGTTTGATGAGAATATGAATCTTTAACATACTTCTCTGTAGATGCAGTGATATGTTTACCACATCCAGCAGTTTTGCCACTTGCTGGTAGCTTGGCCATCAGGTACACATGAAGAATCCTGCAGCAAGGGTCTCCAAAATATAACAGAATGACAACTACAGGTGCCCCTGCTGGGAACATATTTTTATCACACTGGTGCACTCAAGATGCAACATGAATCCCACCCCGTTGCATAATTATTAGGCCTGGGAGAAATTTTGAATTTAAATTTGGTGATTTCACCCCACTCTTGTGATGTGAAATTACCAAGTAATTCTTGAGTAAAAAAGAGTAATTTGGAGCAGAAATCCTACCTCAGGAGCACAGGAACAACAATCTTAGAGATTAGGAGCTGCTGCTGGTTGCTGCTGTGCATGTCCTGTTTTATTTAGCGCTATTTTCTTAGCACAAAATATATATGCTCTGGCTCATTTCAGACACGAGAGTACACGTTGTTCTATGAAAATAGCAATACAATCCTGGATTACACTTCCAGCATAATTACTCATAATTTTGTGGTAACTGTGCATAATTACATTAGAGGCAATTACAAAAGTCACACACTCCCAATAATTACCACTGCAGCATCAGCATACCAGACCTCACATCCATCCAAAGCTTCATCGGTCACAACTGACTAGACTACTGCTGGCACAACAGCCTTAATCCTCAATGTTTAGCATGGAATTCTGATCAGGCTAGAACTAAACAGCCTGCTTTAACAAATAAGATTACAACGTGTGCACCCACAATCCATTCACCAAGAACGTCTTCCAACTATAATCTTGCTACAATAACCGAAATCAATCAAAGGGGTAGGTGTACTATTGCACAGCTGCACAGGTGGACCTAAAAGAAAGAAAACACAAAGAACCAAAGGGCAGACTTATAAGAACTCAATTGAAACAGCCCAATTGTGAAAGATCTAAAGGAACTCAACATCAGGATTTAAAATGCAGAATATTAGAAAACAATATTAATACTTATTCAAAACAGACCCAAAGAGCAGACAAAAAGTTCCTTGCTTCAATGTTAGAACACAAACTTTCAAGACCACAGCAGAAGAAATAATTCAAGAATGTTCAGCCTGCTAGAGGGCTCAGATGAACCAGCACAGTCTGTGATTGCCTTTTTGGAATCCTAGATCCCAGCTGCTCTAAATGTCATCTTCACTTTTAAATAAAGGGAGCACACTGTGTTCCAACGTTCAAACCCAAAAACTACCACTCACCAAGACTGACGATCTATAAAACACTAACACGACCAACACTCTTACCAAATCTTTTCACACATCAGGAAAGTGAAATCGAACACTTAGAAAGGATCCAAAATATCCTTACCACAAGACTTTGTGAAAGACACAGTAGCCAGAAAAGACTTCATTGCTCTCCACAGGGATTTCACTGAGATGCCAGTTCAGCACTTCTTTGTGGGCCCTGCCAAGTTCAGAATCATCTATAAAGGTCCATCATATTTTGTTTTATAGATCCAACAGATCCTGAGACATAAATTGCCAAAAAGACAGAATCTGGTATGGTAGCCTGACACTAGATGTCACATAGATATCCCGCTTAAGTGTCACAATAGCAGATGCTTCCAACACTGTATCAGCACTAACTTATCATGTAGTTACCAACTACTCTGCCCCCAAACTAACTCAAGCAGATGACCTACAGTGTGCGTCATGTAGGCAGCACACGTCCTTTGACCTCTCATCTACCCTACCACCAGATTGCGATATCTGCACAAACAACAAGCATGGGTCAAGCTCATGGAGATGCCGACCAAAAAAGAACGAAGGAAGATTAATCCTCAGCTACCCTCTAGCAGCTAGCACCGAATATCTAACATCCAATAGCCAACATGAATCATCCTTCCGACCAATCCACCGTAAAGTTGTTCAATTAGTGTATAATTAGCAAGCCATATTCCTTCTAACTTCCTCTGTCAAAAAGTAGTACTGCTATGACCATTATTAATTTAACATATGCACCAACTAAAACCCATTTTGTCCCTCCAGTGCAGTAAACCTTTTACCAAATCTAGTTGCACAGGAGCTAGTATATGATCACCTTTACAGATACACCTTACGTATAGTCTATGATGTGTTTATTCTACAATAGTCTGTTTGTCCGTGTATAAGTGCCACTGTATCCACAGGAGAGGCAGACACTAATGATGATCACTGTGAAGGCAACATTACAAAAAGTTGTACTGACTGTAATGTTATAAGATTGATGAAAACAGACACATGATCGGCCCTAGTTGGGCTAAAATAGGTATTACCCTTGTCAAAGACATGCATGTATCTTCCACGCTATTGTCTTTTGCAGAACTCCATAGCACATTCACCATCCCTAACCTAGACATTTACAGCTTTTAGATACTAAATCAAAAATATCCAAATTAGCTCTGTTTAATGTATTGGAACTCTTCTCCACCGATTTAGGAAATAAAACACTTTGGGTCACCCTGCCTTCAAAATATATAAAAAGATCAACACACACATGTAAAACCCCTACCCCAAACAACAGGAATGGGAAAGTGAGTTCCTAAAGACAGCCTTTCAGACAAAATATTGTCCAGACTCTGTAACAATGCCCTAAGAAACACAAACTCAAACCTTCCTTTTCGCAATCAAACCTCTTCACACTCCACGGAATCTACTGGACCCCTGAAAATCTTGCAAACTAAATCTAACCGTCTCTAACTTTTGTCATAGCTGCAAGAAAAGCAAGCGTGACACAGAACAAATGGTTTCAGCACCCAACAAGTCAGACCAGCTGGAACAAGATATCTGACCCCTCCAACAATTTGAAACCCACATTCAGTTAGACTTCCCAACAATCATACTGGGTCTGCTGGCAGCCCTGAACTACCCCCAATCACATCAATAGACATGAACCTCTTTGACCTACTACTATCTATTGCAACCAAGCTCATCCTGCTCAAATGGAAGTTGGCTAGCTGCATCTACTATTACACATGGTGGACATGGATCGGATACACCTGTTATCCATATCAATCAGATTGACATCCAAAAAGTCACTTAAATTATGGAACAGCATGGTCAGATTTATAGAAGAATCACATTTCTCATGATATACAAACACAGGCTTCGCTCATCTCGCTACACATGATCCTTTGGTATTGATTTCACATAAGACAATCTCCTCAATCATCTTCTATCTTGTATTATTTCATGTAATATATTACTCTTAATAGATACAACATGCTTGAACATTTTATGTTCCATGTCAAATATTTATGTTTTGGATCCACTATTTCATGCCTTTCTCTCTTGCATGTCTGTACCCCTGCATACTGTTATTGGTTTAAAACTTTGTTTTCTCAATAAAAACCCCACCACAAATATCACACATGTAACCCAAACACATATGAGCACCCCTTCCTCTATCTGTATCATGTTACCTTTACTCATACCTATTTCATTGTATCTTTGACACTATCTAGTCCCTATTATCTCTTATCCTCCATGCACCTAAGCACCTATACCCCTCCAAATGCTTCTCACCCTTTCCTGCTTACCCATTTTTCGATGCATATTTTGAGGTGTTTTGCCAAATGCTTAGCTGGAGTTCCCATCTTTTTCTATGCCATTGCTAAATATTTATACAAGTATTTTTTGGGGGAATTTATACATTTTTCACATGATGGATAAGTAGTGTAAACACTCATTCCCCACCTCCCCCAATCCTGTAGCTATTTTATGCTCCTTATGAACTAAATAAGTTCATACACTCATTGGAGTGAAGAGGTCAACCAAGCAATCCCTCAAACGGTGACAAACCATGGAGTGAGCCAGATTTATTTTAGATCCCTGACATTCCTAGCACCATGACACATAGTAAGCAAAATAGTGTCATGCAACGTCCCACTACTTTTCAATTGACTTTTCAATTGAGCACTTCACCTAAGTAATGCTCCCCTCAAACATTGTGTGCCTGTCCAACAACCTGGCTCCCCACGTTCAGGCTGTCTTGACCCCCTCATTCAAACCCCCAGAATAATTCACATTTCCCAGCCAATTGTCACTACGACCTAGGTGGCAGAGCCTCCACAGCTTGGCTAAACTGCCTGACTGTGTCAAATCAAACAGATCAATACCTATCTGCATGGGTTTCTCTTCATCTGATGTTCAACACACACTAGCCAAATTAATGAGCTGGGAGGCACAAGATGGCCAAAGCAAATTGTGCCAAACCATACCAAATTTTATGTTGCCATGTAAGTGCTAATCTCTGTACCTCATGCCTGTGCCTCATGTGTTGCTTTAACATTGCAGTATCTCAACAGACTGATCACCTTCCCTCCTTCTGAAGAAAAGCTCTTAAGAACTCTGCTGCATTGTTCATAAACATTGGAGCCCCTACCATGTTTTATGTGAACAACCAGAGGCACCTAGGCACACAATTCCTCATGTACATTGCCCAAGTACACCTGATCATACTGTGGCTTTTAGCGTCGTTTGAGTAGATGCCTGTTAGCCTAGGCTCTCATTCAGCAGCATTGAATCAGAACCTCCTAAAGTTAACTCAGGCACAAACGTGAACTGTTTGATGAGAATATGAATCTTTAACATACTTCTCTGTAGATGCAGTGATATGTTTACCACATCCAGCAGTTTTGCCACTTGCTGGTAGCTTGGCCATCAGGTACACATGAAGAATCCTGCAGCAAGGGTCTCCAAAATATAACAGAATGACAACTACAGGTGCCCCTGCTGGGAACATATTTTTATCACACTGGTGCACTCAAGATGCAACATGAATCCCACTCCGTTGCATAATTATTAGGCCTGGGAGTAATTTTGAATTTAAATTTGGTGATTTCACCCCACTCTTGTGATGTGAAATTACCAAGTAATTCTTGAGTAAAAAAGAGTAATTTGGAGCAGAAATCCTACCTCAGGAGCACAGGAACAACAATCTTAGAGATTAGGAGCTGCTGCTGGTTGCTGCTGTGCATGTCCTGTTTTATTTAGCGCTATTTTCTTAGCACAAAATATATCCTCTGGCTCATTTCAGACACGAGAGAGCATGTTGTTTTATGAAAATAGTAATACAATCCTGGATTACACTTCCAGCATAATTACTCATAATTTTGTGGTAACTGCGCATAATTACATTAGAGGCAATTACAAAAGTCACACACTCCCAATAATTACCACTGCAGCATCAGCATACCAGACCTCACATCCATCCAAAGCTTCATCGGCCACAACTGACTAGACTACTGCTGGCACAACAGCCTTAATCCTCAATGTTTAGCATGGATTTCTGATCAGGCTAGAACTAAACAGCCTGCTTTAACAAATAAGATTACAACGTGTGCACCCACAATCCATTTACCAAGAACGTCTTCCAACTATAATATTGCTACAATAACCGAAACCAATCAAAGGGATAGGTGTACTATTGCACAGCTGCACAGGTGGACCCAAAAGGAAAAAAACACAAAGAACCAAAGGGCAGACTTATAAGAACTCAATTGAAACAGCCCAATTGTGAAAGATCTAAAGGAACTCAACATCAGGATTTAAAATGCAGAATATTAGAAAACAATATTAATACTTATTCAAAACAGACCCAAAGAGCAGACAAAAAGTTCCTTACTTCAATGTTAGAACACACACCTTCAAGACCACAGCAGAAGAAATAATTCAAGAATGTTCAGCATGCTAGAGGGCTCAGATGAACCAGCACAGTCTGTGATTGCCTTTTAGGAATCCTAGTTCCCAGCTGCTCTAAATGTCATCTTCACTTTTAAATAAAGGGAGCACACTGTGTTCCAACGTTCAAACCCAAAAACTACCACTCACCAAGACTGACGATCTATAAAACACTAACACACCAACACTCTTACCAAATCTTTTCACACATCAGGAAAGTGAAATCGAACACTTAGAAAGGATCCAAAATATCCTTACCACAAGACTTTGTGAAAGACACAGTAGCCAGAAAAGACTTCATTGCTCTCCACAGTGATTTCACTGAGATGCCAGTTCAGCACTCCTTTGTGGGCCCTGCCAAGTTCAGAATCATCTATAAAGGTCCATCATATTTTGTTTTATAGATCCAACAGATCCTGAGACATAAATTGCCAAAAAGACAGAATCTGGTATGGTAGCCTGACACTAGATGTCACATAGATATCCCGCTTAAGTGTCACAATAGCAGATGCTTCCAACACTGTATCAGCACTAACTTATCATGTAGTTACCAACTACTCTGCCCCCAAAACTAACTCAAGCAGATGACCTACAGTGTGCGTCATGTAGGCAGCACACGTCCTTTGACCTCTCATCTACCCTACCACCAGATTGCGATATCTGCACAAACAACAAGCATGGGTCAAGCTCATGGAGATGCAGACCAAAAAAGAACAAAGGAAGATAATCCTCAGCTACCCTCTAGCAGCTAGCACCGAATATCTAACATCCAATAGCCAACATCAATCATCCTTCCGACCAATCCACCGTAAAGTTGTTCAATTAGTGTATAATTAGCAAGCCATATTCCTTCTAACTTCCTCTGTCAAAAAGTAGTGCTGCTATGACCATAATTAATTTAACATATGTACCAACTAAACCCCATTTTGTCCCTCCAGTGCAGTAAACCTTTTACCAAATCTAGTTGCACAGGAGCTAGTATATGATCACCTTTACAGATACACCTTACGTATAGTCTATGATGTGTTTATTCTACAATAGTCTGTTTGTCCGTGTATAAGTGCCACTGTATGTACGGGAGAGGCAGACACTAATGATGATCACCGTGAAGGCAACATTACAAAAAGTTGTATTGACTGTAATGTTATAAGATTGATGAAAACAGACACATGATCGGCCCTAGTTGGGCTAAAATAGGTATTACCCTTGTCAAAGACATGCATGTCTCTTCCACGCTATTGTCTTTTGCAGAACTCCATAGCACATTCACCATCCCTAACCTAGACTTCTACAACGTTTAGATACTAAATCAAAAATATCCAAATTAGCTCTGTTTAATGTATTGGAACTCTTCTCCACCGATTTAGGAAACAAAACACTTTGGGTCACCCTGCCTTCAAAATATATAAAAAGATCAACACACACATGTAAAACCCCTACCCCATACAACAGGAATGGGAAAGTGAGTTCCTAAAGACAGCCTTTCAGACAAAATATTGTCCAGACTCTGTAACAATGCCCTAAAAAACACAAACTCAAACCTTCCTTTTCGCAATCAAACCTCTTCACACTCCACGGAATCTACTGGACCCCTGAAAATCTTGCAAACTAAATCTAACTGTCTCTAACTTTTGTCATAGCTGCAAGAAAAGCAAGTGTGACACAGAACAAATGGTTTCAGCACCCAACAAGTCAGACCAGCTGGAACAAGATATCTGACCCCTCCAACAATTTGAAACCCACATTCAGTTAGACTTCCCAACAATCATACTGGGTCTGCTGGCAGCCCTGAACTACCCCCAATCACATCAATAGACATGAACCTCTTTGACCTACTACTATCTATTGCAACCAAGCTCATCCTGCTCAAATGGAAGTTGGCTAGCTGCATCTACTATTACACATGGTGGGACATGGATCGGATACACCTGTTATCCATATCAATCAGATTGACACCCAAAAAGTCACTTAAATTATGGAACAGCATGGTCAGATTCATAGAAGAATCACATTTCTCATGATATACAAACACAGGCTTCGCTCATCTCGCTACACATGATCCTTTGGTATTGATTTCACATAAGACAATTTCCTCAATCATCTTCTATCTTGTATTACTTCATGTAATATATTACTCTTAATAGATAAAACGTGCTTGAACATTTTATGTTCCATGTCAAATATTTATGTTTTGGATCCACTATTTCATGCCTTTCTCTCTTGCATGTCTGTACCCCTGCATACTGTTATTGGTTTAAAACTTTGTTTTCTCAATAAAAACCCCACCACAAATATAACTTATGGAACCCAAACACATATGAGCACCCCTTCCTCTATCTGTATCATGTTACCTTTACTCATACCTATTTCATTGTATCTTTGACACTATCTAGTCCCTATTATCTCTTATCCTCCATGCACCTAAGCACCTATACCCCTCCAAATGCTTCTCACCCTTTCCTGCTTACCCATTTTTTGATGCATATTTTGAGGTGTTTTGCCAAATGCTTAGCTGGAGTTCCCATCTTTTTCTATGCCATTGCTAAATAGTTATACAAGTATTTTTTTGGGGAATTTATACATTTTTCACATGATGGATAAGTAGTGTAAACACTCACACAACATGCAGCAAAGCTTATATTTTCTTTAAAAAAATATATAAAATGATCTGTAAAATTAATTACTTATGTGCAAACAAAATAGCTGTACAATATATTGGTGACCCAATTACCATCTGCGAAGGGGTTACCACCTCATTCAAGGTGCCAATAAAATATTAATGTTTTGCGACTGGAATTAGTTTGCAAAACATTAATACATCCCATTTAGATTCAGTATTTTGGTAACACTCTCCTTCCAAAAACCAAATTGGTATGCATTCACAATTTCAAATCTTGATTTGGTAATGTAGTACCGAATCGCAATTTGAAATTAAAACATACCAAAATGCTTTTTTGCGTTCAGTCCACTTGTGACTGCAAAAAGGTTTTGTACATTGTCCAGCAGCTTCCCGACTACTTCTCCTCCTCGGACACAGCTGGCTGCCTTGCCCCACTGAGCTTTACTTTTTCAGACATTTGTTTGCAAAATGTATTCGAAGTCTGAAGGCAAGTAGAGTCCAGGCCCAACCCACTTAGTGTATGCGAGCCACGCTCCATTATTGTTGACCGAAACGTTCGACTTTCGGATGGTCTCGTGCGACTAGATGTCCACAGTTGGTTCTTTGATCGTTTAGGTGCTATTTTTCACTTTAAAATTTAACAATTCACAACTCCGGTTCTACTGATTGAATGTTTGTCACTTTGGTATCAAAACATTTATTACAATTCACTCAAATTTTTATAATTTTTTTTTTTAACTCTTTTAGTATTTATTCATCAAAATACAATAGTGCAACACACTTGTCCATATACGGAATCTTCTTAATGTCAACATTCTGCTTGACAACGTACACTTGAGACTATTACATGTTCATAGTACCCCTTCCCCCTGATGGGCCCCCCAGGTCATCGAACAGCCCATTATTAAGCCCGGGCCCTCTGGCCAGACCCCTTCCACAATTCCAGTCAGTATGCGGCATGCCTCTGGACCCGTCTAGCTGTATAACTCTCCGAAGGCCAGTATTAGTCATGTGCATCCCCTCCTCCCATCCCCCCCACCCCACACCCCCCCTTCGGGAGGAAACCGCACCCCATCCGTCCCCAGGGGTGCCGGTGCTGAGGTGTTGTGTTAGTGCAAGGGGAGTGGTGTGAAAGGGAAACGCCACAGGCCACAAGCAGTTACCCCCCAGGAGCGACTCTATCCCAGCAGCATCGCTATAGGAATGGACAGATAGCATGTGATTCCATCCCTGAAAAGACGCCCACGAGGCACATCCCTCCCAGTGAAAGCAGACAGTAGGGGAGCTATCCCTCAGCGGCAGCAGAGGGCGATTGCCGGTCGCCGTGCGCCGTGCGCAGCGAGGTACTGTGTCAGGGGTCCCCAAATGTCAGGGGGGGCGGGACGTGGGCGGGAGCAGCTCAGAGTACAAAAGGATGTTTTCCTGACAGGTGAGCAAATCCCGCAGCCATTCCTTAAATTTGGGGCTTCTCCCCTTTCCCCATCGACACGCTATACGGCGCTTGGCAAGCAATAATGCACTAGTAACGAAGCGACGATCTGGTTTAGGTATGTCTCGGGTGTACCCTAGTAGTGCCTGTAAAGGAGAGGGCTGTAGTGGGGACCCAAACATTTCTCCCAGGGCCGTATAGACCTGGCTCCAATATTCATCTATGCTCGGGCAGGTCCAGGCCAGGTGTAGAAAATCCAATCTGGGAGAGTGGCACCTGTCACAACGGTCATTATCGCGAAGATTAAACCTGTACATCTGAGCCGGAGTGCAATAGAGGCGATGCAGGAACTTGTAATGGATAACGCAGAACCTACTGCTAGAGGAGATCATTTCAGTCTGCAAACAGCAGAACTCCCACTGATCGTCCGTGAAAGCAATGCCGATCTCAGCCTCCCAGCAGGCACGGGACCTCAACACCTCCCCCCAATACGGTTATAGAGGCGTCGATAGAGCGAGGAAACCATGTGCGATGGGGAAGAGGAATCAAGCAGGTAATGGAATGGTTCCAGAATAGTAGGCTCATCCGGATAAGCCGGCAATATCTTCTGTAGCCCGCTACGGAACCGGATAAAAGCGAAAATCGTCATGCCCATGTGACCAGCAAGAACACTCCAAGCATGTGCCGTGGCATGAACGGGGTTGCGGTCCGCGTGAGACGAAGGCACTTCAGCAAGGGCCGCTCCCTCAAGCGGGACCGGGTCCGCCAGCCAATGTTCAACCACTGTCTGTGGCATGAAAGGGGAAGGCCGGTACCAATAGTACGCATAATGAGCCTGCGCGCAGTTATAGTAAAGTTCAAAATCAGGTATATCGAACCCGCCTTGTATGTACGGGCGCTTGAGCACACTCCATTTAAGCCGCAGCCTTTTCCCTCCCACACCAGACGGATAAGTTCTGATTGTAATGCCCTGAAGAAATAGCCATCCGGATGAAACGGTATGTTGAGGAAGAGGTAGAGCAGCTTGGGGAGTATAATCATCTTTATCAGGGAGATCCGACCAGCCATGGTCAACGGCAGGGTCAGCCACCTGACCACGTTCGAGCATATAGCCTCAAGGTCCCTACCATAGTTCATGCGCATCACCTCCTGCCGATCCCTGGAAACCCACACTCCCAGGTACTTCACGTCGGTATCGCACCACTCTAGTGGAAAGTCAAGCGGGATTCTGTCAATACCGTCCGTAAGAAGAAAAATAGCGGATTTGCCCCAATTTATGTGTATCCCCGAGTACAGCGCAAATCTAACGAATTCTCTGAGTATGGGGTTTAAATTATCCCGGGGATGTTTGATATATAGTGTGAGGTCATCCGCATACAGTGACAATAGAATTTGCCTCCGTTGGCATCTCAGGGATGTCGCAAGGTAATTCTGCCTAAGGCGGGACGCCAGCGGTTCTATCGCCAAGGCGAAAAGGAGTGGCGACAGTGGGCACCCCTGCCTAGTACCCCTGGTGACAAGAAAAAGATTAGAGACACGACCATTAATAAAGACTCGTGCCATGGGGCGGCGGTACAGGATTTGAATCCACCTGGAAAATGCCAACGGCATGCCCATGTTTCTTAGAATCAAATGAAGATAGTCCCACTCGAACGAGTCAAATGCCTTGGTGGCATCTAGAAACACCGCAACCAGGGCGAGAGAGGGATCAGCATTGTTCAAGATCGAGAAAAGCGTCCGTAAGTTGTGGGAGGTAGATCTGCCGGGGATAAACCCCGCTTGGTCCGGCAGAATCAAGTCTCCGATCAAGAGATTAACGCAGTTCGCTAGGACTTTGGCCAGGATCTTAACATCGCTATTAATGAGAGAGAGGGGCCTGTAGGAATCGCAGCAGTCCGGGGGCTTCCCTGGCTTGAGAAGAGAGACTATGAGGGTCTCAGACATACTGGGTGGCAGGGATCCAGTCTCATTCGCCTCCTCAAACATTTCCTGTAGAACTGCCGCTAATGGGTCAATGAAGGTTTTGTAGTACTCGATAGGGAAGCCATCCAGACCCGGCGCCTTACCCGATGCCGTTTGCATTATGGCTTCTTTAATTTCGGCTAGCCCTATGGGAGCCGCCAGGAGTTCTCGCTGGGCGTCAGATATACATCCGAGGGTAAGCTCCGACAGGCACTCAGACATCTCCAATGGTGACTCAAACTTGGATGTGTACAGGGCTGTATAGTGAGATACGAAGGTGGAGAGTATAGAATGCGTATCATGCTGCATGGTGCCATCAGGGGCCCTGACCTCCAGTATGTGGCTGGCGCAGCGCGGGGGGCGGACCACTCCCGCCAGAAATCTGCTGGGCTGCTCCCCCTCCCCATACGCTCGCGCAGTGAACTGCTTACCGCGAAAGTGGACTTCCCTCTCAGCAGTGACCTTTAACTCGGTAAGTTTGGTGCGGTAATCAAGTTGTGCCACGGGATCATCCAAAAAATCAGGGGCAGTCTCTAATACGTGCAGGGCATGTTCCAGGGAGGTCAGCGTGGTGCGAAGCGAACGCAGAACCCCCGAGCCCTTAGAAATACACACACCCCGCATGGTGGCCTTGACGGCCTCCCACACCGTCGCCACGCAGTCCACTGACCCCTTATTCCGATCTATAAATTCTGTGATCTCTTGGGCCATTTCCGTCTTAAAAAGTTCGTCTAGGAGAATATTAGGCTGCATGCGCCATGGAAGAGGAGTGCCGACCAATCCAGTTCTAGCCAGGGTGATCAGCACGGGCGCATGATCTGAATAGGTACGAGGCAAGTGTCGTGTACTTAGCAGTGAGGTTCCCAGGCCTCTGGATAGTAGCATATAATCTAACCTAGCCCAGGTGGAATGCGGCGCCGACCAGTGTGTGCCTTCCTGCGCATCTGGGTGAATGCGGCGCCAGGCGTCAAGCAGCGAATGATGATCCATTAAGTCAGAAATGTAGGCCTGAGAGCGAGGGTGCTGTGTAGTGCCTGCATTAGATCGATCCAGAGCAGGGTTCAGAGTGACGTTAAAATCCCCTCCCCAGATCAGGTGAGTGGATCCTATATCCAGTATGACTTTCCACAGGGCGATAAAGTGTGCAGGTTCGTCAATGTTGGGTCCATAGGAGGATGCAATGGTGATGGTAGCAGTTCCCACCCGTCCCCACACGACACAGAATCTACCCTCCACATCAGTTTTTTCCCCTGGAGGCACAAATGGAGTGTGTTTCTTAACTAATATGGCTGTTGCCCTGGAATATGTTGAATATGAAGAAAAAAGGCTGTAAGCCGCCCATCTGGATGTGGATGCAGCAATGCGATGTGTACCTGATGGCGATCGAGGTAGCCCAGGACCTGTCGACGCTTATGCGGGTCCCCCAACCCCCGTATGTTCCACGTCAAGACATTGACCCTACTATGCGGGTCTCGCTGTGCAAGCTTCTCCCCTTGTGCCATCACACGGGGGGCACCAGATACTAGGTCTAAGCATATCTCGCAGCCGAGCCTCAGAACCCTGCTGCCCATCCCCTCCCACACCAGTAATATGTCGTACCGCTGCCCCCAGGACCCAGCACAGGGATTGCAAGACGTCAATTCCAAGTGTGTAAGAGTGTGTGTTGCGATGTCCAAGTGTGATTTTGTATTTACATTCCCCCCCCATTCCAGCTGACTTCCCCAACTCGTCGGAGGAGTCCCTCCCTACAAACTGTTCCCCTGTCAGTGGTTCCATGTCATATCCCTCCCCCTCCCACCGCGACAGCCCAAACCGGGATCCAGACCCTTCCCATCCCCTATAACAAACATAACCAGTGTTGTGGGGTATTCCCTCTCCGGGAGACACCAGTGAGCTGGACCTACCCTCCCCATCCCAATATTGCACCCACTGCACCGCCACCATATTGGGCGAGGGGCATAAGTGGGGCGGGGGGGAGTGCCAAGGTGAATAGTAGCATCGATGTCCTTGCCAGGACGGCATGAATATTGGGTAGAATTACGAGTGGGGCCCTTGGTTTCTATGCCCTCCTGCCCCCTTCAAGTTCAAAGAAAAGCCAAAAGACTGGAATAGCACCCACCACAGTCAAGGCAATCGTCTTGTCAGTTCAGCCATTCTATATCTTCAGCTGGAAGAAGGCATGAGCAAAAGAGAGAGAAGAGAGCGAGGAGGATCAACATGGCAACGTCACTCATCAGTCAGGAGCAGAAGTCGGAGACCGGGATCCAGACCGCGCCATGGGGCTGCGCCGATGCGAAGCCGCAGGCTGCTGTTCCTTCAGGAAGTCCTCCACCTGCTGTGGATTGCCGAAAAAGAAGGATTTGCCCTGGTGCGTGATTTTGAGCTTGGCAGGATATAGCATGGAATAGGGAATTTCTCGTTGTATGCTTCTTCTTCACTCCTGTGAACTTGCGGCGGGCCTCTTGCACCGCCTGGGTAAAGTCCGGATAAAATGAAATGGTGGTGTTTTCGTGTAATATCGGCTGGCCAGGCGCAGTAGGGTATCACGGTCCCTGTAATTTAATAACCTGATAATGACAGGACACGGCGGTGCCCCCGGGACCTGATGCGGCCCCAGTGACCGGTGGGCGCGTTCCACCACCAGCTGCGGAGAGAAGGAGTCCCGTCCAAAGGTGTCGGTCAGCAGGCGCTCAATGAATTCCTCCATGCGTCCCCCACCACTGTACTCCGCAAGGCCAACCAGGTGGACATAATTATTCCTTCGAGAACACGCCTCTAAGTCTTCGTTCTTCTCCGCAATTACCTTAAGTAGGCGATCCATCTGAGACATCTTGGCCACTCCAATCCCGGCCCCATCCTCCAGTTCAGAGATGCGCCCCTCCGCCTCCTTCAGGCGTTCCCCGTGTTGGTCCTGCCAGTGCACCACCGCATCCAGACGATTGTTCATACCGTCAATCTTGGCATCGATGGAGGTGAGGCTCTTCCGCACGTCCACAAGAAGGGCTTTCGAGTCCACCTCGGGCTCGTCCCCAGGTTCCATGGTCACCTCATCCGCAGATTGTGCATGTGTTGTTTTTTTTGGGGGGGCAATGCAGTGTAGCGTGGACTGCTTAGTGTCTGTTTTCCCCATGTCACCGGAGTGCGCTAGTCCGGACCCCCCAGGCAGACCCCCGTATGAGCTGCGGCCCCCGGCTGGCACAGTATATCCCGGACACAAGGGCCCAACAACAGTCCGTAGGTGTCCCAGCGCCACCCGGCTCACCCTGTCGCTAGTCTCCGATGGGGAAACCTGGAGCCAGCTCACCCAGCGTCGGGAGCGTAGGTCGCCCAGATAGTTAACCAAGGTGCCACGCCACTGTCAGGCGCGATCAGGGTCCACAGTGCCTCCAACGTCCTCCGCCATGCAGCCACCTCCAGACGGAGCGCCCGCCGCTGCGAATGTCTCCGACCACCAGGCAAGGCCGAGGGCCAGGGTCCCCTCGCAGCCCCCGCCCCAGCACCCTCCGGTAGAGGGAAGCGAGACGGCAGTGCTCCTCTCCGAATTTTTATAAATTGTTGTGGGGTTTTTCTTGTGTTCTGTTGTCAATTTATTACTGTTTAAGTGCTGCATAAATACTTTACACATTGCCTCTAAGCTAAGCCTGACAGCTTTAATGCCAAGCTACTACAGGTTTAAACACAGGTTAATTTAGTGACTTTTTGTAATTCACCCTGGCAAGGATTGTGGTTGTTGCTTGAGTAGTGTTTCGCCAGCCTCAACCAACAGCCCATTTCTCACAAATCCCATTTTGTTCTGCCACCTAAACCAGCACAAACCTGATTTCTGTTTTGCACTCTTTTCCATGTCTAGAACATAAATGTAATTTTAAAGGTGCCGTGCATGACGAGTGGTGGCATTCTCATGCTTTTATTATGAGAGCACCAGGTAAATGAAGAAGTTAACTTGATTTGTGAGGTTAAGACTCGCAATTGAAACTCCTTTTATTTCATATATTTGCCTGATTTTGAACTCTGGTGCATTTAAGGATCATGGTTACAGGTAATATATGTACCACCTCACCCCCTCGGGTAACAAGCAAAGAGCTGCTGTCAGTGATGCCACAGATGGGTTCCAATTCTATTGTCTCACAAAAGGTTTTCTATGGGCATCCTATGCTTCTGTAGGGTACATCAATCCCCCAAAGGCACAAATATGAACTTCTCTTCCACTCAAATCCCATTTTGAAAAGTTTGGCTCAATCTAGGCCCAATTCACTAAACTTCAGGCTAGAATGTCAGAACTCTAAACCTTTAGATATAAAACTACATATTGCATACATTTATGATTGTTCTAAAATGCATAAAAATGTTTGGTAGTACTGGTGACTGGTGAGAACTAGTTACTACCCCAGATTCCCAGCAAATTCCACATATGTTATCATCTCAACATATAGAAATGTAGCAATCCCACAACCAATAAACCTTTAATTTTTTTAAATTTTTTCCATCGGCAATATATTTTCCCTCACTGAAAAATCTCTTAGCCTAGACCACTATCCATTTCAGGGTGTTGCCTCCCATTCCCACTCCCAAAATGACTTTATTCGGTCCTTGGTAGGAATAAATCTCAGATTATAATTAGGGTGGGAATTTGCCTGCAAAGATATGTGAATACCCACAAACTTGTATGATTGCTGGGGCTCATCAACTTGGCAGGTAATCCCTGCCCAGAATACTCACAGTCATCCTTTGTGATCAGACTTATTCACAAGGACAATTCTGCCATATACCAATAATTTATTTGTGATAAAATTGAGTCATGAGTGCAAAGTAATGATTTTTGAATTAATAAATATATTCTGTACTCACAAAAAACAGCATGTAGTCACCAAGGAGTTACTCAGGTGTTGGTATGCAGCATCAAAGAGGTCCTTGGTTGACATGCTAGCATAAGAATTACTGTTCAGCACAAGAGATGCTGGTGCACACTACAGTGGGGCCGTTTGGTATGTCGGTCGGAAAGCCTCCAGCCACAGGTCGGAGGCTTTCTGATCTATATCCTTGGTTTAAACTCTGACCACCTTATTACGAAGAAGGCGTTCAGAGTTTTAATTGGCCGGTCATTACGGCTGGTTTCCGATGGGTTTAAGGAGCCCATCGGCAAATTGGAGGCAACTCATAATCCCTTATTGGACAACGTTTACGCTATCAGGATTATGATGTCGGTTTCAGACGGACTTTCCATGTTGGGCTTTCCCGACATGGAAAGCCTGTCAGAAAGTGACTTAGGGGGCCCCTAGCAGGGCCCCTATCCCTCAGCAGCCTTGGGTTGGGGGCATAGGGGCACCAATGGTGCCCCCTGTAAATCCCTGCACCGTCTGGCAGGCACCCTCAAGTGCCTGCCATGAGGTGCAGGGATTCACAAAAACTCCCATTTCTCTATAGGAGCTTGTGCTGTGGCCAGTTTCCGACCGCAGCACAAGCTCCCATAGAGAAATGGAAGTTTGTGACCGCACCATGCACTTTTGCAACATAATAGGGTGTGTGGAATCGCCGACCTATGGTTGGTCGGTTCTCACACCGAGAGGGTGTCCCCCCGACATCGTTGTAGGCCCCTGTGTTTCTAGTATCATTAACTTTATACCGGATTCAAAACAACATTTGTCTTGTTGACTGATAGGGAGTAGTCTGTACCAGAGTTTTCAGTATGTGCTTATTTATGCAAATGTACATATATATTCTGTAGAAAGTTTCAGGGGCAGCCAGAGCTGAAGCCTCTTGAGATGTTATCAGTTAAAAGTTAGATTTGGTGCTGAGGTGAAGGAGATTGTTAGTCATTTGGAGTTAGGAGATGAAGACAGAAGGGGTGGAGGATAGGCACCCCCCTTTACATATGTAGCCCCTAGCAAGCTCTTAAATTATGATAGCTATCTACAGGCCTTTTGTAGGCTTATCCTGAGAGTAGTCCAAGGTTTCTGTGACTGTATAGTGTGCAGAGTAAGTAATGCTGGCCACTGCAGCATAAGTGGAATGCCCCCTTCAAGGCGAGACATTGAGCCTAAGGCCTATACTTTTATGTGAGATATGGGCCCTCACCACAGTCTGCAGGAATGCCCACTTCCTATTGCATTATGCCCCTGATATTGTGAAACATGTTCCCTTCATCAGTATGAGCGAAGAAAGTGAGAGGTAGACTTTGGCCCATTTTGGTAACAGAACCTTTTTTCCTGATTTTAGAGGTGTACCTGAGTGACTGAGTGAAAGCGAGGAATTTTTTTACTCTGGCGATATGGTTAAGAGTAGCCACAGTAAGGTGTGTATGCTCTCAGTGAGAACACTTACTTCCAATTAAGGGGGTAGGTTTGTCACAAAAGTATATTCACAGACATTCAGGTGGGGAGAAAATTAAACAGATGGTGTGGAGAAATTGTGGCCATCGTTTACTTAATGGAGAAATGTAGTTAGACATTTAGCCATTTATAGTGTGCCACAAAGAGTGCTTGATTATAGGAAGATGTTATTTTTAGAAAATAAATCCATGGCGGGTTTATCTCATGAACTCACATAATCTTTTTAAAAGAGTGAAAAGCCTGTATAGTGTTTAGTGTGAAAAATATTTAATTTGTAGAATGTTAAAATAATCTGGTAAAAGATGCATTTGACCTGCTTATGCTGTAGTTACCTAGTTAAAAGTTAAACAAAGTAATATGATCCCCACCCATACCTGGCGTGGGGAGTGTTTTAATTTTAGGAAGCAGATACCAGATAAGCGGTTTTTAGGCTTGAATTTGTGAGTCTTACAGAGATAATTATAAAAACTGATCTCTAAGGTATGGAGAATCTGAAGGTAGTATTATATAAAAAAAAGAGGCTCATCATCGGAATATTTTGCCATGGTGCCCCTTAAAGGTTTACACATCTTTTAAAGAGTTTGTATTCACTTAGGTAACTGGTGGAGTGAGACTCCGTCCTCTGCTTCCCCCACAGTGCCACTATGTAAAATGGAAAAGCACTTTGCGTGCTTTGTAAACTGTAATTCATTGACGTTTTGTACGTTCACTTATTAGTGAAAAAGAAGAAGGAGAAGTGATGGTTGCACATATGTATTTTTAGTTAGGCCATCTACGATTTGACCTGTTAACAATCAATGTGATTGTGGCAAAAGTTACAAGTGATGTAGAAACAACCCTGGCCACTAGCCCTTTTTGATTTACAAACTCTGCACTAACACCCATATTTCAACTGCAGTGATTGCAAACATTAAACCAAGATTAAACCACGCGAATCGTATATAAAGTTATACTCATGGGGCAGATTTATGAGCCCCTTGCGCCACTTTTGCGTCACTTTTCCCATGTTAAAAGTGACGCAAAAGTGCCGCAAGGGGCTCATAAATCTGCCCCATCGAGTGGAGAGTTTAAGTAAGTCCCACAAAGGTCGCATAAACATTCCAGGCTGACTCTTCCATTGGATTCAATTATAGATGTTAGCCCCCACTCAAGCCGCCCTGGAAGGGCTGATGTAAGTGCATGCCCCCAGACCTTTCTTTAGATGTCAGCAACATCCATCGTTCTCACAAGCATTTGTCATCCCTTGTAATGGTTTGGCACAGAGGTCACTTTAACGGCGCTGTGAGGCCCTTCAAATGCTGGTATGCGCAGAAGGCAAGCAAGTCCACCTGCCTAAATGCACTCCTATACAATAAATTATAGCACAAGAAAATATTTTTGATATGGACATTTTAAAAAAATGCACTGATCATGAAGTATAGACAAATATTGTTCCATAATGCTAGGATACGCTCCCGGTTGAGTTGTGCACTTTAGAAATACACATAACATATTACATTATGTGACCACAAGCATTTCTTCATGAATAGAGGCAGTGTCACTTGTTGAGTGAAGAACAAATACTTATATTTCGGTTTTCTGCTCACAATTGTTGCTAAAATAGCTTAAAAAGTGTCTTTTCTTATGTTAAAATCATTCTGGAAGTTACACCAGATGTCCAATGACCTGTGGTAATATTTCTGAAGCATTGAACAAAAAGTATGCTGTTCCTTGGGGTCCAGAGGGGGAAAAGGGAAGAAGGCGGAGGACGAAGGGACACGCCAGTAATGGCGGATGTGGGTAGGTGCTAGAGGGAGCAAGAGAGATAATGATCGTCCAGGGATAGCCCCAATTAGGAACAAGGGCCCTCACACACCCCGAGGGGTGTCATGCTTCATCATCGGGCAGCTCCTCGTTGGGCCGGCGCTGCAATGTCCAACAGGCCCAACGAGGGGGTTCTTTGCCAGAGGTCTTCTCGGTTTTGCCATCGTGAAGCTAGATGATATTATGTGTGGGTGAACCTATGTGAAGAGAGTAGATGTGTGAATGTGCAGATGTGGTTTAAAAATCAACTTCTATCTTATAATGTTACCTATACCAATTCCCAAGAAGTATTTTGCAGCTCTAGATAAATTACTATAGATTTCTTTGGAACAGGAAACATTCTTGTTTATCTCTTCATCATTTGAAACTACCCAAACCTTTGGGTGGCGTGAACTTTCTTGACCTTTCTCTCTGTCATATGGCTTTTGTCATTAAACAGAGCACATGCTGTATTCTGGATTCCTCTCACTCCGAAGCCAAGTTGTGGTTTCACTTGGAGTCAGCCATGATTTCTCCCTTTATACAAGCCACATTCTTTTTATGTCTTAACGTCCCAAATGTTGGAGTTCTCCATTTGTTTTCCACGCATTCTCCTTACTCAACCCACATTCAGTTGCTCATTTACCTATTCACAAGCAATTTATACACAATCCCATCTGATATAATAAAAGGCTGAGGAAAAATGGAAAAATGCTGCTCTTCTAGTCATGGTTAGACAAAGGAAGAGTAACAGTCTCTCAGTTATTACTACAAAATATGAATATCGCTCTATTTCACTCAGTTTCCTCTATCTATACGTTGCTTCCTAAATATTGTAATCAATTCCAGTTTTTGGAATCAGAACTTACAACTGCTTTTGCATCTCTGCCACTTCCTCAAACTAAGGATCATAGGGGCATATTATGAAGCCAGGCGATAAAATTATCGCCGCTTTAGCGGCAGAAAACTGCCGCTAAAACGGCGATAATGGGCTTGATAATATGCTCTATGGAATTCCAATTGAATCCCATGTTAGATGTGAAGGACATCTAACATGGGCTTCAATTGGAATTCCATAGAGCATATTATCAAGCCCATTATCGCCATTTTAGCTGCAGTTTTCTGCCGCTAAAGCGGCGATAATTTTATCGCCTGGCTCCATAACATGCCCCCTAATTCGCAGAACAATTCAATCCCCATCACAACTTCATCTACCACGCCCATATCTATAAATGTTTTAGGAAGCCCCTGAAAGACAGGTTCAAATCTAAACTAGAGCTCCAATGGGAATCTGACCTACAATATAATTGCCCCCCCTCCCCGTATGGGACAAAATATGGGAAATATTTACTCAACTGCTCATCCAGCCAACCTCACCCGAAGCTCTTACTATTTTTACAATAGACTTTTCTACCCTTGGCCTCATCAGTTTAAACTCAAACTTCTTAAATGAGACATTTGTTGTTGATGCAACACTTATACCGGTACTTACATCCATATGTCTTTTTTGTTTTTCACGTTATCTGGATTTTGGGTTAATGTCTGGACCAGAATTGGGGTTATTACTGGAACTTCTACACCATCCACAACATCTGCTTTTTTCATGGGCAAATTAGAATACTTAGCTTCATAACAAAATGTATAGAAAATTAATTGATCTTTTAATCACTATTGGGTGATTACTCAAACCGGAAATCTTTAGCTTACATAACTATTTAACAATGGTGAAACTTAGTATGTCACAAACATAGATTGGATAGATATAATTGACAATCATATCCCCTTATAGTCAGACATGAGGTATTATGGTTGCAACTTACTAGGTATATGTCCTCATCTGCTAGTAAAAAGTATGCAAAGTGTTATTGTTCTATATTTAGCATTTCATATTGTTAGAAATTGCGCTTATGGCTGCCAGAGGTATGCACCCGGTCCAAGCAGAAACCACAATTCTAGTCATGGTAAGTCAGTTACACACCCTAAATTAACCTGTGCTCACCCTCTGATAGCTTGGCACAGATCATAGCTTAACTTAAGAGGCAATGTGTAAAGTATTTGTGCAACACTTAATACAGTAAAACAGTGAAAACACTTCACAAAACTAATCCACACCAGGTTAGAAAAATAGAGCTTCATTTACTGAATAAGACCAGAATGACAAAAAGCCAGTAAGTAGAACCGGAGTTATGAATTTTTAAAGGCTATCTTGAAATATAGTGCTTAGAAACATGAAGCGCCAACCGGGGCTTTCTGGTCACCCTTGAATGGGTCAAATCTGAAAAGTTAGGCTTACCGCAATGGAGTGTGTATTGGATACAGAGCCATGTAGGGCCCGCTGCAAACAATACCTTTTCGGAGGAAGCGTTGATGCTGAGGAACAAAATGACAGGGCCAGTCAGAGGTGATCCGTAGGATTGTGGGCGATGTGTCAGTTCTGAATCGTGCAGATGGGAGATGCATTGTCATTGAAACCTCTGGAGATGATGCGTTGGTGTCAAGGTGAGATGTGTCGGTTCTGACCCACGCAAGGCCGGAGATGTTTGGATTTTAGTAAAGACAGCATTAAAACCCACTTCTAAGGACCTTGAAATGGATTGGCACCACTTGGCAGGGCAAGACTAACAGTTGGCAGAGTCCAGAGGCTGTAGCAGGTTCAAATGAAGTCTTTGTTGTCTCTGAGACATCAGAACAGGAGGCAAGACAACAAGCCCGTGGAGCAATTTTGTTCCGGGGATATATCGATGAGGGTCCAGTCTTTCTCACTACCAGGCAGGGAGGGTAGCAGGGCTGACACAGCAGAGCCGGAGTCCAACAGAGTCCAGCAGAGTGACAGTCCTTTCAGCACCACAGCAGCCTTTCTTCTAGGCAGAGTGTCCTGAGGTACAGAAGTGTAATGTGCGGGTGGTGTCAAGGTCCAGTACTTATACTGAGTTGCGCCTTTGAAGTGGGTGAGACTTCAAAGAGAAGCCTTTGAAGTGCACAATGTCCCTGCCCTTCCTGTCCTTGCTCCAGACTCATTACAGGGGGTTATGCAGCTCTTAGTGTGGGGGCAGGCGCAGCTTTAGTCAGGTGCAGGGGCATCTCTTCCCACCCTTTCTGCCCAGGATGTCGCATCAGCCTAGTGATGGCCCATCAGGATGAGAAAGTTCCCTTTGTGTGTGGCTATCTAGAGGGAATGTACACAGCCCAGCTGTCACTCACCCCAGACCTATATTCAGAGACAGGCAGAGGCACAGTATGGTTAAAGTAAGAAAATGGCAACTTTCTAAAAGTAGCATTTTCAGACTTACAACTTATCCAACTTTACCATAAACTGTGATTTCAAATTGGGATTCCAGAGACATAAAACTTGAAATATACATATTTTCCTAATTGGAAATTGCACTTACAAAATTTAATACAGTAATTCTAATGTTAACCTATAGGAGAAGTAGGCCTTACAGTAGTGAAAAATACATGTAACAATGTTTTACTCTCTGGGCATGTAAAACTCAAAAGTGCATGACCAACTTTTTTTATACTATGCACCCTGCCTTTGGGGCTGCCTAGGGCCTACCATTGGCTGAACAGAGGGATAACTTGCCAGGTCGAAATGGAAGTTTAAAACTGCACACACATGCGCTGCAAGGGCAGTCCTGAGACATGTTTAAAGGGCTACTGGAGTGGGTGGAGAATTCAGTGCTGCAGACCCACTAGTAGCATTTAATTTACAGGCCCTGGGCACTTTACTTTACTTTACTAGGGACTTAGAAGAAAATTAAACATGCCAATTGTGGATAAGTCAATGGTACCATGTTTTAAGTACAGAGCACATGCACTTTAACACTGGTCAGCAGTGGTAAATTGCCCAGAGTCCTAAAGCCAGCAAAATTGAAGACAGCAAAACAGGAGGTCAGAAGGCAAAAATGTCCGGGCAACCAGGTCTAACACATATGTATTACAATTAATTGTGTGTTTTTCTGACATCTTAATTATTGTTTTATTAATGATTAGCGTCTGTGCAGTTTCTGTTGCTAGATATCCGACCTCCTCTCCTTCACTATTTCTCCCTCTGCTTTCTCCCTTTCTATTTCCCAATAGTTCTTTTTAATATTCTTATATATTATTATCCTTCCATACGGATGTTCCTATTGATATTTTTTCAATCTTTTACTTCAATTTTTTATATATTGCATTTAACTTTCCATTTACTATTTTCTATGGTATAACATTTATTTGATATATACTGTTAAAATATTGTATTGATGGCCCAATACTCTTGTTCATATGTATGTTTTGTATTTTTAATAAAACAAATATGTATCATATTTTACAAGTTATTATCTTTGCACCAACTCCAGTAGTGTGTTATTACACATTTGTATATAGACTAACAATACAAGCCAGATACTGGTATTTCTATAATGTTTAACATTTCTGTAAATGGATAGAAGATGCTTTTACCTTTTGTTCAACTCTTATTCTAGGTTTCAAATATAAACCATAAACAAAATTGTCTTTGCTATAGCTGTCTGCTGAATAATTTATAAATAGTGTTTGGTCAAACACCAGTGTTGCTTTCTTTGAAAATGTGCTTCAGGGAAATTACTCAGCCCAGATATGTCTTCCTTCTTCGGATTTCTCAGAAGCTGAAATGTAAGCATTGTTATGAAATACCACTTCTTAAAATTTGCTAGAAGGTATCTCTGGCCAACTCATAATGGTATTATTCATAACACTGTTTTCCTGCTGACTTTGAGAATATGACAGTGGACTGTAAAACAGCATGAGAACTGCCTTTTTAAGAATGTTAGTGCCAGATAAGGCTAGACATTATTTACAAAATGACATACCAGTAGAATATGTTAAACTGTTCGAGACACCGCAAACATAATATTAACAATTTAAATAAAAACAGAGCGAGCTGTATCATGCACCTCACATAGGTCAACATAGATGGACAGAAAGACAGATAGATAGATAGATAGATAGATAGATAGATAGATAGATAGATAGATAGATAGATAGATAGATAGATAGATAGATAGATAGATAGATAGATAGATAGATAGATAGATAGATAGATAGATAGATAGATAGATAGATAGATAGATAGATAGAGATGGATGGATGGAAGGATGGATGGATGGATGGATGTTATGTCTTGTCATGTTATGATATGTTGTATGTTTTTTGGGGAGGGTGTTCCAGTGCCCATGTGCAAGATATAGGAAGATATGACTGCCAGTCCTCGCTGCCTTGACAAATGGAGTAACAATCAAAGAAAGAGAGGTGCAATATAGTGCCACATGCAGGCAGTGGCGGCTCCTTCCCTAAGGCGGATGAGCGTCGCCTCACTGCTTAAAAGGGCAAATAAAATGATAATCACATATCTTTATTATCATTTTATTTTCCCTATTGGAGTCAGTGGTGGGGTGGGACTGGATAGAGCATGGGAAGAGTGGTGTGCACTCCCTAACTGTGATGAACTGTTTGGCAGGCCCTCTTGGGCCTACCAAACAGTTCATGCACACTTTGCATGTTCCTACCAGGCTCTATTACACAGCCTAGTCAGGAACATGCACAGGCTCCCTGTTGCAGTCTGAGCACTGATCCACGGTGCTCAGACCAATCACAACGCTGCATAGCAACGTTGTGATTGGCTCAGGGGGCGGAGCTAGCCAAGCCCGAAGATGGCTGCCATCTGAGTGAGCTCCTTTGGTCACGTTATAATCCTTAACCCCTCCCCTGCTCATGACGGAGCCATTCCGTCATGAGCCACGGTCGCCGTGTGCTCATGACGGAGTGGTTCCGTCATGCCGCGGCCGTTGGCGGCCGCTCCTCCCACGCTGCGCTGATTCCCCACCTGTGCGGGCGATTAGCGCAGTGGGCGGAGTCATGACAGAACCACTCCGTCATGAGCACAGCTCAACCATGGCTCATGACGGAGTGGCTCCGTCATGAGCACAGCGCCACCGCGCTGCCCCCCAACCCCCCCCCAGCGCTGCGGCGGAATTCCCGCCGCAGCGAAAGGGTTAAATAATCCTGCACTCCAGTGTGCCACTGGTAACCAACAAACCCAAAAAAGACCGACAAAACACTGTGTCTGTCACTAGACCCCGGATAAGCGAGGAAAACTGACTTGGACGTCGTGATCTGGGAGACGCTGGAGAGGCCCGCGATATAAAGGTGGGAGGTGACACCACAGGCTAACATGGAAATCCGCCGCGACGCAGAGCACGCAGGCGGCGAGATCACACCCCTGACCAACGAGGACACTGCAGACGAAGGCACACAAGCGGTGCGATGGTGGAGCGTGGCTGCTTCCGAACAGTTGTATGAAGCGAGCGCTGTTCACGGGAGCGGGATCGGGGCTCCGGGACTGACACACAAGCCTTGCTGAGGTGAGATCTGCGTCGGCTGAGCGGTGGACGGTGCGAGCTGATTTGGCATAGGCGGGACTGTGACGTGGGAGGAAGACCCCCCTGCGAAGACACGTCACTGCATGACATCTCGCGCCAGAGAGCTAATGATAACAGGCAGGGGTGGCTTGCCATGACACGGTGTGACCTGTGACAGGTCGGGTGTGAGACACCGGGCGAGTGCGACCCACAAGATTGGAGGCATAAATAGTGAAAGCGGGCAGGCAGAGTGGAGACACACCCGCTAAAACGGCAGCCACAGATGAAATACTGCTTCCCCCACAAGACCGGCCATACCTTGGATACACTGCTGAGGCTATGCAGACACTTATGGTGGCGGACCACATGTGAAATCGGACTGAGGCCTGTGCTCATGTGTCGAACCCCTATGCATGTGAGGAGATGCTTTCGAATTCCTAGGCAGCCTGTGAACTGCAAATACCACCCTGTAGCACAGTGCAGTACGCACGTTGAAAGGCAGGCATTGAAAATGAACTAACAACTCAACCAGGAACCAGCTGGTGAAAACCCAGGGGCAGACCACTACACTGAGGGTCAGAGACGCCCCCGCTACAGCTGTGGAAAAAAGATTACGATATCGTGGGCACTGCGGGTATATTGGGAAACAAGCTGACCTCTGGGGCTGCACAGGACAGGCGCACAGTGATCTTAGCCACACCAAAGCCTGGGGGTAGGAAATTCAAAGAGAGGGCGCGACCCGACTCTGGACCTGTGGGCTGTACCCCCCCTCTGAAAGAGTCTCCATTACCAGGTACGATGACAGGGAGGGAAAAGGAAACAATCAACGCTTCCTGGGGCACAGATTTCCGGAAAGGTCAGGGGACGAAACCCCTTGGCGTGTTTCTGTAGAAGCAATATGGGAAAACCGAACAGAAACCAACCGAAACTGCAATTTGACCAACCTAAAAAAGTAGTAGAGACTGGCCAGGATGTTCAACAATCCACGTGGAGCGTAGCAACGCCCTCTGGCACGGAATCGACAGGAGATGTGCACTCCATGTTCGCAGTGATCCAAACTGCCCTCTCAAACATTGATGGGAAAATAGACACCCTCACATATAGGGTAGCTAGGATGTCGGAGAGGCTAGACAGGCACACCAAGCGCATAGATATGACCGAACGAAGAATCTCTGATGCTGAAGACGCGCAGCAGCATATAGATCAGCGACAGGGAAAAATGGACAAAACCCTAACAGCCCTAATGGCGAGGGCTGAAGACTCAGAAGCTCGATCCCGGAGGAATAACCTTTGATTCCTGGGCATTGCAGAGACAACAAATACAGGCCAGATGGAAAAATACATTGAAGGACTGCTAACGACTCTGATGGGAAGGGACACTTTCTCCGATGTCTTCATTGTCGAACGGGCTCACAGATCACTGGCCCCACTGCCACCGTCAGGAGCCAGGCCAAGACCGATCATAGCCAGACTTTTGAACTATCGAGATCGTGATGCAGCGCTACGCAAATCTAGAGAACTGGGCAGCCTGACATATGAAGGCATGGAGATCTCAATCTATCCTGACTTCACACAACAGGTCCAGGAGACCCGGAAAAAGTTCCTGCCTATAAAAAAGTAGCTTTGTGAGCAGAACATACCATACGCCATGATATACCCGGCGCGGTTGCGGAAAACGGAGTGGGGCAAGTCTACAGTGTTTAATGAACCCAAAAAACACTCATGTTCCTCCAACACAGACGGTCCAAGGTCCCCCGGAGAATGTCGAAGAGAGCGCCCAGATGACCAACAGGACACCTCTGATGTTGAGCAAATGGACCTCTTCTTTACAGGAACTGAACTGTGAGTGAGACTCAAGTCGAAAAATATGAGGCTAAGTCATGGCAAATGCTCGCATAGTGAAGAGAAACATCTGCTATTATTAAAGGGATATTGTTGAAATTATGTGTTTTAGTTTGTGTTTAGATGGTTAGAAATGGCGTATGGGAAAACGTGATGAGGTTAAGACAGGGAAGCACTCTGGTGCTCTCTACTAACGGCAGGCCACTGGGTGCAGGAGACTGTATGTCTTTCTAAAGTGACTATCCATGCGATTACATATCGCCAGAACGATCGGCTGGCAGCTCCCGCCAACATGTGTGCACCACACCAAATTCGAGTATTAGAACTGGGGGGGGGAGGTGGGAGTTATTGGGTCGAAGGGGCAATGTCTTCGCAGCAGGTTGGGAGCTGGCAAAGTGGGTGGGGGTGGAAGGGGGAGTAAATTTGAAAACTCTAGTCAGCATGCACGTATCAGTTAGCATACAACACAGCAATGTCCAATACTTAAGTCAAATATCAGTCCACACAGCAGATAATACTGCATATGGATAACGGGACAGGTCACATTAGATCCTTATCATTACTGACCTGGAATGTGAGAGGCCTCCACAACCTGCAGAGAGTACGAAAGGTCATGGCATACTTGGATAGGCATAAAATTGACGTTGCCTGCTTGCAGGAGACTCATCTTACAAATCTCACTGAAGAGCGGATTGGAACGAGATGGGCCCAATACCGCATGACGTCATCTTATTCTAATTACGCCAGAGGAGTATTGATCCTCATTCGCCGCAACGTCCCTTTCACACTTATCTGTTCCCTTAAAGACGATCAGGGGAGATACGCTATAGTACAGGGTAACTTCGGAGGCACTGCCTTAACAATAGTCACGACGTACGGACCAAACACTGACGAACCTTTGTTTTTTGCACACATATGGGCTATACTGCGTGACTTATCACCCACACCCATTGTATGGGGAGGAGACTTCAACACATGCTTAGATCCTGCCATAGATAGGTCCATATGCAATGAACAATATGGGAAACAATCACCTAAAGTGCTTAGAGACAGTATGATAGAATGCGCAATGCTTGATGTGTGGCGAGTGAGGAACCCAGTGAGGCAAGAAGGCACTTGTACATCCACGGTGCATAATACATGGTCGAGAATAGATTATTGGATAGCTGCACAAGACGTCAGTACATGGACAACTCAGATAGACCATCTGCCCAAGATACTATCAGACCATGCACCCGTCAGACTGGCGCTTGACATTCCCTCACATATGCCACAACAGTTTACTTGGCGGTTACAGCCAGGGGCACTCCTTGATCAGGTATTCCATACTGAGCTGCATCAGGCTATAGTGGAATACTTTGAATTAAACCAGGGATCCGTCAGCAGTGCAAAAACACTATGGGAGGCCTTTAAGGCCACCATAAGAGGACACTGTATAGGCAAACAGGCAGGCATATTGAAGGACATTCAACAGCAATTGGCTATGGCGGAAAGTGATATTCGGAGGTTAGAGGAGGAGTAAGCGGTTACTCTAGACCCCAAAACACTAGCAGACTTTAGGCAGAAGGTGGACATCTATAATGGATTTGCAGACGATGAGCTCAAATATATCTCATGCAGATACACAGCATGAACATTCGGGGAAGGGGGCAGACCAGGACGTGCGCTTTCATATCGAATACGTGCACCACATACGTCCACATATATAACACAAATAACAAACATGCAAGGGAACCCCACTTTTGACACACCGTCGATATCAGACTGCTTTGCAGAGTACTTTACTCGCCAGTACTCCGTGGCAACGACGGTAACCCCGCCAGATATCAACCAATATTTAGATGACCTTGCACTGGGATGGCTGTCAGATGACCACCGTGAATATCTATGTCACAATATTACAGAAGCTGAGATTAAAGCAGCAATAAACACACTGCCAAATAACAAGGCGCCCCGGGTGGATGGTCTCCCCGGGGAATTCTACAAAGAATTTCGAGACTTATTAATCCCACACTTAACCGAGATGTATGAAGGGGCATATGAAGAGGGAATGTTGCCAACCTCGCTACGAAAGGCATTACTAATCACTCTCCCCAAACCGGGCAAGGACCCTTTACAGTGCGAGTCCTATCGACCACTGTCTTTAATTAATATAGAAGCAAAAATTCTAGCTAAGATTTATTGCGACAAGGTTACAAACTTTGTTGCAGAAACTCGTGCTACCGGATCAAGCCGGTTTCATACCAACTAGATCCACAATGCAAAATCTTCGGACCATTTTCGCAATGTTCCACCAACTGAACCCAGAACTGCCAGCAGCCGCAGCCCTCTTGGATGCAGCAAAGGCTTTTGATTCATTCGAGTGGTTATTCATGTTTACGGTACTGCGCAGAATGGGATTCCCGGAGCCTTTCCTACGTTGGATTGTGCTTTTGTACGCTGAACCCGGCGCACGCTTTAGAATAAATGGGAACACATCTGACCCAATTAAAATAGGCCGCAGAACCAGACAGGGATGTTCGCTCTCACCGCTCCTCTTCACAATAGCACTAGATCCCCTAGCATGTAAGATACGACAAAAGCACCCAGAATCCGCTCTCCAATTCCAGTTCCGCCCAGTTGGCATATCATTATATGCGGACGATATGGTTCTCTATGTTCGATACCCGGATACTAACTTGAACACACTTATTAGAGAATACATCCTGTTTGAGCGGTATTCAGGTCTCAGTGTCAACTGGGACAAATCGGTGGTCATAGCTAGCTACAACACAACCCAGCCTGGATTTCCCATTACAATGGCAGACCGAACCGGTTAAATACCTCGGAGTATGGATACACAGAGATCCATAAACGGTGATTCGGGAAAATTATAGCAGAGCACTGACTAAAATGGATGAGCAGATAGATCAGTGGATAAGGTTACCACTGTCCCTGACTGACAGAATAGCTGTACACAAGATGGTGGTGTTGCCTCGTTTTTTATACTTATTTATGAATATTCCAATCTGGCTCACACAAGCGTAGTTTTCAAAATTGCGCACGGCAATGCAACGCCTCACCTGGGCCGAGAAATAGGTGAGAGTAGTATGGAAAGTTCTAACTAAGCCATATCACCAGGGGGGCTTTGGAGCACCAGACCCCCAATTATATTTTTATTGTGCTCAGGCCCAACACGCCCATTATTGGACACAACCGCATGCGCATATACCACACATAGCTGTGGAACATGACAGCGCGCTGCCCTCACCACTGATTACATTCTTATCCACCCGAAGCGATACACCCCGAGGGACTTGATATATTCTGTAACCTGCACATCGAGAGCGTGGTATGCATTAGCGCAGCGAGCACTGAAACTCCCGATATATGCTCCGGGGCTGCCTATAGCCCACCATGCACAAATAACAGTCGCACAGGAGAAAAACATGCTCACTTTACTAGGGACTATGGGTTTACGCACCATGAGTGATATCGTCCCACACAATCAATTCATTTAGCGAGATGACCCCTTCCTCAGTGTACTTAGTACACCACTGAGGATATTTGCGTATCTTAGGCTGCGAGCGGCAGTAAGGGAACTGTGCCCATCATTCCCAGATGAACCTTCCCAGCTACATGCACTACAAATACTGCTAACATCACCCACATGCCAACACTTAGTGACTCACTTATATACTGCTTCACAGGGAGAATTGAGTCAGGTCCAAAATAATTCGCTTCAGCGATGGGAGGAGACAGTCGGATCTACTATAGATAAGAAGGACTGGGACTTTAGTTGCACACAAATGCAGCTGCTAACATCTAACTGCAACTTGCTTATTATTCATTTTAAGTTTCTACATCAAATATATTACACTCCAGTAAAATTACATAAATACGAACTTAGACCAGACAACAGGTGTCACAGATGCGGGACGCCAAATGCAGATTTTCTTCACATGGCGTGGGCATGTCCTAAACTTACAGTATATGGGCGGGAAGTCACAAGCACCCTTACAGTGATGCTAGCTGAACAGATTCCAAATACTCCACTGGTCTGTTTGCTAGGACTCTACAGGATTTGGACAGCCAAAAGATATGAGCTGCTAGCGGTGGCACTGCTACTGGCTAAACGCCGGGTGGCAATGCGCTGGGGTAGCAAGCGGCTGCCACGTTACAAAGACTGGCTAACGGATATGACCTTTTGTAAAGAGACATTGGAAACATATGCAGAAGAAATACCCCAGGTTTCAAGACCTAGAGACTTCTGGGATCCTTTTGTACAATATCTCCTATCCTTACAAGACACTAACTAAATCCATGTAATTGGACACAGAGATCGCTCAAGAAACAAAGGGTTTGAGGGTTGTGAAAGGGATGTATATGGCAAAAATGTGTGGGAACGGTAGGCACGAGTACCTGTGGAGAGACAAACGCTCTAATAATTACTGTACTGTATACTTCGTGCGTGGCCATATATGTGGGGCTGATGGGATATGATAATGTATGAATCAAATGACGTTTAGCTGTGCAACTCTGCTTTGCTCTTACTATTCTTTGCTGACCGGAATAAATAAATAAAAAAAAATTAAAAATGTTGTGAGTGGCTCAGGGGAGTCTGTCTGCCCAGGTGCTTCCTGCTGCCGCCGGCCGGAACAGGATGATTACGAAGACAGAGGAAGGAGGAGAGGCGTCAGCCAGCCACAAAAGGTAAGCCTTTTTTTATAATTGCAATCCCCCCCATCCACCCGCCTCATCACCCACGTCCGGTAGCAGCCGCTACTGCATGGTGGACATTTTTTTCTTTGGTAAACCTGACCTATTTCATGGCAACCTCTGTGAACAAGACACATTGGGGCTCATTTACAATCCCTGTGCCCAACCAGAACGTCCCTTTTTGAGATGTTCCGGTGGGGCAGAGGGCTTAGCCATATCTACAAGGCCACGCAAAGCCACCCTGCTTGGCTTTTCATACCCATGTAGATGTGGAGTGAGACAAGGCAGCACAAGTCGCTGCATTGCCGCACACTGCGATGGGGAGGCGTGCCATGGGCGTTACAGTGGGTGTTCCCACATAACACCCATGGCATTTGACACATTCCCAAATTTACAGCAAGCTGTAAACCTGGGAATGCGTCAAAAGCCTACGCCTCCTGAGGGGTGCCATAGAGAAGGAGTAACAAGGAGAAATAACATTATTTCTCCTCGTTTTTTCTCTTTCTACATGTGCTGCATTCTGGAGGACACCTAGATAAAGGAAATTGCTCTATTTATTGTTCTTGTGCAGTAAAGTGTTCATTTGGTGCATGGCAGCCAATTGAGCACCAGCACTGGGAAAAAGCACATGAAGTTGCCATATCTGATAGATACTGTGAATTACTGTTCTTATCTTTGGCTGTGGGGCAGTGCAGCAGAAAGACTTGCGACTCTGCCATATAGGAAAATATTTTAAATGAGGCCTACAGATTTGAAGATGGTGAGTTTACTTATTGGTATCCTGTGTTGAGCCTTTTGAGTGAAGACATTAAGGTTCTTGGGGGGGGGGGGTATTCAAAATGAGAAATCTGCAAGCAGTGGAGTAACAATTTAGGAAGACCCAGCAACAGGGAATCACTATAGTTCAGACTCAAAGTGAAAGGAGCATGGACTATGATTTTGTGGCAGGAACTTGCCAATAATTGTAGAGTTTTCTGCAAAGTTCTGAGACTGACAACAAATATAGAAGAAACAGTGTTAATCTGTTTTGTGAAGGATAGGTTGCTGTCAACAACGACTACAAGATTTTTGGCTATAATGACAAGTGTGGGGAAAGTGCCAAGTTCAGTAGGTCACCGTTCTAAGAACAAGGGGGAGTGGTGTTAACAAAGATAAGAACTTCGGTCAATTTTTTTAGGCTTTTAATTTGAGACACTTAGCCCTCATCCATTTTGCCACCACTGACGTACATTTAGTAAACTGGATTTGCAATCCAAGGATACATTTAGAAATGATGATTATCATTTTTATGTCTTCGGCAGAGGATACAATTTCAAAGCTAAAGCATCTCGTTAAAGGGCTAAGAGGGGAGACGTAAGCATTAAAGTAGATGGGGATTAAGGACGAGCCTTGGGAGACACCGCAGGTAAGGGTTCTGAGAATGGAATGGAAAGGGGATTAGAGACAGAATGGCTTCTGGATGTTAGGAAGGAAGAGCGTCATTTGTGGACAAGATTAACTATGCTGACTTCACATAGGGCCAGATCTACGAAATACTGGTTGTAAAATAGTTGTTGAAATTTGTGACCAGTGGGCTTTTTTACAAGCAGACCTATGTATTAATAAGTTGGTCCATTAAATAGAGATTCCTAGTGGGTTGCAGATCGACCTACTTTAAGAATATGAATGAGGTAGATTGCAAATTGGGACCCACTATGAATCACAGTCATTGAAGGGATGATTGCCTACTGAGGTCAACAGACCAGCTTTTCTGTGATTGCTTTTATCTGAAGCTTGTTTTTCTTAAACACAACCTGTTTTAAATAAATAAAAATGAGATGCAATAAAGAAGAGACAAGTCTAAGTCACATTTTTTAAGCGTAAGCTGTGATTCCTAAGAAGCAGGACAACATTAGCATGTTACCAGCTTCTGGGAAGTGCAGCTGAACAAAGAGAGAGTGCAGATATCCTTGAGCAAAGGGCCAATAAGTTGGCCACCAGTGAATAAATATGGAGTGGGCATTGATCTAATTGTAAACCTGATTTAGTATTGATGAAAAATGTAAGGCTATCCTCATTAGTAGGGCTGACAGTTCAGTGAGAGTTAAGTGGTGGGAGAGATATTGAAGAACTGGTAAGAAATCTATAGCTGGTTTATGATTAATTCAGTCTGAATTGCGATACTTGCTTGTCGAAGGAGGATGGCAAATTAGAGCAAAACTCCTCAGAAGGTTGAATCTTATTGCATATCAAAACAACATGGGAGATAGAGAGGAAAACCAGAAGGACTCGTCCTGCTATCAAATTACCAGAAAACAAAAGGAGCCCATCAATCAAAACTAGGACTAGGCTTCCACATCTACTTTGGAAAGCAGAATGTTTTCTTTGGCTACCCCTCATCCACCAGGGTTACCCATTGGTGGCATGCCTCATCATTGGGTCCTTTCCTTTCTGCTCCTTTGCAATTCCTCTTTATGGTGTTATGTCTGAAAAATATGTTTTGTGCCAAAATCTGGCACTATGCGTCCGAACGGGGGAAGAGATGCCTGTAGTTACACAAACCTCAAGGCTATTCCCTTGTAGATTCACCTAGGGTAGCCTGCTGTTAAAGCCACAGGCAGGCTACCCTAGGTGAATCTGCAAGGGACTAGCCTTGAAGTTTGTGAGACTATAGGCTGCCTTCCCCCTTTCGGACTCATAGTGACGGATTTTGGCACAATACATATCTTTCAGACGTAACACCATATGGTGCTGTATGTATATTTAAATTTCTTGGTATGCAATCATTTTGCAGCTGGAGGAACTGCACAGGACTGGTATCAGGGAGTAGCCATCCTTGGTCCTGATGAAAAGCCTTGGGGTAAGGCTTGAATCATGTGTACCTTAGAAAACCTAGTAATACTATTACTTGTAATTTCAGTCTCTTTCCCCATTTTTTTACCATACTAACTAGAGGCATGAATAAACCTTTTTATCCTACTAGGCAGATGTTTTTACATTTGTAAAACAAACCCCACCCCTAGTTTTGACATCTATTAATCTAATATAGTCACCAATAATTGCTCCCACTTAACTCGTAGGTTGTAGCACTCCCCATTCCGTAGCAGAACGGGGAAGGGCCGAATAATGAAGCAACCCACCAAGGGGTAACCATCATGGGCGAGGGTTATCCAAAGAATAAAAAATCTGTTTTCCAAACTAGATGTTTAAGTCTAGTCCTAGGTTTGACAGACAAGCTTCTTTTGTTTGCTGAATCATTTGCAGCCAGTAGCATGGTGTATTAAATCTATAACTATTGCAAAAATGATGTAAGGGGATTGATTCACTGCTTTAATTTTCACCCCATTATAAGAGATGTGGGCAACTATAACTAGTGGACAATAATTTCTAAGAGCTAATCTATAGTTTTCTGTGGAGATACAGTTGTACAAATTATGCCATTAGAGTTCTAATGTCCTACAGTAGAATCTTGCTGTCTGAAGATTATCTGTGTACCAAGGGTCAGAGGGTTTACACCATCATGTTTTTTCCAATTTCAGAGGCAATGTTACATTAAAATTATCAGTAGTCCAGTTGTTTATGTTTACGTTTGCTTGAGATCTTTAGTCTTTGGTTAAGGGCTTCCAAAACAATGGATTCTTAAACTTAGTTCAGGGTCTATATTGTTTAGGAGCACTGCTTGGTTTTTGAAATATATGCTACATTGCAGCTGGGAGAGTCCAGAAGTGTTCATTGACGAGAGACACACTAAAAGCAACTTCAGTTAAGATAGCAAAAAGGGGAAGACTGGTGGGGTCAACACACTGCCCAAATGCTGAATTAGGCATGTTCTATATGGGATATGCAGATGAAGAAAGACAAGATGATGCAGTGGGGCCGACAAGGGGTGACACAGAGCCATTTTGAATTGTGAAATGTTCATCTCTAAAAGAAAGTGCCCTCACATGGTGAGATTACCAGGGCCAAGTTTGAGGCACTTCAGAAAGTACAGAATCTAGGTGTACTTGTGGTGAAAAGTGGGAGGAGATCCCTAAGGTTCCCTAAGGAGTTCACAGAGGGACAAGCCTAGTCAGACTCTCCTGGGGATGAGACCCCACATAGACATAAAAGAACCATGAGCTGGTTGTGGGGGTAGTTTTCTGGTGGGGAGGAAGAGATGGAATAACCAGAGCTCCTCCACTTCAGTAAGGGGTCGGGTACTACAGTGTGACTTTAAGGTTTAAGACTTTAGAGTTGGGTTATTTGTTTGGGGGTGGGTAACTATGGGGTTGGAAAGTTCTGCTTACCAGGGAGATGGCTTGGATCATGAAACACTCTCTGGGCATGGGGCACACAACATGGAAGACAGAGGATTCGTATTTTGTAAACCACAGAACTCCAAGCCCCCAATAGGCAACGTTGCTAACAATAATTTTCTTAAAAGAGATTGCCCTGAATTGCATTTGATGTAGTGAGAATTTGATAATTATAATTACACAACACAAATACACGTGAAAAATACAAAAAGAGTGAAACTCTTCATTACCCACAATAGATAGGGATACGTGAAATAGAGATTTGTGTAGTAGAAGCATTGTAAAAGTGTGCTTTAAAAAGCTGAGATGAAGAAAACACATGTAGAATAATATTAATATATATAAAAGGGGTTGAATTAATGAAACTTATGCTTATCAATGGAAATTGTACTCACATTGAGTGATGTAGTTATATGGTGTCTATTGCCAAAGGGGACCATTTAGAAATTGATGCTAACGTGTTAGAAATTAGATACAAACTTGACATTTTACTGATAGTTATTCGAAATTCTATAGAATATGAAAACATTCAAACAAAATTAAACTGTTTAACTTTGAAAAATTTGCATTTTTTAGATAATGTGAAAACAATTGTGCAGGTTGGTATAATAATAAGTAAATGTTCATGAAATAATGCTCATTGATGTGTGGATTAGTATAAAAATGTATTTAATAAGGTAGAGTTAAAGCTTGTTTTATTCTTCGAATGCAAAGGCATACCTTTATGCCCGCAGGCTTCTTATTTTTTTGCATGCTGAACTTTATTATTTTTGGACTGCTTAAGTTTTTGCTACAGTCGATGGCATTTAGATTACACCTTTTTGAACTTTCTTGAGCTTTTTTGCAAATAGACTCATCCCTAAAGGACTTTAACTAAATTCTTTCACCCTTAGAACTAAGCTGTTAGTCTATGATTTTTCCTTCCGCCTATTTGGTAGATGGATTTTTTAGACCTGTGGCAATTTGATTAACGCCTGCTTGAATGCCAAGCATTCTGATTTAAGCTCTTATACTTCTAACTGAGCTGTTGAACAATTGCTGGTTATGATGAATTTCGCATCTCTAATACAATAATTTCTTATTATAAACTTGCCTGCGCGTATTATTGAGTCTTCTTGATCATCTTTATTGACATTGATGATTTAAATATTGTCAAGAGAATCAGCAAGCCCTGACCGAACAACAGGTGTAATTACTCCTATTTTCTGTAGCAACCACTGAATTGTTGACTTGCGTTATTCTGATCTGTTTTAATTTCTTTAGGAGGTTGGGATTGCCAGTTTCTATTCTTTCCATTTAGAGTATGGTCTTGAGAGTGGTATATCTAAATTTGATTTAAAATTTGTGAGTTAACTGTCAATTAATGGTTCTCATTTGACAGTTCACAGTGAGTTAGTCTCCCTAATTTCCACGTCTCCTTTCGGCAATGAAAGATTCATCAGAGGTTCAATGTTTCTATGGTAAATTGATTGATCGTCTAATCATAAAGGGCCCAGTGTGGTTAGCTGATTAACTAAGGGTAGGAAAATTAAATTCAAGAGAACAAAAGTATATTTACGCTTGTTGGACTTGGCCCTTTTGGCAGGTTCACCCCGAAACTTTTTGTATTCTCCTAGCCTTTTTCTGTAACCTGGTGTTCGTGATTTTAGGCCTCTGAGCACTTTAGCACTGTTGTTCAGTGTAAAGTGTGTGCGCTCTCTGTGCTACATTGGTAAGGTTGGCCTGCCCACCCATAGGAATGCATTGAGGATGAGTGTGACCGTGGTAATTCCTGGTATGAGAGGACCAGCAGGGGCGAGTTTAGTATGTATGAACTCTTGAGAATAAATGCTGCGCAATGGTGTGCGCAGATTTATGATGACTGGTGGTAAGGTAAGGTAAGTATTTATTTGTGCATGATTAATTAAAATCTTTACAAATCGAATAAAAACGTTATAAAAGGAAATTAAAAATAGCAAGGACAATTAACCAGAAAATGTTTAAAAGTTCGATCTGTCCTGTGAATTTGCCAGTGTGATTCAGATTGTAGTTTACCATTATTAAAATCAACAGTCCTCAGGCTCTCATGTATCTGACCCCAGCGAGTTCAAATTTTTTTACTACCTGACAGTTTAATTTTGTATTGTTGGGATTGAAGCAAAGTTTGACTGCCTGTCTACATGTCCGGATACCGTGAGTTTTGAAGGAATCTCGCAGGAATTTGCATCTCAGATCTTTCAATTTGGGGCAGATGCACACTGCGTGGACAATGTCTTCCTTTCCGACTTTGCACAGGCGGCATTGTGGTTGAAGATTTTTCCTTATCCAGGGCGGTAAGTGAGGATATACAGGAATTACGCCCAGGCGCAGTTTTAAAATCTTTTCTTTCTTTCTTAGGTTCATGCCAACATTAAGGTATGCCTGTGGTTGCATTGATCCATAGTCATTAAGGATTATCCAGCCGTGTGCTTTTTTTGTCAGGGCCTCCTTATCTTCAACTGTGGAAATAAGTCTTACTACTTTTTTGGCTGTTTTTTTAAACGTCACGTGGTCTGTTTGGCTGCCCCACAAGTCGGATAGGCCCAGCACTTCAAGAGAGTCAATTAAGTACTTCCTCGCTGATGATTTTTGGTACCGAAGAGTCTCTTCCCAGATGTTAAAGTTTAGGGAATCTTTATCGGGATTGTGTATCTTGTGCCAGGCTACAACGTATGCACACCGTCTTTCTAGAGTTTGTTTCGTGATGCCAAATTCCAGTCGTATTTGTGCAGAGGAAACTTGTTTTGGCAGGTTAAAGATGAGCCTGTTGGAGTTCGATATGACTATGTCCAAGAGGGTGCCATCTTTCCCTTGAAGGGGTTCGCTCCCGTAGGTGAGTGTTGGTTGTAGTTTTGCACAAAGTACTTGAAGGAGCGGGTAAAAGGTCAGATCTGGGAGTTTTGTCTTTAAGGATTTTAAGGCAAGGGAGGTTGCCATTCCCTTGCCTCGCAGGGAGTCCAGCTGAGGTTTGAAGGTGATCTTCGAGTCCAGTATTACACCCAAGCATTTGTAGGTTGTTACATTTTCCATTCGTTCTCCATTTATGTGCCAGTTGTTTTCCTTTTTCTTTTTGTAATTTACTGCCATTATTTTAGATTTATTGAAGTTTATTTGTAGAGCGTTGTTATTTGAAAAGGAGTAGGTAGTATTTAGCAGGTGCTGGAGACCTATGGGTGTCTGGCTGATAAGCACCAGGTTGTCTGCGTTCAGCAGATTGGATAGTGTGGTCTTCCCTAGCTTTGGTGCGTGGCAGAAGCTTTTGTCTAGTTCGCCAGGTAGGTCAGCTAGGAAGAGATTGAATAGCGTTGGAGCTAAGACACAGCCTTGTTTGAAGCCCTTTGTTGTTTTTATAGGTTTTGAGAGGTGTGTGCCTGCACCTAGTTTGATTTTAATCCAGGTGTTGGAATGTAGTGCTATCAATACATTTAAAAGGTGAGCAGGTATACCCCATTTGGCCAGTTTTTGCCATAGCATGTTGCGATCTACATGATCGAACGCAGCAGTGTAGTCGATGAAAGAGAGATATAAAGATTTATTGTTTTCTCTTGCTGATTCCATCAGTAGAGTCAGGGCCATGATGTTTGTGATTGTTCCTTGACCCTGACGGAATCCAGTTTGGGTATTCGGGATTACTGAGTTTTCTGTGGCCCATGAGGTTAATTCCTCTAGTATGTTCCCTGCAAAGTATTTTGCTTCTACATCAATTAACGCAATCAGACGGTAGTTTTTTGGGTCTTTTTTGTTCGAGTGTTTATAAATTGGACTAATTATTGATCCATGTCATGACTCGGGTAGTATCTGAGTTGTTTTTGCATAATTGAATAAAGGTGTTAGTGCGACGCTCCAGAACTCTACATCGTTTTTGTACAACATTGGTGGTATGGCGTTGGGTCCAGGAGCTCCTGTTGGTCTTCCTTTCGCTATTTGTCTTCTGATGTCATCTGTCCCAATAGTCGATTCCTGTGGGTCCATATCTGAAGAGATGTCTACGACATTCTTTGAGTCGTTCGTTTTCGAGAGGAGGGTACTACATTTGTTTTTTTTTTCACTTTGTTGATAGCCTGATTCTTCCGCCATATCGTCCGTTCTCAAGCTTTTTGGCGCTTCCTCTTTGATTGTATCCTCACTATTGAAGTGCCTAGCTAGATAGTTTGTCAACGCTTCCTCTGTGATGTTTGAGTCTATGCCACGATGGTCTGGATTTTTTATTTCCTTAATCATCCTCCAGAATTTAGAGCTATTTTTTTGATTCGCTTCGTGGAATAATTTTGCCCATAGTTGATCGTTTTTATTTTTCTGTTTCTCCCATTTCTTCTGTTTTAGTGATTTTTTAGCTTCCCTCAGGGTTATCTGCAAGTCTTTGTTATCTGGGTCTTTCCGTATCCTTCTCAGTGTATGATTTATTATTCGTTTTTGGATCTTCATTCCTGGAGAGAGTGATGTTTTATTTGGGTTCCCCTTTCCGTTGGAAAGCTTCTTTGGCGATCCTTTTGATAATTTGGCAGTAACTTTTTGGATGAAATTTTGCCATTCTTCTGATGGTGTGTTTAGGCACTTTACTGTTTGAGTGTGTATGGATTTTACGTCGAAACTTATGGTGGTGATGTTGTTGGAGTTGCATCGGAGTCGCCTTAAGTTTGATGTTGTATCTATCACAAGACCTGTGTATGGCTCTACTTTTAGTAATGCTCTTGCTTTTATAGAGACTTCTTGGGGGAGGTGATCACTAAGGTCATTTACCCCTATCCTAAATGTTGTTATCATTGGGAACATGTTTAAGGATGTAAAGGTGTAGTCCAGATGGGAAGAATGTTTATTAGAATGAAACGTTGGGGCTGGTGGATTGTCGCCAGCAAAACACCCGTTCAGTGCCCTTAGGTTGAGGTCTTCTAGTTGTCGCAGTAGTTTTTTTGAGTTGGTTGTTGATTTATCGATTTTAGCCATGCTTTGTCTTGGTACGCCCCACGCGGTGCTAAGTTCTTGCTGAATGTTGTTATCATATACTGTGTTAATAAGGAACATATTGAAGTCACCACCGACTATGATCTGATCGGACAGGTCTCCTTCAGAGATTTTTTGCAGTACCTTTATCAGTTCATTTGCTGCCTTTCGTTTTTGTGTTGGATGGATATAAGTATTTATTATTATGACCTCTTGAGTGTATTGTTGTAATGTTAACTGGATTTTTACCGTCAATATTCCACTCGGGGGGGTTATATAAAACTCTGTGGTTCTTATTGTTCCTATTGTGGCTATGGATGCCAGAATAGCAAGACCTCCTGATCTGCGTCCGAAGGTAGAGTTTTTGCTGGCAGGGAGAGAGCATGATGTGAACTCTTGAATTTCAAATGATTCTTCCTCCCAGGTTTCTTGGAGCAGCAGAAGGTCAAATGAGTTTAGATACTGTAAGAATTCAGGGTCGTGTCTTTTACTTGCCAGACCGTTGATATTCCAAATGCAAATTTTTATTTGTTTGGCTTTATCTATAAAGCTCTCAGTGTTCAGTCCCCTTTGTCAATTTGGAATGTTGGCTGTGTTGATGGTTCATTGGATCGATGTCCACTTCTGAGTGATAATTGGCAAATTTTGGTCATTTTGCATGAGTTCCTGTCCGTTAACCATTATTGTCCCGGCTTTGGGATGTGCTATCGGCGAGAAACTCCTTGCTCCTTTTAGCACAGAGTTGGTCTTTTTTCGCGCCGGTGATCTGGGCGGAAATAAGAAGGGTGCCGGGTATCGAGGTTGTTCTACAAGTCGTAAGTCGATCCCCCAATATTTAAAGATTGTTTTTTCTTCCATTATCTTTTTTACTGTCTCGGGGGTGTTCCAAGTTGTTTTTGTCATCTCTTGGTGGCAGGTGTCATTGCTGGGGATGAATTCGATTTGAAACAGGTCTGTAGAGTAGATGTTCTCTAAGCTTGTTATTGAGTGAAGGAGTTTAAGGATGTTACCCCTGTTCAATATGTCATCCCTACCAAGGGACGTATATTCTGGTACGAAGAGGATGACAGTAGAATTTGCTTGATTGGTGGTATTTTTGGGGTTTGATTGGAGACCCGCGTGACTGGGGTTGACGGCTTGGACTGCTCGTGATTAGGTTGTTTGATTGGGCTCTTAGTGTGGAGTCGACTCTTGTTTCGGTTATGTTACTGTTAGTTGTGCTGTTTGATGATTGAGTAGATTCTGTGTTATTAATAAACTTTGTGATAGGCGTAGTTTTTTGTGTTAAGTTAAACTTGGCTATTGGGTCGTCGGTCTTTCTTGGTTCCCAGTTTTTTTGGTCAAGTAATTGTTTGTTTTTTTCCGGTTGAAGTTGCTTGGTTGGGCTTCTAGTTGTCTTTTGAGCTATGGCATGAAAAGAGTTGATTAGCTGCTCTTGTAATCTCTCTTGTGCCTCTTGTTGCGGTGTGAGTGGGCATGGCTCCGTTTCCGTTGCTTCTATAAAACGTATGCATTCTTCTTGCTGTGGGTTGAGCTGTTTTTTGGTGTAAAGATTGACGTTTGATATGAGCTTTTTCCTCCCTTTCCTTTTTTTCCTTCGAATTTTGTTCTGTACTTTGCTGTTCTTTGCTATCAGGTCAGTTGGGGTTACTGTTTGATTTACGGGTTCAACACCTGGATCCTTTAGCTGGGTTGAAGTGGATTCCCAGCTCTCTGCAGTTGAGTTGGTGGTTGCTCCCAAGATCACTGTTGGCTTGGGGTCCTGCAGTTTTTGTTTTGGAATTGACGCTGCATTACAGTCTTGCGTTTGAGGGATTGTTGATTTTATTTCTCGCATCAGATCCCCTAGCATGGATGGCATTGTGGCTAGTTTGTCTAATATCAATTCGCAGGAGCATGGTTGGGACGGTAATTTGATCGTGTAAGTCACTTCCTGGCCCCTTTTTATGAGACCATTTAGTTCAGATATCTTCCCCTCAATGCCTAGTATTGAGGTAGCTATTGATTGTAGGACAGTAAGCTGGGTGTCCATTTTTTGCGATTGGAACTCTAGTGCTTTAACTGTTGTTTGCAAAGTATTTATGATTATAAGCCATGGAATTTCAGATAGTGGATTTACCGTACTATTGCTATTCCCCTGGCTTAGTAAGGTGTTTGGTTCTTCAAGTAGAGTATTGTGCTCTGGCCTGAGGTTGTAAGAGGCGATTAGATCTTCCCATTCCTGTGTGGCTATAAATGTCATGTCATTTTCCGCGGAGCTGGTCATGGAGTTGAAATCACTGTAGTGGGATAGAGTGCGACGCATTTTTGATTTGGAGTCGATTGTCCCACTCTGGGCACTTATTTGCCCCCCGTAATCTGTTTTTGTTCTTATTGGGGTCTCTATTTGTGAAGTGATGATGTTAGTCAGTTGAAGTTGTTGATGTTGTTCTTCTGACGTTATTTCTTGCTTGGTGCCCAGGCTGTCCCGGATTATGAAATTGAATTGTTGCCCCTTTGGAGAATTTCTATTTGTTTGGTAGGGTAACACGTCTTGGCTGTTCCTGCTGTTTCCGCCCTTGCTGCCCTCTATCTTGGATGGGCTTCGCATATTCTGGTTCTGGTTCTCCTGGCTGTCCCGACTTTCCTGGTGCAATTTGTTAATTTCAATTGGGTGAGGCTCCTCCTTAAAGATTGAATTTGGGGAGTTAGCTGCCTCAGCGGGTTCACCCATTTTTGGTGTAATCTCTCTTGTGCGGACATCCGTGTCCGTGTCACGTTTATTAGCCAAGCTTTGATGGTCTCTTCTGATGGCTCCTTGGTCTACCTTTAGCGGTGAAGTTATCAGACTCCTCAGCGCTGGCGATGTTTTTGTTACTGGTGGATCGTCTGGTGTGGTGCAACTGCTCCCCCCTATAGGCAGTGAGGTGTCATTTGTGTGACTATCGGAGCGAGCATAAATGGTTGCCCCGAGTAGGAGAGGAGTTTGCAGACCCTCTATACATCCAGTCTTAGAATAGATTGCTAATCCTGGGTCTTTCAGGAAGGAAAATTTTGTATATATCTTGGGTTGTTTAGTACATTTCCTTTTTGTTTCTGATGTTCTTTCTATAGAAATGAGCTCCTTTGATTCGCTAAGGACTTTTAGATGTGACTTAGTCTTGGCGATTGGGAGCTGCGATGTTGAGAATGATGGGCCTGGTGCAGCGACTGTTGGTAGTTCCGATTGTTGTTGTTGGTGGACCATGATAGAACTCAGGTTAGTGAGGCTAGCCTTTAATGATATGTTGTCCTGCCCTTTTCTGTTACTGTTTTCATTTGCAGTTGAGGCTGGAGATGATGATGCCGTTAGGTCGCTTCTTTCCATCTTAATTGAGGTGTTTTGAGTTTCCTCTTCGAGGCCTTGAGGGCCTTGAGGGCCTTCTTGATGCAGTTTTGTATGCAAGTCGAGTTCTCTCTTTTTCTTCCTGCACTTTGTAGGGGGATTTGGATTAGGATTGAGTAACAATTCCCTGACTCTGCCAGATCTCATTCCAGTTGTCTTGGAGGCTCTGTTTAGAGTTTAGAGTTATTGGGTTAGGTTGGATAGATGTATTGTTCCGTTGAGATTAAAATGAATTAAAGTGTTTTTTTTTCCTTCTTTCTTTACTTTTTTCCGGTCTTGTTGAGCTATCAGAGCCTTTTTATTTTTCAGCCCCCTATGACACCACGCAATGGAGGGGGAAGCGAGGTGAAGCATGCAGAAGAAGGCAGAAGAAGGCAGAAGAAGGCAGGAAGTGCACACAATCAACCCTCGCTAATCAGTCCCCCCAAATCCCCCAGATCCAGATCCAATTCGTTTACTGCTTCCAAATATGCGAGTAGACACCTAAAAACACCTAATGTCGCCTGGCGTCGTCTGCGACAAGGGGAACAGAGGAGCAAGGGAGAGAATAACTTGGGGGACAATCACTGACAATCACTGACAATCGCTGACAGTTACCTCAGAGGGGTGACAGGTGACAGGTCGAAGCAAGATAGAACACAACAAAACAGGCGTCAGGAGATTGCTCCTTACCGCACGCCACAGACTCCCGCTGTGTCAGTTGTGCCAGTTACAAGTCCGTCTCCGGCTCCGGCTCCATACTCTCCGTATTTTCCGCGGTCTCCCGTGCGAGACGCCTCGACTCACTCGCTCGCTCCGGTGCCACTGTTGGACCAGTGAACCGGTGAATCGGTGATGGGTCAGCGGTCGGCTGTCCTGTCCTGTTGAAAATTTTTTGGGCAGCGTCGGCTCAGCGTCGGCGGCGGGAGCTCGCGGGTTCGCAGGTTCAAAGCTCGCAGCCCGCAGCCCGCCGGCTCGCAGCTCCGCAGTGTGCAGGCTCCTCCTCCTCCTCTGCAAATCACTTCGACCGTCTCCTAAACGAGCATCCACCAGGGAGCCACCAGACAATCTCGAATTTGAGTCCCACAGGTTCCACCGGTATCCGATGGTTAACACACAACACTCACTGACGCCTGATGACTGGTGGAGAAATGCCAATTTTAGAAGTTGGCATTTCTGTGTGCTATGTGTTTGCCTGCCTGATGTGAATTGCATGTCTGGCTTGTGAGTGACAGGAGCTGAGAGGTGTGTGGCTCCAGGAGGGGCAGGATGAGTCAGCGCTAGGCTGAACGGGACACCTGGGCTAAGAGTAGTGGGAGGGGTAATCCCCTGACTCTGAATAGGATGGTGGTTACCCATCAGTTGAGGCACACATAAGCATTGGTCAAGATTCTTATATATAAAGAGAGGATATATGTTCAAAGTCCACAAAACGCTCCACAGTTTTCATTGAATTCTCATTCTTTATTGTTCTTTCTTGTTATGCCCATGTATCAACACAACACAAAACAGCCGACACGTGTTTCATCCATCAGGACTTTTTCAAGGCTGTAAACAAATATATACAAATATACAATTACAAACCCATAAAAGAACACAATACACAGAATTTAATCGTTAAAAAGGCAATATTTACAGTAAAATTCTCTTCCACATAATCTGATGTATGTACATTTACGCTACGCCAGTTATTGTCATTGACACTAAATAGTAATAGGGGGCTAGTGTCAAAGAGTTATTAAAGAAATAAAATAAAACACTCCAGTGAGGAAATTCAACATTAAAATGCAAAGAACCACCACCAGAAAGAGTCGCCATGATCATATTAAAGTGAGACCCATGTTGCAAAAATGTAAGAAAAGCACTAATTGCACACCAAATTATTGCAGAAAACTAACCTCACTAAAAGCTAGTATCTCACCTAGTGCGTATTAAACCAGAGGTTCGGCCACTCCTTCCTCACTTATTCAGGCTTAATGGTAGCTAGGTCCTTGTCCCATCACAATGGGTCCTTTTCTTGTAGATCAAGTAATCGTGCTTCTCGGCTTGCCATAGCAGTATATGTGTGTAACCAACAGGTAATGATACACCTATCGACCAAGAGAAAAATTAGCTTAAGATAATCGATATCTTTGTCTTCATCTAGCATTGTTTTCCAATAATTAATACCACATTGAAAGCCAAAGGGACTGCCAATTATAAAGTCTCCTTCAGCCCCTACTGAAAAACCACTTTCAGAGCCAGTATCCAGCATCTTTATAATTGTAGGGACAATATATGTACAGGTCTATGTTGAAAACAACCAATAACAAACAGTCTTGGGCCATGTATCAATGACACCTACCAATTCAGACAAAAAAAAAACCCAACCAAAACCACAGCCCAGAACTCTTTCCTTCCCTACTGTGAAATCAAATGGAAGTCGTGCATATCCTTATTCCATGTCTCAATGGGGACCACTGTTTCAAAAATAGTAGTCCGAGCACCTCTTTATTTTAGCTGCTCAAGATTTATTTTCCTTCCCTCTCCCTTCGAGTCCCCCAGATTAGGGTTCACTTATATTTAGAGTTGCTAGACAGGTCATGATACACCTGAAAATAATCGAGATAAATACATCGTTACCAATGGCTTCCCTATGTTTTAAAAAAGGCACAGAGCCTGCCCATCATAAACACTGATTAACATCCCAATCTTATTGTAGTCCGGGCCAAGATCTTTGCTATATGATCCCATAAAAGCATTTTTTCCATACTCATAGCCTTATCCGAACCTTATTCATATCTTTATGTCAGTCTAGATGTACCTCAATACATGTAGCGGTCCAGGAGAGATAGTACTCAATGTTACCACCCCGCAACCAAGGTCCTTTTTTCCGACCCTAACTACGAATTTGAGACCAAAAGACATGTTTAACTTAAGAATAAACCAAACATTGCCAATGTACCCAAATATGTATCTGAGACTAATGCCTACGTTTAAAAATGTGTGTCATACCTGTCAGCGGGACCTGTATACGCGTCTCAACTCCTCCGTACTGCACCGACAACTGTCTCAGCTTGAGGCATTTCACCCTTTCCAAAAAACATGCGTGCGTGTGGACATAGAAAGAGGACTAGATGTCTACTGCTAAACATAGAAGGTCGCGCCATTTTGGAACGGTCCCAGAGTCTTTTCCGTGTAATGAACGGCACCAATATACAATGTGTTATGCTAATTTATAAAAGATGATTCTGAGGTAAAATACCCGTCACATCTAGCAATCTACAGTAAGACCTTCTGGTTACTGGGCACATGTTTGTCCTGTGTTTGTATGGCCAACCTAATAAAAACGGGGGGTGATAGATGACCCCACACCATCCCGTGTGTTAGTAGGTTTAGATCCACAAAAAGTCCCAATGGCCCAGAAGACAGTTTAGTAATTTTAACCAAATAGAAACCAAGGATACCAATGTGCTCGGTGTATTTACACAGGATATTCACAGTCACAGTCAGGATTATCAATGTTCTTTATTTAAAATATTACCCATGTTAAGACAGTGTATTCCTTCATTTCTGCATACTATATAATACTTATACTACCCATTTTGTGTTCGTCAAGTGTTCATTCAATAGATTTTATGTTGTATATTAACTTCTAATCCACTTGACTACAAGAAAGTATGCAGTTCCCTATCGATGTTTAACCCTAGATCAATAGCTCTCAATCTGATTAACCATTTACTCTCTAATTGTCTTAACATTAGGGTATGATTACCACCACGTTTGGATATTTTAAGACTTTCGATACCATGGAACATAATATTAATTTTACCTTCCACCATATGAAATTGATTATAGTGTACCGCCAACGGATAATCCGAATTTCTATTTCTGATGGCTCGAACATGTTCTTGGATACGTTCCTTCAAAGGACGTATAGTGCTGCCGACGTATATTTTGCCACAGCAGCATTCAATACAGTAGACCACATGCTTAGAATTACAGGTCATGAAGTCCTGAATTTTATAGGTCTTCAACGTGTTGTACTTAAAGAATACTAGTAGGGTATCCTTTGGGTTTCTCTACGGGTCTGTTGTTTCCCCCAAAAGCAGAGGGAGAGTTTTGGTTTGAGAGCACCATATTATCACCAGGAGGAAAGTTTTCATACACCTAATTTGAAGACACGACAAAAATATTATGGATGTGCATGTACATTTCTGTCATACTGCTGCTTAGTTTCGTGTGTGTAAAGTTCTGAATAGGATGGTGCCTGCCCTAGTGAATGCTGGATCCGCCCCCTGTGGTGTGTCTGATGAGGAGCCCCCATCTGACAAAAGGGGAAGAGGAGCTTGGAAAACAAAGTGCTCCAAATCCCCCCTGAATCAGTTGCATCTGGTTCCCCCATGCCCTGCACTTTAGACAAAGAGAAAGGGTGTATAAAAGAAGGGCCCCTTGATCTTTAGAGGAACTTATTGCTTGGGCTACTATCGCCTTGCAAGCGCTTTGTTTCAACTTAGCCCAAGGAGAAGGAGCAAGCAGAGCGTTGGTTTCGCAGCGCGGTGCTGCAGCTCTTGGAGAGGGAATCCCCATCGTAGGGATTTCCCCGTGATACAGGCATCATTGCGGGTGCCCACCCCGCGTTTGGATTTTTAATTGCCTGTTTTGAGGAGAGCGGGTGCCCACCCCGCTCTCCTGCTATTTTACCCAAGGCGGGTGCTCACCCCTCCATTCTCTTTAATTGATGCGGGAGCCCACCCTAGTAACCAGGAAGCCAGGTGAGGTGCCTGACGCAGGGCGGGGCCGAGAGGAGGAGGCTGCCGTGGCCACCAATGGATGTCGTGGGGGCGGCCAGAAAAGGAGAGTGGTGATGGACAAAGGACGGGAGCTCCCTCCGCCTCCACGAGAAACTGCCAGGAGCCTTGCAGGCTCCACATGAAGTCCCGGCCCCGGGGGGGACCGGGCGAAGAGAGAGACCGGAGCAGGATTCCCAGAGGGGCTCCTGTGATGAAGACGGAGCCCCGCATGCTGCCCTGGTGAAGTCCCGGTCCCAAGTGGGGGACCGGGCGAAGAGCCGAGTGCCAGTGCAGCAGGAGACGGAGTCCCCCAAGCCTGTCCCAGTGAGTGGGGTTGAGCGGGAGCCTGCATTTGGTTAAAGAGCCCCGTGGGACTCTCATGGACATTTTTGGTGTCCGCTTCCGGGCACATTGTCGGTGCGTGCGTCCCTCACAGCTGCCCCGCTAGACAGAGGGTAGCTGCAACATTGGCAGAAGTTGCTTTGGGAGTCTCGGAGTGGGGCTTCCACAGCACAGTGGGTGCAGTGCCACTTCTTTGGGGCAAGTTTTGTCTAGGAGAGCCCCAGAGGGGGGTTCATGAGGCACAGTGGTGCCAGTGCTGAGGTTGTTCGCCCAACTGCCCAGCAATCATGCAGGCAGCTGCAACATTTGGGCACGGTTGAGTTTTAGAGTCCCAGTGGAGGACCCAGGGCACAGGAATGCCCCTGCCTACAGTTTTCCCAGCTGCCCATCACTTAGTAGGCAGCTGCAACGTTTAGGCCAGTACCTGTGTGCACTTTCTACTTGCTGCATTAGCAACCAGAGGGCTAAGGGGATAGATAGCCCTGGAGAAACCCTGACATTGTGGACAGAGGGCATTGGGGCCCCCTGTGAGAGGCCAGTTGGCCTGGGGTCAGCTGGTAAGGTGCTGTGTGCACTTTATCTTGGTTACTGTGATGCCTAATGTTATGCTAATGCCTAATATCATGCTATGATGTTTTGGGATAGTACCTAATGTGTAATGTATTTATGCTTCGGAGGTTAGTGCATACTGTGGTTATGCTGGTAAGGCCCATTGTGTAATGTGTTTAGGCCCCATGATTAGAGCCTAATGTGTTTGGGCTGCTGATGTCCTAGTGCATAAGGTGTTTATTCTTAGGAGGGTGTCTTATGCTAATGTGGTTGTGCCCAATGGTAGGCTATGATATTTTAGGATGGTGTCTAATGTGACTGTGATAATGCTTAGATCATTATTGTACCAGTAGTTACTGGTTGTGTTTTACATTTACTTACCGGTTCTGTTAGTTCTGACCGTGGTCCTATTGGTCCGGTCCTGTATATAATCCCCTGGGAATATTGCCGTGCCAGTTGGCACAGTGTAAATGTGTGATTATGTTTCTAATGTCTTTATGACCATACGAAGGATATTTGTTTATTTAACCTTGCGTGGAGTTCCTTTTGCGGTGTGCCTAGTTTGTTGCTGCTGTGTGTGTGTTGCGCAAAAGCTTAATTCAAAACAGCAAACATACAAGAAGGGAAACCAGATATTTGAATTTTTTAAGTTTTAGATAAAAATAGTACCAAAAAACACTGAGCACCAATGACAGTCTATAGAAACCGCAAACCAGGACCTAGTTGGGACTTCAGGCTAAAACAAGTGTTGTGGTCCCAGTGAAAAGTCTGGAAGTCAAAAAGCTTGAAAAGGTTTCAGAGTTCTACTTCAGTAAGAGAAGTCCCAAAACAGAGTTGGACTTTGTAACTTTTTTAAAAGAAAAATCCTCCCCAAGTGGCACACTGCTAAGATAGTACCTGCTGCCATGAAACTAAAGACCGTATACCTGAAGCAGGTTGGACCCTCTGGTGTTTTATAGATTTCTTGCTGAAAGTTTTCTAAATACCAATGTAGGCAATTTTTCAGAGGTGTAGAATCTTTCTTTTTAAAAGATTCCAAACTTTTGTCTGGTATCCAAACAACCACAGGAGTACACTTCTGAGGCCCATAAGACATCAAGGTAAGGCAAGTAAAGACTCTCAGGGTATCAAGCAGAGGGCAACAGCAAAATAAAGTACAGGTCTCACTGCCACTGGTCATCTAGGCACTTCACCGAAAAACCTCTTGCAACTTGTATGTCCCTGTAGCCACACAGGTGTTCAGCCACCTGCACCTTGAAACCCACTTCTTTGTCCTTGGTGCAAGAGGGAATAGATCTACGTCTTAATGCTTCATCTCAGGTCACAGACAATAGGTTCTAATCTTCTGGAGGGCCCAGAAGCTCTCTGAGGAGGGTGCTTTGTGGTGCTACATTTATGCCTGTCACCAGCTTGTGGTTGGGGGTGACTCCTAGCTGTTCCCTAACCAATGGGGTAAATGTTTAAAGGGAACCCTACCCACTTTTGCAGCAGTTACTCTTTGCCCTACTGCAAACAATCCCACAGTGCACCATATTCCCAAAACCCTTGAAGAGTAAACCCTTTTTCCATTGCGCAGAGCCTGTGTGCCTACCCAGAGGGTGGGCCAGAGTAATGACCAGTTTGTGGTCAATGAAAACCAGTTCTGGGGGCAGCTTTCCTCCCACTGGGGTTTGTGCCAGCCTTACTAGTGGGGCAAAGACTGGGGTCTTTCTAAGTGTCACCTGACATGTACTTGTGACATGGAAGGACCTTTAAAATTAATTTCCTAGCCCACCACAACTGGCCTACCTGGCAGGGAAAGGAAACAACTCACAGGCCATCTTCTGTACTGTGGGAGCAAGTTTCAGACCTCATTATGCCCACCTCCGGGACATTGCTGTTTGCTCTCGCTTGGTGGGAGCTGTGATAGCTTCCGCCATGCAAGAGCAAGCAGTACGTCTGCTCCCAATGGGAAGGAGCAGGAAAACTGCTCCCACTCATCGAGAGTGGACCTTTTATCTGTTTTCCTGCCCTGTGTCAAGGGGTAGGAAAATAGTTGAAAGGATTGCTCCCACATGCAGGGAGCAGCATTTGTGGCTGTTCCCTGAATGCAGGAACAATGCCAGCTCTCGCCGGAGGCAAGGAACTGACAGTGACTGAGGGGGCATTAAGATTCTCCTTGTAGTCTCCAACACAGCACACTAGGTGGCCAGGGGGGCTCCAGGGAACTCAGCTTCAGGTGGCTAGGCCCCACTCACTTGAGGATATCAGTAATGTCATTTGAGATGTCACCAGTGATGTCATCAGTGATGTCACTGACAATGTCATGAGTGATGTAATATGTGAAGTCATAAGCAGTGCATTACGGGGGCATAAGTTATAGTTAGCTCAGGTAATTATAATTGCTGAATTTCACTCATTTTGTATGAGTTAAACCTGAGTCTAACTATAACGTCCCAGTAACCGTTGTTTTGTTCAGTACATTTTTAAGGTTTTTTTAAAATTCTATTTCTTAACTACAATGTCCCTATAACCTTAGTTTTTTTTCTTTTTTTCTCCAGTGATATATATATATATATATCCTCACTTCCGCGATATGACAGCAGGTTATTCGCCTTCGCCTCACGATCATATCACATATCATATATATATATTATCTACTGTCGGTCGCCAGTAAATAGTTGTAGCTAGGACCTAGTTTCCATAGGAAGTGTTTTTTCTTTTCCTAATAACTCTGACTCCGGTTGACGAATCTTCGCGAAACTTTCAAAACTTGTGGCCCGCTCTGATCAGCTCCTATTCTGAACGTTTCGGGGTGATTCGAGGAGTGGGGGCTGAGAAAAAAGGGAGGTCCCAAAACGTGTTTTCTCCATGTTATTTCCCATAGGAAACTGTAGACAGGACTACAGCCCGAACTGCTGAACGGAATTACACCAAATTTGGCAAAACGGTAGCCCTTCAGAAAGAGACCTTTTTTTTTAAAGTTGTAAATCCGTTCAGTAGTTCCTGAGAAATTAAAAAATAGAGGTAAAAAAATAAATTTCACATAGGAAACTTTCGACACAGTTACAGCTGAAACTGCTGAACGGAATTACACCAAATTTGGGAAAAAGGTAGTGCTTGGTTCATAAAGCGACCTTTTTTATAAATGGTGTAAATCCTTTCAGTAGTTTTCGAGATATTAAAGGAAACAAATCTTTCTATATCTGGGCGGGACCTAACTACACAAGCACGAGCTTGGCGATAATCGGCTGCCAACAATTCAATCCAGAAAGTGTTGGCAGCCATCTTGGTGCAATGCTTTTTAGGTGTCACCTAGCAACGCAGCGTATACGCTGATCACTACACAAACACCACTGCACTGCCCTAAATCCTAAAACACTACCCCAGCACGACCCCCTACACTGCACGAACACCACCTCACTGCCCTAAACCCTAAAACACTACCCCAGCATGACCCCCTAAACTGCCCGAACACTACTGCACTGCCCTAAACCCTAAACCACTGCCCCAGCACGACACCCTACACTGCCCGAACATCACTGCACTGCCCTAAACCCTGAAACACCACCCCCAGAACGATCCTTTACACTGCCGAACACAACTGCACTGCCAAAAACCATGAAACACCACCCCCAGCATGACCCCCTACAATCCTCGAACACCACTGCACTGCCCTAAACCCTGAAACACTACCCCCAGCACAACCCCCTACACTGCACAAACACCACTGCACTACCATAAACCCTGAAACACTACCCCCAGAAAGCCTCTTCACTGCCCTAACACCACTGCACTGCCTTAAACTCTGAAACATCAAACCCAGCAAGACCCCCTACACTGCCCGTACACCACTGCACTGCCCTAAACCCTGAAACACCAGCCCCAGCACGACCCCCCTACACTGTCCGAACACCACTGCACTGCCCTAAACCCTGAATCGCCAGCCCCTGCATGACCCCCTACACTGCTCGAACACCACTGCACTAAACACTGAAAGGCCAGCCCCTGCACGACCCTCTACACTGCCCGAACACCACTGCACTGCCTGAAACCCAGAAATGCCACCACCAGCACAACCCCCTACACTGCCTGAACACCAGTGCACTGCCTTAAACACTAAACACCACCCCAGCACGACCCCCTACACTGCCTGAACACCACTGCACTGCCCTAAACCCTGAAACACTACCCCCAGAAAGACCCCCTATACTGCCCGAACACCACTGCACTGCCCTAAACCCTGAAACATCACACCCAGCAAGACCCCCTACACTGCCCGAACACTACTGCCCTAAACCCTGAAACACCAACCCCCGCAAGACCCCCTATGCTGCCCGAACACAAATGCACTGCCCTAAACCCTGAAACACCACCCCAGCACGACCTCCTACACTGCCCGAACACCACTGCTCTGCCCAAAACCCTGAAACACCACCCCCAGCAAGACCCCCTACGCTGCCCGAACACCACTGCACTGCCCTAAACCCTGAAACACCACCCCCAGCACGACTGCCTACACTGCCTGAACACCACTGCTCTGCCCAAAACCCTGAAATGCCAGCCCCAGTACGACCCCCTACACTGCCCGAACAACACTGCACTGCCCTAAACCCTGTAATGCCAGCCCCAGCACGACCCCCTACACTGCCCGAACACCAGTGCACTGCCCTAAATCCTGAAACGCCAGCCCCAGCACGGCCCCCCTACACTGTCCGAACACCACTGCACTGCCCTAAACCCTGAATCGCCAGCCCCTGCATGACCCCCTACACTGCCCGAACACCACTGCACTAAACCCTGAAACGCCAGCCCCTGCATGACCCCCTACACTGCCCGAACAGCCCTGCACTGCCCGAAACCCTGAAATGCCACCACCAGCACGACCCCCTTCACTGCCTGAACACCACTGCACTGCCCTAAACCCTGAAACACTACCCCCAGAAAGACCCCCTATACTGCCCGAACACCACTGCACTGCCCTAAACCCTGTAACGCCAGCCCCAGCACGACCCCCTACACTGCCCGTACACCACTGCACTGCCCTAAACCCTGTAACGCCACCACCAGGACGACCCCCTACACTGCCCGAACACCACTGCACTGCCTTAAACCCTAAACACCACCCCAGCACGACCTCCTACACTGCCCGAACACCACTGCTCTGCCCAAAACCCTGAAACACCACCCCCAGCAAGACCCCCTACGCTGCCCGAACACCACTGCACTGCCCTAAACCCTGAAACACCACCCCCAGCACGACTGCCTACACTGCCCGAACACCACTGCTCTGCCCAAATCCCTGAAACGCCAGCCCCAGTACGACCCCCTACACTGCCCGAACAACACTGCACTGCCCTAAACCCTGTAATGCCAGTCCCAGCACGACCCCCTACACTGCCCGAACACCAGTGCACTGCCCTAAATCCTGAAACGCCAGCTCCAGCACGACCCTCCTACACTGTCCGAACACCATTGCACTGCCCTAAACCCTGAATCGCCAGCCCCTGCATGACCCCCTACACTGCCCGAACACCACTGCACTAAACCCTGAAACGCCAGCCCCTGCATGACCCCCTACACTGCCCGAACAGCCCTGCACTGCCCGAAACCCTGAAATGCCACCACCAGCACGACCCCCTTCACTGCCTGAACACCACTGCACTGCCTTAAACACTAAATACCACCCCCAGCACGACCCCCTACACTGCCCGAACACCACTGCACTGCCCTAAACCCTGAAACACTACCCCCAGAAAGACCCCCTATACTGCCCGAACACCACTGCCCTAAACCCTGAAACACCACCCCCAGCACGACCTCCTACACTGCCCAAACACCACTGCACTGCCCTAAACCCTGTAACGCCAGCCCCAGCACGACCCCCTACACTGCCCGTACACCACTGCACTGCCCTAAACCCTGTAACGCCAGCCCCTGCACGACCCCCTATACTGCCCGAACACCACTGCACTGCCCGAAACCCTGAAACGCCACCACCAGGATGACCCCCTACACTGTCCAAACACCACTGCACTGCCTTAAACCCTAAACACCAGCCCCAGCATGACCCCCTGCCCAAACACCAGTGCACTGCCGTAAATCCTGAAATGGCAGCCCCAGCATGACCCCCTACACTGCCCGAACACCACTGCACTACCCTAAACCCTGAATCGCCACCACCAGCACGACCCCCTACACTGCCCGAACACCACTGCACTGCCTTAAACCCTAAACACCACCCTCAGCAAGACCCCCTACACTGCCCGAACACCAATGCACTGCCCTAAACCCTAAACACCACCCACAGCAGGACCCCCTACTCTGCCCGAACACCACTGCTCGGCCCTAATCCCTGAAACACCACCCCCAGCATGACCCCCTACACTGCCCGAACACCACTGCACTGCCCTAAACCCTGAAACACCAGCCCCAGCACGACCCCTACACTGCCCGAACACCACTGCACTGCCAAAAACCATGAAACACCACCCCCGGCATGACCCCCTACAATCCTCGAACACCACTGCACTGCCCTAAGCCCTGAAACACTACCCCCAGCACGACCACCTCACTGGACAAACACCACTGCACTGCCCTAAACCCTGAAATACCACCCACAGCATGACCCCCTACACTTCCCGAACACCACTCCACTGCCCTAAACCCTGAAACATCACACCCAGCAAGACCCCCTACACTGCCCGAACACTACTGCCCTAAGTCCTGAAACACCACCCCCAGCAAGACCCCCTACACTACTCAAACACCACTGCACTGCGCTAAACCCTGAAACACCACCCCAGCACGACCTCATACACTGCCCGAACACCACTGCTCTGCCCAAAACCGTGAAACGCCATCCCCAGCACGACCCCATACACTGCCCGAACACCACTGCACTACCCTAAACCCTGTAACGCCAGCCCCAACACGACACCCTACACTGCCCGAACACCATCGCACTGCCCTAAACCCTGTAATGCCAGCACCAGCACGACCCCCTACACTGCCCGAACACCACTGCACTGCCCTAAACCCTGAAACGCCAGCCTCAGCACAACCCCCTACACTACCCGAACACAAGTGCACTGCCCTAAACCCTGAAACGCCAGCCCTGGCACGACCCCCTACTCTGCCCGAACACCAGTGCCCTAAATCCTGAAACGCCAGCCCCAGCACGACCCCCTACACTGCCCGAACACCACTGCACTGCCGTAAACCCTGAATCGCCAGCCCCTGCATGACCCACTACACTGCCCGAACACCACTGCGCTAAACCCTGAAACGCCAGCCCCTGCACAAACCCCTACACTGCCTGAACACCACTGCACTGCCCGTAACCCTGAAACGTCACCACCAGTACGACCCCCTACACTGCCCAAACACCACTGCACTGCCTTAAACCCTAAACACCACCCGAGCACGACCCCCTACACTGCATGAACACCACTGCACTTCCCTAAACCCTGTAACGCCAGCCCCAACACGACACCCTACACTGCCCGAACACCATCGCACTGCCCTAAAACCTGTAATGCCAGCACCAGCACAACCCCCTACACTGCCCGAACACCACTGCACTGCCCTAAACCCTGAAACGCCAGCCTCAGCACAACCCCCTACACTACCCGAACACAAGTGCACTGCCCTAAACCCTGAAACGCCAGCCCTGGCACGACCCCCTACTCTGCCCGAACACCAGTGCCCTAAATCCTGAAACGCCAGCCCCAGCACGACCCCCTACACTGCCCGAACACCACTGCACTGCCGTCAACCCTGAATCGCCAGCCCCTGCATGACCCACTACACTGCCTGAACACCACTGCGCTAAACCCTGAAACGCCAGCCCCTGCACAAACCCCTACACTGCCTGAACACCACTGCACTGCCCGAAACCCTGAAACGCCACCACCAGTACGACCCCCTACACTGCCCAAACACCACTGCACTGCCTTAAACCCTAAACACCACCCCCAGCACGACCCCCTACACTGCATGAACACCACTGCACTTCCCTAAACCCTGAAACACCAGCCCCAGTATGACCCCGACACTGCCCGAACACCACTGCACTGCTTTAAACCCTAAACACCACCCTCAGCAAGACCCCCTACACTGCCCGAACACCAATGCACTGCCCTAAACCCTAAACACCACCCACAGCAGGACCCCCTACTCTGCCCGAACACCACTGCTTTGCCCTAAACCCTAAAACACCACCCCCAGCATGACCCCCTACACTGCCCAAACACCACTGCACTGCCCTAACCCCTGAAACACCACCCCCAGCATGACCCCCTACACTGTCCAAACACCACTGCACTGCCCTAACCCCTGAAACACCAGCCCCAGCACGACCCCTACACTGCCCGAACACCACTGCACTGCCAAAAACCATGAAACACCACCCCCGGCATGACCCCCTACAATCCTCGAACACCACTGCACTGCCCTAAGCCCTGAAACACTACTCCCAGCACGGCCACCTCACTGCACGAACACCATTGCACTGCCCTAAACCCTGAAATACCACCCACAGCACAACCCCCTACACTTCCTGAACACCACTGCACTGCCCTAATCCCTGAAACACTACCCCCAGAAAGACCCCTACACTGCCCGAACACCACTCCACTGCCCTAAACCCTGAAACATCACACCCAGCAAGACCCCCTACACTGCCCGAACACTACTGCCCTAAACCCTGAAACACCACCCCCAGCAAGACCCCCTACACTACCCGAACACCACTGCACTGCGCTAAACCCTGAAACACCACCCCAGCACGACCTCCTACACTGCCCGAACACCACTGCTCTGCCCAAAACCATGAAACGCCAGCCCCAGCACGACCCCCTACACTGCCCGAACACCACTGCACTACCCTAAACCCTGTAACGCCAGCCCCAGCACGACACCCTACACTGCCCGAACATCATCGCACTGCCCTAAACCCTGTAATGCCAGCACCAGCACGACCCCCTACACTACCCGAACACCACTGCACTGCCCTAAACCCTGAAACTCCAGCCCCAGCACAACCCCCTACACTACCCGAACACCAGTGCACTGCCCTAAACCCTGAAACGCCAGCCCCAGCACGACCCCCTACTCTGCCCGAACACCAGTGCCCTAAATCCTGAAACGCCAGCCCCAGCACGACCCCCTACACTGCCCGAACACCACTGCACTGCCGTAAACCCTGAATCGCCAGCCCCTGCATGACCCACTACACTGCCAGAACACCTCTGCACTAAACACTGAAATGCCAGCCCATGCACGACCCCCTACACTGCCCGAACACCGCTGCACTGCCCGAAACCCTAAAACGCCACCACCAGCACGACCACCTACACTGCCCGAACACTGCTGCGCTGCCTTAAACCCTAAACACCACCCCCAGCACGACCCCCTACACTGCCCAAACACCACTGCCCTGCCCTAAACCCAGAAACACTACCCCCAGAAAGACCCCCTATACCGCCCGAACACCACTGCACTGCCCTAAACCCTGAAACGCCAGCCCCAGCACGACCCCCTACACTACCCAAACACCACTGCACTGCCCTAAACCCTGTAACCCCAGCCCCAGCACGACCCCCTACGCTGCCCGAACACCACTGCACTGACCTAAACCCTGTAACGCCAGCCCAAGCATGACCACTTGCACTGCCCGAATACCACTGCACTGCCCTAAACCCTGAAACGCCAGCTCCAGCACGACCCCCTACACTGCCCAAACACTACTGCACTGCCCGAAACCCTGAAACGCCACCACCAGCATGACCCCCTACACTGCCAGAACACCACTGCACTGCCTTAAATCCTAAACACCACCCCCAGCACAACCCCTAAACTGCCCAAACACCACTGCACTGCCCTAAACACTGAAACACTACCACCAGAAAGACCCCCTATACTGACCGAACATCATTGCACTGCCCTAAACCCTGAAACATCACACCCAGTAAGACCCCCTACACTGCCCGAACACTACTGCCTAAACCCTGAAACACCACCCCCAGCAAGCCCCCTACACTGCGCGAACACCACTGCACTGCCCTAAACCCTGTAACGCCAGCCCCAGCATGCCCCCTACACTGCCCGAACACCACTGCACTGCCCTAAACCCTGTAACACCATCCCCAGCATGACCCCTACACTGCCCGAACACCACTGCACTGCCCTAAACCCTGAAACGCCAGCCCCAGCACGACCCCCTACACTGCCCGAACACCAGTACACTGCCCTAAACCCTGAAACGCCAGCCCCAGCACGACCCCCTACACTGCCCGAACACCACTGCACTGCCCTAAACCCTGAATCGCCAGCCCCCGCATGGCCCCCTACACTGCCCGAACACCACTGCGCTAAACCCTGAAATGCCAGCCCCTGCACAAACCCCTACACTGCCTGAACACCACTGCACTGCCCGAAACCCTGAAACGCCACCACCAGTACGACCCCCTACACTGCCCAAACACCACTGCACTGCCTTAAACCCTAAACACCACCCCCAGCACGACCCCTACACTGCCCGAACACCACTGCACTTCCCTAAACCCTGAAACACCAGCCCCAGTATGACCCCTACACTGCCCGAACACCACTGCACTGCCCTAAACCCTGAAACAACAGCCCCTGCACAACACTCTACACTGCCCGAACACCACTGCACTGCCCTAAACCCTGAAACAACAGCCCCTGCAGGACCCCGTATACTGCTCGAACACCACTGCACTGCCCTAAACCCTGAAACACCAGACCCTGCACGACTCCCTACACTGCCCGAACTACACTGCACTGCCCTAAACCCTGAAACACCACCCCCTGTACGACCCCCTACAGTGCCCTAACACCACTGCACTGCCCTAAACCCTGAAACACCACCCCCAGCACGACCACCTACACTGCTCGAACACCACTGTACTGCCCTAAACCCTAAAACACTACCCCCAGCATGACCCCCTACACTACCCAAACACCACTGCACTACCCTAAACCCTAAAACACTACCCCCAGCAGTATCCTCTACACTACCCAAACACCACTGCACTACCCTAAACCCTAAAACACTACCCCCAGCACGAGCCCCTACATTACCCAAGCACCACTGCACTACCCTAAACCCTAAAACACTACCCCCAGCATGACCCCCTACACTACCCAAGCACCACTGCACTACCCTAAACCCTAAAACACTCCCCCAGCACGACTCCCTACACTACCCAAACACCAATGCACTACCCTAAACCCTAAATCTACCCTCAGGACAACCCCCTACACTACACAAACACCACTGCACTACCCTAAACTCTAAAACACTACCCCCAGCATGGCCCCCTACACTACACCAACACCACTGCACTACCCTAAACCCTAAAACACTACCCCAGCACGACTCCCTACACTACTCAAACACCACTGCACTACCTAAACCCTAAAAAACTACCCCCAGCACGACCCCCTACACTACACAAACACCACTGCACTGCCCTAAACCCTAAAACACTACCCCAGCATGCCAGCCTACACTACACAAACACCACTGCACTGCCCTAAACCCTAAAACCCTACACCCAGCATGACCCCCTACACTACACAACCACCACTACACTACCCTAAACCCTAAATCTACCCCAAGTACGACCCCCTACACTACACAAACATCACTGCTCAACCCTAAACCCTAAAACACTACCATTAGCACAACCCACTACACTACAGAAACACCATTGCACTACCCTAAACCCTAAAGCACTACCCCAGCATGACCCCCTACACTACACAAACACCACTGCACTACCCTAAACCCTAAAACACTACCCTCAGCACGACCCCCTACACTACCCAAACGCCACTGCACTTCCCTAAACCCTAGATAAGTAACCACAACCCTATGCCCAATCCCCCTTACCTCTCACTCCTCGTGGTTTCTCTCTCCTCGTGGTTCCTGCTTCATGTCATCTCTGAGGGGCGGTGCATCTCAATGTGAGGAAACGTAACAGCCTCTGTTTCCTTACAAGGACGTGGATCGTCTACATTTTTTTAGAACTCATGGTCATTTACCATACATACCTTTACAACAAAATTCGTTGTAAAGGCATGCATGGTAAATGACCATGCGTTCTAAAAAAATGCGTAGTAATGACTTTGCGATGTACAACGCATGCGTAGTAATGCATGCATTGTAATGGTATCCCAAAGTAAAAAAGTCATTGTAACGGCTGTTTACCAATCGAAGCTGGCCCCTGTTCTTCAGTGAGTTGTTTATTTGATAAATTAGGAGGAAGGAATGTGTTTTTTTTACCAAAAAGTACATTCCCGGTTGTTGTATTGTGAAAGTGTCCTCGTGGCCTGGTTTCACTTCTGGTGAGAGTGTGGAAGAGTCTGTTTGGATCTAAAGGGGTTCTGTTGTTGGACAGGGCCTGCACAACACGTCATCAGATAACACAGCTAATGGAAAGCTTGCCCCAAAGTGTGTAGCAGTGCCATGAAAAAGGTCAACGAGTGTGCGTCCCACCGTAGTATGACTGTACCGTGTGACCCATGTGCCGCCTCCAGTGTACGGAAGGCAGAAGCGGCATCCATTGCAGGTCCTCTTGAAGACTGTTGTAGCACTAATTCTACATTTTGGAACTGGGGCATTTTAACCTTGTTGTTCCTGCCGGATACAAAGAGAAGATCCCGTGTTATTCAGTGCCCTCGTTACCTTTTCTGTGGGTAGGGGTGCTTGTCACTTCGCTGCCCCGCCGGTGTACACGACTTGGCTCCCCACCTTGTGTGCCATCTGCAGGGCCTCTGCCCTCGGATCACTGGTTTCGGTTTCTGGAGTGGCAACATAAACAGTTGCTCCTAAAGGACTTGCCTGAACACTTAGGTGAATATCCCCTGCGCCAGTATTCTGCAGAAATTCTTTCCTAGCACTCCCACCTCGACGACGATGTCATAATAGCACTACTACGCTCGCGACACCGCATGATGCCATAGGAGCCATAATAGGACCTCATCGGCGTGTTGACGTCAGTTCCACCCATTTTTTCCATTCCACCGAGCTAAACAAGTGGACCGACACATTTTCACATGTATACATAGCATACTAAATATATCTATATCTATCTATTACCTACTGGCGGTCGCCAGTAGGTAGTTATAGTTAGGACCACGTTTCCATAGGAAATCCGCAACATTCTATTTTGAATAACTTTTGCGCCGGTCGACGAATCCTTGCGAATTGTTCAAAATAGGTGGGGCGCTACGCTCTGCTCCAACCCTGAAAGTCTCGGGGGGATTCGTCAAGCGGGGGCTGAGATAAAAGGGGGGTCCCAAAACGCGTTTTTCCCATGCATTTTTCCATAGGACCTTTAGACACAGCTACAGCCCGAACGGCTGAACAGAATTACTTGAAATTTGGCAGAGAGGTAGTCCTCAGGTCAAGGAAGTGCCTTTTGTAGGTTTGGTGTAAATCTGTTCAGGAGATTCTGAGAAAATAGCCTTTAAATCAATATATATATCTGAGCCAGCTTACGGTGCGCTTACGGTGCGCTTACCGTACGCGTACGGTGGCGTGCGCGAGCGCAATTCTGATTGGCCCTTAGATCTTAGTAAACATTCGAATCGGTCGAAACCAGGAAGTGGCGGCCGCCATTTTCTCTCTCGCACTCTGAGGGGGGAGCTGATAACCATGTTAGTTGAGTCTTCAAAGATCCCCCAAGGCAAAAAACGGTAATTTTTTATTTTTCGAAAATTTCGCCGATTACGCTTACCGTACGCTTACCATACACGTACGGTAAAAAATTATAAAAAAAAAAAAAACCCACTCTTTCCACCGCATTTCCCCAAAAAATTTCAACAGATTACCTATCACAAGGAAGCGCATAATATGTCCTCCATGTGCGCACGGTGCGCGAAGCGCATCGTGCGTACATGGCCCATCTAGCGTAACATGGGCACGCGGTGCACGTAGCGCACCGCGTGCCCACCGTGCGTGCACGGCACTAACTGCGTAAAGTGGGCGCGCGGTGCTTGAAGCGCACCGCGTGCTCACTGTGCGCGCACGGTGCGCGAAGCGCACCGTGCGCGCACGGAACGAACTGCGTTAAGTGGGCGCGCACGCCACGAATGGCGTAAAGTAACTTAGCATTTAAAAAAACGTACAAATTGACTGAAAAAACTATAGGTTTCACACACGTTATAGTTAGGAATTAGCATTTAAAAAACCTTGCAAATTCACTGAAAAAACCATAGGTTTCACACATGTTATAGTTAGCGGAAATTTTACTGATAAAAAACCAATGAAATTCCCCCGTTATAGTTAGTGCAGGAAACTATAACTCACGCGACCGCAATCTTCTGCTGATGACATATGTGTCTTTATGAAAAAAAAATATTTGTAATATATGTATAGCTAAAAATGTATGGAAGAAGACATGGGCAAATAAGTGTCTAAATACAGTATTAGCATCAGCAGAGGATTGCGGTCGCGTGAGTTATAGTTTCCTGCACTAACTATAACGGGGGAATTTCATTGGTTTTTTATCAGTAAAATTTCCGCTAACTATAACATGTGTGAAACCTATGGTTTTTTCAGTGAATATATATATATATAGATATATAGATATTTTTTTTTTTTTTTTTTTTTTACTGCCAATGATGCGGCACACAGGGATTCAGTAAGTTAAGTTGATTTATTCAGCAACACTCAACCAACGCGTTTCAGCCTCCTGGCTTTGTTCACGGTTAGTGAGCCCTCTTCTCTTTCTACATTTATACCATATATCCATTATGAGGCATTATGGGATATGTAGTTTAACATTGAAAGTTACACAGTTAACATAACTTTTCTGAGGGACAATTAGACAATAAAGTTATTCAATTCATAACTATTATTATTATACATTGCCGTTCATATGGTTCGCGCTAAGCAGCAATTACCTTCAAATCTCGTGTAGTACCATGAGATTCCTCAAGTGAGTATAACTATGTATTGGTAAAGTACCATACAGCTCGCGCTAAGCAGTCAATCACATTGAGACATGTTAAGTACCGTAAGTCACTATTTTGATAAATATGGTTGTATCTTGGTATAGTACCAATTTATAACGGTTTTTGCAAAAGATTATGTCATTTAGTGTGATTTGGTATAGTACCCAATATTAGTGTCTACAGCGGTTTTAACATGTCTATCTTTGTCATATTATTATTCGATTCCAATTAATTCTCAGTCCAAATGTACATAAAGTTCCTCGTCATTGTTCATCCCTTTGGGGGTCTTCGTTCTCAGTCGAATGATGCATTTAGATTCAATTTGGCGTAGTTTCTTTGTACGGTTTCCTCCTCGTTCATCTTGTGATATCATGTGGATTCCAAAGAAGCTCATCGCTCTCCATTTACTGTGATCCGGCAGCGCCCATTCCGCTACGAGCAGAACTGCAGCAGAAAATATCACCGCAGGTCGAGCGTCGATAGACGGGTCGGAAGACGCCGCCGATTCGGGAGTCTCCCTGCAGGTGAGTGGGAAACAATTTTACCACGAAGTAGCGGACTGCAGCGACTTTGTTGCTATTCGAAGACAGGACCGCTCCGTAAACAGTACGGCGGTCGCGGTAGTGACAAGTAGGGATTTCAGCTTACGAAAATAACAGCAGTTGTATTATTTCAACACTCAGTGTGAAAATAGACTAAAACTACCATCAACATTGCAAGATGGAAGCACGAGCAGCAAAACGAGCAAGCAAAGCGGCGACAATGTTCAAAAGCCCAATGGGCGCACAAATTGACACAGCAACTACAAGCGAGCAGAACAAAATACCTAATACGATGAAGCAACTATTCACTGAAGTTGAAAGAATGTACAAAAAGGAAATTAACAACAGTTGGGAGATTATTGCCCTCGAGAATTACATAGAAGTCAACAGAATACCAAGAGGTTTACGTATTTTTACCTTACCGACGCATCCAGAAACCAAAGCAGATTTGCTAAATGAATGGGTTGAAAACAATCAACAATGCTCATTGAATATGATGCGTATATTAATAAAACATGCCAAAATAGATGTCGTGGAGATCACTAAAAAAATTGAAGAAACTGAGGAACTGATAAAGCAGCAAACCAACAAAGAGGACACGGCAAAACTACGCAAGGAGATGGATGGCAGATTGGAAAAATACGAAACAGAAATTGAAGAACGAAAACAACGTAAATTCAAAAGGGATGAACAGGACTATGCCCAGGGCAGAATCTTGACCTTTGCCAGACGATTTGATGCACTTAAAAAGAACTTTCCAACTCAACAACAATCGAGTACTCCAACCAGCAGTGTTGAATCAGATGTAAGCGACGGGGAATTATCTAATGCAATGAGTGGAGTGACTCCAATGAATTTTTTAGAGGAAATGCGACTGATGAACCTGGACAAAACACTAGCCCGGGGAAGAGGTCGCGGAAGACCCTCAGGCCGAGGACGGGGAAGAGCAATGTCGAACAGGGAACAAGAACAGGAACAAGAAAAACAAGAAAAACAAGACGAGCGAAAAGGAAAAAAGTTTTATTCACTAAGAAATCGCAAGTAGAAAATTTAATCATTAACCTTTCACATTACGAACTAACTCAAGAAGAAACATCGTTATTAAACAAAGGCCTATCCTTTTGCCCGGAGAATCACTTCAACTATACTCAAGTCAGAATTGACTTATACAAATATATTCGAAAGCTAAAATTAGCTAAAATTCATGCACGCAAACCGGAAAAATCTACAGATTCAACCACAACAGAAACACAGAACATCGATACATGGACAATAAATGAAATACCGGAACTTCAGGATATGTTTGATCTTATGTACAACCAAGACGAGGGAGAAATATCGGAAACACAATTGGTTACCCACCTGAACATAGCAACTGATAAAAGGATTGATAGCGGTCTAAAAAGAAAATCTAGATTTTGTCCAACTCTTTCTCCAGGAAACAGGTTTGATTTATTCTCAGACGCAATCATTGAGGAACTGGAAAAAATGCCGAAAAAGAGAAATGAAAAAACAAAAAGAGAAAACCTAACTAAAAAAGAAAGAGAAGCTATCACCAAGTTGGTGGCCAACAAAAAACTGACTATCAAACCCGCTGACAAAGGGGGAAATATCGTCATCATGAACACAAAAGAGTACGAGAAAGAAGCTCTACGCCAATTGAATGACGCAACAAATTATTGTAAAATAAAAGCAAATCCAATCAACAAAATGATAATGGAATTAAACAAGTTTTTACAAACATGTCATGAAAGAAATCTCTTGAGCGCAGAAGAATTCAAATTTCTCGTTAACGATTTTCCGGTAATACCCACAATATACTTTCTGCCCAAAATTCACAAGACTCTCACAAATCCACCGGGAAGACCGATTGTTTCATCCTGTGAATCACTGTATGAGAACATGTCCCAATATGTAGATACCTTTTTGGCACCAATTGCGAAATCAATGAGCTCATACATACAAGATACGGGCGACTTCCTTCGGATTTTAGAAGGTATAAATTGGTGCAAACAATATCTCTTGATCACAATTGACGTGGTATCCCTTTATACATCTATAAGACATGAAGTAGGACTGAGAGCCTGCAAATATTTTTTGAGCCAAAGAAACATCTCAGAACTTCAGCATACCAACATGCTACTTCAAATGATCGAAATATGCCTAACGAACAATGTCTTTCTTTTTAACAAGCAGCTGTACAGACAAGAGTGTGGTACAGCTATGGGCATATCATTTTCTCCGAACTATGCCAATATCACCATGGGCTGGTGGGAGAAGGTGATAGCATGAAGCTCTGAAAATCAAGCAGAATTGGACAACATAATACTATGGGTCCGATACATTGACGACTTGTTTATAATTTGGAACGGATCTCAACAGAGTTTTGAACAATACTATTCAAAATTGAAAAATAACGACATTGGTTTATCATTCACATGCACCTCAAGCTGTAAAGAAATTGACTTTCTGGATACCAAAATCTACATTGCAGACAATAAAATCCATTCCACACTGTTTCGCAAAAAAACAGCGACAAACAGTATTCTTCATGGCACGAGCTTCCATCCGATCAGTCTGATTAAAAGTATACCCTATGGAGAGTTCACCCGGTTAAAACGAAACTGTTCTGAACCGAAAGATACAGAGAATCAGATTGCAGCATCAATGGATAGACTAAGAGCAAGAGGCTACAATGAAAGAAACCTACAAAAAGCCAAGAGAAGGATTGACACGAAATCCAGAACAGAAATTCTTAAACCCAGATGTAAAAATCAGGAAAAAGACCAAATACCGAGACTCGTTACAACCTACAGTAAGGAGAGTGGCCAAATAATAAACAAAATCAAGAAGTATTGGCATCTGATCTCTGGTGATCCTGATATAGGAAAAACATTAGGAAATGGACCAATGGTATCGTACAGAAAGACTAAATCTCTGAAAGATGCATTAGTACCGAGCCATTTTAAAGCAAGTGACCAAACAAATTGGCTAGAAGATCAACAAAGAGGCTTCAAGAAGTGCAATACATGCAAGGCATGCAAGATCGGAAAAAACATGAACTCATTTACAGAACCTGATGGAAAAATCTTCAAAATAGACCAAAGAATTACATGCACATCAACACATGTGGTATATGTAATTGAATGTAATTGTGGAATGCGGTACATCGGCAGCACAATCTGTATGTTGAAGAAGCGCATCCTTGAGCATTTGAGAGCAGTAAAAAACAAAGATATAACCTACGCAACTGCCAAACATATGGCATCATGTCAAGGAAGTAATTGGAGAGCGATGAGCTTCTTTGGAATCCACATGATATCACAAGATGAACGAGGAGGAAACCGTACAAAGAAACTACGCCAAATTGAATCTAAATGCATCATTCGACTGAGAACGAAGACCCCCAAAGGGATGAACAATGACGAGGAACTTTATGTACATTTGGACTGAGAATTAATTGGAATCGAATAATAATATGACAAAGATAGATATGTTAAAACCGCTGTAGACACTAATATTGGGTACTATACCAAATCACACTAAATGACATAATCTTTTGCAAAAACCGTTATAAATTGGTACTATACCAAGATACAACCATATTTATCAAAATAGTGACTTACGGTACTTAACATGTCTCAATGTGATTGACTGCTTAGCGCGAGCTGTATGGTACTTTACCAATACATAGTTAAACTCACTTGAGGAATCTCATGGTACTACACGAGATTTGAAGGTAATTGCTGCTTAGCGCGAACCATATGAACGGCAATGTATAATAATAATAGTTATGAATTGAATAACTTTATTGTCTAATTGTCCCTCAGAAAAGTTATGTTAACTGTGTAACTTTCAATGTTAAACTACATATCCCATAATGCCTCATAATGGATATATGGTATAAATGTAGAAAGAGAAGAGGGCTCACTAACCGTGAACAAAGCCAGGAGGCTGAAACGCGTTGGTTGAGTGTTGCTGAATAAATCAACTTAACTTACTGAATCCCTGTGTGCCGCATCATTGGCAGTAAAAAAAAAAAAAAAAAAAATATCTATATATCTATATATATATATATTCACTGAAAAAACCATAGGTTTCACACATGTTATAGTTAGCGGAAATTTTACTGATAAAAAACCAATGAAATTCCCCCGTTATAGTTAGTGCAGGAAACTATAACTCACGCGACCGCAATCCTCTGCTGATGCTAATACTGTATTTAGACACTTATTTGCCCATGTCTTCTTCCATACATTTTTAGCTATACATATATTACAAATGTTTTTTTTTCATAAAGACACATATGTCATCAGCAGAAGATTGCGGTCGCGTGAGTTATAGTTTCCTGCACTAACTATAACGGGGGAATTTCATTGGTTTTTTATCAGTAAAATTTCCGCTAACTATAACATGTGTGAAACCTATGGTTTTTTCAGTGAATTTGCAAGGTTTTTTAAATGCTAATTCCTAACTATAACGTGTGTAAAACCTATGGTTTTTTCAGTGAATTTGCAAGGTTTTTAAAATGCTAATTCCTAATTCTGAAACCCATATCTTCCATAAACTTATAAACAGTTTTTTTTTAGTTTTTCACCGTGCGCGCACCGTCTCCGTGTGCGCATGCGTGTGTGCTCCGTGTGTGCATGCGTACGTGCTCCGTGTGCGCATGCGTACATGCTCTGTGTGCGCATGCGTACGTGCTCCATGTGTGCATGCATGCGTGCGTGCTCCTTGTGCGCATACGTACGTGCTCTGTGTACGCATGCATGCATGCTCCGTGCGTGCTCCATGCGTGCTCCGTGCGCGTGTGCTCCTTACGCGCATGCGCGCGTGCTCCAGGCGTGCATGTGCGCGTGCTCCGTGCGCGCAACCGTGCGCGCAGCGTGCGCGCACGGCAAGTCATGTGATTACGAAACAACACTTTTCATTGGTTCAAAGTAGTTTCAGTTCCAGAATCTTCCAACACCACACCCAATCCACTCATTATTACTTCTTATTTCCTGTGAAAGGAGCTGAACTGCTTTTCTTGCACCTGAAAATGGCAGAACAGGACACTTCTTCAGGGAGTGAGGAGGAGACCTTTGTGCCCCCAAGGCAGAGGAAACAAAAGGACTCATTTATTTGGCAATTTTTTACTTTTCCAGAGGGTCAGATGAAGGTGAATGCTCCTAAAGTCACCTGCACTGTTTGTGGAGTGGTCTTATCTAGAGGAGATCCTAAAAAAATACTCCTTTAGTATTTACTCCATGATAAGGCACTTTAAAGCAATGCATCCTGTGGCTTATGCTCGGGCTGCAAGAGACAACCCTCCAGCAGCTCAGCCAAGCACATCATCTGCAGCCGTAGCTCAGCCGAACACATCATCTGCAGCCGCAGCTTCACCTGCTTCTCAACCTCTGGATATGCACCCTCTGTTCCAGAAGGTGCATATACGGTGCAATGTGTGCAATGCTGTTCTCTGTTATGGTGAGAGCAGCATTAACCTAATAGAGAACAAGATACAGCAGCACACATGCTCCACCCCCTAATTGTTTTCCTTTTTTTTTTTTTTTTCCTGGTGAACAGTTTTTCTTTTTTTCTTTTTTTTGCTGCATTTTTTTTTTTTTTGCTGCTCGACAAAAAACAACAGTTCTTTTCAGAACTCACTTCACTTCTCCAAGAAGAGCTATAGTCCTAATATACTGCGTTGTAATTTTTATAATGAATTTTTTGCCACTGTATGCGCACCGTGCGCGCACCCCGCGATTAAAAAAAAAAAAAAAATTAAATGTTTTTTTCACCCTTCGGGGTCCTTCAGGGACACCCTGCCAAAGCATAGGAGGTCAGGAACTCTCTACCCTGCCCCCTTTTCACGTTCTCCACCTTTCTGTTTCACTGTCACACACAAAATGGCAGCCGACACTTCCTGATTTCGACCGATTCGAATGTTGACTGACATGAATCCACCAATCAGAATTATGCTCGCGCACGGCACCGTGCGCGCACCGTGCGCGTACGGTGCGCGCTTATAGATATTTATGTGCTTTTAACTGCAATGTTCTCAGGAACTTCTGAACAGATTGACACCATATATGCAAAAGGCACATGCCTAACCTGAGGACTACCTCTTTGCCAAATTTCAAGTAATTCTCTTAGGCCGTTCGGGCTGTACCTTCGACTAAAGGTCCTATGGGAAAATGCATGGGGAAAACGTGTTTTAGGACCCCCCTTTTTTCTCGGCCCCCACTTGACGAATAACTCCGAGACTTTCAGGGTAGGAGCTGAGCGGAGCGCCCCATTAGTTTTGAAAATTTCGCGAGGATTCGTCAACCGGCGCCAAAGTTATCAAAATAGAATTTTCAGATTTCCTATGGAAACTCGGTCCTAACTATAACTATCTGCTGGCGACCGTGGCAGTCGCCAGTAGATAGTTATAGTTAGGACCGAGTTTCCATAGGAAATCTGAAAATTCTATTTTGAATAACTTTGGCGCCGGTTGACGAATCCTCGCGAAATTTTCAAAACTAATGGGGCGCTCCGCTCAGCTCCTACCCTGAAAGTCTCGGGGTTATAGTTAGGACCTATTTTCCATTGGAAATCCGCAACATTCTATTGGGAATATCTTTTGCACCGATTGACGAATCTTCGTGAAATTCTCCAAACTTTTGGCCAGCTCCGCTCCTACCCTGAAAGTTTTACGGTGATCCGTGAAGCGGGGGCCGAGAAAAAAGGGGGGTCCCAAAATGCGTTTTCCCCATGCAATTTCCCATAAGATCTGTTGTTGCAGCTACAGCCCGAACGGCTGAACGGAATGACACCAAATTTGGCAAAGAGGTAGTCCTCAGTTCGGACTCGTGCCTTTTGCATATTTGGTGTGAATCTGCTCAGTAGTTCCTGAGAAAATTAGGGTAAAAAAGTTAGTGATATCTATGGCCGCAGAGGATCCGCGGACCGTACCCGTACCGTAAGCGCACCCTCCCCGATAGGAACGCGCACCCTCCCGATCGCGCGCTGAATGCTAATTGGCTGACGAGCGTCTCTCTACATTCGAAACCAGGAACTGTTGGCGGCCATTTTCTGCCTCGGTAGAAGCGAGGCTGAAGATGGAAGGGGAATAAGTGTGTAAAAGATATAAAGGGGGCAGAGTGGAAATACTCTGAACCTCTAGATCTGCTTAGGGGGTCCCAGAAGGACCCCCTGTGGCCCCCCTTTTAAAAAAAAAAAGCGGTGAAATGCGCGCACGGTGCGCGCATCCTATCGCGTTGGATGCACGGATTCTCTCGCGGTGGTTGCGCGGATCCACAGCAAAGTTTTTAGAAAAACGACAAGAAATCATTGGTTGTATAACACCTTTCTACACTGAAAGGTAGGGTGTATTTTTTTGTTTTTTAAAGGTATGATTGTTATTGGTTAACAAAAACAGATTGTAAGGAACATTATATATGATAAGCTGATATATTGAAAAGTCAAGCACACTTCCTTTCTTGTGTAGGAACATTGTGTGCTGAACTTGTGACCTGTGAGCTCAGTGCAGTGTTCCATGATCTGTTTCTATGCAGAAGGCAGATTGGGGGAAGGGTTGAAATGTATTTCAGTTGGAAAGGGTTGAAATGTTTAACCAATAGAAATGTGTGTTTGCTTTTGAGTGTCTGTGCGAAGGATTGTGATTTGATGTTTACATGTATATGTGTGGAAAATGAAAGGGAAACTTTTCCATTCTTTGTTTTTGCTGAGAGGTGCACAGTGCAGAGATTCTGTAAAAGAAAATATGGTGAGTGATTGATATACTCCTTAATCTACAAAAGAACTTGAAAGATGAGTTATTTAATTGTGAGGGGATGTATGTAGACTATTTTGATTTTAATCAGACTAATGTATTTTTCCTGCTAAAGATTAGGGAGTACTTTTTTCTCTACAATGTCTCTGCATGTAGAAACCATTCTGTGATTGGCATTTGTGTTTTTCATGTGTTTATAGACAGATAACTGTGCAGTTTTTATATTTTGGTAGAATTAGAAACCAGTCATTGTTTATGAATTTGTGAAATGAGTTATGTTATGTTTCTATACTAAAATGTAGTACTACTTCTAGATGAAGAAATGTGTTTTGATATAGTGCAAGGGATAGTGTTGTTTGTCTAGAATCACACAGTGAGTCCGTGTGCATTTGGGAACCACTGTGAGAGAAGCATTTGGTAATATTGTGTATTTGCTGACAGATAACTGTTTTAAAACCAGTCAGGTTGTCAAGTTTTAGTAGCATTAGAAGACAGTTATGGCTTATGCTTTCATTAAATGAGTGAGGCATTGACACTAAATTGCAGTCGTGAAATATGTAGATTGTGTGCAGTTCCCTTACCACTTGCATTGTAGTGAATGAGTTTTGGTAAGCTCATAGGGATAGTGGTGCTTGTCTAGAATCACACTGTGAGTTAGTATGTATTTGGGATCAGTGTGAGAGAAGCATTTGGTGACATCATGTATTTGCTGACAGATAACTGTTTTAAAATCTGTCATGTTGTGAAGTTTTAGTAGCATTAGAATCCAGTCTTTGCTTATATGTTGATTAAATGAGTCATGCTTTGACACTGATGTGCTGTACTTAAATATGTAGATTGTGTGCAGTACCATTAACTCTTCCAGATTAGTGAATGAGTTTTGGTAAACTCCTAGGATAGTGTTGCTTGTCTAAAATCACACTGTGAGTCTGTGTGCATTTGGGTAAGGATTGTGAGAGAAGCATTTGGTGACATCGTGTATTTGCTGACAGATAACTGTTTTAAAACCTGTCATGTTGTCAAGTTTTAGTAGCATTAGAAGACAGTTATGGCTTATGCTTTCATTATATGAGTCAGGCATTGACAGTAAATTGCAGTTGTGAAATATGTAGATTGTGTGCAGTTCCCTTATCACTTCCAGTGTAGTGAATGAGTTTTGGTAAACTCCTAGGGATACTGGTGCTTGTCTAGAATCACACTGTGAGTCTTTGTGCATTTGGGAACCACTGTGAAAGAAGTGTTTGGTAACATCGTGTATTTGCTGACAGAAAACTGTTTTAAAACTTGTCATGTTGTCAAGTTTTAGTGGCATTAGAAGCCAGTCATTGCTTATGCGTTGATTAAATGAGTCAGGCATGACACTAAAGTGCAGTCGTGAAATATGTAGATTGTGTGCAGTTCCCTTACCACTTCCACTGTAGTGAATGAGTTTTGGTAAGCTGCTAGGGATAGTGTTGTTTGTTTAGAATCACACTGTGAGTCTGTGTGTATTTGGGAACCACTGTGAGAGAAGTGTTTGGTAACATCGTGTATTTGCTGACAGATAAGTGTTGTAAAACATGTCATGTTGTCAAGTTTTAGTAGCATTAGAAGACAGTTATGGCTTATGCTTTCATTGTATGAGTCGGGCATTGACAGTAAATTGCAGTTGTGAAATATGTAGATTGTGTGCAGTTCCCTTACCACTTGCACTGTAGTGAATGAGTTTTGGTAAACTCATAGGGATAGTGTTGCTTGTCTAGAATCACACTGTGAGTTAGTGTGTATTTGGGATCACTGTGAGAGAAGCATTTGTTAACATCATGTATTTGCTGACAGATAACTGTTTTAAAACCTTTCATGTTGTGAAGTTTTAGTAGGATTAGAATCCAGTCTTTGCTTATGCTTTGATTAAATGAGTCATGCTTGGACACTGATGTGGTGTACTTAAATATGTAGGTTATGTGCAGTACCATTAACTCTTCCAGAGTAGTGAATGAGTTTTGGTAAACTCCTAGGATAGTGTCGCTTGTCTAAAATCACACTGTGATTCTGTGTGCATTTGGGTAAGGATTGTGAGAGAAGCATTTGGTAAAATCGCGTATTTGCTGACATATACCTGTTTTAAAACCGGTCATGTTGTGAAGTTTTAGTAGCATTAGAAGCCAGTCTTTGCTTATGCCTTGATTAAATGAGTCAGGCTTTGACACAAAAGTGCAGTCCTGAAATATGAAGATTGTGTGCAGTTCGCTTACCACTTCCACAGTAGTGAATGATTTTTGGTAAACTCCTAGGTATAGTGGTTGTTGTCTAGAATTACACTGTGAGTCTGTGTGCATTTGAGAACCACTGTGAGAGAAGCATTTGGTAACATCGTGTATTTGCTGACTGATAACTAATTTAAAACCTCTCATGTTGTCAAGTTTTAGTAGCATTAGAAGCTAGTTTTTGCTTATGCATTGATAAAATGAGTCAGGGTTTGACACTAAGGTGCAGTACCATGTACTATTCTGTTCACTGTGGCAGAACTGAAAATTTAAAAGTTTTACCTAAGCACTGTCCTAGAAGTAGTCTGGTTATTTAGTCAGTTTCTAAGTACCAAATAGATTGCTTCAAATAAAAGTGTTCTGATATACTATACACTTGTCTTTTACACCTTCAATTCCCTAGTCAGTATCCATACACTTCCAGGAAACATCCTGCCACTTCCTTTGCAGTCCTCTAGAGACCCATTCAACAGCATGTACTAATCCATTGACTGTGCCAAAACTCAAACACTTATAAATTCACCTAGACACTCTCTTTCCAGTACTCTAATGATTCAGTCACTGCCTAAGTATTCATGCACTGAGCCAGGTCTTAGCACATGGACTACGTCAAACCCATATCCACTATGCATGCAGTCCTCTAACCACCTACACACTTGTCTTTCACACCTTCAATTCCCCAGTCAGTATCTGTTCACTTCCAGCAAACACCCTGTCACTGCCGTTGCACTCCTCTAGTGACCCATTCAGCATCATGTACTAATCCATTCACAGCGCTAAACCCTAATAAATTCACCCAGGCACTCTCCTTGCAGTACTCTAATCATTCAGTCAGTACCCAAGTACTCATCCAGTGACCCAGGCCTTAGTATATGGACTGCTTCAAACCCTTATCCTCTATGTATGCAGTCCTCTAACCACCTACACAATTGTCTTTCACACCTTCAATTCCCTAGTCAGTATCCATACACTTCCAGGAAATACCCTGTGACTCTCTTTGCAGTCCTCTAGTGACCCATTCAGCACCATGTACTAATCCATTCACTGTGCTAAAACCCAAACACTTATAAATTCACCAAGATAATTTCTTTGCAGTACTCTAATCATTCAGTCAGTGCCTAAGTATTCATACACTGAGCCAGGCCTTAGCACATGGACAGCTTCAAACCCCTATGCACTATGCATGCAGTCTTCTAACCACCTAGACACTTGTCTTTCACACTTTCAATTTCCTAGTCAGTATCCATACAGTCCAGCACTTGTCACTGCCTTTGCACTCCTCTAGTGACATATTCAGTACCAAGTACTAATCTATTCCCTGTGCGAAAAGCCTAGCACTTATAAATTCACCTAGGCACTCTCCTTGCTGTACGATAATAATTCAGTCAGTACCCAAGTAGTCATGCAGTGAGCCAGGCCTTAGCACATGGACTGCTTTAAATGCCTATGCAGTATGGATGCAGTCCTCTAATCACCTACACAGTTGTGTTTCACACCTTCTATTCCCTAGTTAGTATTCATACTCTTCTAGCAAACACCCTGTGAGTCACCCAGTGTGTCTCCTTATAGTACTGTAATCATTTAGTTAGTTAGCATGTAGTCTTTTAGTGAGGTAGGCTTTAGGGCATGAACTGCTTCAAAGTAGTATGCACTATGCATGTAGTGTTTTAATGATCGTCACACTTGTGGCTCAGGGCTATAGTTTCATAGTCAGTTTTTATATAAAATGTGTTTGTACAGTAATGGAATAGTATAAATTTGAAAGTTATTATTATACATTTATTTGTGATTCTTTATTACAGATACAGAACAGGAGTGTTTCTCATCTGTTTGCACTCTTATCGTGCAAGATTGTTTGGATGAAGGGTCCTTAGGTGTTTCATCATACTTGCTGTGCCGCACGAGTATTTTTTGTTAGGATCTCCTCGTAACAGAACTCTTTGGCAAATCTTGCGAGTGACAAAGGTGACATTGGTCTTTGTTTGCACCTTGGAAAAAGTAAAACATTTCCTCACCACTAAAGAAATACGTTGGTTGTGTGGTGCCTTCTGCAAAACATTTTCTTCAGATTCTGTAAATATTTTAAAGCTGCAACATTTACAGTTTTTGTAAGTTAAACTTATAACATTTTGTTAGCTGTATGCATTTTATATATCTGTGATTTGTTTCTTGTGGTATTTCGTTGAGAATACCATGTTGTTGTTTTTTTAACAATCTTTCTTATTTTCCAGGTCTGTCATCGACATCCATTGTCCCCACAGTAGTGTTCCGCCTTGTTGTTTCTTATTATTGTTGTTACATTTTGTTTATTAGTTTATTGTTCATATATATGTTAATAAAAAAATAAAGTTTGAAAATAGTTTTTCGTTTGTATATTTATTATTATGAAAAATAAAGTTTGAAAAAAAAATTAATAACGTTTTTGGTTGTTCTCTTAACTGGTGTGTGACTCTTTCTTGTTCTTATTACTGTTATTTGATGGAGTCCTCCATGGTGTTAAATTTAGGGGCACATATCACTGGAATACTGGTGATATCTGCAGTTTGCACTAACTTCTGAATAGTGTGTTAGATTTATCTCAACTTTACTTCCGTTAAAGTGCTGATAATGAAATGGAGAGTAGCTGTTCCCGTGCAAAAAGACACGAGGTGCAGCTTTCCGATTTATTCTAAATACTAAAATCCTGTATTGAATTGCACTGAGGTATTGGCTGCACTTACAGTGTACACACAAAATCTATTAAGAAATCTCATTGTATTTATATTGATTGGGAACAGTGCGTCAGGTGCTGGATCTTGATGAGATACACTGCTCAGTTCGTATATTGTTCTGCACACAAACAAAATCACATCACAACTTTCACACCAATTGCAATGCGAAACAAATTCCAGCGATAAGACACGTTAGCACCAGGGATTTTACACCTGCTTTCTGCTGGTGTTAAGCAGGGCAAATACCTGCACCATGAAAGAAAACACAGCCAAGAGCCACACCAGAACACCCACAGGTACCATAGAGTCAATGAGCATGATACAGGGATACCCATGAGGGCCAGAAGACTCATCTCAACAACTCCAGGACCTTAGTAAGTGTGTCCCTGTGGTCATTGTCTTAGCATGATAGGCACGAGCCCTGCAACATCACAGTGTGCTGTCACCTCAGTGTTGGCAGTGAGCCTGGATGTGTAGCTACGCACGCATCCTCCTGCATGCACAACTGGCGTGTGCTGGTCTGGGGTTCACAGGTCAGTGCAGGGGTGTGCCTATCCGGCAAGGGGAACGGGGTGTCTCGGACATGTCCGTGTACAGGAAGTGTGGTAAGTGTGTCTCTGTGTTCTGGTGTGGCCTGCTACAAGAGCCGCAGCAGTTGATGTTGTAAACTGGCATGCACCACCTCCAAACGGCACTGTGATGTTGTCGTTGGAATGTAGCAGGAAATGCGCAAATAGGCATTACAATGGTGTGCCGTTCGAGTGCATGAGATACAACAGCGCACCGTACAAAAGTGTGGGGGCTCGTGGGAGGGAGGTACAGCCGTTTGGCAACATAACACACAGTGAACTCGACCATGTGCCACATGCTGGGCATCTCATCCATGATGACCACAGTCGCAGACATCCCACAACACCAACGACTGGCCTTTGTACACATCCTGTATGAACGCAGCGTGGTTTTCACTTCTATGCTTGTTCAGTGGTGTGATGTTGGCGGGTTGTGTGACTTGTGCTGCTTGTTGGTGTGTTTCATTTTGGCCATTGTTAGTCTATATGTGTGTTGTACTTAATTGTGCATGTGTGCCATTCTGCCCATCTCCCCCCCTCCCCCCACTCCCTGCTTCTTCCTCTTCCTCTTCCTAGTGCTGTTGTGTCTATATTTTTGTTTCTGCACACATAAATACATGTAAAGAATAAATTAGAATAGTTCCTTGATTCTTTTAGGTTTCAAAACTTCTCTATTGGGTTATTATTAATTTTCCATATGAATCGTTTTTTTAATATTCAACAACACATAGAAGTCAGAAGTGCAACGTATTCTATCAACACACTCTCTAGAACATTCTACAACACGTGCAGGTTAAAAGTTCATCAATTTTTTAAAACTTAACCATACTTTTTTGTAACATTTTCTTGAATATTTAACGACACGTGCAGGTTAAAAGTTGACGATTGTTTTAAGTTCGAACAGTGCCTTTCAAATGCAAGTAGCAGGTGTGGTTGATCTGAGCAAATTTTATCCTTTGATATGTACTCCACGTTGAAACTGCTTTTTCTTAACCAATCACAAAGATGCTTTTCCACAAAACTAATGTGCACCCTACTTTTAAAAAAGAATGCTTTTCATGATATCTTCAGAGATAAGTTATAGATAGGAATTAGCATTTAAAAAACCTTTGAAATTCACAGAAAAAAACAAAGGTTTCAGGGGCGTTATAGTTAGGAATTGGCATTTAAAAAACCTTAGAAATTCACTGAAAAAACCAAAGGTTTCAGGGGCGTTATAGTTAGCTGGACATTTCCCTCGTACAAAACCCTAGAAATTCCCCTGGTATAGTTAGTTCAGCTAACTATAACTCGCGCCCCGCAATGCACTGCTGATGACGTCACATATTACATCACTCATGACATGGTCAGTGACATCACTGATGACATCACTGATGACATCTCAAATGACATCACTGATGTCATCACTGATGATATCATTAACGTGAATATCTGATGCACCTCCTCACACCTGAATATATCCTTTGATACACCCACTCTAAAATACTGACTACCATTTTTGAAAAAATAGACACATCAATACCAGTTAATAAATACTCACTGACTGATTCCTAGGTCTACACACACATCCGCTCATTCACCCATACAGTCACTCATACATGCAGTCCCTCATCAATACAACACTATCATATGCACTCATACACCTATACAGACACTCACACAGGGCCACATATCCAGAGTTACTCACACACTTAGTCAGTCATGCAAAGAATCAATCATACTTCCATTTACTCACCTATACAGTTATACAGACACAACCTCACTTATTCATATGGATACTAACACATACTTACTCTCTTATAGAATCACTGATACAAATACACACTCATCCATGTAACCACTCTCACAATTACTGACTCTCACATACAGTTATTTATAATATATACACCATCCCTCACATATACTGCCTTTTACATACGTAGTTACTTGCACATGTACGACTGAGACATCCATTCACTCACCCATACACACACTCACCCACCCATACAGCTGTTTCCACATGCACTCTTGAACCCATATACCCAGTGAATCAACCACTCACACATCTATGCACAGAGTCACACACCTCCCACCCACCCACACACACACTCAGGCAGCCATACAAATACTCAGGCAAGCAATGAATAACCCATGTAGAAACTCATGCAGCTACTCACCAACCCATGCAGCAGCTTACACAACGACAGACAGACTGATACAGACTTTCACACAGTTTAGTCACTAACCCATGCATTCAGTAAGACACATTTAATCACTCACTTATACAGTCAGTCACGTACCGACTAAATCCTCCATACAGACACTTATATACCCACTCATTCCTCAATACAGCTTGGCATATATATATAAAACAAAACTCAACTTTACAGAAACACACATTCACTGGATGATGTCATCAGTGATGTCATCAGTGATGTCATTTGAGATGTCATCAGTGATGTCACTGACCATGTCATGAATGATGTAATATGTGACGTCATCATCAGTGCATTGCGGGGGCGCGAGTTATAGTTAGCTGAACTAACTATAAGGCTGGAATTTCTATGGTTTTGTACGAGTTAAATGTCCAACTAACTATAACGTTCCTGAAACATATGGTTTTTCAGTATATATATATATATATATATGGTGGTCGCCAGTAGGTAGTTATAGTTAGGACCAAGTTTCCATAGGAAGAGCATTTTTTGTTTTGTTTAGAACTTTGGTGTCGTTTGATGAAGCTTCATGAAATTTTCCAAACTAATTCTTTGTTCATATCAGCTCCTATGTTGAAAGTTTGGGGGTGATTCGTCAAGGGGGGGCCAAGAAAAAAGGGTGTCCAAAAACGTGTTTTCTCCATGCAATTTCCATAGGAAACTTTAGACAAGGCTACAGGTCGAAGGGGTGAACGGAATAACCCCAAATTTGGCAGGGAGAAGGGTTCCTGGTCTATTTGGTGTAAATCCGTTCAGTACTTTTAGAGAGGTATCAAAATTTACAGATACCGGTATTTGGGAATTCTGCCATTTGATTGGTTGAGGCGTTACGAGCACGAGCTTGCTACTTATTGGCTGTGAGCGGTGCAAGCGGTTGCAACTAGGAAGTGTTGGCAGCCATTTTGTGATTCTGTTGAAGCGAGTAAGGGAAAAAAAGTAGGAAAGAGGAGGATAGGAGCATTGTAAGCTCTGTGGGGTGTTTAAGGTGTACCATACAGGGGGTGCGAAGTGAACTACTCATCCCTACCGGTCTGAAAGTGCTGGGCTATGGAAATTATGTGAGGTATTGCCTAGAGTCTGAGGCTGCTAAGGTGAGCTGCTGCGGGACTCGGGGATTAAAGCGTGAGCCCCAACTGTGTGTCTTATGCTGTGACTGAAGTCATGTGCCCTGGCCACTGCGGCACACCTGCCCAAGTAGTGTCAGCATGTGTGCATATGTACTAGGAGGAACTTTTGTTTTAAACTGTGTGACATCTGTAGGGTGATTGGGGGGTGCTACAGTGGGAGTGTGAAGTTCAATTGTGCCGTTTCAAATCAATCCGGTATTTGTAAAGTGCAAACTACTCACTAGTACGGGTCTGCAGGCACTGGGGGCCGGTGTGGAAATTATGTGAGCTATTGCTCAGAGTCACATGGTGCTATCCTGAGCTGTCGCTAGAGCCGGTGATCAAAGCAAGAGCTCTCTGCTCCAAAGTGAGATGGTCTGGCCGCTGCGCCACAGCTGTGTGGAGAATACATTTTGGCGAGGGTACGGGAGTTGCCGTTACCTGGCCCTAAAATAGCGAGCCTAAGTTGTCAGTTATAAGGCAGCTCTAAAAAGAGCCCTTGTGTTTATTAGTTGGAGCTACATATAAGTGCCGATGCACAACTTCAGGTTATTCAGAAAAAATCGATTTCCCTGATCTGTGAAGTGTACTCCATCATTTCTGTAGATATCAGCCATATCAAAACGTATGTTGTTGTTGTAGATCAACCCCATTCTATGGTCTCTGAGGTCTTTGTTGACATTCTTCCTAGATTTTACAATCTGAGGACAAAATTGGTTTGACCATTTCCACTTCTGTCTTTGGCATATATTGGAATATACAAAGACAGTTTGAGGCAAAAGCAACATCAATTGTCGAAAGGCGTCCTTCATTAGCATTTCCAAACCTACACCAGTCAATGTGCCTAGGTCGTTTCCACCACAATGCACAATCATGAGGTCAGGGTGTTGGAGATGCAAACATGTTTTAACCAAAGGCAACAATTGGTGCCACTTCAATCCTCTCTGTGCAAACCATTTAATGTCCACATTTTGTAAACCTAGGTCTAAGTCAATACGCCTCTGTTCTGCATACCTCTTGCACCAGAAAACATAGCTATGTCCTACGACCACACTAGCATTTTGAAGGTATGACTGGAAGGTATGGAAAGATGTCTGTAGCTCATGCAGTTCCTTCGTAGAGTAAGAGATATGTTTAAAGAGGGGGAAAATCTTTTTTCCACAGAAAACGATAATTGATTGGAAGATAAGAAGCGTTGGGTACTAAAAACTAGGGTGCATATTAGTTGAAAAAGCATGTTCGTCATTGGTTAATAAAGAGCAGTCTAAACGTGGAATACATACGATAGGATGTAATGTGCTCAGCTCAACCAGACGTGCTACTTGCATTTGGAAGTTACATTTGGAACTTAAAACAATGGTGAACAATGGTGAACGTTTAACCCGCAGGTGCAGTTAAATGTTCGAGAATATGCTGAAAAAAAAAAGTTACGTTTAAAAAAATCATGAACTTTTAACCTGAAGGTGTCGTAGAATGTTTCAGAAAGTGTGGTGATAAAATAGGTTGAACTTCTGAATATTAAGCAGCTTTTCATATGGAAAATTCAAGCATAACCAATGGAGATAAGTTTTGGAATGTCGATGAAGGAATGAAGTATTCTGATTTGTTCTTTACATGTATTTATATGTGGAGCGACAGAGAAATTGTGCCATTACTGGTTCCAGTCTTGATGGCAGCGGTGCATTACATGTACTGCGTGACAAAGAAAGAATTGCATGCTTGTGTGACATTTGAAATCTGCATACCAACTTCAAAGGTGAGGTAGAAATGAACAAGGTGTGTTATGTGTTCTGTAGTAGTGATTAAGTATTTGAGGTGGTATTTTTAAGTTTGAAAGTATATACTGTTAGTAAAGTGTGGTGTTTCATATTGGTTATAAAATATGCTTAAAGTTTGACCTGTTGTTAAATAAGTACTTTTTATATGTTTAGGAATTTTTCACAAAGAAGTGTAGTTTGTCATCTTTAAAGGACTGTATGATTTTTAAAATGAGGTACAGTGTTAATTTGGGTTTGCTAATGTATTCAGACCAGATAAACAAAATGTCCCACGTTTGCAAATTATACTTTTTGTGGAAATAGTGGGGAGGGGGGGCAGGAGATGTATGTGTTATTAAGTTAAAAGCAATAAAACCAAACCCAGAAATGTTATATGGACAGGTTGTGGTCTCATTTCTGACACTGAGAGGTAGATTTGAATATAAGTCGAGGTAAGTTGTTGTACTGTGAGGCCGTCTACAGTGTTTGGAGATTACATGGAGAGGAGATGGAGATAGTAAAAGTGATACGTTCCTTTTATATGTACGCATAGTTTGAATCATTTGATCATAGGTTGAGATATAATATGAACATGGTTTCTGGTTTGCATTTGGGTATAGCTAATAGTTTTAGTAGTTTCTGACTAGTGAATAATAAAAAGGTAGATATACTAAAATATATGGTAGTGAACGTATTAATTATTATCTGTTCTTATGAAATAGAAGTGGTTGGGGAGTGTTTCTTTAGAAGAGATGTTTTATAAATGTGTGAGAGATAAAAAAGAAATGAAAATGTTCGGTATATTTTCTGTATGACTTTCTTGACATTAGTAAATTACATGTGATTATAAATGATACTAATTGTCAGGCTGTGTCCCTGTGCGGAATATACGTGGGTGTTTAAGTGGTCCGGGTTTTACCGGTGCTCAGCTTCACTATTTTTCATTCAATTTAATGTCCTTAATATACATGCAGCAAAGGGACGGTATATCAAAAGTTTGGGAATTAGAACTTTGTTTACTCTCCCCATCCTCTGCTATACACTCTACAGAGTGTTTAAACGACTTTAGTAACTTACAGATGTCTAGCTAGTAAAAGTGGTGTAGTGCCACTGGGCCCATTTATAAACCGTGCTATGGGATGGTTTATGTTTTACCCGCCAATTTGCATGTTTGAATAATTTTTGCCGATAAACTGTTCGGCAGACACCTGTTAAAATTAACCACGTATATGGGTATAGTGGCGCTACTAGGAATGGTGGGGGTTTCTGTTTGATTTCGTACGGTTAAGCAAGGGCGGGGGTGGGGAGCTGGGTATGTTGATGATTAAAACACAGACTTTAGTAACGTGCAGATGTCTAGCTACTAAAGGTGATGTAGTACCACTGGGACAATTTATAAAGCGCCCTATGGCATGGTATATGTTTTACCCGCAAATTTGCATGTTTTAATACGTTTTGCTGATGAGCGTTTCGGGAGACATCTGTTGAAATTAAACCTCTGTATGGCCATAGTGGCACTTCCAGGTTTGCTGGGGCTCTTTGTTTTATTGCGTAAAGTTCAGCAAGGGCTGGTGTGGAGGTGGTGTAGTGGTACTGGGACTTTTTATAAACCGCCTTATGGTATGGTGAATGTTTTACATGCAAAATTGCAGGTTTCAATACCTTTTGCTGATGAGCATTCCGGCAGACTCCTGTTGAAATTAAGTCTATGCATGGCTATAGTGGCGCTAACGGGAGTGCTGGGGCTCATTGTTTGATTTCGTAAGGTTAAGCAAGGGCAGGGGTGGGGTGGGAGAGGTGGGTATGTTGCTGATCATAACACGGACATTTGTAACGTGCACATGTGTAGCTAGTAAAGGTGATTTAGTGCCACTGGGTCCATTTATAAAGCGCTCTATGGCATGGTATATGTTTAATCCGGAAATTTGCATGTTTTAATACCTTTTGTTGCTGAGCGTTCCGGCAGACACTGGTTGAAATGAAGTCCCTGTATTGCTATAGTGGCTCTACCAGGTTTACAGGGGCTCTTTCTTTGATTTCGTAAGGTTAAGCAAGGATGGAGATGAGGGTGTTGTAGTGGCACTGGGCCCATTCATGAAATTTGCATGTTTTAATAACTTTTGATGATGAGTGTTCCAGCAGACAGCTACGCAAATCACACAAAATTTCTGTGGATAACAAATCGTCATGCTGATAGACACTCTTGCACTGTGGTAGAAGGCTGCCAGCGTTGATGGCAAATTATGAAACTTGGTGCCTTTGTAGATTTAAATGGAAGCTTGGACCATTTCTTTGTTACTATAGTGCAGTCAGGGCTTTAAGTGGGAAAAAACTGGGGGTGCTCTAAAAGGGTTGGGGCAAACCTCTTAAAGGTGTGTGGGCTATCCAAGTAGGGGCATGGTCTAAATCAAGATAACTAGCATTGTGTGCTTAAGAAAATCCCCTCCAATTATCCTACCTTCAGAAAACACAGTCTTTAAAGAATTTCCCTTCCTCCTACAACGTGGCTCACCTAGCATGATGTCTCAACTTCTCAGTAGTGAGCAAAATGAGCATGCGCACATCGATGTGCATGCTCACACTGCAGTCCAATTAAAAAAAAGAAGAAAACTGACTACCTTTGCGAGGGCCGAAAATAGAGCCCAAATAACTGCAGGTGCTCAGACCTGGCCCACTTAAAGCCCTGCATCCATCCATCCTAAGCACTGCGCCATCCGACCATCTTTCAATTCATCCATACATTCCTACCTACATACATACATACATCTGTCCCTGCACTTATCCTAAGCATCTATCAGCCCACTCACCTATGGTAAGCACTGTGCCATCCATCCAGCCATACGCCCATATATCCATACATACAACTGTCCCAGAACCAATCCTAAGCATCTATCAGCCCACCCGTCTATCCTAAGTACTGGTCCAAGCATCCATTCGTCCTTCTATCCAGTCATCCATGCATCTATCCATCCATTTAGCTATCCATTCATCCATTTGGCCATCCATCCACTCGCACTTTATTCAACTATCTGTCCTTATTTCCGTGCACCCTCCGCCCCGATCCTAAATACCATGTATTATACTCATCCATCCTGTCTCTTAAGGGGCCGAAAAGGCTGGCAATAAGCATCGACAGGCAGATGTTTCTGATAAAGAACAAGAACGCTTTGAGCTGCTCTTTGTGGACCATCGTTCACCACCCTTCTCTAGTGGTGTTTTAAATAAAGGTTGATCCAGCGAAAGAAATGTGAAGCAGCTTTTCAGTGTAAGACGTTAATTTAGAAACATAGGGCGCGATGTAGGTGGCTAAATACCGGTCGGTAACTGTGAAATTCGGTAAATTTCACCGTTACCGGCCGGTATTTAGCCAATTGTAATTTTCGTAATACCGAATAGATTCAGTAATAAGGAATCGGTAAAATAAGGAAAACCAGTTACCGATTCCTTATTACCGAATCGGAGATACCAAAAACCCCAAATACCGATTCAGTAAATAAGAATCGGTAGAAGAGATGTACCAAAAATCGGTAATACCGAATTTCATGAAATTCGGTATTTAAGAGTCGGTAATTACCACTGACTCAAAGCAGGTGGTAATCATGTGCACAACATTCAAACAGCCCCAAAATGCAACAGTCTCAACACAATGGCAGCCCTCTACGTTATTGCAAGGCGGCTACGACTACAGGCAGCAGGAATGAGGATCTGGAGAAGGGAGGAGCGCATATACAGACAGCGCATGACACTATTTCAACTCACTGAGGCAGAAATTCATGAAAGGTACAGGCTACACCCCCAAACTATCCTGGACCTGATATGGGACCTGCACCCACTCCCAGGGCATCCTACACCAAGGGCGCACGCTATACCACCTCATGTCCAGGTGCTCTGTAGCCTCCACCTATTAGCATCAGTAAGTTACCAGGGGGTGATAGCTGCGGCAGGTGGTGTGTCGCAGAGCTGCCTGTCTCGTTCCTTAACAATTTCCTGGATGCCACGATGCAAAGGATGCATCCCTACATATGCTTCCCCACCACACAGGCCGAACTGCAGAAAACAAAAACAGACTTCTACCAAAAGGCACAGTTCCCGCATGTTATAGGGTGCATTGATGGGACACACGTACCTATCTGGCCACCTGCAGGCAACGAGTACATCTACCGGAACAGAAAATCCACGCACTCCATCAACATGCAGGTCATCTGCAATGCGGCCAACATCATCACCGACATCGTGGCAAAATTTCCTGGGAGCACCCATGACTCCTACATATTCCGCAACAGTGGGATATACACACATCTGGCTGGGGGAGAATTTGGAGAAGGATACCTGCTAGGTAAATCACTGTGACACATCCTGATGTATACTGCTGATGAATGTGTTGGTGTTTGTTATTAATGGCACTTTCTTTCTCACCTAGGTGAAAGCGCATATGCCGTGCGGGCATTCATCCTCACTCCTCACCTGAACCCATCAAGCCCAAGTGAAAGACGATATAATGCTGCGCACAAATCAACATGCAACGTGGTGGAGCAGATGTTTGGACTGTTGAAGAGCAGGTTCCGCTGCCTCCACAAAAGCGGAGGCGCCCGTCAATACCGACCCATCATCTGCTGCAAGATCATCGCTACATGTGCTATGCTGCATAAACTGGCAACTAAGAAAGGGACAGCAGTCAATTTGACCAACTCTGAGGACGATGACAATGACTGTCCACAGCCAGAGCCCAGCGCAGCAGGAGTGGCACTAGATGGGAGACAAAGACGGGCTGAGATTACACTGAACTATTTCTAGGTAAGTAAGGAGACACAGCCAGTAATTGTGTGTGAGTGACGTAGTTTAATAGCATGTCACTACGCCACATCATGAAGGGCTTAACATAGCAGTCCCAATTCCAAACAGCCTACAAAGCCGTCAGGGGTTAATTCACCCATGTATCAAAAACAAGTGTGCCTGGAATTACCTCCTGTGCCCACGCACAACATTGCTGCTTCCTCTGTGTACACTGTCCTCACTGACAATCAGTCCTGTGCCACCACTTTGCCATCCGCTGCGCCTCCTGGACTCTGTAACAGGGGGTATTTCACTACTGTGGCTATTTGTCTCCTCACTGTCTGCCACATCACCTGCACCAGTATTGGCAGTCTGATTATTTTGTAGCACTTCAAGTGCAGTGGTCACTGTCACCAGCCCCCTTGCCACATCCCGGCTGCAGTGTGCCATCTCCTCCTGCATGGCCACCGAGCGCCTGCAGAGCAGAGAAGTGGCAGTGGAGAGGCAGTTCACCGCCTTGGTGTATTTCTCCATTTTCTGCCTCTCCCTGCGCCTTGCCATTTTGTCATCGTCCATCTTGCTGCACAGCAGCCTCACTGAGTTGGACATGTCCCTCATGCCCTCAGCCATGTCCCTCATTCCCTCAGCCAATGTTGTGTTCATTGTGCAGATGCCCTTCTCTATGCACTGCAAGTGTGCTGTCATGTGCCCCATCTGCCGTTGAACGGATCTGATCGCCTTTCCTTGCAGGCGCTGCACCTTCAACATGTTCACCTCCAGACCTGCATTGGCACTCTGATCCTCGCCCTGCGAAGCTGGACTGTGTGCCCTAGCCCTGCGGCATCTGGCACCTGTGTGTGGTCGCTCTGTGGGGGACTGTGTACTGCCATTATTGCCATGGTCTGGCACCGTTGGCTGTTCTTCCCCCCTGCAGTCCTCGTCGGACAACTCCATCTGTTGGAGGCTGGCAACTGCATGCCTCCTGGGTCTTGGAGATGATGGGGTTGGTGATGCTGCTGGTGATGCCGGTGGTGATGCCGGTGTTGATGCCGGTGGTGTTGATGGTGGTGGTGTTGACGGTGGTGGTGTTGTGGTGTGACCCGCAGATGAAATGACATCCTCCTCCTGTGCTCTATCTCTCCGTGGTGCCTTTCCTGCCTTGCCTGGTGCAGCCCTGCGCTATATCTCACCTGTGGAGACAGATTGTATATTAGTTCATTTGTCTGGCAGCAATTTCACACAAATAAATGTCATGTCTGCCAATAAATCTGACTGTCCTCTGCATGCTTATCACTGATGTGCATCACATGCCTTTGGGTTCAGTGGGTGGACTGTTATGATAGGTGTGACACTGACTACATCTCCCATAATGCATTGCTGGTGTTTAGTAAAACGTGTACTGGAGTGGGATTCAGTGGGGAATGGGTTTAGGGAGTGGGGGGCGCAGCTTGGTGTGCATGCATTTTACCTTGTTTGGTTGCAGCTCTGGCTGAGCTAGCTGTCTGCATCCCCGATGCCGCTGACACTCTCAGGCTCAATGGTGGACTCCAAAAGCAGTTCCAGGGCAGTCGGCGCAGGTGCTCCATTTTTTCCTCCACCTGTCAGGTTTGCTTGCTTTTTCCTTTCAGACATCCTCTTCTTCACCATAGTCCTGAGGTCATACCACCTCTTTTTTAAGTTGTCCACGTCACGGTGGGTCACACCTATGGAATTAATGAGATCCTGGATTCCAATCCATATTTTTCTTTTTTGTGACTCAGGCACTTGTAGTGAATTTTTACCAAATAGCTTGGTGTGTTCCTTTGCCACCTCCTCAATTAAGATCTCCAGCTCCCTCTCACTAAATTTCATTTTTCTTTTCCTTTCTGCACCATCAGTTTCCCTGTCCTGGCTGTCCATTCTGGTGTTTGATGTCAGGTAGTAAAGTTGCTCCTGTTTGTCTTTCTCTGCTGCCTGCCTCTCCAACAACTTCTGGTTCAGTGCAGCTGCTTGGGTGTGGCCACTTCCTTGTTGGGAGTAAATAGGATGCACAGGATTGCTGATTCCTCAATTGCAGGAATTTTGAATTACCTATTCGGTATTTACCGATTCGGTAATTAAGGATCGGTAACACCGATCGGTATTAAGGATTCAGTATTTTTTTCTGAATTTTACCGATTTGGTAAAAATTACCGAATTTTTACCTACATCGGAAATACCGATTTCTTAATACCGAATCGGTAAAATTCGGTATTAAGAAATCGATATTTCACATTTACCTACATCTGGCAAATAACGTTTTGTCCATTTCTATATAGGAACACTGCTTTAAACTGGCCGTGACTGACAGATACTGAATACCTGTAGTTCTTACATTTGAGAGAGTATACCAGACAGCTAATTTAGGGTGGTGAGAACCTGCACTTCTATATTTCCATGTGAAGCACAGTATAGGAATATAAAGGTAATTCTAAGGCTACTATCTTCATATTAAAGAGGGAGTGTGAGAACTAAGTGAGCCAGGCAAAGCGTGTGTTTTCGTAGCACTAAAACAAGTCACTGTAAAAGGTCAGTGCAGGGTCGTGCTGAGTTGGCTGCCAGTGGTCGTCTCCAATTGCGCAACCAGAGCGAAATTTCGGGGGAGGCTAATTCAGCAATAGGCAGAGTGGGGATGTAGGGGCTCTAAAAAGGGGTGAAAAAGAACAGAGCCTCATTTACAAGCAAATGGTCTTTTGAAGACCTGTGAAGTAGTCGGGTGCGGCTCTGTGTGTGTGCCTGGGAAGCTGTCTCAGGGAGTCCGGGGCAATGGGCGTTGCGCGCCTGGTTGTCTCTCTGCTAATCAAGCCACTATCATGTTACTCCTGCGCTGCAAAAAGAGAAGGGAAATCCTGAGAGAAAATGGCTCTCTTTAAAGGATATCCCTTCTCCTACAATGTAACTCACCTGGCATGATGTCTCCACTTCTCAGTAGTGTGCAATGTGTATGCTTTCACTGTCTCACTGCAGTCCAATTAAAAAAAAAAAACAACGGACTACCTTTGCGAGGCCCGAAAATAGAGCCCCATAGAGACCTGTTTCGAGGCCCTCAAAAATAAACTGCTGATGCTCAGACCCCCACAGACCCCCCCCACTTAAAGCTTTAGGTGCAGTGTTATGTTTGCAAAGTTGTAGATAAAATTGTTAGGCTAATAATGGTAATTTTTCTGTGTGCCGTTTGGTTGATAATATCATCCTAAGTACATAGGTTACAATTTAAAAAATAATATCTATAAAGTTGTCTGCAGTGGGTTGCAGAGGGAGTGTTGTGGGGTGGTGGGGTGCGGCGGAGAGGTGAAAAGTACGAGGTAGTGCAGTTACATATAAATTGTAAAGGTGTATGTAAATAATTAAATAAATACTTGCTGTATGTTCTATGGCACTACCCGTCATCCTACTGCTCCCCTGCCCTGCTCCATCACGTTGCAGCACTGCCTCTGGAAGCAGTCAGTAGAACTTACGTAATTGTATGTTATTATTTTAACATATTGAACACATGTAAAAAATAATTGAATCTATTCTTTTTTTTCAAAAAATTATTTTGTTCGGATTTAAATTTGAAAATGCCTAGAAGAACTGAAAAAGAAAGGAAAGAGAAAAAATATATATATTTGAACAGAAGGAAAAAAATTAGAGCACTACACAAACAGTTTCTTCTGGTAAAAACACTAGACCATTTCTCCCAAAAATATTCCGAACATTTAATGAAAATAACATCACACAAAACAAAAAGAAGAATTTTTCAAGTAAGGAGAGTCAGACTTCAATTTCAAATACCAGGAAAAGAAAACATGATAAAGAAACAGTATCTGTTACCTGGAGACAAAAACAATTTCAAGAAATTCGTCAGAGACTTTTTCGAACTAGAGTGATTCAGAATTTAATGAAAACAAGCTGCAAATATAAAAAGAAAGTGCTGCAATTCAAACAGAAGCAGCGTATTGAAAGAATAGTGGATACTGCTTTCACTTTAAAACAGAAGTTATTCATTGTGATTTTGAAGAGGATCAACGTGTTGAATAAAATAATCAAAGTGTTGAAAGAGAAAAGTAGAAGAAAAAGACTTGTGAACAGAACCAACTTTTGCAAAATCCTTAGTGGACATTGGATACATACTTCTACTAGTGAGCCTTTTTTAAATTAGGAAAGTTACTTCCAGGAAAATAGTTCACCATTTGCATTTGATACTGGAGGTCGTTGCTACGAAGTTCAGGATGGTTGTCCCCTTCCAAAAGAGGAAATGGTTGGTAAAAGTGCAGAAGAGTTAATAGCTGAAGAAGTGCAAGGGAAACATACACAAGCTCCTGTGTATAAGTGGGGTTGTAGCAGTATTTGTAGTATTCCACAGGAATCTATTGATATAATGCAAAAATTGCTATGAGAATATACACAGAAAAGTATTAAACAGAAGATTAAGTGGTTACAAGGACTAGATCCATGTAATGTAAGAAAATATACTGAGAAGCATGGGCATTCTCTGGCTTGTCTTTCAAGAAAAGTGTGTAAAAGTGTTTTTCATCACTTGAGGATGTTAGTAGTACACCATTCAGAAATGCGGAAGTTTGTAAGGAAACTGTACTATGTAAAAAGTCCTGCATTATGTTTAAGTGAACTGAATACAGGTCTTTTACATGGTTCGTTATCAGATGTTCAAAAAAAGTGTGATGATATTGAAATGCGATATTTTGGTTCAGAAGAGCAGTCCATAGAAAGTGAAAGTTTGACAATTACAGATGTTGAAGGAGATGAGAAAGTGATTAGCACTGATCAGTTTGAAGAAGAAATTGGAAAGTTTAATGTAGTGTGCTCTGAAATACCAAACTATGTTTGTGTTTGTTGTCGACGTACTCATTATAAAAGTCAAACTAGGAATGTTGATTTGTATTTGAAAAGTGAAAAGGAGAACAATGGTAAGTGGGAAGAATTTGCAACTTACTTGTTTGTGGAAGGTCGATTTGAGTTAGGTAGTGATCAATGTATATGTAAATATTGTTACAACAAATTAGAAGAGAACAAAATGCCTGCTAGAGCAGTACATAATAACTTAGAATTAGTAGCTGTTCCGGAGGAACTGGCAGAATTGAATACATATGAGTCGGTTTGATTCAATCTGTTTATCCTTTTCGAACTATAATTCGGATGGAACCAAAAACAGGTAAACTGCCACCAACAGACTTGCAAAGAGGGATGAAAGGAAGAGTGGTGTACTTACCTTTGGATTTTAAGAAAAATATTGAAACTATTGCTGGAGAGAAAGAGGAAAATGAGGCAGTAGTCATTCTAGTAAATGGTGTACCAACAAAGAGTCGGAAAATATGGCAAGAATTTGTGAATGTTAATAAAGTTGAAAAGGCTACCTTATATCTTATAGAGAACAATATTTATTACAAAACTGTAAATGTGGAGGAACAGGTAATAAGTTTAGAAGATGAATCTGAAATTTCAAGTGGTCAAATAGAGAAAGTGGACAAGTCAAGGACTGAAGAGATTTATGAACATTACACAATATGTCCTTTGCATTCAAAAGAAGTAATAGGAAGCAGCATTGAGTTATTTCAAATGAAAAAAGCACAGGGAACTCCAATGAGTGTATGGGAGAAAAGCTTGGAAGCTCGTTGTTTTGCACAGCTGTTTCCTACTGGAGAAGGTGGACGATATGATGACTGACCTGTACGGATTCCAACTTTAGAATATCGGTTAAACAAGAATATATTCTGAAGATACTAGATTTCGACAGTGCATTCCATACATATTTCACCTTTTGTTTGAAAGTGATCTGTCTTCTCTGTCGTATGCAATGAACCACATACTTAAAACTGGAGTTCATCGATCACTTTTTTCTGTGAAATAATTTGTGGAGAAAGTTCAAGAAACAGATGAAAATTTAGAAGCGCAATTAATCAATTTGATTGTCAACATGGAGCAAATGAGTATTAGTATTGGTATCGTTGTCATGGAGAACTCAAGTGTATGTTACGGAACTTAGGTACACCAACATGGTTTGTCACAGTTAGCTGTGCAGAGTATGCATGGGAAGATTTGCTTGAGTTTCTAAGAGAAGTGAATTCCAATATAAAAAATGTTGAACTAAAGACTCCTGGTGAACTGTGTTCATTGGATCTGTAAATGTTTGCAGATATTTTAATCATAGGTTTCAAGCTATGATGTCTTTTATCTGCAATAAAAAGAATCCACCTCTTGGAGAAGTTACCGATTTCTTTTGGAGAAAGGAGTACCAAGCAAGAGGTGCACCTCATATACATATGCCACTATGGATCAAGGATGCACCTAAATTGAGATTCCAAGAGAAGAAGGAGATAGAAACTTGAGACAGTAAGTTTTGCATTTTCAAACTCACTGTTGTGGAATGTACTTCAGAAGAAAATACAAGTCTAAAGGAAAATTTTACACCAAATATCGGTTCGGTTTTCCACGTCCAGTCATTTGTAAAGGAAGAGTAAATTATTTTTTTTCTTCTGTAAGGCACACAATAACTCGGAAATCTCCAAAGAATACCTGCAACTTAAAAAGAACAGAAGTGTCAAAGTATATCAATGACTACAATCCAGTCATTTTAAAAATGTGGAATGCGAACATGGACATCCAGTATGTTGCAGATAACTCAATTGCTGTTGCACGTTATGTTAAATCGTGCATAACAAAGTCAGAAAAAACAGAGATGAAACAAATGTGGGAAGAAATTGCACAAGAGAAAAGCCTTGGCAAAACATTGTACAGCTTTACTTTGAAAATGCTTTTCCTCCGAGTAATTGGATCCTATGAATGTTCAGACCGCTTGTGCTCTTCAAGTTTATATTCAAAGTCACGAGGAATCATTTGGGTAAGTTTAGGTCTTGCCTGCTCACGGAATAGAGTGTTGAAATCATTTATTACTTGATATTTATCTACTATATGAATTTTGGGTCTTAAGCTTCTTGCACCTTGCACATATTGTTTTTATCTACTTTTATAGTCCTCTTATACTTACCCATGTTGATCAACTCTTTTATTGTCTACTTGATCTTTTTTATATTATTGTATGTTGTGCTTTTATGATATTTTTTATCGAATAAAGCTTTACCTACCTACCATTAGAAGAAATTGAATACTTAGCAGCAAATGAACCAGACAGTACAGACATTCTTAAAACTAATATGTGGGACACATACTATCTGAAAAGGAGTCGACATCTGGAACAGCTATGTCTGTATGAAGTCCTTCAACATTACAGCTTCAAAAGAAATGTTAAACAGAATTTAAAAGAAGGAAAATATGCAGTAGTTGGATGTCATGGTTGTTTAGGAAAACATGCAAAGGGTAATCTTATTAACCACAAGAAACTCAGTTGTGAAACTCCAGATAAGCGAGAATTTTACTATTTAGCACTTCTCCAACTCTTTAAACCATGGCGTAGTGAAAGTGAATTACTTGGAGACTTTGACTGCTACGAAGATTCTTTTAAAGCATTAAAAAATAGCATTGCATGTACAATTTTCCCTACATATTTAAAAATGTTGAACGATGAAGTTGAACAGGAAAAGACTATTACAGCTGAAATAGCTAATGAAAGTTCTCAAGATAGTCAAAGTAGTGGTCCTTGTCATCAAGATCCTCTTGGACAACCAATACTAGAAAATGAAGCAGAAATTGCAATGCAACAAACACATGAGGCGAATATTCCATTGGAAAACTTAGAAGAACAATTAAATGTTGAATAGAAATAAATATATGTACAAGTGAGAAAACAGATAGAACATGGCTTGTAGCATGAAAAAAAAGAATGTGTGTGTTCATCTTTTAAACCTCTTCTGATGTACATCAGTGGTCAAGCTGGGACAGGTAAATGTTTTTTAATTAAAGTTTTGACCATTTCTCTTAAAAAAACTACTGGTTCACATTTATGTTGGGTGGTAACAGCTCCAACTGGATTAGCTGCACACAATGTTAAAGGAGTTACTTTGCATAGATTACTGATGTTAGCAGTTGAGCATAATAATACATTACAATATCAGAAGTTGTCTGGAAAAGCTTCTTCTGAAGTGTCAAGAGTGCTGAAGAAAATGAAACTAATAATTATTGATGAGGTGAGCATGGTCTCAAACTTAATACTTGCTTTTGTACACTTAAGAATGCAACAGGTATTAAAAACAGATTACAACGTACTCTTTGGAGGAAAACATTTAATTGTATTTGGAGATCTGCTACAACTAACCCCTGTAAAAGGAGAAGAGTGTTTAAAACTCTTCTACATGAAGACACTAAGAAATCTCTGGGAAGTATTGGAAATGTGAATCTGTGGTTACATTTTCAATATAAATTACTCACTCAGAATATGTGACAAGCAAGAGATGAAGATTATGCAAATATTGTAAAAGATATAAGAATTGGTGTTCTAAGCAAACATGGTAAACAAGCTTTTCAAAGTCGTCTACTAAAGAACTTGTTTACAAATGAAAACACACCAGCAGAAGTAATGTACAAGAAAATGAAAGAAAATAGTCTATCGTTTGCTTAATGCCCACAGTGGAAGAGTGTTATACATTTAATAGAGAGCTTATGAAATTGGGAAATCAAGAAATAGTTTACATTGAAGCTATTGATAAAATCGAGTATCAAGGAATAACAATTCTTCTTTCAGAAAAACTACATACTAAATTGGATTCTTTGGAAAAGTCTGTATCAAAAACTGCTGGCTTAGAAAAAAATGTGGATGTATGTTTAAACTGTCGGGGAATTTTGAGGCGTAATCTGAATGTAGAAGAAGGTTTCGTGAATGGAGCAATGGGGAAAGTTGTTGATTTTGTGATATATCAAAATAGAAATGAAATGGAATTCTTGAAAGTTAAATTTGATAGGCTAAAGCGGCAAAGATGGCGGCCGCTAGTCAGCCGTGCGAGAGATGAGCTCCTCACTGAGCTCCCCTTCTTCGCTGTAGGAAGGCTGCTGCAAACTACCAAGGTGGCGGCAATCATGGCGGGAAAGCTTATGAGGAAAATCTAATCGCAGCGATATTAAAAGTAACGGCAACATTGTTTCCTGCTCACTCGTACATCGCCTGCCTGCGAGGAAGAGATGCAGAGGCGGCGGGCTACTGATCGGGCTGGAGCTGGAGTTTGGATCGGGCTGGAGCTGGAGATCGAATCGGAGCATGCCAGTGGAAGTGTTTCAACTGCTCGCTCCCTGGAACAGCTTGTAATTGACTGGGAAGGAGGGAAAGAGGGACTCTGGCAGCCTGGTTGCCGGCTGGTTGCCAGCTGACATGTCGCGGCGGCAGTGAAACCGATGTAAAGACGGCAGTGTGATCTATACGAGTGCTATACCGAGGGAAAGGATAAAACTTGCCGGTAAGTGCATGGATTGCCTGTTTCACCGGAGAATATGTAACTTGGATGAAACGCTGGTACTGGACTAATGTGTTGATCCTAAAAGGGGGGGAAAAAAAACGCTGAAATATTTCTAACTACAGTTTTGAGAATATGGCTCTGTACTACAGGGAGGAAAGCTATACCTCAGCTAAGGACAACAGACTGAGGCACGAAGCAGGCATTATGCCTCCAAAATCAATGCGTGGTGGCAAAAGACGTGGTGTGATGGAACCTATGGCTGGAAGTAGATTGGAAGCTCTATCTAAACTAGGTGTTAACGCTAAGGCCGCTCTGGAAGGCGCCATCGGTGACATGAGTTCACAGGACGGTGAGCATAAGCTGATTAGGAAAAAAATCCCTCAAATGTTCGCAAATGCTAAAAAGCACAATGAAGATATTAAAGAGAAAATGGCGGGTGCTGAGATTCCGGTTGGGGTTGACAGCACTGATACTGCATTGATTAAAACACATTCTAATAAGGAAAAGGGGCCCACATCAACTTTAAGGCAGGCTGCCTCCGAGGTGCCACAGGATATAATAGTAGTAAGGTCTGACATCGCAGCTGGAGACTTACAATGTTCTCAAGATACTCCCATGCAGGATTCCGCGTTGGACCATGATTTAAAAAGCAAGAGTACACCAAAATTCCTCATAGAGGGCGATTCGGGGGAAAAATATTATTCCCTTTCAGAATCCTCGGATCTATCAGAAGAGGATCAAGATGGGCAGGATGAGAGAGATGGGGGACTAAGTTCTGGGTCTTTGCAAGGGTCTGCAATCAGCGTATGGAACGAATCGACTACTTCAAACATGGAAGAGGTAAATTTGGATACCACTATGCTACAAAGCAGATTGATAAACACAGCAAAGGCACCCCATTCAGGGACAGCTAAAAGTTTGATGTGGGAGATCTCCCTGACTCCTGAGTCTCGACCCCCAGCTACAGAATCGACAGATCTAGCTCTGGATAATGGTGGTGCGGTAGGGGGGCAGGTGGTGGAACAGATGGGAGAAATATCGGTGGCTGCAATTTACCAGTCCATCGTCGACCATAGGCTTGAAACCCGAACCGAAAACCTTAAGACTCACACCGCTTGCCGGAAACTCCAGAACACAGTCAGAAAAATTGCAAACACCTGCAATGAATTTACGGACAGAATGAATGAGGCAGAGGCGAGAATATCAATCTTAGAGGATGAGGTAATAGCACAGAAAACCACCCATAATGCTATGACCTCTCAGAAAGATGACACTCAGATGAAAATCATGGACTTGGAGAATCGCCTATGCCGCAATAACCTTAGAGTGCTAGGTATTCCGGAAGGCTCTGAAGGGCCAGACGTGAGTAAATTTGTGATTGATCTTTTTACCGAAGCCTTCCCTGTACTTACAATGTGGAACTGGTCTAACAAAATTCAAAGGGCCCACAGGTTTCCGTTTAGATTGCCGTCAGTCAAGAGATCCCAAACAGAGACTAAGCCGAGGGCCATCTTGATCTCCTTAAATAATTTTCTAGCGCGTCAGGCCTTATACGATCTGGCCCGACCAGACAAGAAGCGGCATGGTAAGGGTTTTCAGTTCTTTGCAAGGCCTGATTACTGCCATTATACGGTGGAGAAGAGGTGGTTGCTACGACAACTCATAACCCCATTTCAGAATAAGGGAGCACAGGCGTTTTTACTTAATCCTGCCACATTAAAAATTGTCAGCAAAGGTCAAACAAGATTTTTTACATCAGAAATTCAAGCCAAAGAATTTCTGGACTCCATCGGAACCACTTAAAAAAAAAAGGGGAAAAAATGGAACGGACAAACTGTTGGACTCCGGACTCCGGATGGTTGTATTGTCAGACGATATCAGCTTGAGACTATATTATATGTCATTATGCAACAGCAATAACATATGGACGTACACTTTGGATGCCAATACCCATTGAAGATAGAAGAAGGGGAGACACTTAGGCGCAAATCTCTCTCCATCGTAAGGGCCATAAGCCCTTTTGCCCATGTAGAGGGAAATGGGTGGGGGAGGTTAGTCAGGGTTAGGGGGGGCACAGGGTTGGGTGAAGGTGGATTTGGTGTTAGGGGTAGACTGGGACAAGGGAAGGGGGTGGCAAGAAGGGGGAGGGATGAGGGTAAAGATAAGCAAGATAAAAAACTAAAATCAGAGATATCTATTTTTTATTGGAAACTACAAAATTGGGGTGCAAAAGCAGCAATGGTCATATAAGGGAACTAACAGTATAAAGCATGGATAAATTCAGGATCTATTCGTCTAATGTGGGTGGCTTAAATGACAGAAAAAAACATGAAAAGTTTTTTGAGATACTCTGAACATTGAACCCAGACCTAATATGTTTACAAGAAATTCATATTCCATGGCAAAACAGGAGCCTCTTAGAGATTAGGGGCTATTGTTTAGTGGCATGTTCTTTTCAGGATACGATGATTAGAGGGGTAGCGATATATCATAGATAAGGTGATGGGCCGGTAGTACGATCATCCGCGGATAAGTGGGGGCGCTGGGCGACAGTAGAACTGTCCAGTGGTCTAACAGTTGTGAATATCTATGGCTCTAACTTAGATGATGATGGTATTTGGAATACATTAGAAATGGAATTAGCTAATTAGTCTCAACGTCTGATAGTATGCGGTGATTTCAATGTACACCAGGATGTGAGTGATGTCCAGAAACAAAAGTATGTAGGAAGGAAACCGAAGGTATATAGGGCAATTAGAGCATTCAAAGATACTCATGGTCTCTGTGATGTTTGGGCCGAAAAACATCAAGAAGACCCCGGCTTTACATATTTCTCCCATCCGCACAGGAAATTTGTAAGGCTGGACTATTTCCTTGTCTTTCATTTATTGATAGGTAGCTCAGGCATCATAAAACTACCCCAATTATATTCTGATCACAACCCCTTGATATTAGAGCTAAGGGAGGTCATGAAAGGAAGACAAAGGGCTCTATGGTCTTTTGACAAGAAACTGCTCTTAGAGGAGGAATTCTGTATTGATATTAAACAGTGGGCACAGGAATTTTTAGATTGCAACAGGTAGAGTGCATCCCGCAAGATAGTTTGGGATACTTTTAAAGCTGCCCTGAGAGGCCAGGTAATAGGCTACATAGCTCGTACCCAGAAACAGCGCAAAATGCAAACCGATCAATTAATTAACCCCTTGGCTGCGGCAGGAATTCCGCCGCAGCGCTGGGGGGGGGTTTGGGGGCAGCGCGGTGGCGCTGTGCTCATGACGGAGCCACTCCGTCATGAGCCACGGTTGAGCTGTGCTCATGACGGAGTGGTTCCGTCATGACTCCGCCCACTGCGCTAATCGCCCGCACAGGCGGGGAATCAGCGCAGCGTGGGAGGAGCGGCGGCCAATGGCCGCAGCATGACGTAACCAGCCGTGTGCTCATGACGGAGTGGTTCCGTCATGAGCGCTGAAGGGGTTAATAAGTTATCAAAAATAGAGGCAGAACACATGCAGTTAATAAACAAGGGGGATTCAGAGTGCTTAATAGCTGAACAATTGATAAAATTAGCCATAGCTAAGTCAGAAATAAATGCATTCTTTCAGAATAAAGTCGCCCAGATGTTTCAAGCTTATCGTGGGGAGCTGTATGAATATGGGGAGTCTACGGGGCGACTCTTAGCATTCAGAACACGGCAGAAAGCCGCTAGAAATAACATAGCAAAAATGAGGGACAGAAATAACCAGGTAGTATCTGGACCACAAGAAATTATTGGGGTATTTGAGGAATTTTATACTAAGCTTTATCGCTCAGAGGAAAATCATGAATATGACGAAAGGGCAGATGAATACCCTCTCCCATCAAGATTAGATCCTGAGGCTGCCATAGAATTAGAAAGGGAGATAACTACAGAAGAAGTGCAGGTGGCACTGGAATCCCTTTCATTGGGAAAAGCTACAGGACCTGATAAAATTCCTTTAGAGATTTATAGATTATTACTGCCACAAATACTTCCTATTATGCAAGATTTATTTGTTAGTATTCAATATAGAGGGATTCCACCCGTCTCGTGGCAAGATACGAATGTGGTTGTCTTTCTCAAAAAAGATAAATCTCCAGAAGTACCATAGTCCTATCGACCAATATCCCTTATGAATGCGGATGCAAAAATGTATTAAAAAAATATGGCCACTCGACTACAAAAGACCATTGTTGCCCTTATATCACCATGGCAACATGGCTTTGTTCGCGGCAGGGGGACCACAGACCATACAAGGCGGGTTATCTCAATTCTGGATATCGCAGAGGTTGATGAGGTAGAAATGGCTGTGGTCCTCCTGGATGCGGAGAAGGCTTTCGATCGAGTGGCCTGGCAATATTTATGGAGGAGTCTGGTAGATAGAGGATTCTATCCAGGAATTATAAAGGCTCTCCAGGCAATGTGTTTTAAACCACATGCCCAGATTCAAATTATGGGTTATACTTCTAGGAGGATAGAGATAGCTAGGGGTATCCGTCAAGGCTGCCCCTGCTCTCCTATTCTATTTGCATATTATTTAGATCCTTTTATTATTCGTATTTTACATAATCAGTTGATCAAACCAGTTAAAATTCGTGACTATGAGACAAAAATTTTAGCATATGCAGACGACATTGCGATTATTACAGCCAAACCTCGAACTGCTATTAAAGAAATTGAAAGTATGGCAGCCGAATTTGGGGAGAAATCTGGGTATCTTTTTAAACAAAACTAAAACGCAAATTATTTGTTCCTCGAAGTGCGTCTTTCAAGATTCCTGTGTAGTTAGGACAGCAATGTATTTAGGGGTCAAAATTACAGCAGATTTTAAGGAACTCTGGGCGATTAATATTGACCCAGTATTACAAATAATAAATAACGACCTTAGACGCATACATAATTTACATCTTACAATTATTGGTCGAATAAATGTAATTAAGATGAAGATTTTTCCTAAAATTTTGTATCTTATTCGGGCAATACCATTGGAGCTTACTATTACTAAAATACACAGAATTGAGACAATGTTTTCTAAATTTGTCTGGGGGTATCGAAAGGTACCCCGAGCCTATAAATACTTGACGCTACCTAGAGACCAGGGAGGGTGGGGTGCCCCTAGCGTTCAGTTGTATTACTGGACTACGGCCCTGCAACAACTTGGAACACTATTTCATTTTCTGGATGAGGGGGAGCGATCTCAAATACCCACTATATACCAATTGGCTGTGGGCAATGATGCTATGGGACTGCTGCAACGGAAAACAGACCCAATATATAAAAATCCTAAATATAAATGCATCCAGACGGTGTTAAAGATTTGGAAAAAAGTGGGAAAAAACTGTCGAATTAGCAGGTATAACAAATACACTTCACTCTGGCATTCTGATTTTTTGACTTTAGCACTGTATGATGGAATGGCTAAGAAATGGGAACAGGCGGGAGTTATACTATTAGCAGATTTATATTCAAACAGGGAAAGGAAATCTTTCCTAGAAATAGTTCAAAAATTTGGTATACATAAAAACTCCTGTTTTAAATATTTACAAATTCAAAATCAAATTAGAGGGCTTTCTATAGGCCTTATCAATATGGAACCGGTCCCTATACTGAAAATGATGAAAAACCCAGACAGTAAGATTAAGGATTTTTATCAGGAACTAATAGCAAAAATACCAGATGATATAGGTAAAATAGAATCTAAATGGGCTTGTAAGCTTGAGGATCGGGAAATAGATATAGATATGGCATTAGAGATTGGGAAAAAAGTACTTATGGCAGCCAACCTCAAAGCCCAGCAATATAAAACTGTATGTGATCTTTATTATACGCTGGCTAAATTATTTGGGCGGGGAAGAGGCAAAACGATAAATGCCCAAGATGTCAGATGGGCCCGGCGGATAGCATACACACGTTTTTTTCATGTGAAAAGCTGAACCTGTTAAAAGAGGGTATCGAAAAATTCTGGTTTCAGGTACTAAATAAAGAGATTAAAATTACCCCAACAGTGATGCTTCTAGGTTTTGATGCTCGACTAAATTTACGTTTGAGGGAGCGGGATTTTGTGTTTTTAACAATGGTGATAGCACGCTTACTGATTGCCACAGTCAGGAAGGAAAGTGAACCACCTACATATTCCCAATGGCTTTATAGGCTATTATATCTCAGCCGCCAGGAAATTGCTTTGTATAAGTGTACAGGGGTAAGGGCCAGGAGGAAAGGCGAGAGTATATGGGAACCTTTTATAACATGGATGGAAAAAAAGTTTTTTTGTCAATTGAATGTAAAAGATGTGATAATATTTGTATGATATCTCTGATTTTAAATTAAAAAAAAATAAGAAAGTTAAATTTGATCAGATTACAGAAGTAAGACAGATTGCGCGTTGTGCTGTACGTTTTTTCATAGAACTGTGTTTAAAGAGGGAATGGTATATGTTGCATTATCTCAAGTTAGACCGTTGTCTGGTTTGTATTTAATTGATTTTGATGAGAACAATGATAGTGCTGATGTTAATTGTGTAAGAGAATATAATCGTTTAGAGAAGGCTTTATGCTCCAAGTTTAGGTGAATATCCTATTGATGAAAAACGTGTTGTGTGTTCAAAACGCAAACATATTGAAGAATCAACTATGGTTGAAAAGCAGAAACAAAATCAAGAGAACAGGAAAGATGTAAAGAAGAAGAAAATACAAACAAGTGATGATGTTGTTGGATACCAATTAGAAAATGCTTGTGGTATCAACTGCGATGGTAATGTTATTCTAAACGTTTTATTTTATCTTGAAGATGTTTATGGTGAAATTATGGAAAGTCAGGAAAATAGATTATGTTCGGCACTTTATAATTTATTTCAAGAATTTAGAACTGATAGAAGTAAGATACATTCTGCTTCTGGTATTCGCCAACTGTTGGATACATGTACTGGATCGTTAATGTTCAGTGCTAATATACAACACGATGCACAAGAATTTCTGATGGTTATGCTTGGAGTACCAGAAGATGAAGGAATTCAGATTGAGAGTTTATTTGGACTCAGTTACAAATGGGAACATAAATGTGAACAGTGTTCATTAACTTCAAGCACTATAGTTGACAGAGAACGATTTTTATATTTAACAATACCTGACTGCAAATCCGTACCATTTTCCAAATTAGTAAAAGAAGCTGATCACGAGATGATCTGTTCTCGTTTTAAATCAACAATGCTATCTACATTATGCCTACAAAGATATGGAAAATATTTGTTTATAATGCTGCAACGCTGTAGACCAAATGGAAGAAAAGTGGAAACCAAAATTAAAAATGTTGTTGCTAGTCAAGTATCTATTTCTGGACGAACTTTTGCAACAGGTGCTATTGTTTTCCAAGCTGGAAGTACTACCACAAGTGGACATTATACAGTTTATTTAAAGTGCAATAATGGTTGGAGTCACTGCACCGATACACACTTGGAAATGTAACTGAGATTGCCTTTTGAATTACCTAACTCATACTTGATATTTCTGAAACAAATATTTTAGATGCATCATTTGGCCTAGTGGGAAGGTGTAAAAATACTTTAAGGGATTCATACTGGATGATTTCAAAGCGATTTTTTTTTATACATTATTTGGCGTATTGTGAAAATGTGAACAGAAACTACAAAGTAAAGGTAAGATTTGAAGATTGGAAATAGTATTGGATGTGTTATTTGTGTTGATTTTCTATTATATTTGCGAGAATTAGGGATTTTTTTTTTTAACAATCTAGTTGATTGTTTTCTTTCCCTACTGTTTATGATAAAACTACACTGACATCACTGTGAATAGTGAAGTTAAGTAGAAGCTGATGACAGCAAAAAAAGGAAGAAGAATTGTTTTCTGAATGTTAAATTATTTTGTATTATTTAAAAACTCACTGTAATTTGTGAAATATATTACATTACATAGCTGTTTTGCAGTTTATTTTATGTAGTTGAAAAGTTAGAAAAAACAGTACTAATGACAAATAGCAGAATAGTAGTTCAATATTTAAAAAACCTTAGAAATTTACTGAAAAAAACATAGGTTTCAGAGACGTTATATTTAGAAATTAGCATTTAAAAAACCTTAGAAATTCACTGAAAAAAACCATAGGTTTCAGGGACATTATAGTTAGAAATTAGCATTTAAAAAACCTTAGAAATTCACTGAAAAAACCATAGTTTTCAGAGACGTTTTATTTACTTGGACATTTGACTCATATACAACCAGAGAAACCAGTGATGTCATCAGTTATGTCATTTGAGATGTAATCAGTGATGTCATGAGTGATGTCACTGACCATGTCATGAGTGATGTAATATCTGACGTCCTCACCAGTGCATTTCGGGCGTGCAAGTTGAATTTCTCTGGTTATATATGAGTCAAATGTCCAAGTAACTATAACGTCTCTGAAACCTATGGTTTTTTCAGTGAATTTCTAAGGTTTTTTAAATGCTTATTTCTAACTATAACGTCCCTGAAACCTATGTTTTTTTTCAGTGAATATATATATATGAATATATATATATATATTCACTGAAAAAACCATAGGTTTCACACATGTTATAGTTAGCGGAAATTTTACTGATAAAAAAACAGTGAAATTGCCCCGTTATAGTTAGTGCTGGCAACTATAACTCACGCGACCGCAATCCTCTGCTGATGCTAATACTGTATTTAGACACTTATTTGCCCATGTCTTCTTCCATACATTTTTAGCTATACATATATTACAAATATTTTTTTTTCATAAAGACACATATGTCATCAGCAGAAGATTGCGGTCGCGTGAGTTATAGTTGCCAGCACTAACTATAACGGGGCAATTTCACTGGTTTTTTATCAGTAAAATTTCCGCTAACTATAACATGTGTGAAACCTATGGTTTTTTCAGTGAATTTGCAAGGTTTTTTAAATGCTAATTCCTAACTATAACGTGTGTGAAACCTATGGTTTTTTCAGTGAATTTGTACGGTTTTTTAAATGCTAAGTTACTTTACGCCATTCGAGGCGTGCGCGCCCACTTAACGCAGTTCGTTCCGTGCACGATTTTTATCAACTTTAATAAGCCCTGTACATTTGGTGGCCTTCGGCCACCAAAAGCACAGGGGGTGGGGTAAGTGTGGATAGTGTTTTTTTTTTTTTTTTTTTTTACCGTACGCTTACGGTAAGCGTACGGTAAGCGTACTCGGCGAAATTGCCGAAAAAAAAATAAAACCGTTTTTGCTCTTGGGGGATGTTTGGGGACTCCCTCAACATGACTGTGTGGGAGGGAGTTGTCAAAAATGCCCCGTAACATGTTTTTGGGCATCCAGTTTGATTAATAACTCTCAATGCGAGAGACAAAATGGCGGACGCCGCTTCCTGGTTTCGGCCGATTCGAATGTTTACTAAGATCTAAGAGCCAATCAGAATCGCGCTCGCGCACGCCACCGTACGCTTACGGTAAGCGTACGGTAAGCGTACCGTAAGCGGGCTCAGATATATATATTGATTTAAAGGCTATTTTCTCAGAATCTACTGAACAGATTTACACCAAACCTACAAAAGGCACTTCCTTGACCTAGGGACTACCTCTCTGCCAAATTTCTAGTAATTCTGTTCAGCCGTTCGGGCTGTAGCTCGTTCTAAAGGTCCTATGGAAAAATGCATGGGAAAAACGCGTTTTGGGACCCCCCTTTTATCTCAGCCCCCGCTTGACGAATCCCCCTGAGACTTTCAGGGTAGGAGCGGAGCGTAGCGCCCCACCTATTTTGAGAAATTCGCGAGGATTCATCGACCGGCGCCAAAGTTATTCAAAATAGAATGTTGAGGTTTTCCTATGGAAAAGGGGTCCTAACTATAACTACCTACTGGCGACCGCCAGTAGGTAATATATATATATATATATATATATATATATATATATATATATATATATATATATCGTCACAAGAAAACCTCCACTTTACCGGGGGCCCCCAATCCTGCAGGGCGGGCTCAAAAGCCAGGAATGGAGATCCTGGAAACTGCAATTCTGCCACCAAAGGAAAAGAGCCCAACACCGACTTGCTGACAGGCTGACTTTTATTTGTCATGAAATGCAAAGAAAAAATGCACTCTTTAAATCCTTACACGTTTCAGCCTTAAGCCTTGCTCACAGGTGAGTGCAATTGTATTTCTGTAGTCCAAGTGGTCATGTGGCTAGTTATTGCAACCACAAACCCCAGAATGCATCAGTATTTTGAATTCGCAGCAGGACATGGCACATCTCCCAATTTTGAGTAAATAGCGTTTTTACAACCAATGTCCTTGTAAATTATGAACAAATCTGCAGATGCTTACTGGTAAAATTCTGTTACTGCACAGTGCGCTTTCCTCTGCATTTCTCCAGTAATTTGCTTGTCATATATATATATATATATATATATATATATATATATATATATATATATATTACCTACTGGCGGTCGCCAGTAGGTAGTTATAGTTAGGACCACGTTTCCATAGGAAATCCGCAACATTCTATTTTGAATAACTTTGGCGCCGGTTGACGAATCCTCGCGAATTTTTCAAAATAGGTGGGGCGCTACGCTCCGCTCCTACCCTGAAAGTCTCGGGGGGATTCGTCAAGCGGGGGCTGAGATAAAAGGGGGGTCCCAAAACGCGTTTTTCCCATGCATTTTTCCATAGGACCTTTAGACACAGCTACAGCCCGAACGGCTGAACAGAATTACTTGAAATTTGGCAGAGAGGTAGTCCTCAGGTCAAGGAAGTGCCTTTTGTAGGTTTGGTGTAAATCTGTACAGTAGATTCTGAGAAAATAGCCTTTAAATCAATATATATATCTGAGCCAGCGTACGGTGCGCTTACGGTGCGCTTACCGTACGCGTACGGTGGCGTGCGCGAGCGCGATTCTGATTGGCCCTTAGATCTTAGTAAACATTCGAATCGGTCGAAACCAGGAAGCGGCGGCCGCCATTTTCTCTCTCGCACTCTGACAGGGGGTTGAAAAACCAAGTGAAAAAACATGTAAAGGGGCTGTTTACACAGCTCCCAAGCACCTAGCCATGTCGAGGGAGTCCCCAACGATCCCCCAAGTGAAAAAAGGCAATTTTAATTTTTTCGAAAATTTCGCCGATTACGCTTACCGTACGCGTACGGTAAGAAATAATAATAAAAAAAAAAAATATCCACATTCTCCCCACCCCGTGTGCAAAAGGTGCCCGACGGGCACCTTTTGTGTATGGCTTATTAGAGCTAAACAAAACATATATTTTACCTGTCACAACGATGCTCATCATATGTCCTCCATGTGCGCACGGTGCGTGAAGCGCATCGTGCGTTCATGGCCCATCTAGCGTAACGTGGGCACGCGGTGCGCGAAGCGCACCGCGTGCTCACTGTGCGCGCACGGAACGAACTGCGTTAAGTGGGCGCGCACGCCACAAATGGCGTAAAGTAACTTAGCATTTAAAAAACCGTACAAATTCACTGAAAAAACCATAGGTTTCACACACGTTATAGTTAGGAATTAGCATTTAAAAAACCTTGCAAATTCACTGAAAAAACCATAGGTTTCACACATGTTATAGTTAGCTGGACATTTTACTGATAAAAAACCAATGAAATTCCCCCATTATAGTTACTGTAGGCAACTATAACTCACGCGACCGTAATCCTCTGCTGATGACATATGTGTCTTTATGAAAAAAAAATATTTGTAATATATGTATAGCTAAAATTTAATGGAAGAACACATGGGCAAATAAGTGTCTAAATACAGTATTAGCTTCAGCAGAGGATTGCGGTCGCGTGAGTTATAGTTGCCTACTGTAACTATAACGGGGGAATTTCATTGGTTTTTTATCAGTAAAATGTCCAGCTAACTATAACATGTGTGAAACCTATGGTTTTTTCAGTGAATTTGCAAGGTTTTTTAAATGCTAATTCCTAACTATAACGTGTGTGAAACCTATGGTTTTTTCAGTGAATATATATATATATATAGATATATTATCTACTGGCGGTCGCCAGTAGATAGTTATAGTTAGGACCGTGTTTCCATAGGAAATCCGCAACATTCTATTTGAATAACTTTGGCGCCGGTTGACGAATCCTCGCGACATTTTCAAAATAGGTGGGGCGCTCCGCTCCACTCCTACCCTGAAAGTCTCGGGGGGATTCGTCAAGCGGGGGCTGAGAAAAAAGGGGGTCCCAAAACACGTTTTCCCCATGCAATTTTCCATAGGGACCTTTAGTCCAAGGTACAGCCCGAACGGCTGAACAGAAGTACTTGAAATTTGGCAGAGAGGTAGTCCTCAGCTCAGGGATGTGCCTTTTGCATATATAGAGTCAATCTGTTTAGTAGTTCCTGAGAAAATTACAGTTGAAAGCACATACATATCTATAGCTGCGCACCGTGCGCGCAACGTGCGAGCACCGTGCGCGCACCGTGCGAGCACCCTAACGTGCGTGAGCGTAATTCTGATTGGTGGTTACATGTTAGTCAACGTTTGACTCGGTCGAAATCAGGAAGTGTCGGCCGCCATTTTGTTTGTTTTCAGTGCGAGAGTGAAAAAGGAAGGTGGCGAACATGAAAAGGGGGCAGGGTAGAGAGTTCCTGACCCCCTAGCCTTTGTCAGGGGGTCCCTGAAGGACCCCGAAGGCAGAAAAAAACATTGTAATTTTTTTTTTTTCAATCGCGGGTGTGCGCGCACCGTGCGCGCACAGTGAAAAACCAAAAAAAAATATATACGTATTTTATTGTAAAATAAATATATAAAAAAATAATAATACATACATAACTTAGCATTTAAAAAACCGTACAAATTCACTGAAAAAACCATAGGTTTCACACACGTTATAGTTAGGAATTAGCATTTAAAAAACCTTGCAAATTCACTTAAAAAACCATAGGTTTCACACATGTTATAGTTAGGTGGATATTTCACTCGTAAAAAACCAATGAAATTCCCCCGCCACTCTATCACAAGGATGATGTCATCAGTGATGTCATGAGTGATGCCACTGACCATGTCATGAGTGATGTAATATGTGACGTCATCAGCAGTGGATTGCGGGCGCACGAGTTATAGTTATAGTTATCTGAACTAACTATAACGGGGGAATTTCATCGCTTTTTTACGAGTGAAATATCCACCTAACTATAATATGTGTGAAACCTATGGTTTTTTAAGTGAATATATATATATATATAACCCGATACCCAAAATTGTGAGAGAGAACATGTGATATTTTACCATAATTTTTCCGCAAATTGATCAAACAGAACAAACAAAAATGTATCACCAATTGTGAAATATTTTTCAACAAGCGTCACAATGTAAAAGTCATTTAACTGTTTTTACATTTGTTTTAAAATATACACTGACGTTTGTCTTCTATGTTCATGACCATGTGACTTCTTGTAGTAGTTGTGTATTATGGTATTTAAGTTATGATTGGTAGCGACCACGTCATGTGATCAAGGCTCTACGGAGCTGAAACGCGTAATGGCGACGGTGAAATAAAGACCTTCTAAGCACCAGTTTGGGTCCGTGTCCGTTACTTTGGAGAAAGCAAGCAGCGAATCTTCAAACGGTTACAACGTGATATATATATATATATATATATATATATATATATATACATATATATATATATATATGGGAAAGGATTTTCCTGTGTGAAACCCCCAAAAAGTGTCCACCAAATTCCAGAGGGTCACAGAAAGGCAGCACGCCAACAAGCAAGTCCAGGTCAGTTTTTGAGGTTTGCTCAATTCATTTTTATTTGCTTCTTTTCTTTAGTTGTACGAGCAAAGTGCAAGATGCATCAGGTACAAAAAGAACGACCTACGCGTTTCGGCCAAGGGCCTTCATCCGGGTCACGTGATTAACAGTGAAGGGTGTTTAAGAAGGGATTGGTTGGACCCGCCCCCAATTAACAACACACCCAAATGTGTTTAAAAGAAAAGGTGCAGGATACAGGGAGAATAACATGAGTCATTGTCAAATTAAAACATTCTCAAAACGCGACATAAATGTAAAAAATATAGACATGTAAAGTACTCAGTTCCAATTGCATTATGTGGCAGATATAGAAATGCTTTTCATTGCAACGCAAACAAAGAAGGAAGGGGTAGGGAGAGGGGAGGACAACACATGATATTAAAGATTGCAAGCATTATGTGTGTGTAGATACTCGGGCTTAGGATGTTACTTGTAGATCAAAATGAAGTATATGTGTAAAAGGCACTCAATTACATCAGTTGTGACTTTTAAACTGATATGTTCATTTGGTAATTCAACCAAATATAGAAACATATTTTAACAAAGCTGAGGTATATCGTAGGTCTAATAATGAATGTATTGTATTCTCTCTACAAGGTATGGTAGTTTTTTTGGGGTAATCCAGATTGTATTATATTATATATTATGAACTTCATAATCTTCAAAAGATAAGGGTCACATTTCGGTAAAGTACCGGTATTTGGAAAAAGACCATTTTATAATGTCTCCATACAAGAGATAGTGAGGGGTGTACCTCATTTTGAAAATAACTATGTTCTGTTGAAAAAGGGTGCCAAAAGTTTACAAAGAATCCAAGGTGTACTACACAAATTCTAATATTGATGGTAATAATAGTGCTCATGTCCTCCCTCCTCGATAGGTTTATAGCGATATAGTGTAGGATGGATTAGGTGATTGAGTTTTCAAACATGTAAGACTTCATGGTGTGTTAGTTTCATCATGTGAGTTTTATATCCATGGGTTGAAAAAAGTTTATCATAAAAAGTTATGTAATTCAGCATCTCCATTGAGGCCCCATGGCTGTTCAGTTCCTTTAAGGATGATCCATTTGGATTCCGCTTGTCTCAGGAGACGATCACGATCCCCCCCTCTGATATTTTGAGGGATGTGTTCGACTCCATAATATTTTAGATTGTCAAAATTGCCTTTATGTACATTCCAAATGTGTTTTGAAATAGCATAAGAGAAGTCTTTGTTCTTGGTAGCTCTCAAATGTTGTAGGATTCTCAGTTTTAGTTTGTTTACAGTACTGCCGATGTATTCCTTTCCACATTCACATTTAAGAGCATAGACCACATGTGTAGTTTCACAGGTGATCCTCTCTTTGATGATCTTGTATTCACCGGTCAAGATGTTGATTTTTTGTGTGTTTAAGCCATGACGGCAGGCTTTACATTTTGAACACTTGAAGAAACCCTTTGAAGTTAGCCACTGTGTTTTACTTCCACCTTTTTCACACCTTTGGTGGTGGCTGTGAACTAGAATATCATTCAAGGAAGCGGCTTTTTTATACGTGATGTTCAGATGGTCTGTTGTTATTTCTTTAAGATCATCATCTTTTCTCAAAACTTTCCAATGGTTTTGGAGTTTGTTTCTAATGATGTTGCTAGAAGAGTTGAATTTGGTGATGTATCTTATATTGTTAGTGTCCAAATCTTCACTCTGTTCAGAAACAGTTCTTTTGGGTAATAGTGTGGTCTCTCTCTTTTGTTGTGAGGCTCTTAGTTTAGCATTGTCCAGCACCACTGTTGGATATCCCCTAACTAGAAATCTCTGATACATTTCTTCTAGTTGGAAAAGAAACTCTCCTTCCTCAGAGCAGTTTCTCCGTGCTCTTAAAAATTCTCCGTAGGGAATACTCCATTTTAAACATTTGGGATGTGCACTGTTTGCTGATAGAATGCTGTTACATGATGTCGATTTGAGAAAGAGTGTAGTGCAAATTTTCTTATTTTCAATGTAGACATGAATATCCAGAAAATAAATCATGGTTTTACTGATATTGTAGGTAAATTGAAATTGAAAAGGATTGTTATTGAGACCTTTGAGGAAGATGTTCAAGTCCTCTGTGTTTCCTTCCCAGATTAAGAACAGGTCATCTATATAACGAACCCAGAGTACAATGTGCTCAAACATGTCCTTGTTTCTTTCGGACCAGATTTGGTCTGCCTCCCACATGCCCATGGTGAGATTTGCATAAGTTGGTGCAAAAGAGGTCCCCATGACTGTACCTTGGCTTTGTTTATGATATTTTTTGTCAAAAATAAAAATATTGTTCATGAGGCAGAAATGCAGCATTTCTATTAGCATATTAGTTTGTTGTAGCACATTCAGTGACCTCGTTCGAAGGAAGGATTCACAAGATTTGATGCCATCTGTGTGCCGAATTGAGGTGTACAATGATACAAGATCAATCGTTATCATGGTGTATTCCTCTTTCCAGGGTATATTCGAGATCCTATTCAAGAAGTCCATTGAATCTCTGATATATGACGGTAAGCCTAATACAAATGGGAATATTAAGATGTCCAGGAATCTAGAGGTGTTTTCAAGTAACGAACCACATGAGCTGACAATCGGGCGACCAGGGGGATTGTCTAAGCTTTTGTGTACTTTTGGTAGTACATAAATTGTGGGCATTATGGGATGTTTGATTAGTAGATAACTGAGTTCATCTTCGTCAAGCAAACCTGCCTGGTGCCAATTTTGAAGTTTTTGATGATAGATTTTAGTGATAGATGGCATTGGATCTTCTTTGAGTCTCTCGTAGTTTAATGGATCGTTAAGTTGACGTTTAACTGCCTTTGTATAATGTATTGAAATAAATAAATATATAAATATATATATATATATATATAGTGCAGTATGGTTATTTTTGAAGCTAACGATAACCCTATGCTGAATATATATATATATATATATATATATATATATATATATTCACTGAAAAAACCATAGGTTTCACACACGTTATAGTTAGGAATTAGCATTTAAAAAATCTTGCAAATTCACGTTATAGTTACTTCAGATAACTATAACTCATGCGCCCGCAATCCTCTGCTCATGACGTCACATATTACATCACTCATGACATGGTCAGTGGCATCACTCTTGACATCACTGATAACATCATCCTTGTGATAGAGTGGCGGTCGTGCGAGCACCGTGCGAGCACCCTAACGTGCGCGAGCGTAATTCTGATTGGTGTCGGCCGCCATTTTGTTTGTTTGTTTCCACCTAACTATAACATGTGTGAAACCTATGGTTTTTTAAGTGAATATATATATATATATATATATATATATATATATATATATATATATATATATATATATATATATATATATATATATGTATACATATATATATATATATATATATATATATATATATATATATATATATGTATATTATCTACTGGCGGTCGGCAGTAGATAGTTATAGTTAGGACCGAGTTCCCATAGGAAATCTGAAAATTCTATTTTGAATAACTTTGGCGCCGGTTGACGAATCCTCGCGAAATTTTCAAAACTAATGGGGCGCTCCGCTCAGCTCCTACCCTGAAAGTCTAGGGGTGATTCGTCAAGCGGGGGCTGAGAAAAAAGGGGGGTCCCAAAACACGTTTTCCCCATGCATTTTCCCATAGGACCTTTAGTCGAAGCTACAGCCCGAACAGCTGAACAGAATTACTTGAAATTAGGCAAAGAGGTAGTCCTCAGGTCAGGGATGTGCCTTTTGCATATATGGTGTCAATCTGTTCAGTGGTTTCTGAGAAAATTGCAGTTAAAAGTACATAAAATCTATATGCGCGCACGGTGCTGTGCGCGAGCGTAATTCTAATTGGTGGTAAGATGTCAGTCAACATTCGAATCGGCCGAAATCAGGAAGTGTCGGATGCCATTTTGTGTGTGGCAGTGAAAAACAAAGGTGGAGAACGTGAAAAGGGGCAGGGTAGACAGTTCCTGACCCCCTAGCCTTTGTCAGGGGTCCCTGAAGGATCCCGAAGGGTGAAAAAAAACATTTTATTTTTTTTCAAAAAATCGCAGGGTGCGCGCACGGTGCGCGCACGGTGCGCGGGCGGCGGCAAAAAATTCATAAAAAAATAGAATTAAAAATCAAGTTTAAGTGTTTAGATGTTGGTTGGCTCTAAAAAGAGCCGTTGTGTTCATTGAGTGTTTTTTTGTACCTACAAGTAAGTACCGATGCAGAGTCTAAAGTTCAAGAGGAAGACTCTGTTCCCTTCATCTGTGAAATGTACCCCATCTCCACTATAAATGCCACTCAGAAGCATTGGTTCATAGTAGTTTCTGTTCCAGAATCTTCAAACACCACACCCACTCCCCTCACTATTTCTTCTTATTTCCTGGGACAAGGAGCTGAACAGCTATTAATTTTACTTGAAAATGGCAGAACAGCAGTCTGCTTCAGGGAGTGAGGAGGAGACCTGGATGCACTCAGAAGTATTGGTTCATAGTAGTTTCTGTTCCAGAATCTTCAAACACCACACCCACTCCCCTCACTATTTCTTCTTATTTCCTGGGACAAGGAGCTGAACAGCTATCAATTTAACTTGAAAATGGCAGAACAGCAGTCTACTTCAGGGAGTGAGGAGGAGACCTGGATGCACTTAGAAGGTGTCTTTCAGTAGAATGGCAATATGAAAAGAAAGATAGTTGTAAAATGGAGGCTTACATACTTTTTTTTTTAATAAAAAGAGCTCATTGGCTGTTTCAGACCATTCAACACTAAAAACTAGGCTGTATGTTTACATTTTTAAAAGCATGTTTTGTATTGGTTCAGAAAAATGTGATCCCACAGAAGATTACTTTGGATATGCTGTTAGGTTTGAAAAGTCAAGCACTCTTGCTCTTTGGATTAGAAACATTGTGTGCTGAACTTCTGACCTCTCTGCTCACACCAGTGTTCCATGATCTGTTGCTATGGTAGCAGGCAGAAGTCATGTTGGGGGTAGGAATCATTTGGAAAGGGTTGAAATTTGCAACCAATAGAAATGTGTGTTTCCATTTAAAACAAAGGTGGAGAACGTGAAAAGGGGGCAGAGTAGAGAGTTCCTGACCCCCTAGCCTTTGTCAGGGGGTCCCTGAAGGATCCCGAAGGGTGAAAAAAACATTTTATTTTTTTTCAAAAAATCGCGGGGTGCGCGCACGGCGGCAAAAAAATCATTAAAAAAATAGAATTAAAAATCAAGTTTAAGTGTTTAGATTTTGGTTGGCTCTAAAAAGAGCCGTTGTGTTCATTGAGTGTTTTTTTGTACCTACAAGTAAGTACCGATGCAGAGTCTAAAGTTCAAGAGGAAGACTCTGTTCCCTTCATCTGTGAAATGTACACCATCTCCTCTATAAATGCCACTCAGAAGCATTGGTTCATAGTAGTTTCTGTTCCAGAATCTTCAAACACCACACCCACTCCCCTCACTATTTCTTCTTATTTCCTGGGACAAGGAGCTGAACAGCTATCAATTTTACTTGAAAATGGCGAACAGCAGTCTACTTCAGGGAGTGAGGAGGAGACCTGGATGCACTCAGAAGTATTGGTTCATAGTAGTTTCTGTTCCAGAATCTTCAAACACCACACCCACTCCCCTCACTATTTCTTCTTATTTCCTGGGACAAGGAGCTGAACAGCTATCAATTTTACTTGAAAATGGCAGAACAGCAGTCTACTTCAGGGAGTGAGGAGGAGACCTGGATGCACTTAGAAGGTGTCTTTCAGTAGAATGGCAATCTGAAAAGAAAGATAGTTGTAAAATGGAGGCTTACATACTTTTTTTTTAATAAAAAGAGCTCATTGGCTGTTTCAGACCATTCAACACTAAAAACTAGGCTGTATGTTTACATTTTTAAAAGCATGTTTTGTATTGGTTCAGAAAAATGTGATCCCACAGAAGATTACTTTGGATATGCTGTTAGGTTTGAAAAGTCAAGCACTCTTGCTCTTTGGATTAGAAACATTGTGTGCTGAACTTCTGACCTCTCTGCTCACACCAGTGTTCCATGATCTGTTGCTATGGTAGCAGGCAGAAGTCATGTTGGGGGTAGGAATCATTTGGAAAGGGTTGAAATTTGCAACCAATAGAAATGTGTGTTTCCATTTAAAAAAATGTGGGAAGCAATGTGATTTGAAGTTAACATGTATATGTGTGAAAAAAGAGAGGGACATTTTGCCATTTAGTGGTTTTGGTGAGAGGTGTACAGCTCAGAGATTCTGGCTCTGATAATCTGCTGTGTGAGTGGCACATTTCTTTCTCAACTAACTACTTTTAAAGGTGAGTTATGAATTTGAGAGGGGATGTATGTGGTGTATTTTGATATAAATAATAGAAATGTGTTTCTTCTTTTAAAGTTGTGTTTTACATTTTATGTTTTGGGAGATATTTAACTGCCTTGAACGTGTAAGATATTATGGAGTTTGTCTTCACCATAAGTTAAGGTGTACTGGTATCACCCAGGAATACTGTTTTGTGCCTAGAATCACACCATGAGTCTGTGTGCACACAGGAATTGTTGTCAGAGATTTAATTCGTGTTGCTCTTGTTCTGTAAGACTTGCACTCGTAGGAAAGGGGCAGCTTGTTTTCTTGAACTGTGATGGTTAGCATTCAGCAGAAATCACTGTCTCACAGATGCGAGGCAAATGCTAAAACATCTGGAAACAACAGGGTAGATTTTCCTTCCACTCCTGCAATGGGTGATATTGTTCCTACATGTTCAAAACTGCAATTAACCCTTAGCATAGGTGATCTTACATACATCTATGCAGTCTTCATGCAGTTGTGCAAGCATCCATGCAGATCTCTCTTGCACCTGACAATACACAGTCTCCAGAAACACACTCTTAGCACACAGCCAGCTGCTTCTCCTGCACTCCAATGCTTACTATTCAGCACTGTGTGGTATTTCAGATAGCAGTGTGTAACGCTAACACATTCAACATCACCAAGGCTCATTTCCTTTGCTGTAGTCTAATCACTCACCCAGGTTCCACATGCTCATGGTCTCAAGTAGCTGTTAGGACATGTGCTCTTTTCTGCTTCTCTAAAGTATAAGGAAAATGTGTCAGGCTGTTACAGTAATTATCACTTGCTCTACCACAGTAGTAAATGTGCTTTCAAATTGCCAATCAAATATCATTTTCTGCCTAGAATCACACCATGAGTCTGTGTGCACACAGGAATTGTTGTCAGAGATTTAATTTGTGTTGCTCTTGTTCTGTAAGACTTGCACTCGTAGGAAAGGGGCAGCTTGTTTTCTTGAACTGTGATGGTTAGCATTCAGCAGAAATCACTGTCTCACAGATGCGAGGCAAATGCTAAAACATTTGAAAACAACAGGGTAGATTTTCCTTCCACTCCTGCAATGGGTGAGGTTGTTCCTACATGTTCAAAACTGCAATTAACCCTTAGCACAGGTGATCTTACATACATCTATGCAGTCTTCATGCAGTTGTGCAAGCATCCATGCAGATCTCTCTTGCACCTGACAATACACAGTCTCCAGAAACACACTCTTAGCACACAGCCAGCTGCTTCTCCTGCACTCCCATGCTTACTATTCAGCAGTGTGTGGTATTTCAGATAGCAGTGTGTAACGCTAACACATTCAACATCACCAAGGCTCATTTCCTTTGCTGTAGTCTAATCACCCACCCAGGTTCCACATGCTCATGGTCTCAAGTAGCTGTTAGGACATGTGCTCTTTTCTGCCTCTCTAAACTATACGGAAAATGTGTCAGGCTGTTACAGTAATTATCACTTGCTCTACCACAGTAGTAAATGTGCTTTCAAATTGCCAATCAAATATTGTTTTTTGCCTAGAGTCACACCATGAGTCTGTGTGCACACAGGAATTGTTGTCAGAGATTTAATTTGTGTTGCTCTTGTTCTGTAAGACTTGCACTCATAGGAAAGGGGCAGCTTGTTTTCTTGAACTGTGATGGTTAGCATTCAGCAGAAATCACTATCTCACAGATGCGAGGCAAATGCTAAAACATTTGAAAACAACAGGGTAGATTTTTCTTCCACTCCTGCAATGGGTGAGGTAGTTCCTACATGTTCAAAACTCCAATTAACCCTTAGCACAGGTGATCTTACATACATCTATGCAGTCTTCATGCAGTTGTGCAAGCGTCCATGCAGATCTCTCTTGCACCTGACAATACACAGTCTCCAGAAACACACTCTTAGTACACAGCCAGCTGCTTCTCCTGCACTCCAATGCTTACTATTCAGCACTGTGTGGTATTTCAGATAGCAGTGTGTAACGCTAACACATTCAACATCACCAAGGCTCATTTCCTTTGCTGTAGTCTAATCACTCACCTAGGTTCTACATGCTCATGGTCTCAAGTAGCTGTTAGGACATGTGCTCTTTTCTGCCTCTCTAAAGTATAAGGAAAATGTGTCAGGCTGTTACAGTAATTATCACTTGCTCTACCACAGTAGTAAATGTGCTTTCAAATTGCCAATCAAATATCATTTTCTGCCTAGAATCACACCATGAGTCTGTGTGCACACAGGAATTGTTGTCAGAGATTTAATTTGTGTTGCTCTTGTTCTGTAAGACTTGCACTCGTAGGAAAGGGGCAGCTTGTTTTCTTGAACTGTGATGGTTAGCATTCAGCAGAAATCACTATCTCACAGATGCGAGGCAAATGCTAAAACATTTGAAAACAACAGGGTAGATTTTTCTTCCACTCCTGCAATGGGTGAGGTAGTTCCTACATGTTCAAAACTGCAATTAACCCTTAGCACAGGTGATCTTACATACATCTATGCAGTCTTCATGCAGTTGTGCAAGCATCCATGCAGATCTCTCTTGCACCTGACAATACACAGTCTCCAGAAACACACTCTTAGCACACAACCAGCTGCTTCTCCTGCACTCCCATACTATTCAGCACTGTGTGGTATTTCAGATAGCAGTGTGTAACGCTAACACATTCTTTTTTTTTTTTTAATAATTTTTATTGGGTTCTTGGCAATCCATTAGAGCAGATAATACAATTTATTATACATCAATAATGTGCTGGATCTAAACATAGTACATCAACAGAAAACAAAGAGAGAGAGACCCCCACAAACATACATAGAGAAAATTCAACAATTTAAATTATAGTAACAAATATCAATATTGATCTACCACAATCCAAAGATAGTTTTAGTCAAAATAAGATTCCCGGATTTTGGTGAATTTCCGCAGTGCCCCAGTCCTTTGTGCAAAAATAAATTCGGATTTCCTAACTTTCTTATTTTTTTTATAACATTCATCAACAGTTGGAACTGTTTCTGTCTTCCAATACTGAAGAATCAGTGATCTAGCCACTGCTATTAGAATATACAGAAGCTGCGCCATAGAATCAACCAATTTTAACTCTGGATCCAATCCAAATATAATTAGATTTTCATATCTGGTGATCGTAAAATGTAAATGAAGAGAAAACAAAGAGAACATTCCTTTCCAAAATAACTTAATTTTAGGGCATAAAGCCATTATATGAGACCAGTTAGCCAAGTCCGGTTGAGTACATCTGAAACAAGTGGGCGACGTAGTGCTATACATTTTAGTCAAAGTTGCAGGAGTATAATATAAAAGGCACTTACTAAAAAAAAGCATTCGTCGCCAATTGGCACCTCTCAAAACCGTGAAATTAAATTTATTTAAAGTATTCCAAAAATTATCAGTTATTTTAATGCTTTCCTGCTTCTGCCACTTTTTTATTGCTTTGGCGCTCACATCCTCCTCCCTGCTTTGTGCTAAGCTTTTTCTCCATTTTCCGGGGTTTTTAAAAAGTGGGGACCAGAAAAGGTCATTTGTTAAATGTGATAGTTGACTATTTTGTGCTAAATTAAATTGAGCCAAAGATTTATACAATAAACCATATGAACCCATAAGAAGAAAGTTTCCACGAATTAAGGTGGACATCTCATCAACAGTCAACCATGCTCCATCTTTTACAAAGTTCGATAAAGTTATAAACCCAAATCTGGCCCAATTATATATAATTTCTGGCCCGATATTAATCCCGTGTCCTAGGACAGCGTCACTCAGTGGAGTTATTAAGCTCAAAAAAGGAAGCGAGTACCTTTTCAGCATTACTTCACGTTTTAAAAAAAAAACAGCTCAGAACCTTATATCTGACTAATTTGGGTGATTTAAATATCGAAAGAGGAGAAGGAATTTTGGTCTCTTTACAAATTAAATTAAAAAAAAAGTTTATAAACAGAGCGACTCTAGGTGTTGAATGTTTAAATCTTGAGTGATACTGTGCAAAGTATGCATAGTAGTAGTCTTTCAAATTTGGCAGACCAAGACCTCCTTGTTCCTTATCTACATATAAAGTATTAATAGCTATTCGAGGTTTTTTTTTAGCCCAGACAAAGGCTGAAAATAAAGATTCAACTTTTGAAAAAAAGAAGCCTGGGAGTGAACAGGAAATAGTAGAAAACAGAAAATTAAATAAAGGAAGTACTGACATTTTAATTAAAGCCACCCGACCCAGAATGGATAAAGGCAATGGATTCCATTGTAGAAGCATATCACGGACTTTTTTAATCAAAGGCTTGAAATTCAATGTATACAAATCACGTACTAAAGGTGAGAAAAGAACGCCCAAATACTTTTTGGGTCTATTGTTAACACAGCTCTGACTATCTAAATGCAATTCAGGATTATTCTTACCACAGATCAAAATTTCAGTTTTCTTCTTATTAATTCGATACCCCCCCAATGCTTTGAATTCTGTAAAGACCGAAAAAGCCTGTATTTGCGTATATATCTCAGGTTTCAGCAGCAACATAATATCGTCTGCGTATAATTTAATTTTGTCCATACAGGGAATAGGCGGAAGAATATCCTTACTTTTTCTAATTGCTACTGCTAAGGGCTCGATAAAAAAGCAAAAAGAACGGGGGATAATGGACATCCTTGCCTCGTCCCTCTTTGCACTGAAATCGAGCCTACAATTAATGAGTTAAGCAGAATATGAGCTTTTGCCCCCTGATATAAATTCCTAATTAGGGTAATGATTTGAGAGGGAATACCAAAGTGCTGTAAAATAGAAAAAAGTGTATCCCAAACCACCAAATCAAAAGCCTTTTCTGCATCTGAAAGGAGAACCAAAGCCGGAACCCTACGTGTTTCAAAATAGTCTAAAGCCTCAATCAGATAATGTGTGTTAGTAATTAACTGACGGCCTGCAATAAAACCATTCTGATCTGCATGAATCAATTGCGAGGCAGCATGGTTAAAAGGAATAGAGAGCAATTTTGTAATAATTTTATAATCTAAATTGAGTAATGTTATGGGCCTATATGAGTTGGGGTCTTGGGCTAGTTTCCCTTTTTTCAAGAAACTGACCACCGTTCCATCGTAAAAAGACGCTGGAATTGGGCCACCATTGAGCATAGAATTTACTAGTAAAAGAAGGAGCGCAGAAAAAGAACTGAGGAACGTGGCAAAAAATTCTGCGGGAAGTCCATCTGGACCACAGGCCTTACCATGAGGAAGGCTTTTAACAACAGACTCTAATTCATCAAACGTAAATAATGACGTCATTACTTCTTGGTCCAGTTGAGGGAGAGTAGGAAGCCGATATTTATCTAAAAAATCGTTCAATCTCCCCTGATCCATAGTGTGATATGAGGTATAAATATTCTCATAATGGGACAAAATAATTGCTCCAATCTCTCCCTGCTCTAAGGTATCCACGCCACTAACTGGAGATTTAAGAGATCGAATTATATTAGCTGCAGCACGTTCTCTAACCTGCCATGCCAAGAATTTACCCTTAAAATTACTATGCTCGTAATTTTTTTGGGCTTGTCTGCAAAACATTTCCTCACTTCTAGCAAAATAATGTGCATTCAACTCCCGTTTTGCGGCATTCAATTGATTCTGTATCTTAGGAGACGGATTATGATACATTTGATTTACTAAAACCTGTATATTTTGTTGCAGTTGATTCTTTGTATCCCTATAAATGACTAATTCCTTTGCGTCCCTTCCTATAACTGCCCCCCGTATAAATGCCTTCTGTGAGTCCCATACAACATGAATGTGGGCTGTCCCCATATTTCGTTCAATATACTCCGTAATCTCCTTTTTAAGAGAAGTAACCCATATTTCATCAGAGAGATAAGATTTATTAAAAATCCATCGTTTCTGAGTATTCGTGCTTTCCTCCAGCACAAACTCAGCCGCTAACATCGCATGGTCGGAAAAGCCATTGTGTAACATCCGTTAATGCTGGATTTTAAATTTTGAGGAAACCAAAAGAAAGGCAATACGTGAAAATGACTTATGCCTTCCAGACCAACAAGTATATTCTCTTTTATAAGGATTTAAAAAGCGCCATGGATCAACAAGATCGAAGATACTTACATTATTCATAATTGTCTGAAGTGATTTAGGTTTCAACTGCTTTTTCCCACCGGTAGTAGAATCCAAGTTCGGTTTCATGAGAATATTAAAGTCCCCTCCAATCACAATATCCCCACCAACCATCAGTAGGGACTGAAACATCTCTTCATATATTGCAGGGCGATCATTCAAGGGGGCATAGAAGCTTACAAAGGTAATATGCTATGGTCTATTCTTTAATTTACACGTAACCCAGCACCACCTACCCTGAGTATCCGCATTAGTTTGAATCAACTCCGCCTCTAATCTCCTATTAAGAAAGAGTGTGACTCCTCTCTCTGACTCAGAAAAAAAGGAAAAACCCCGGTAAGAGGCCCACCCCTTAAACATAGAAAAACTATCAGTTTTAAGAATAGGAATATGAGTTTCTTGCAAAAATATAACTGCGGGATTTTCAGACAGAATCCATTTCTCGATTGCCCGCATCTTCTTTTTATTATTTAGGCCATTAACATTAAAAGAGATAATTTTCAAATTTATTTTAGTCATAATTAGAGCCCTAACTTAGAAACCATACCACACATTTACCCTTATTATCCAATTTAACTTAAACAATCATTACCTTCATCAATATGCATCGGAAAATCAAGCACAAAGACCATGTTAACCTCCAGCAGTTGTCCAAGCAAAAAGAAAAAAAATAGAAACAACAAAAATTTTGCCAAGAACTTCATTTTGATTTTTTTGAACCCACCCACCCCCCCCCTACAACCTGTGGCACCCTCCTAACACTACCTACTTCTTCCCACACGCACCACAGGAACCTTCCCCTTAACATTGGGGTGTCCTGAATTTACACCCCTTCACCCCAAGACCGTGTCCCCCCCTTAACTGATAAGAATTCGCAAAAGCAAAAGAGAAAAAAGGGAAAAAACGGATTAGCGCATAATCTAGATTATAAACAGGAGCAATCAAATACAAGTCATAAATCCAGACTAGCTAATTTGAATTCCATCGAGCAACGCTTGTGCTTCCTCCACATCTGATAACATGTAGAATTTCCCTTTAATCAGCACTCTGAGTTTAGATTGTTGTACGATCATTGCTTGGGCCCCATTAGCTTTAAAAAGATGTAGAATTTTAACGAACTCCTTCCTGCGTCTCGCCGCAGCTGCGAACATATCAGAAAATATACGGCATTTCACCGCTTCAGTTACAGGGAACTGCCTTTGTTGGATTGCCTTAGAGAGAATTCGCTCCTTAACCCTAATATCAGCAAAATTTACCAGAATAGTTCGCGGGAGAGTTGAGTTCGGAAATGGGCGAGCAGGGACCCGATGTGCTCTAGTGATGGTGAGGTCGTCTTTATGCTCCGGAATTACCACCTGATGGAGAAACTTAGTCACCCAGACAAGCATATCTGTCCCCTCAATTCCTTCAGGAACACCTACTAAACGTAGATTGGACCTTCTATTATAGTCCTCCAAATCGTCCAATTTGATCTCAAGAAACTTTGTAAGTTTAGAGACATCTTTGGACTCTTGCTTCACCGAAACCATTTGGTCCTCTAGAGAAGAAATCCGCTCCTCTGCCTCAAATAAACGAGCTGGAAAAGAGGAAACTAATTCCTCGATTTTATCCATTTTGTCCAGTCGCTGATGAATCGCAGATAGCTCAGCATTTTGGGACCTCTTGATATCTCTCACCTCATCCAAAATTAAATTCAGCATGTCCTTCATGGACATCTTCATCTCCCCCTCCGTCTCTGTGTCCATTTCTAACAGGGGGCCCAAGGGGTATGTCACCTTCCTGTCACATCCCCTATCAGAGACTTCAAGGGGGAGTGTTGTTGCACTCCTTACATCTTCTTTTCCAGCATCAGCAGCATCCGTTATTATCTTTTTTCCTTTTGATTCAGATGTAGGAACACCAATAGAGGGAGGGCTTGTAGAGATGTTTGCCGCCGGACACGGCCCATTTATGCCAACCTGCTGAGTCAAGCCTAACTCCAGGTTTGGAGACCCCAAGGTAGTCGCATTATTAGGTGAAGGGAGGAGTGGCTTTTTAGTGAACAGAGGAAATTGTTTAGACGGTGGACACGATAGGGGAGACTGAGTAGATTCAA